>NC_092652.1:24311155-24983030 GCF_032118995.1 Asterias amurensis | reverse complement strand
AATTGAGCCCAAATTTATAGAGTTGTTATTATATGCAAATGTTGGGAAACACCAAGTGGGAATACTGGTCTTTGAAAATTGCCAAATGTGTCAATGCCTTTAAGACACACTGACAAAAAGAAGTGCCATTAGAATAATTGTGTACGGAGGGTTCTTTTTGAGAGGTAGACTGTTGATGCGATTTGCCTGAGCAGACTGAACATTTATTTTGTGAAACTACCATCGAGGGATTTGGGGTCTTATGACGGGTCATGATACTTTGCGTGAGGGATACAATCGTTCCAAAAATTATGGGTAGGCTCATGGGATTATGTGTATATTCCAGATTAAATTGCGTTTGGCTCAAACCGTACTCCAATGGATATAACGATGATGATTAAAGGGTCTATGTACTTTTTGTAGGACAAACAACACAACGTCCACAGATTTACATTAAAACTTACACAGTTTGAAGATAATGAAAGTAGAAAGCTTCACTGAAAATATTACTTGCTGAGGTGCTGTAGTTTTTGAGTAATAATTAGTAAAACAATGTCATGAAAATAATTTCGTCTCAGTGATCATGAGACGAAAATTATTTTAGAATGTAAAAACGTATTTTCATGACATTGTTTTAGTTATTTCTCAAAAGCTACAGCACCTCGTCAACTAATATTTCGAGGTACGCTTTCTACGACCATTATCTTCAAACGGTGTAAGTTTAATGTAAATCTGTGGACATTGTGTTTTGTGTTACATGTTACCCTTATTTAAACAAGAATGGACTACTTTGGGAAAAGGGTACCCGGTGCAATGTTTACCTTCAAACCAATGGTTTTCTTGTTGAGAATCCAATAAGTCTTATCAGATTTCAATAATGGGATCATAAGGTTTTGTGAAAATTAACTGAGGGGATTTTTTCTTCTTCTTCTTCAACAGCTACTGTGATGATTATGATGATATCAATGGCCGTCGTGATCGTTATAGCTGCAGTAATAATCATCTACATAGTCAGGTATGTATTAACTCTGTCAATCAATTCAATAAGCTCCGCCCCCTTTAAATCCTTTGACTAATTAGAACCACGACAGCTACTCGTTAAAAAAGTCAGGTGCGTTGCATCTCATAGAGGCAGTTCTCCCCAACCCCCGTTTTGGTCATGTGGTTTCTGGCACCATTTTCAGTCCAAACGAAACACCACCCAACGTTGCAGTGTAGTCTGACTCCCTGTTTTCCCACCATGCGGTTTTTTATGTACCAAAAAATTCTTCTAATCGAAAATGGCTTCTCATAACATACGGCTCTGCGTGGCTGCCTTCCGCAGCGCCCTCTCGTGACAGTATCATGTTTTACAGCAATAATTATACTGACAATAAACCGGATTGGAGCAGCGGACTAAATACTCATAATGACCTAATGATAATTAAATTGAGTTGCCTGTATTATTGTAACTGGTATTCCTTGAAAGAATCCCTTGCAGTTGTTTTGCCAAATGCTCAAGGGATGAAGGTATATCGTTATGCCTATCCTCAAAATAATTTACTTAATTTCTTAAAATGTCGGTGCTTCGTCTTAAATTGTTTTGAACTAGCATTCAAACATTTGTTTCATACAAGTTCATTACAACTTAATTAAAGTTGATTATTTTTTATATTTCTTTTAAAAGTCAAGTAGCTCTGAAACCACCATGTTTTTCTTCCCAAAATGTTTGTGACTCGTGACACACAACGTATTATTAAAAAAAAAATTGTGAATTATTTAATAATTATTTAAATGGTAGGATAAAACATTCCATCGAAGGGCAATCCATCTTGAAGGTGCCCTCCTTCATCTTGAAAAGCCCCCTCCTCCATCTTGAAAAGCCCCTCCTCCATCTTGACCAGGCCCCGCCTCCTCATTTCAGACCACCTCATTGTCGATTCCCATTGGGTAGGTCCTACATGGGGGAATTAAATGTGACTTAAGTGGAACGTGACTGAAATCCGAACGGCACTTTTTACCAGACTAAAGACATAATGTATTCCAGCCCGAGCATGAATTCCTCCTACATTTACGATTCGAGTTTTTAAAAGGTGTTGTTTGAGCTGTATTGACTGAACATACACATTGAATGGATGGGCGAAGCTGTTAACATCAGCATTAAAGGCCTGGACACTATTGATAACTTCTCAAAATAATTGTTAGCATAAAAAAATTACTTGGTAATGAGCAAAGAGAGCTGTTGATAAGTATAAAACATTGTGAGAAACGGCTCCCTCTGAAGTAACGTTGTTTTTTTTTTAGAAAGAGGTAAATTCTCACTCAAACACTCAAACGTTAAACAAAATCAGGCCTGAAGCCTTTTATTAGGCATCTTAAAGCGCACAAATTTGTGCAACAAGGGTGTTTTTTCTGTATTATCCTGCCAATTCGATGACCAACTGAGTCAAAATTTTCACAGATTTGTTATTTTATGCATACATTGGGATACAACAAGTGAGAATACTGGTCTTTGACAACTACCAAAGGTGTCCAGTGCCTTTAAGACGCTACAGATAAGTGACTTTTTAACTTCAGGACAAACATTGTCAGTGAGCAGTTAATTTCCTCACGGCGTGTGCATGGCACGCCGGTGTGTTTACATTCAAATAGAACGACCACTTCGCGCCATTGTAGTTCCTCCTAAACAATATGCTGCTAAACGTGACTTGCTCCGAGATTTGTTGGGAACACAATTTGTTGTACACCGACCACAAGTTAACGTCACGTTCGTCTCAGACAATTTTTTGTTCGTTTCGATTTGTGCTAAATGGGAGGTTTTCATTGGATACCTTTTTGTACGTAACATTATTAAGTTGAAAAACCTGTTTCTTGTTCCTATTTAATTCATTGCGATAGTATGAATGAGGCTGCATCGTGATCCCACTGGTTCTAAAAAGGTTTCTTCCTGACTAGTCTAAAAAAAAAAATACAAATTACACGTAAGAAAAATGTTCTGTTTGATTTTATCAATGTTGTCATTGAAGACGCATTTATTTTAATTTAATGAAAGCGGACCACAGTGTCTCTGCTCATCACAACTAGAATGCATTCCTAGTTGAGGAAACTCGAAAAGGGGAACGACCCAATAATCTAAGCGGTTCTCAACCAGCACACACATTGAAGTTGAACTTTTCACCGCTCGCTAGCTGGCTCGCTTAAAAATGATGGCAGGAAATTGACAGCGAGCACAACACCATCGCGCTACGTGTAGCAAGTTACACTCCTCCCATGGGATCCCCTAGCGCCTCGCGGGAATAAGTGTTGATTGAGTCTTGTTTCCAGACCATAAGCCGCCCGTCTCCAAACTCATTGAAGCATGACGCTCATCAAACTCGGGACTCTGCTAACCATGACGAAAAGGCCTTCTTCAAATTTAGTCCACTTGACTTCTTGGAGGCTTGGGCTTGATGATTGGTACGGGCGTTTCAATGTATACAGTGTCTACTCCCGTGGACCCAATCCGTGCTCAATAGAGATGATTCGAGCCTCTGCAGACGTTGACTGATAGGAGACCACATGAAAAGTACACCGGTGTCAACTCTCGCATCTCAACTCAAAATGAGTGCATGCATTAATGATAAACGTCTCTCAGTTTTTGAAAAGAAGACAAACACATAATACGGATTTGCGATCAGTTCTTGAAGATTCATCCGGCTCACACTGGCTCGGGCAGTAATTGTCTGATCGTATTAAGAAATAAATCCGTTTTCCCAGGCCGCCTCAAAGCACCAAGATTTCATCGAACATTTTACGTTTCCCTTGGGGGCTTTTGAAGAAAATGTGTCAAGTTAAAGATGGAAACTTGAGCCTGTGCAAAAGTCACTCTAACTGCAAAGGTCCTTTTAAATATAACGAGTCTTCATCTGACGTCATCTATCCTTTGTGCTAATTGTGTCGTTTTAATTCTACGCGAGCGCCATTCGTAATGCGATATAGCTATACGGTTGTTGACTGCGGTTTATGACGTGTGCTTTCCACTAGTTTTGGCTGGAAAGGCAGAGCAAACAAAACTGTTGGCTGTGTCCGAAATAACGGCTACAGCTACTGCTACGGCTTTAAGTCCGCGTCGTCATGTGTCGAAGCATATAGGACGCCCTCAGCAACATAGTTCCGTCTAGTTTGGGCGGGAAAGGCAGAGCAAACAAAACCGGTAAAACAAACAAAAATGGCATGAGCAACATAGTTTTCCACAGATTGTGGCGGGGAAAGGCAGAGCAAAGGAAACCGTCGGGCTGTGTCTGAAAAACTGCTACGGCTACGGCTATATTATGGCGTCACCATGCGTCGAAGCATTGTGTGTCCTCAGTCCTCGGAAACTACATCACAATATTAACCGATTCAAAAATTAATGCAAGAATGTACCTTACAATGAATGTTTCGCATATGCTTTTAAAGTGAGTTGACGTACTTTTCTGGGGTTCATTAATAATAATCTGCATTCTTTTCTGAACCACACTTGTACTTACAGTTGAACATTTAACACCTGTTTCTGAGACGACAATATACAAATGAGAGATACAGCTGGATATACCTCTTGAGCAGACAGTAAATGCACTCTCGATTGTTACTAGTTGGCAATCAAAGGCTCTCGTTGAGCATCTGGGGAAAAGGTGTCAGCGGATATTCTTACTGGTATTCTTCCTGTATTCTTCTTCATTGGTTAGGGGTGTTTACCGTGCTTTACCGCATGAGTCGGATTCGGGCTGTCGTGTGTACGTCGTAAAAGTCAATAACAGTTGCGTGCTTAATACTAGAAAGATACTGGTGAATTTATGTCACGGCACATTGGATTGGAAGCAATGGATCAACTTCAAAGTCTTAATTAAACACCGTATCCAGTTTCTTGCTTCCATTTATTTCTTAATGATAAATTTCGCACATGGTGCTCAAGGCTATCTTAAACCATAAAAACCTTTCTCAAGTCGCAATATTCAAACTCATTTTTTTTCTCTCAAATAGTCAAAGGTCATTGCTGTCGTCATTAGCATAGCATGCCTGTGATGTAAGCCCTACCCATGATTAGGCACATGAAATTGACGCATGCATACTCGGCAACTGCCATACAGTAAGTTGTACACTAGGCAAACGCACAACGTGTTTTTGTGACACGCCACCATCGGCCAAAACTGACAGGCGCGACGTTCAAAGTTTGCGCAACCGGTAGAGTTTAATGCCCAAGCGCTATGTGCAGTTCATATAATCATTGAGAGGTAATTCCGTGTACAAACTACGGGGCCGCTTTCTTTTTTGATGTGCTTTGGAACTTGGGTTTGCAAATTAATTTTGAATCTGCACGCACAAGACTTGCATGGTATATTCAAATAAACATCACGTAAATGTATTACACAGCTTGACGGGTATTTTCTATTCCGTTAATGAATGTTCTGGTCGTTAGTACATGATTGGCTTCTTGGAAGTACATTGCCATCATTTTAATCCTCATGAATAAAATCCATCATTTGGGGTAATGGTGTATCGCTTTAAAAACAGGTTAGCATTACGAAAAGCACATTCAACCTTCTGGGTTGAGATAACAAATTTAGTGATCTATACTAAAATAAATTATGTATCATTAAGTGAATTATAGTGGTGCGTCCGTCGTACACGTGAATACTTATTTAGCTTTCATTACAGTTGCCATCATTTTTAAAGTACACTCTGTCAAATTTGACCCGGATTCCAGGCGGTCTGACCCAGTTCTGGATCAGTCTGACCCGGAAACTAGATTTTAACCAGGATTCTACTTCAGTTTGACCCGTTTCTTGATCATTTTGACACAGGTTTGAGGTCACATGCCTACGCATGCCTGACGGGTACATGCCAAGTGATGTTGGTTTTAATTACCGGTCTACCAGGAAGATTAGATAAGGCATGGCCAGGGGATGGATTTGCGGAGGACTTTGATGTGATTTAGGGTTAAAGTTTATAACACAATAACCTCGAACCCAATAACAACATCCCCGTGTGCCGTTATTCATCAGTAACCCCTGGCATTTATTTACCGGGAGTTGCGAGAAAAAAAGCTTCCTCGTGAAAATAGCTCCTCGCCCTATTCATACACACTATTCATACTATTCTTATGGTGGTCACGACTTTCCAAATGTCCACAAATCACTTCTGAGTCTAATCTAGGCCGACAAATCAAACCATAAGAAATCTGAAGATCACATGGCCTAATTTCATAGAGCTGCTTAAGCACAACAACTAGCTAAGCACTACAAAATAATTATGACTAACGGAATAAGGTTACCAGTCAAAATACCATTTTACAAGTACAAATCCTGTTAGTTTCTGCTTAGCAGACAATAATAAGCATATTTTTCTACTTAAGCAACTCTTTAAAATTGGGCCCTGATTAGAAACATGTATATTGATCAGCCGTAGAGTTCGAGTTGCTTTGAGGGATGTTTTCTTAAGATATTGCCCGTCTCCGTTTAAATTTCCACCGTGCATCTGACGCCCCGAGGTTCCCTCTTTCTCTTTCTCTCTCTCTCTCTCTCTCTGGAACACAAGTCGAGTCCTTCTTTAAGCGAAGGGATCGGATATTTAATTTGGATGACAGCAGTGATTTATAAAATGATTTATAGATAACTGCCCGGTTTGGATGTAAATGTTTTGTCTTAATTAATTAATGCTGTATCGTCTAGCTAAAATTCACCCAACGACTGTTTGCGGGGTGTTTTGTGAGATCGCTGGTGAACAATACATTTTGTTTTTGTCTGTTTTATAATAATATAGCCTAACTTATCTCTCGGAGGTTTCATGTTATCCAGTGCAACATTGATAGGAAAAACAATTTAACATCCCACTTGTTATTCTTCTAATAAAAAGAACAAAATTGATTTTAGTTTTAAAAGAGGGGGGGAATATAAAATATCGTTGCCAATGACACGTAAATCTGTCACGGTAAATCAAAACTGCATGCACCATGGGCGAAACAGACGATGAGGTGTCTACTGCCCAAAAGGTTCTTAAAAATCTCGAAGGTGTATTCTTGATTACTTTTAATCTGTTTAATTTGTTGTGATGCCTTGTAAATAACTACGTTTCTTTTCTTTCCTTTTTCTTTCTTTCTTTCTTCAAATCCACACCTGGTTTCTATTGATTACTGGTCTTCCTCGTAGTGACTTGTTCATCTGTAAAACGACGCCATATCTTAAACGCCCTCGGTTGACGTTGAAGAGTTTCAATGTCAACGTGGACGTCACAAATTAACTAATTTGTTTTTCTTTGATAGCCAAAATGATAAATAATTGTCACTTACCTAGGGGGATTCATACCAGACAACGAGACACTGCAATCAAAATCGCACCATCTTAAGGACCTATTTAACATTTTAATTTTGTTTTAAACTGACGAGAGCCCGCCGTTTAAATATTCTTAAAATTGCAGTCGCATTCCTTGGGGCATTGGTAAAGGAGAATGATGCAAAGCTGTCTTCTCGCTCCAAAGACTTAAGTGGTGCTTATAAAAAGGAAATAACTTTGTGTAATTTGTTTTATTTGCATGAAAGCCCCTCCCTACTTGATAAATTCCGTCTCCTGAACCAATTTAATTTATTACCATACTTCATGGCGACACGATTCATATTATAGATTGTCACATTATAATCAGCCAAGGGGAAATAATAACTTGTTTCTCCCTCGCTCTGTTACTTCTTCTCCTTCGAAAGAAAAAAAAGGTTGATAATAATCGAAAGCCAAAAAAACACTCAGACGCTGATTAAATTCCTATCGTGGTCATTTTCAGTGTCAACGTAAGGAAGATTGTTTTTGAAAATGCCACAAATTGTTGCTTGTTTCATGTATGCAACTGTTTCTGGGATCAGCTGAATTCGTCTTTTTATTATCTCATAAGTGCATTTCAAACTTGAAAAACACCATTGCAAAAAAAATTGTTTAATTTCCTCC
Source organism: Asterias amurensis (assembly GCF_032118995.1). Classification (NCBI taxonomy): domain Eukaryota; kingdom Metazoa; phylum Echinodermata; class Asteroidea; order Forcipulatida; family Asteriidae; genus Asterias; species Asterias amurensis. Next base: position 24,975,120 of record NC_092652.1, on the reverse strand, counting down.
CTTTGGTGAAATTATGGTTGCATGCGTTTTTTGATAGCCAGTAATAAGCCCTCCACGAGAACTCAACACACAACCCGAATTTGAAGACATCATCATACCTAAATAAAGTTTTTTAATAAAATAAAAACATTAATACTTTTTTTTTTTTTTTCTTTTGGTAGAAAACGGAAGGATGTGAATTGTGAATCAATTAATTCCATCAATAAATTTTTAAATGTGATACATCGGTCTGGCATATGCCAAAAACATTACAGATTTCCTAGTGGGTCCTAATCGTTGATGACAATTCACTAGTAGTTTTAATCTGCATTATTAGTCCTATACTAAAGGACAATAATGTGTTCTCCAAAGATCAGTATTCAAAAGATTCGCAACACCAATTATTTGTCATAGGACTCGGGAAAGTACTGAGTATACAGTGCTACACACATCGGTGTATATGGGTAAAAACCAAAAATTAATGTTCTTTATCCCCGATGCAAATTTAACATCTATTAAACACCAATAAGACTCTTTATCTACATGTCTGTAGTCTCTATAACATTGGAAATTCTCCTCTTTTTTTTGTCGATTTACAGAAAGTACAGACTGGAGATGGAATTGGCCAACATGGTGTGGAAAATCAAATGGGAGGACATTACATTCAACAACAAGATGGACAAGCAGCGAAAATTAACGGGCAGTAGGGCGAGTCTTGGATCGGTAGGTTTTTATAAACATCTTATTTTCAGCTCATTAAATTGTTGTCGTCGACTACGTGTCTTGGTCGAGCAGTCTGGAACTCAAGTTCTGTACCCGATTTCTTTGCATAAAGCCCATGCAAAGCCTTTCATTGCATATTGCATATAAAACTAAAGCATGGAAAGTTGCCACTTTTCTTTCGAGTTTGCATTTAGAAGAATAGGATTGCTTCAAATTGCGTTATAATGTAGGACCGTTCGGGGCCGGAGCGTGAATTTTATCTGCCTGTTCACAGTGAACTCAAGCGATTCCGTTACTCTAACTCTACACTGAGTCTCTATTAAATTGCGGTTTGTACGAGTCGTCGCTACGGGTGTTTAATGAAACATTTCGCCTCTTGAGGGCGCACTACATCAACCACATCATCTTTGCTGATGATGCAAAAGAGAACAAAAACAATACACACTGCTTCATTAGTCACTATTCCCACCGCGTGTACGGGTAATGTCACGTTCGGTTAATATCCTTCGGCAACGCTTAGGTTATAATGTGATAAGAAAGTAATTGTTCGTGATCAATTGCTGTTTAAAGGCAGGAAGTTAAGCTACAAAAATAAACTTGAAGTTTGTGTGGCACATCTGTCAAGACGTAATTGTGATCGTCAATCTTATATTGTTCATAGAGGAATACACAATGGTTTTGTTTATTTTGGGGTGTGAGTTTGTTTTTGTTTTTAATCAAATACACTGTGATTTAGTTAGAAAAAAGACCTACTAAAATAGCTCCTGTTGTGTGTAGATGTTATGTCTTTATGTTGTTCTTTTATAATGTATATTATCTGGGGGTTGTGAAAATCGTACAAGTTCAGTTGTAGCCTGAAGTGTTACCAACAATTTTGAGAAACTGACGATTGTCTAAAAAGATTAAAATGTGGTTGAGTACTCAATAGAACTGAGGCGTCCTGCACGTGATAACCTACGTTTACGGGGCTCTTCTAACTTCCGCGTGACGAATCGGAAATTCATTCAACCCAATAATAATTAGGCTCAATTCTCACACAGGGTTGTTTACTAAGCAAAACAAAATTATGCTCATCGGAATGTGGTTACCAGCCATAATACCATGTTGCATGTACCACTTGTGACTGGTATCATGCTCATTTATGGTTGGCAGAAAAATTGTTAGGCAATATTTTGTGCCGACGCAGCTTTTTAAATGACGTCACAGTTGGTAAATAACGTCGCAAACTTGTTTTAGAATGCTACATCAATGTCAAACGAAGAACTTATGTTTTAGAAAAAAAGGGGAAGAGTTTTGGTTTAAAGATGCACGAATGATTACTATCCAGATATCTAGTGATGTATTTTTTTTAACATTTCTCTTTTGTATTAAAGTGGGTTGGGTTTAGTTATTTCCCAGGAATATTACTTTATTCATAGAGTAGTCTGTGTGGATACATCTATATTCTTTACTCGTGCAAACAGTTGAAGCAAATATTGACAGCGTGCGGCAACGACGGTGAAAGACCTCCAAGGTATGGCAGTTGTATACGTATTGGCAATAATTTTAGCTTATAATAGATGTTAAATTTGCATCGGGGATAAAATTTTGGTTTTTACCCTTAATTTTAGCTTATGCCGGGTACATAGTGGCGAATTGTGTCATGAAGCAGAAGCAATTTGTAATATTCAAAAGATCAAAATGCGTACCATTCATCGAACGGTCAGCTCACCTGAAACAAAAACACGTTTGGTCGATTGTAGATATCGTAGACCTGTTTTGTAAACGTAGAAATAAATAAACTGTCTATAGTTATCTTTTGTTGAACACATCACATTCACTTTAGAAAGACAAAAATAACATGTCAGACTGAATCATTTTTCGGGCTGTTTGATGATTTCTCCTATTTTATATATATTGCTAAAAAGGGCATTACCTTTCTTTTGTTTCAATTACTACAAGCTGCAGTCACTGTAACTACTCATTCACAGCAATGTCATCAACTTTTCGAGATACCATTAAACCGGGCACGCACGGCATTCAAACAATGTCCATGTTACTTTCTTAAAGAATGCGAACTATGAATGTCACTTTTACTTAATACTTATCCCAATGAATCTATCCCACAGGGCAAAATTGACACATCTGTTTTAACACCTAAGTACATTATTAATTTCTTAATTGGACACACACAGTACGTTCAACTGTCACACATGGACGTAACTTGATGGGATGCACGTTTTTTCTTTTAATAACAAGTGCCATCCCTATCTAAATGATGTTGTCTTGGCTTCCTTCGAATGAGATATGTTATGGTTGCAAGTGATCCGGAAATAGCATCATAGTTCTCAATTACCTCGAGTTAAAGGATTCGGATACTTTTTCAAAATGTCCACAGATTTACATTAAACTTACAGGGTATGAAGATAATGATAGTGCAAAGCTTCCCTTCAAATATTACTAACTAAGGTTGTGTAGTTTTTGAGAAATGAGTAAAATATCTTAGCATGTAAAATCCCCTTAACCAGTTATGATATTATACCAAAACCATAGCATTTAAACTGGTTAAAACGTTTTTACATGCTAAAACTGAGACGATAATTATTACTTTTACTCATGTAAGTAAAATTTCAAGGGAAGCTTTCTACTATCATAGTAGATCTTCAAGATCTTCAAACTGTGCAAGTTTAATGTAAACTATGTGGACATTGTGTTTTTTCTTAGGAAAAAGTACATAGACCCTTTAATGGGGTCTCCTCCCCCGAACAGTGAAGTCAGAGCCTTTTACAGAAGGAAGAACTAAGGAAGTAGCACGTTGAGGTGAAACTAAAAAGACATCCAAACATTACACAGGGATGAATTTCATCAGGGGCTTTGTTGGGGCTACACATGAAAGCTTTGTTTGGTACATGTTGAGTATTTGCGGATGGGCTTGTCCGATGGCTGCTGTTGTGAATCGCACGAGTCGCAGAACAAGCGGGCACGACTGAATCCCAAAACACCTTGTATCGCCTGCTCAAAGACCACATCCTTTTCAATCTTGATAGGTATCACTATGTTGCAAAATAGAAACTGACTCAAATTTCATTCAAAGGGATGTTGTATTTTGTTTCTGTCCGAGAGATAACTTCAGTTTAGACAACCACCACGTTAAAAATAAATGACGGTACCCAGATCAAATCCTAAAGCGACATTGCATGACGTTTGTTATTGAAACGAGAATACAAAAATATACCTTAGTTCATTTTTACTGCCCTGTCCACCAAGCCAAAGACAATCCTGAAACCATCTCTTGGGGTTGGCATGTGTGGCTATGCGTTTTGCGCTCGCCTCTCACCAATGTGACACTGGTTCGATTCCCGGCTAAGACCATAGGGCAGTTGTGAGTTGTTCCTATCATATGCCACGTAGAGTTTTTTTCCCTTTTGGAAAAATCAAACGCATTATCTGGCTGTGCTTCGTGGTCATTGATTGATGTGGCTATCTGCCAAAGGGCGCCCTCTCGTCCATGCTTCTTGAACACGTTATAGCCGCGTCCTTCGCATTTCAGCTGTTCAGCTGCAAGTAAGAATGATTAGCCCTCCCAAATTATTATTATTAATGTTATTACTCCTGAGGAGTATGCAGCCCCGGCAGCCAAATTCGCGCCAATAAAAGCTAATCAACCTTAAAGACGAATCGTATATGCATTCACAGGTATCCGTTTACTCAACTATAGAGGCACATGGCAAATACTTCTCGCCCAAGATCTTCCAACTAAAAGCTTTTTCACACCAGAGGAAATTTGATTCCCTTTTGATGCAATTGAACGTACCCCTGAGTACGATGTATAAATGGGTTGTGTGCACCACTGCACGCTATAACAGGTTAATAGAAAACGGTGTGATATCCTAATGTGTCCTTGTGGGGTCCGCCCAGACCACCAAACCTTGCAGACCGTGGAATACATTAGGGTTAAGCATGAATGGTTCCGCACTTCAATCAGGTTGGATGAGAATTAATGTTTATCGAGGAGGACATTAAAGGTGACATGCTTTTTTCGAAATAACTTACCTTTTTTATTGTGTGTATTATATAGCTTCTTGGCTTTTTCTAACATTTGCTTATCCTCCAAAAGAATGGTACAACAAACAAAAGCAAAAGCATATCTTGCAAACACGTGACACTCCCGGGTCACAACTGATCTGGATTCTGGATCCCATTGATTTGACACATTTCAGTCTGACCCATGAAACTGGTCAATTAATTGAATGTTGAGCCCCAATGTTGCGTTATTTTGCGTCAGCCTGCGTCAGTGTGACCCATTTCATTATGACACAAGATTCCGGTTCATACATACCCAGGAATGGGTCAGACCCCACGGGACTAGATCAAGGTCAACTAACCCGAAAGTTTTTGGAGTGTGGGAATATCAAAAGTTCTACTAACTTAGAACCAATAATAAATTGCTTAGTTTCAGGGGCAAATCAAAGGGTTTGGGGCATTCGTAAAAATACATAACATCGACGTCGACGTCACACGTTTGGAAACTTGTCTGCACGAGAACAGTATTGTGGTATCACTTTGTCAAACGAATTGTGCAACATGTTTTTGCGTTAAACAAAAAGTGACACAAATGCGCCTTAAATCATGCCAAGCACGCGACAGCAATCAACACTTCCAGATGAAAACAAATTTAACATATTTTTCCAACGCCTATCCGTTTTCAGATTTTAAATTCAGTCTCGGCTGAAATGTTACTGTCTAGACAAATTGATATTTGACACAGTAACTTAAGCAACATGTACCAATCTAATCTCCCATTCGTGCGAGGGGAATTTGACGAAATACAAACATGGTAATTAAAAAGAAATCCGAGAAATAATAAATGATGTTTTGGTTTTGTGGTAACTTCTTTTAGCAACGTCAGTCTTAGCTCGAGAGAATCCGCCTCGTGTGGTGCGACTTACGAAACCCAATATTACTGACCCCCGCTGTCGTGTGCAAGTCTTAGGAGTGAATTATCACGCGCCGACTGCGGATTTCTTCACCATTAGTGGGATGTTTTCTTTTGCTTATTCGAACCCTCGGCCCCAAGCTGTCCGCGGGTTCTTGAATTCCCCCCACCCTTCCTTCAAAAAAGAAAGAAAAAAGGAAATCGCAGGTCAATTTTAAAATTGGTACATGGAACAGTCGTCGGGTCTGAGATGAAGCCATTCATCCCATCAACACCCCGTTGGTGCTACACACGGCAGAGAGCGTAGTGCTACTTGCTGGCCGCGACGTGACTCGGAGTTATTGAAAGATGTCGTCAGCCTACGGAGGCCGTGAAGCTGGAAATGAACACCGACACTATAAATTGCAACTCAGCTCAACAACAAAAAATGTGCCCGATTTCATAAAACCGCTTGAGCAGAGGAATCATTTGCTGAACGGGATTACAAAATGCATGTTACTCTGGTCCCTATACCCTTGGCCTTCACACGAGAAAATCGAATACAAAATAGCGAACGGAAGACGCTCCTTCGTGTAAAGTCATGAAGGATTTGTTTTGATTTCATTTAATGTCGAGTTTGCGCGTTATTTTTATACCAGGTCCATCGATAACTGCAATCGAATTCTGCAATTAGGTTTTAACTGTAGGTTCTCTCAAGCTTGTTTTTCGAAACCGAGTTGTGTCACGTTTGCCTTGCGGATATTTTCATCCATTATTTGTTCGTTCGTTCTTTCTTAACATATTTGGAAGAAACAGAGTTGGGAACATGCGTCTTTATTTAATTCTTGTTTAATCATCTTTGAGCTAAACAGTAACTGTTCAATGCTTTCCTGGTTCGTGGTATCCCTACTTGTACAAACCTGCTGAAGAATAGATGGGATGAACATGTGATTTGAAACGCTTTGTGACACTTAACATTCCTTTACACAGCCAGTGATTCAGGACATATTTATTGTTTCTCAATGATTCTAAACCAAGTCCTATTATTAGTACGTGGCACAATATGCCAATAATGATTGCCAATGGATTTACATCATAGAGCTACAATACTATTGGTAGAGACGAATCGTTCGTAAACAGGAAGAGGTGACTTTTTTATAGGATTGGGTCAGGGGAAATGGTCCAATGGACATGGTGTACGTCAGCCCATCCCATGGCGCAGTGCCTTTGGTTCAGACGCTGGGGGACAGAGGCATGCCAAATAAGCGAGCTTACTTTACACAGCGCCACCAAGTTTATCCCACTGGATTGTCCTTTGTTAGCACTGTTTCGTAAAAAAGTCGATACCCTACATAACATACATGCAGAGTACTCATTAGCTGAACAAATAACCTGTGTAGGTTTGTCAGATGGAGATCACCTGTGAGTGGGTGTTTTGTATGGCCCTGTGGGTAGCAATGATTTATACGCAAGGCGTTGAAATTCGTCCAGCGCAAAATTCAAATTTCCCATGTGCATTGTGAACTCCCTGTGTTGACGGTCTACTTTGAAAACAACCTCTCCAGTGCACACTATTGGTGGCGTTCTTTATCGAGAATTCGCAATCTTTGGCTGCAATAATTTGGGTATCGTTTTTGCTCTCCAATTTTAGTTTAGATAACGAAATACTAAAACATGCAATCTACGATCGAGCTTTTAAAAGGATCACCGCTGGTCCAAAATAGTACATTTCATCAAAACGCTCAAAGCACATACTACAAAACTTAGGTTTAGTCCAAATGGACAAGCCAAATTGACTTCACCTCCATCTCCAAACCAATATTTATTCCTTTATAAAGTGTATGCAACCCCAGTGCACACAGTGCTGTGTTGTACCATAGACGGTTCTACACTCTAAGCTTATTTGAACTCTAAAATGATGTTTGTGTGCGCTTTATTTACATACACCCCCTCCATCAAGTTTTCGTGAAAGCAAATTGCAGTAGTTTTGACAAAACGGATAAAAAAGGATGATTTCGTTAAGGCTCCTCTAGAAATGGAATCAAATTACTTAATAAAAAAGAACGAAATGGTTCAACACTTTCCGCCCACTGTTTCTTGGGCCAACAACTGGAAAATGCATTAAATGTGTTTTTAGTGCGTAAATTAAGTGTGGAGTGAACGACTTATTTCATACTTAACTTTATTTTATCCTTCGATAAAGACTCTACTATGGTCGAAACGTCGGGCCATTAACTATTTTATGTATTAAATTCATTGTACATCGATTCACATTGTCATAGGTCAACAGACATGCGCTTTAATAACCACCTCCATTTTATCTTCTGTTTTTATTCACAGGCTGAATCGGGTCAAAGCGTGTGGGGAGGCAATCAGCAAATCTTCACCGTTACTGGTTACTATAAGGTGAGGATTGCAAGATGCATAAACCATTATTTAGAGTATTTGTGTTCGTTGTTACACCCTAAACATTTCAAGGGGTCATAATTTACTTGAATTCCGAGTCCCTGAGGGTAGGGGTGACCCATTTATGGGTCAGGATTATTATGAGCACCACACTAAGAAGTGATGTTGTTTTTCTTATAGCGCAGTGGGTTTATTCTGCGCCGAGTGGCAGAAAGGTCCTATGCCCTGTATCCCTTATGGAGATAAGTGATGTATTCGTAAGGATATCTGACTACCGACCCGTCAATAGGACCATGTAATGCATCCCCTCTAAGGGGTAGCGCCTCCAACTATATTACCTTGCATATTTTTTTTATAATGGCAGTGCCAGTAAAGGTAATATTTGACGGACGGAATTGTGGAAAGTAAAGCAGCATAGTGTTTGCACGACCTACATACAGTATAACGGCATATTCTCCTTTGAAGAGGTCGAAGATCTGTCCTGGTTTATAAGAAATAGAGGAAGGGGGTCATCCGCTCGAAGAAACCCCTTAGAAAGGACTCGTGCACTACCGGGGCTATAAACGTAAAATGCCTTCAAACTGTGCCTTGCAATTAGTGGCTTTTGACCCCTTTGGGAAAGCCCCAGAAAAGCCCGTCTGAAAACAGACAACATTAGCAGTACCACGATTTGTGTTTGTTTAATCGAATCTTGTCGAAAGTGGGTCATTTCCAAGGCATCTTCAGTTCGCATTTTGGTCGAGATATTTTCATATGTTCAATTTAGGGCATGGAGTTTAGCGAAAGAGTAGGCTGATATTGACTGTGGTTTATTTAAATTTTCTCAAGAGGACGTTTTTTTCAAAATTCAAAGCCTTATCATAGCTGTTTTTTGTTGCTCATAAAATTGTACCCCCTTAGGACAAATTGTGCTTCTTCAAAGGCGTTTACGAGCCTCATAAGATAAACGACTTCTGACTCTTTGGTATTTTTCTTGGCCAAACAGATCATTAAATTGATTTACACAGGTATTCAATCTTTCCCCCAAACTATTAAGAAAGGAAATAATCCAAATTTTCACTTCTAAAGGAAACCTTTAAGATGTTTGAAGACATTCCCACCTGAGCGCTGATTATATTGATAGACTTTCTGTTTTTATTCGGCATTTTATACCCCGGCGCCATTCTTGATTCATAATGTCTCAAAGCGATGATAGTTGATTTACAATAGAATCCCATCATCGGTGGCTTGGGAGTATTTGCTTAACTCTGATTTATAATGTGCGGTTTTTATATTCACTTAAAATCTGAGATGTTTAAGAGGGGAATGCTTGCGGCATGTGCAGTCTGCTTTCAGATTAGAAGTGGAAACTTGATTATATATGTCTTGACCCATTTTCGTGTTTGACCCGCAGGGAAACATCATCGCAATCAAAAAGGTCAATAGAATCCGAGTAGAGCTGACGAGGAACGTCTTGATTGAACTCAAGCATGTAAGTCTCCCTCTCAAGTCACTCACCCTTGAGTTGTCTCCAGACAAACACACTAAGGATATACCTCTAAACACATTTTTTTAAGTAGTATTTCGAAAGAAAACTAGCCTTCATAGAATCAATTCTTAAAAGCATGAAGCAGATACACCGTCTAATTCAGTCACCATCATATTCATCCACTAACACACGTTGAGTGAAGCCGAATTTGGTACTTTTGGGGACACGAGGTGGCAGCAGACTTACCATTGTTTTCAGAATTGTGCGCATCATCAGAACTGTGCCAAGAACAACAATATACCTGGTAAGTCTGCTTCCCCCAGCGTTCCAAAGTCTCCTATTGAAATATTTTGACCTGAAGATGAAAGTTTACACATTAAGAAAGTTAACAGTCTTGAAACGGAGTTCAATGACATCATATAATAAATATAGTAAATATGGCGGGAACACGCTTTGAAACAACATTGCTCTAAATAATAGAAAAGTATCTTCTCTTGTAAGATTATGCCCCAAGTTTGCCTCAAGTTTAAGTGGAGTTATCTCTTTATTTATTGATATTTATTTCACACATAAGTACAAATCTTGTACAGTTAGATAAATGATGCATGTACTATAATTTCTTGCTGCAAAACAGTGTGAGCATCGGTAGCTCTGGAGGATCGAATGTCATTTTCTCCAAATGGTTTTGCAAAATTTACACAAATGCCAAATCAACATCCTTTATGTCGTCACCGTCACAAACTATTATGTTGCAATCATTTTTGAAAACCAAGTGCTTTTTACTTTGTATTTTTTTACAATTTCCAGAAATTTCCAGACATCCAGGTGTTTTTTATTATCAATAAATATATGTTATTTTCTTTCCCTAAAAAAACAGAACAGCAGAAAACGCAAAAGTCTGAGAATATATAGTGTCTATTAGGGCCTATGTCTATAACTATTGGTATGGATTTGGGATTATTACCTCAATTTGACCCTTTGTTACAGATCAATACTAATAGTGTCTGAAACAAACCACGTGACCCCCATTCACGTCATCACATGATCTGTCAGTTCATGATTAAACCTTAATGGCTGCCAATCTCGTTTCAGATGAGAGACATATCACACGACCACGTGACGAAGTTTATAGGGGCTTGTATAGATGCGCCGAACATCAGTGTCATGACGGAGTATTGCCCGAAGGGCAGTCTGCAGGTAAGAGTGGATTCTACGAGAGCTTTGCTCGCCAGGTTTAGAAGTGTACAGGCTTGTTGACCGTCAAGTTTGCAGTATCTTCTTGTTTAGAATCATGTCTCAAGAGTTGTGTGACATAATTATGGAAAGACCCTGTGGTCTGATAAAGGGGTGATATTTTTTCAGGGTTGTTTTTGTTTGCTGGTTTTTTAGGATTTTCTCAAAATCTCCTAACCCTTGGAATTTTCTTGAAAGAAGTGAAGCAGTCACAAATGACCAAAGATTGGGCTAGATAGTTCAGTTAGCAGAGCGCCCGCACGTTAATAACATGGAGGTTGCATAGGTTCTTTCGTAAACATGTGACGTCACATTTGGTTTAAAAAATTATAAAAAGAAACTTGAAAACACCTCGGTTTGTTGTCGACATTGGGAATAATTTAAATTGGCATGGAGCCGAGTTTTTGGCAACTATAGGCCTCAAGAAACTCTCACTGGTTGAAATACTTCATTACTTTTCATAGGTTACTATAAGTTTCCAGGTTTAAAAAAAAACACTAGAGGTAGACTTGCCCTTATAGCTGAAGTGGTTTTTATTAGACGAAATCCACTCCACTCCGAAGGTGCAAAATAATGATTCCATCCAATGAACAGTAAATAGGTAACTACCACACGGTTTGTGGACAGTCTTCCCCAGGGCACTGATGGTCCATCAAGATGCAATCTACGCTCATATACAGTCGTTTAAATCATGGAAATTCAATCTAAACATTAGTTTGACATTGTGCATGTAACTGTACGCGTTGCACGTTTTGGGGACCTCGGTTAATCCACAATATAAGAGTATTAGTGGATTGATTCTTTGCATAATAATAACATAATGTAAAATTCTGTTATATTCTGGTGAACAACGGAAAGTAATTTCGATCTGTCTATATCTGGACCTTTTTTGTGGCTTAGCACAGTACAAATGCTTACCAGACTAAGGTGACCAGCCAAACTACCACGTCATGTGTACAATGTGTGACTGGTATCCTGCTCATTTCTGCTAAGCTGAACATTGTTTTAAAGGTTGCAATAATGTGCTCCTTTAGCAGCTCTATCGCAGACCTATACCAGAGCAGTATATTGATATACGACTATACATGCAATTGAATGCAACTGAAAGCTATTTTGCACACCACACAGCTACCATACCTGACTGCACACAATGGGTTATGCTACTCTTGGACCGAAAATGGCGTCCAGCCAAAGAAAACTGGTCACTCTCTGTCTCAACTCTCTCGATCAAAATACGCTGTGGCTCATACATGGAAAAGTTATCTTTGCCAGGATGCCTCTTTACTTTGTGATAGATTTTTGACAATCAACACCCATGCACAATCAGCCAGAAATACAAACAGTCACCGCAGCTCACAATTTGCATCTGTTTTTATGTTTAATTCTCTGTTGACATACAGATCATCGCCTGGTGGCACAAGTTCTATGCAATTCACGTTTACTTTGAAAACACATTATATTAGAAGTAACTTCTCCGGATTCTGAACGATGTTAACAACATCCTCCCCCCCCCCCTCTTCGGGTATTGGATTATAATGGTTGTGCAAATCAAATGGTCTAGACAACCTCTTAACATCGCCCAGGTTTGATACCGACTGATGGACTATTCGCAGTAATGTACCCTTGGCCCAGTAAATAATGAACGGCTTTCTAAAAAGACCTTGGAATTAATTTCTGTAGGCTGAAGATGTCTTATCTCGAAGATCAAAGATGTTTGTGATCACAGACCGCGCTTCTTTCATTACTGAAGCGTACTAGACCTTGAAGTAAAGGCCATTGTATCAGCAAAATGACCTTGTTTCTGTAAACAAATTACTTCGTATCTGATTCGTGTTTTCTTTCTCGTCCCGGCGTCACTGAGTCGTTAGATTTGATTAAATCCTTCCCGAGAATGGATTTTTGTCTTATTAATGATTCTTTCATGAGGGAGGCAAAGTTATTATGGACTCATTTGGGAACGTTGACTTTTTCTAAAGCGGTTGTTAAACGATTCTTTAATCGAGTTACCTGAATAATGATTTCGCGACTGGATTCTTGTCACGAGGGAATTTTTCTTCTTATTTCTTTTAAGAAATAGTAGTTGTTTTTGCGAATGACTCCAACTTTTCTTCGACAACAAGAACCAGCAATGCTTCACTTTAGTTGGGAATGTGTAAATTAAAGGAATAAATCAGAAACTGCAACGAAGAAACATTAACAAGCAATTTTTACGTTTTAAATTTGTGTTACATTTTGTTGTGTATATTTTGAAACAGCTGTTTCTCATTGGAGATTAACAAATCGGAGTGCGCCCTCTAGAGTGCCGGTTAAGAAAACTAGCCCGGCGCCAAAACTTAATAGCTGCAAACAAAACACACAGCACGTGTTTGTATAATCTCACACACGTTCTGAAATGGTAATTGCAACGTAAATAAAGATATTGACACATCTGTTGTTGATCAAACCAAAGAGTGACACGACGTTTAATTAACAAGAACGTTTTAATTAAGCAATAAGTATAGCCCCTGAAAGTTTTACATCGTTAAAAGAAAATTCTGGGTAAGATAAATTAGACACACAAATTCATTTCCTATTGGAAACTTGCGACGCAGTGTTTTTTTCTAAGAACACTGCTGTTTTAATTATCACAAGTTGAGTTTGTTTTATCTTATCTTCAATCAGCCGATACTGCAAAACAATATGATTCCAAACGAAAAACGACGCAAGGGTAATGCAAATTTCCACTCGTATTTGTTTATATTAGAACCTTCAAAATATTCATATAACTACACAGCCTAGGTAATACTAAAAACCTTTTGTTTATTTGTTTGATCTGTTGCAGGATATTTTGGAAAATGACTCTATCGAATTGGATGACATGTTCAAGTATTCCCTTTTGTACGACATAGTCAAGGTAAGCTAACAATTAAAAACTTGAAAAGTGTATATGATGCAAATTATTATACACTTCTTATATAAGACAAAGTATAGTTAGTAAACTTGCGGGCACACCCATTTCTAGAACTCTTGTTGAAGAAGTTGTAAAAGAAAGGCTTCATATTTGACTGACAGGAAATTGGTATTTGTGTATGATCAGAATTAGTTTGCTGCAACCCGATTTTGTATAAACAGTAACCTCCACAACCCCCATTTAGAGGTGCATTCCCCTTTAAGCATAAACAAGGACAACTACAACCTGCTTATTTCCCACAGGGAGGTTGTGGTTCAAAGCAAATGCAAATTCCATAATTGCATCGCGGGTCCCTTCAGGTTCTCCCCCTGGCTCTAGGGGAAGCAGACCGCCAATAAGAGGCGGACTAGGCCCGCTTGGGGCTTAGGGCGTCACGGCGCGGACAACGGCGGTCTTTGACTTGTATACAAACACAATTTTTTACATGTAGGCTTCCTGTAATTAATTCAAACCGCCGATACACAGTTTGTGTTCTTTCAACGTGGGAAATAGCTCGGACGTAGGGGCAAAGCCGTTGTGATTTAATGAACGCATAATCAATATAAGCCGTGATTGAATTTTCTCGGTAAAACGATTAACTCTAATTCAGAAGCTGTATTTTAAATATTATATCATTACTTCGCTAGTTTGAATGCAGCCACACCTGTACTAGATAATTATTTTGAAGGGTTTTGACAGAATTATTTTGAAAGTACATAGAGTTAATAGTTGAATAGTTAAATGATTACCATAATGGTTTAGTATGAATATTGTATAGGCCCATTTGTGAGTAGTTCAACACTTCAACGAATGCAAATATTATTTCCATTTCACAAAACAAAATTTTGTAATCAAAATATCAATATGGCTGGATGATAAAACTATCGAATAAACTTTTTGTACAACATTGTGTTTTGTCATCCATTAAAAGTGCCCTTTGGTCTGCTGTACATAGCATGCAATAGAGGATTGGACAAAATGCATAGTTTATAATGGCCACGTGACCAACAATCCTCCAATCAAAACAAGGGTCTACTTGAATCCTCCAATCAAATGGCAAGGATCTACTCCAATCCTCCAATAAACATGACAATCATCTTCTTTGGCGTTATATAATGCAGAATACTCTTTAAGTGTTGTCAACGTTACAACATCAAGTTGGTCTTACTTTAAAGGCAGTGGACACTATTGGTAATCACTCAAAATAATTATTAGCATAAAACCTTTCTTGGTGACCAGTAATGGGGAGAGGTTGATGGTATAAAACATTGTGAGAAATGGCTCCCTCTGAAGTGCCATAGTTTTCGAGAGAGAAGTAATTTTCCACGAATTTGATTTCGAGACCTCAAGTTTAGAACTTGAAGTCTCGAAATCAACTATCTAAAACGCACACAACTTCGTGTGACAAGGGTATTTTTTTTCTTTCATTATTATCTCGGAAGTTCGATGACCGATTGAGCTCAAATTTTCACAGGTTTGTTATTTTATGCATATGTTGAGATACAACAAGTGAGAAGACTGGTCTTTGACAATTACCAATAGTGTCCACTGCCTTTAATAAAAATGTATTTCTTTGCAAAGTTTCTTAGTTTGGTAACAACTTGGTTAACATTGATCTTTTTTTTCCTTCAGGGCATGCATTATCTCCAGAACAGCGTCATACAGACCCACGGTAACCTCAAATCCTCAAATTGTGTCGTCGATAATCGATTTGTTGTGAAGATTACCGATTTTGGACTGCACTCGTTCCGGGAACCAGACCATCCGTTTGAACCTGATGAGGACGATCAATTCCAGTATTACCAGAGTAAGTTATATCTTTCTTTACTTGACCACAAGAGGGCGCCCTGTATTATCTTCAGCAATACTCAGGCAATGCTTGTTTAAAGGTAGATTGTATGTTTAATTTAAACACTTCGAAATCGATTGCCTCCATGCCCTCTGGTCATTTCCTTGATGCCCTTGAAATGCTCCAGTATAAATTTACAGTTTCCTAACAGGGTGCCAAAGAGAAATGCCTTGGTGCCCCTGCCTATTCAGATACGAAGCAAACATGCCCGACTTGGTTTGAAGTTGTTTTGAGGAGAGTCATGGTGAACGGCAAAGAGCTCAGTGGCTGCTTTCTACAGTTCTACTCGAGTTTGCAAACCCTCCCTCGTGCCCCTGATACATGTCCGTATAGACAAAGTAATCACCGGGGAACGAGGAGCAATTAAACAGATAATAAGGTTTGATAATTATTCCTGTGCTATTTGTGGGTGATCACAATCACACTAAACACGCTCAAAACAGTTAAATCTTCTGGAACTTCAACAGCTCCCTGACATATTGCGACCCAATTTCACCTCGGTTTCCCCTCAGGGAGAGTTACATCTCTTCTCTTGGTGAAGGCAATACACGAATTATCGCCAAACTTCATACTAAGCTCAGTTGTCAATACAATACCGTAGGGCCTACCTAAAGAGTTCTAGCATTCATAGGCAAATAGCAAGAATTATCCTGTAGACGATGGTCAGCTGTGTCGAACCCGTTAAATATATGTAGATTTTACTCCTGGGAGGCAGGAAATTGGTTAAGGTACCGGGTTTAGGTGATATCAATTGGGCCTACGAGACTAGTTACTGGATACGTCTGAGGTCGGCATCAGCTGCCGTCCCAGGAAAGTGACACTTGAGCATGCAAGACCCCTGTTGGCGTGTTTCAGGATGAAGTCCACAGTCAAGCCTTACTTCTGAATCTGATGATCGCAATAACCTCATCTGTGGAAACGAACACTCCATTGCGGAATTAACCAATAATACGGCAGTAATTGAGCAGGGTTGGGCCGCGCAAATTAATTAATCAGCGATTAGAATTAACTATCGCACTCTAGTGAAAATGGTGGAAGGCGCCCGTAAAAGATCGAAATTGGGTGCCGTGAGCCGTGGTTAATGATCATACTTGTTTCTGAATAATTTGGGCTGAGTGAATTGATCTTAAGATTGACCCTCAAAAGACCAACATTTGGTAACATTTTTGTTGCACTGATGTATAAGACATGTCTAAAAAATATGGATTTAAGCTACCAAATAAAAAGTAGCACTGACAAATTAAATGTAGTGTCATGGATTGACAAAGAAATACTCAAACAAATGTATGTCCATAGAAACTAAAATAATATAGAAGCAATATAGCTTATATAAACTTTTTGGAAAAAAATGATTCCCTTCGAACCATCACAAGACATTTTAATCTGAGAAACGATTCGTGTTTAATACGTGTCTCAGATTTGTGGGGTTTGTGAAAAAACTAATCTACGACCCTTAACCTCTTAATTAAATGAATCGACAACAGCAACAACAACAACAACAACAACGTGTATCAGGTGACAAATCTTTAAAATAGTCGCTGAATTAGATGCGCGCAATCGAGAAAAGGAATTTGATGTAGTTTTTGTTTTCTTCGCAACAAGATAACATCTCTGATCGGTGTTGATACTACCATCAACTTGATAGACCAACACTATGAATATTTGATGCTCTGTTTTGGCGTGTGATGTGTATTTTATCTCCAATGGCACTGTTGTTTCGACCCTTTTTTCACCCCTTCATCCGCGGCTCCCCGCCTGTCTTTCCCCGCCTATCTTTCCCCCAGTGGAAATTGGTTAAGATAATACCCGTCACTCATGGCGGCCCCGGCCCCAGCGGGTGTTAACAAATCGTGTGCTGTTCCGTAAAAAAAAACTAACGAAGCGGCTGAAACCAGACCGGGCTGAAAATGCGGATGTGACGGATGTTGGATGCTACTTGATGTGTTGGTATAAGCCAACACAGCGTGTACGGGCGTACGGTGGACATTTGTGCATGGGGGAAATAGCGGTTGTCATGAAGACGATCAGAGCATACTAATCGAAACGTCGAATCGTTAGCCACCAGTTCTTTTTAGAACCAACACTTCCGTACACCACAGTCGTGAAGACGATCAGAGCATACTTGTCGAAACGTTGAGTCTTTAAAAACCGGTCGTTTTCAGAACACTACTCAAAAGAGATATGCATATGGCGTTATGCAAACCTCTCGTAGGAGATGGTTCCAAAGGGATTGCTTTACCTCATTTTCAAATACTTCTTATCACTTGTTATGCAAAGGATAAACTGATTGAAGTTAAAACATTTTGTTTTACCCATCATAAGAACCTCGCTGTCCTGATATTTACTTTCTTAGCCAATGTTGTGTCTTTATTATATTTTTCTCAACATACAAGTTAGGGTACAACAACAATTATGATAGTACCCAAGATTTACCATAAAGTGTTACACAACATTTGTACCAGGCAGCTTTACAGCGCAAAATTTTACACTTAGTTTTCTTTTAGAGTGCATCGTTGTACAACTGGTAGTTTAACACGTGAAGAAACTCCTTGATTTATTCTTGAGCATGTCTTTCTGATATCTGATGTTTTTGTTTGTTTGTTTGTTGCAAATACTTTTACCAATTATAGTAAAAATCAAACTCGGTTAATACAGTTTGTTTTATCTGAGTTAAGGAAGTTGGTACATTTTATATTGCGAAATCAAGAAGTTTGCCTTCCCCCGCATACTGTAACGTTTGCCCTTAGGCAAAGTTTGCTTGACCATTGTAAGTTATTTTATATTTTAATATTGCAAAGTTCTCCAGTTCCATTTTGAAACTGTGGGCCTTAGTCAAACTAACAACAAAGTATACGATTGAATAACGCAGAAGAACACCAAAAGTTATATTGTATTACGCCCGATATCGAAGATTTGATTGCGACTTGGTATAGTGTTTACGACGTGACACCGTTGGAGGTACTCGCACTATTATATTTGCCCGTTCGTGTCAACAGCTGGCTGTGGACAAATTTGTCGAAGACCCTTGTTCAAATAGACACAGTGCTCAAAGTGAATTAAAAATGGAAATCCGCAGCGTTCGACCAATATGTACCGCATGATCTAGCTCCAGACTCGTACAGCTGCGTGTCTGCGTGCATAATTTTCCCAGCGACCAGATGCATCGGTTTCGCTAGACTACACTGTTGTAAACGGGTCTAAATTGTGTAAAATGTGTTGTAAGGAATTCTCAAGTACGTTTAAGGGGGGAGTCTCGCACTTTCCGAAGTGTTACTCCTGTGAAGTTGCATATTTTGAAAATAATATTATTCTGTGATTGATAAAACTTAACACTTTTGCGAGTGTCGTCTAACAACCGTGACCAAAATCAAACGTCGCTGTATTGATGACCAAATACAAACGTCGCTTTATCGATGACCAAAATGCGAACGTTGTTATGAATGCAAAATAACAATATTGCAGTCGTAAAATTTCGGGTAGGCCATACATCCATTTTTAAAGCTGGTGTGAGAGAAGTGCTTTTACTTATAGGAAAACTATTGTGGGGGAAGTGTTGGCTCTGAGAAGAACAGATTCTTCTGAGAACCATTTTTTTCCAAAGAGTTATACGTGGTTGTACCCGCAAGTTTACTACCGTAGTTTCTATTTTGATCCACACCAAAGTGAAGATTCAAACACCACTCGTTTTGAATGAGCAAAATGCAATACAAACGGTGAACTGGTTTTACTGGTGAACTAATGCGAACGTCGTTGTAATGATGACAATATACGAACGTCGTTGTAACGTTGTACAAAATGCGAAAGTCGGTGTAATGATCACCAAAACATGAACGTCGTTGTAATGGTACTTTCGCGAACGTCGTTGTAATGAAGAACAATTAAAAACGTCGTTTTAACCACGTTGTGGTGAAGAAAAGTTACAAACGTCGTTATGACCACGAACTCCTAGCTTTCATAATGGAAGGCATTGTAGTGCGAGTTGTTCCTCCTCATTTACGATTGGAGGAGTTTTTCATTTCTTACGCCACACGTCAACCATACGTCAACTTTCTTGAAGTCATTCCATCAAATTTCATCGCGACGTAATCGTGCATCCCTCGATCTCTGACTTCTGAGTCCCATCCACTCCTTCACACTTTGCTGATACCTCCAACTGGTAATCCAAGACCAGTCGTCTGGGTGATGGGTGCTGAAGCGTACTGTAATGAGACCGCTGGCTGTCACATTAGCTTTGTCACTTAAGTGTCAGTCGGCGGCCATGAAAGAGGGGGAGAAAATATAAAACAAGTGAGAGGGTCATCAAATATTGATATTGCGAAAATAGAAGTGGCCCCATGAGGCCCGGTGCGAGGTTTCACAGTTGCTGTCATGTGTTGGGGTGGGGGTGGAATTCTTCCCCGTGCAGTAAGGAGTATGAAGAATGAATTAAACATGGACGTCTATATCGAATAAGAAAAGACAGTGTATAATCCCAGGTATGCCTATACTTAAATTACCGGTATGTGCGTTCAAACATAACACCTGGATTTACTCCCTAAATTAATAAGTGACTGCCCTTCACTATTTGATAAGCCGTTTCTATAATTTAGTTGAAGCCAGCATCCTGTACAGGCTGTGAAGCAAAGCAATGACAAATTATGACCCTTCCTCGCGTGTGAACTTAATAGAGGGTACGAGATTATCCAAAAAGCCACTATAGCTGAAAGATTTCTCCAAAAGCGTAGAGGGGTGTATAACTCTGTTTTAGTTGCATTGCTGTGTTTAGTGTAAACACAAAGTATGTTTCCAGTGTTAAATCAAACAGAAGCCAAGGCTTGTGGGTTACAGGCCTGGGATTACTCAGGAATTATCAGGATTTGTCAGGATTTTAAATCAGATTATTGACTCTTCACGTTATTTTGACACTGTATTCCGGGTCAGACTGACTCAGAATGAGTCAAGCTCTACGGGACCAAGATCCGGGTCAATTCTGACCCTGATTTGTCAAGAGTATAAGCTTATGTGGGTATTATAAAAACAAATAAGAACATTCGACAGAATGCCTCTATAAAAGCACATCACGCAACAGGCTGTGTATAAACACGGACACTTTCTTTTTGCATCAATATCAACAATCAGTGGCAGAGTTGCGCTATTTGAAGTGCTACTTTCAGTGTTGTGAAGTGTTCAAAGATGAGCGAGTTGAGTCCAAAGTTCACAAAGGTATAGATTCATATTGCAGTAGGCCTTATAGGAAAAGAACCAACTGTTGTTTGCACATGATACTAATAGACGTGTCCACGGTTGCTCAGTTGTTGAGTGCATTTCGATACCCCTTTATATATATTTTTTGTCAGAGTCCTTTGATAATCGGAGAAACGAAAGCGGAACTTACGATAAGTGGGTTTCCACTTCAGGCTGTCCATACTCTTAGTGTAATATCGCGGCTAATCTACGATGATTAAAGCATTTTTCACGAGAGGCCAGATGGTCTAAGTGTTTCCAACTTCACCTTTCGATTACTCTATGGATGACAGTACGGTGCGACGAGAACGACGGTGGGACAAAGTCGAAATAAGAGAGATGAACGTCTCAGGCAACTTTAGCCTTAAATATCAGTCTATTAAAGGCACTGGACACTATTGGTTATTATTCATTTTAGAATAACACATTGTGAGACACGGCTCCCTCTGAAGTTACGTAGTTTTGTAGAAAGAGGTAATTTCTCACTCAAATATTAAAAGACTTCAGGCCTGAAGCCCTTTTTTAGCATCTGAAAGCACAACGACATGTGTTTTATCATTCTTATGCAACTTCGATGACCAATTGAGTCAAAATTTCCACAGATTGGTTATTTTATGCATAAAATAAGTTGGGATACACCACGTGAGAATCTTAGAAAGGTGTCCAGTGCCTTTAATGAACGAAGATGCCGAAGTGTTCTCTTGTTTCTCTAACTGTCTGTTTCGCCTTTTGCCAAATTGAAATGGACACCAAACCGAGCGTTCAAAACATTAAAGGGAGGGATACCTCACCATTTGATCCTTTGGGCTAGAAAGGGTGTGTTGTATGAAATTAACACGGTTCGAAAGATGTTTTTTTTTTTTAAGTGATCTACACAATTATACAACTCGCAATGTGGTTTACCTTAAACTTCGTGAACTAACATACATTTTGTAGAACTATTGTGTGGACTGTGTAAGTTCACAGAATTTTAAGAAAACCTCACATTTGCAAGGGATATTTTGTTTGAATATTTATTATCTACTTTCAAAACACCTTTCAAACCGAATTAATTTCACTGCAAACGCGTTTATAGCCCACAGCGCCCAATGCTTTAACTTTATTCAGTGTCTCTTTGTAAAACCACAGTCACTTCATTTTAGTGACATTTTTACGGGTTGGTTGAAAGTGTGCATTGTAATTCCAAAAATGGATTGAATGCACTCAAGTACAAAAGCAAAAGATGATGTATACAATCTATAGTGTAATAATCAGCTGCCTTCCCGATGGTCTTAAGGTGTACATAGCGACTTTTTCTGGCTCAATAACGCGCAGTAGAATGTCACTGTATGATCTCACTTCCAGTTTAATCACAATACTCCGCCACGTTGTTAGATTACTTCACATTCCAATGAACCCTCTTGGCGGGAGGTGGTGAGGGAAAATGGCGGGAAAACTGTGATCAACCAACGGGCACCTGTCTATCTTAATTAAAATTTATCATTTCTTATTTTAGTTGTCAGTCTCTCCTAAAGATGATACTTTTCGTCGGTTTATTGATCGGTCATTATTTCACCTCATGCCCTAAAGGGTGTCAGTTGTTGGACGCACCAACGTGCTAATAATCGATAACTTTTCAGTTAAACAACTGTCTCAATGTTTACCTGAACCAAAATAGTAAAAACAAAATAAATATAATATAACAACTGTCGTTGGCACTACTGTGTTCTTTGTGAGGGAATTACCATTTCAAATTCGTTCAATGATAAAACTATCTTTCGAAATGGAATAGAAGGATTGTTGGACGCTTGGTGGCAGCAGGCTTAAAATATGCGCAGTTTAAAAGGACACGTTGCCTTGGATTGGTCGAGTTGGTCTTTGAAAAGCGTTTGTAACCGTTTGTTATAAAATGCATATGGTTAGAAAGATGTTTTAAAAGTAGAATATAATAACCCACACACATTTGCCTCGAAATTGTGTGGTTTTCCTTTTACTTTGCGAACTAAGACGGTCGGCCATTTATGGGAGTCAAAAATTTGACTCCCATAAATGGCCGACCGTGTTAGTCGCCGAGGTAAAAGGAAAACCACGCAATTATGAGCGATACTTGGGTGGATCATTATATTCTACTTTTGAAATATCTTTCTAATCATATACATTTTATAACCATCGGTTACAAACGCTTTTCAAAGATCAACTCGACCGATCCAAGGCAACGTGTCCCTTTAAATAGTGACACAAATTATTTCTAAGATCTAACACTTAAAATTGGATGGGGACTTTTATCGTCAAGAACTTTGCATAAAAAGAATTTTAAAAGCAGTTTTGATTTCCACTGAAGATATTTCACTGAATTATTTTCTCGTATTTAATACGCGAGATCGAGACTTGCACTATAATGTTAACCAACTTTGGAACCTTTCGGTAAACTTTTTCCACGTTGTAAAGAGCACAATATTATATATGCGATCGTATTGCTGATTCCAAGAGCGTGATAAGGTATAACACTCTTTCTTCCAAATTTCACACGTACAGAGGGGGCGAAAAAAGGGTCGAGATGGATTGCTTTTCGTTCGCCGATCATGCATGATAATACTTATGCACCGAACAGTAGATGCACTGAATAAGATCACTCAATAAGACCACTCACTTGAACATGTCTTGGTTTTTTAAGGACGTCTAAAACTCTATTGAGGTCACTGTACGGTTTGATTCCAACCCGACCAAATGACCATGTAAGCGCCATGCTGTAAACCCCTCGCGGAGGTTCGTGGTTGCACGCTGTTGGTGCCTTCGTAAGGCCTTTACAAGTCGATTAAGGCTCGCCTCGACAATCAAAAATGTGTCTTAAATAAATCTAACAAATTCTACTCTCTTGCTACCTGGATAACATGCCACTGTATAAATATAGAAACATTGTACGGTCACTCTCGTTAATACGAGGTCTGCCGGACATTTTCCTCGTTATATCTGAACGATCGTCTTAAACGTAGTCTCTAAATATAGATACACATGTCGTCATAGCGCCTTTTCGAAACCACGGCTTCGGCTCCCAATTCGGCTCATCGAGCAGCTTAGCCCCGCGGTTGTTTTGACAATTGTGCGTGCTTTGCGAACGTGCTCACGGCTTTAGACAATTACAAGAGTGCGGAGCCTGAAGCCGAGTCCAAAGCCGAAGCCGTGGATTCGAAAAGGGCCACGCATACTTATCACACGTGGGATAGTAATTTTGCCAACATTTTCAAAAGTTTCAATTGCAAATGCAATAACCATTTGCTGTCTTCTTGAACACTGTGTGGATTTTAAGTCTTTCGAGAGTGTTTCAAAACATTGTTTAATGTTTTAATGTATTTGGTTATTGCGCATTTCATCATTCGATTAACGGGTGAACGACCGGAGTAATCCCTGCATCTTAAATTTGGCGGGAAACCTTGGGGAGGCAACTGTCGTATTGATTCGTCAGCGCAAAACCAGAGGCGCATTTCCTGTGAGAAATCACTTCACATGATCGATATGCATGAATTAGCATTATGAGATCATCAGAATTGTATATGAAGACATATTTTTCATCGAACTGTAAAAGGCAGAGACGTCTAAGAGACTGCCCTGGAGATGACCGCATCAATTCTTATAATGCAAAGGTTGTAGGATGAGAGACCTTCCCCTTTACCCGTCAAGTTGTGTTTATAAAAGGATCCAAACACCATGATATTTCCTTAAAGGTTGTTATATCAATACCCAATCTCTCGAAAGCATTTATTTCGTTGCGTTTAGGCATGATTTTGATTAATTGAATACAGCTTGTACTGCAGGGGTGTTTTTTTTATGGTAGGCTACTTTGCGTATTGCTTGTTAACAATGGCTGTCACTGCTTTTAGATATCACAAATATCAGAAATTTGCATATTATAGTTACTGTTTTTATTGCAACTACACATCTTTTTAACAAGAAGCTAACATGTAGAGATTTTTAATTTGTGTTATTCTTTTCTACAGGCTTATTTTTTAATTCTGATTTGATTCCGGTATTGTAACTTTAAGTATTTAAAGGAACACGTTGCCTTGGATCGGTCGAGTTGGTCTTTGAAAAGCGTTTGTTATAATATGCATATGGGTAGTAGAAAGATGCTGTATAAGTAGAATACAATGATCCACACAAACATGCCTCGAAATTGCGTGGTTTTCCTTTTACCTCGACGACTAACACGTCGGCCATTTATGGGGGGTCAAAATTTTGACTCCCATAAATGGCTGACCGTGTTAGTTCGCACAGTAGAAGAAAAACCACGCAATTTCGAGGCAAATTTGTGTGGATCATTGTATTCTACTTTTAAAACATCTTTCCAACCATATGCATTATATAAAAACGGTTACAAACGCTTTTGTTTTGACCAACTCGTCCGTTCCAAGGCAACGTGTTCCTTTAAAGATATATTTATTTAGTAAATCATTTCAATTTAAATAAATAGGAGGAATCGGATCAGATATTTTGAAAATGAGAAATTTACGATTTGATGAAAATCTACACAAAATCCAAGACTGTTTGCACAACATTAATGACTTTATTAATTTCAGTGAGGTAATACTGTAGCTTCCACGTGTAACTTGTTGTTTCCGCGGTATATAAAATGTTTAATGTGACAGATTCATCAGCCTGTAGGCGTATGTTCAACTAATTCCGCGGCCCAGTTGCATACAGTATTTCCCATGCTGGAACTCATAAGTTGATATAAATGTCACATTTTGATGTCTATTGGTGTAACACTTCTAGATAAAGTAGCACATTTGAAGCAGGGTGTTATTAAACGTCATCAAGCATTCACTGCCTGTAGGCAGTGGTTGACTGATATACTTCACTTACGGCCTAGAAACAAATGTTGAAGTCATTAACATTTAGATGTTCTATTTTAAGAAGCATCGAAGCTTTGTCTCTGTTCACATTCTTAATTACGTTCAAAGGACCTGAAATTTTCATTTGAGGCCTTGGGGGCACAGATACTATTTGGAGGCTATATAATGTATTGACCATTCATCACAAAAGCAGGTAATTGCTGTTGAGATAAATTTAAAGAGACAGGGGCAAAAGATGCACAGACAAGGCAAGGGATGAGCGAAGAGATTTGAAACACAAACATTCTGAAAGAGTTTTTGAGAAGGTTTTGTATGGAACGACAGATTGTATGTAGTTATACCGGTGTGTGAGTGTAGAATGCTTGTATACATTTTTGCATTCTGGCATCTTGTGTATCATATAGGTAAAGTTTGCCATAGAATAGAAATAATATATATTTTGATACATATGCAAATGATGTGAATTCAACCACAAAGTAATCCATTTGTGTTGGTTGTTGAACATGATAATCTGATGAAAAGCAAACTGAGGTCATTTCGTGTATAGGTCTACGGTGATGAGTTGGTCGAAGTTAAACTTCATCTTTATTAATAGCAGAGTTATCTCTGAAGTTGAAATACGCTCGTGGGACTGAATTTCCTAAACATGCCTTGGAAAAGTTTTCTTTGTGTATGTATCTCGCGTCCAGGGAAATCACCAAGATATTGTGTTATTCCAATCATTATTATGTCCAATTCAACGAAGAAAACACGAAGCTCATGTGCTCTCACATGGGACCACCAACAGACAATGTCTATAGACAAAAATGTATGAACTAAATGCAATTGATTTGAGAGTCCACAGCGACTGATCTTTCCAATCGTGACAAAATAAACAACAATACTCATTCTCAATTTGATGTCAATAAAGAACCCTGTCGTGGTGCGTTCAGATTGGGGTTACAGTAGTCTGGTTCCTTTCCCGGTATGTTGGAGATTTGTGTTCATCCATTCATTCATTCATTCAATAATGGTTTTATTCTTTAAAGACCCTGGACACTATTGGTAGTTGTCAAAGACTAGTCTTCACAGTTGGTGTATCTCAACATATGCATAAAATAACAAACCTGTGAAAACTTGAGCGAGGTCTCGACATTAAGCATCTGAAAGCACATAACTTGTGCGACAAGGGAGTTTTTTCTTCCATTTGATATTCTCTCGCAACTTCGACGGCCAATTGAGTTCAAATGTCCACCTGTTTGTTATGTTATGCATATGTTGATGAGATACACCAAATGAATAGACTGGTCTTTGACAATTACCAAAGGTGTCCAGTGCATAAAGATTAAACTAACTTTGTTTATAGAGTATATCGTCTATCCAATTAATAACAAACTCTTCTTCTTTTTCTCTTTCCTTTCCCCCCTTTTCAGAGAGGCTATGGTCGGCACCGGAGCTCCTTCGTCTACCGGAGATGCCCCTAGGTGGAACCCAAAAGGCTGATGTATATAGCTTTGGTGTCATTGTCCACGAAATCATATATAGAGAGAGTGTCTTCTACGTAGCTAATGTAGACCTGTCGCCTAAAGGTAAACCACACAATAAACCACCATCAGATAAACCTATGTTCTCTCATTTATCGTTAACCATTCAAATGCACATAATTGCTGCAAACTGAGGTATATCATATACAGCTCTAATGGGAGACTTTGGGACACTAGGTGGCAGCAGACTTACCAGGTAAATATCCATTGTTTACGTAGTTCTGAACGTGCGCACATGACCGGAAACAATGGATTTTACCTGGTAAGTCTGCTGCCACCAAGCGTCCAAAAAGTCTCCCATTGCTGCGAACCGCTGGGTATAATATAGCCCTAACTGCTGCAAACTGATGGGTGTATATCATATCGTGAAATTGCTACACTCTAAAAACTCATTGTTTAATTCATACTTTGAAAGAGTGCCAGTGAGTTACAACTCTTTTGTAAAATGAAAACCATCTGGATAAAGGGGAGTTATACATCCTCAAAGTGTCAAGTTATAAATATACTTTGTTGGATGTAACTTTCACAATGTCAATTTCACTTGTTCATGTTGTTATCTATAATCTAACTTTAGAGCTGTCACTGCCTACACTCTTTAAAGAGTGAATTCAAAACTTTAGTTAAAAGACTAATGTTACAACTGGTTATTTTCAGGCCCAATTACAACAGGTCAGGTTTGTTGTTATCGTCTGTTATAGCAGCTCTTTATTTATTGTTGTTTATATTGTTTGCCGTTTTGAGACAAATTTGTTGTTTTCTAGGCGGTAGGATTTCTGTCCTCAGTGGATCACACCGCTCTTTGTTGACGGCAGACTGTCGCCATAAGAGAGTTGTCTTTTAGCAGTTTGTTCCTTGTGTTTTCTCGGGCTCCATTTAGGTCTTCATCCGATAAATTGCTTCGGAACAACGTGGAGCATGGATGATGCACGGGTTGGTTCGGTCTCCTAATTAGATTTTGACAAGAGAAAATTGAGTGTTGAGACGACCTTTCAGAAATATATGAAGTTCGTAATTTAATACCTTTATTATGACAGTGACGAATTTACATTCAAATTATTTGTCAAGTCTTCGGTTTATGGTGAAGAGTTCGTGTTTCCAAATTAGTACAACTTCAACAGTTTTGTTATATTAGGAGTTGTATGGGACTCTTGTTTCATTTTGTTCTTGACAGATTGTTTTATAAAAGAGACTTCAAAAGCTAGGATTTCCGAGTTGAACTTTTTTCCAACACGGGGTTGGCTGAGGACGTATTTTGCGCGTCCAGTGAACCGACTCGCTTCGTAGTCTCCAAACAAGCGTGAAACTGCCATAATCATGAGTCGATTTGCCAGTGCGCCACACCTGGTACCTGCAGGCTATCCCGGTGCGTGCATTGATCGGCTAAGCCGGCGTTGACCAGGTTACCAGGGGAATTTAATTATCGAACACGGCCTTTATAACTAAATGTTCCTCCTGACGGCCGGGACTGAGGTTTGGGATGGAGGATAGAACAGTACCGACTGTTTAGCTTGCTGGCCTATGGGCACGCCTGGCCTTGTTGAAATCAACTAGCCATAAAATGCATGAGTCAAGTCACATTTTAGAGAGCAAAGCGCATTAGAATCCGCATTGACAGTTCAATCCAATTCAATTCAAAGTTATTTCCAAACTGTCAACAACACAGCATTACCGAATGCACAATGTAACAGCGAACAGAGTAGTGCAATGTTTTTATACAGTCAAAGAAAATGGACAGTATGGCTGCCGATTTGATAAGCCAAGACAGAAACAAGATAAACAGACAAACACAGGACGTTCAAATAGGAACAAAACATAATTATTACAATTAACAACAACGCTTAATTAACTAAAACGAAAATAAGATGATGCATAGTCTAAATGGAAAGAACAAAAAAATGTTGATATACCTGGCAAAGCAGTCAATGGAAACAAAGATATGTTTATACATAATGACTATAAGGAGGCTATAATAAACCATTCCCTTCAACGTCGCTTTGTATACGACGAGTTTCACAGAACAGTTTCCCATGCAAACTACACGCAATATTATTATTCATGGTTTATTTATTAAAACACTGCAATACAGCGGCTAAAAGCCGAAATGTACAGTTTACAAAAGTCATTAAAAACATTACTATATTGAAAAAAAAATATATATATCAAAGGATATAAAGGATATCCTAATGTATTTCAACCCAGGAGCAGTTTCTGCGAACACTTAAAATTGTTGTTTTCAAACAGCACTTCTTCCTTATTGTGTCAAATTGCAACTTGAGGCAAGCTTTAGGTGTCGCTTTCTTATCTTTTGAGTATAGTTTCTATCAAGCGCAATACGTTCGTGACTAACTCTACATTTACCCGTACAGTTCCTAAACACAATGCGAAACGTGGTATGCGAGCGAATTTTCATGTCACATTCGCTTTGGCTCCCAGCTGGAGAAAGATGAACTGCTGCGTTGAGAAACAGTTAAGCAAGTCATGTATTCTTCTTACAAAACACTCAAATGAAGGC
The DNA here is from genome assembly GCF_032118995.1 of Asterias amurensis. NCBI lineage: Eukaryota > Metazoa > Echinodermata > Asteroidea > Forcipulatida > Asteriidae > Asterias > Asterias amurensis. Next base: position 24,945,552 of record NC_092652.1, on the reverse strand, counting down.
AGTGACTTCCAGCACTTGGAACCCGGGGTGATATTTACTCATCCATCTGTCTTGAGGTTGTCTAGCAAACAAAAAAATCTCTTTTTTTGTGTTATTGCTCCTCTACTTTCCTGCCCCAGTTATATCAGCAGAGCAATGGGCAGCATTGTATTGCAGAGCGCGTTCTGTTTAGTTAAAGGCACTATGGGCAATATTGGTAACACCCAAAATAATTGTGACCAGAAAACTTACTTGGTAACGAGCAATGGCGAGCTGTTTGTATAGAACATTGTGAGAAACGGCTCCCTCTGAGGTAACGTAGGTTTTGAGAAAGAGGTAATTTCGAACTTAAATAATATTCAAAGACCTCGGGCCTGAAGCCTTTTTAGGCATGTGGAGGCACACATGTGTGCAACATGTGTGTTTTTCTGTCATTTTACTCTCTTGTTACTTCGATGACCAATTGGGTCAAAGTTTTCACAGATTTGTTAGTTTACACATTTTGTGGGATACACCAAGTGAGAATACTGGTCTTTGACAATCTTAACAAAAGATGTCCAGTGCCTTTAAGTATAAGTGAGCGAACGTTTTGTCATCTCCTGAAACTTGATCCCTCTTTGGCTCGGTGCTCGTAACTGAACAAGATGGTGTAGTTTGTGAATAGTCAACAGACCCAGAATGTCAAGGGAGGGGTATCGGATTCACGAACTCAGTATTACCTTAAAAAACGGACGTCATTCCAAAATGCTTGTTATCAAATCCCGATCGATCGGTGACATGAATGTTCGAATCCAGAAAGACAATCTGACAATCTGGTCTTAAAAGGCAGTAGACACTATTGGTAATTACTCAAAATAATTACGAGCATAAAACCTTACTTGGTAAGCATAAAGCCTTACTTGGTAATGAGTAATGGGGAGAGGTTGATGGTATAAACATTACGAAAACGGCTCTCTCTGAAGTGACGTAGTTTTCGAGAAAGAAGTAATTTTATACTAAACAAACAAAAAAACAGTTTAAAGAAAAAAAACTGCCGGGACAGAATGCAAATTGTAGGCCTATACCCCGGTAATAAGCTAATTATACAAATATTTCTAAAAACTATACTTTAATTTGGGGGGATTTATTAGTTAATCAGATTGTAATTACGGACAAACACATTTAAAAAATAAAAACAAATCCTAAGCTTTTAAAATTCAAATCTAAAAGAGTTAATTATAAATCTACGAATAGATTGTTCCCTAATTACATTCTTTTGGATTAACTTTTAAATCTTTCCTATTAGAGTGATGAAAACATTAAAACCAGCTATGGAGCAAAACACGAAAAAGGAAAGCTGTTTATAACTCTAACTTTTTATATTTTCTGACACTATTATGACAGCCCTACTTCAAAAGAAATTCTAATTCAGCCGTCTTTCCAAGTTAGCGCGGTTCAACGTGAATTGATATATATGTGTCACTTTATATGCGTTTCAAATGATTGCTTCAGGCTTGAAATACATTTTTCATCAGCTACACTAAGAAACGAAATCAAAATGACAAAAGAGGTGTTGGAAGTATATTAATGTTCTATTCACTCGCTAAGCTCTCTAAATTATTTTGTACTATTGCCGCTTATATTTTTCAACGTTCTTGTCAGAGGATGATGTATTTTGTGGCTTTCGCTTCAGAAATTGGGTTAACAGCTTTTAACACATTTTTCTCTGGCCGCTTCTCAAAAATGTGCCACCAGACGGTACCGTTTAACTGCGTATAGCAGCATTATTAATCGCCTTCCCAGAGGGCGTAACAAGTATCACTGTTATATGGAGCGGTTTTCTCTCCACAGATGATAGAAAAGAATTGGGTCCTAGCTCTCTGGATTAAGGGAAGATAAATCTGTACGATGCCGTAAAGTAACACCCAGAAATCAGTCTTTCGCCAAACCCTGGGGTACGGTACGGAACCCCCCGGAGTACCTCGCATTTATAGGACGTGTGTTTAAGTCTAATTGAAATCGTGCCTTGTACAGGTTGAAGTGGGTAAGAGGTAGCTCCATTCCATGATCATGTGAAGCCAAGAGAAAGCACATAGCACATAGCACATGGTTTGCACTTAAAGAGGCTGTGTCTTGTCAGATATAATCAGGAACATTTTGTATGGGTTCGTGTCTGCACATAAACCATTGGTCATGTGCCGAAGCTTTGCATGTACAACCAACATCATTGGTCAGCAGTTGGTCATTGGTCAGCAGTTGGTCGTTGGTCAGCAGTTGGTCAGTGGAGTTTTAAGGCGTGGTTCAAGGGCGATTGCTCTTCATTTACGACAACCCTTCTCCGAAACCCCCTATGTAGTTTACATGCTAAAATAAAACTACGGTTTCTTGGAACAGTGTATAATGTCAGGTACTGCGACAATCTCCCGGTGTGTATAGTTGCAGGAGCAGCAGTTGCAAGAAAGAGGTGTCGGAACAGTATGGTACCGAGGGGTATTGAAACATAGATGTTTACAACCTGAGGCTGTACACGGACTTATGAACTCTCATCCAGTTACGGCAAACGTGCGTCCTCCCTATGTACCATAGCTAGCCATGGGAAGGGCGCTCAAGTGTAGTAACTGGATCAGAGTTCATAATTCCATTTACAGTCACAGGCCTGCTTTGACCGAGACGACACATCCCCTTTAATTTTACAATTCTCAAGGAGATTCTCCCACAGTTTGATTATACAGAAAGGGAGCACAAGTCAAGTCTCAGTGTTGATATAAAAGTTCCTGGTATTGCGTTGTACCAGCCTCGCCCCCCCCCCCCCTCCCCCCCCCCCCCACGGGTCAGAATTGACCCGGATTCTGGGTACCATGGGGGCTGGCCCATTTAGGTTCAGATAAGCTTTTGATTGGGATTATGCGTTAGTGTTGTGCCTAGATTCCCAGTTGACCCCGAAATGGATCAGACCCCACGAGACCCAGAACCAGATGAATATATAGGTAGAGAAAATTACCATTTCACATAATCATGCTAAGTGTGTCCAGTGTAGGATTGTGCCTGCCGGTATATGCCCTGGAATGCACACTGTTACTCTTTGGGCAAACGATAAGTTTATACGTTGTTGCATTCTTTAGTTGATTTGATTTGTCTTTAACCATTTCGCCTTCCTTTTACTTTTTTTCCTCTTATCTCAGAAATCATCCAGAAAGTGCAGCAGGGTAACAAGCCACCTTTCAGACCCACCTTAGATCGAGCCACGTGTCCAGACGAGATATGCAATTTATGTAACAAGTGCTGGGCTGAGGACCCAGCCGAGAGACCGGACTTCGGTGGGCTCAGGGTCATTATGCGAAAACTCAACAAGTATGTCAAAAATAATTACATCATTTTGTAAACTTACTGATTGTTTGCGAGTATGTTTTCATTTGCCGCGTTATATTGTTAAACTCTCCTCTATATTACCCTCAATCACCAAGAATGGGCGTTAACCTCGCGACCACACAAATCACAACATCTACGGTTATGACATTCGACGTTATTATCTCTCTTGATTTCGCAAGAGGGCGCTATTCCACAATTACGGCAAAATATTCGCACTACGGCTGTTGCATGTTTGAGTTTTTTTGACCAGTGCAGTTCGAACGAAGTTTCACGTCTTCGCCAGATATAAAAGCCATCTTGTATTTTTTAACACGAACCAAACTTGTTGTCTTCTTCAATCTTCTCGTTATTTTTGTATACGAAGGTTTTTCGATAGTCAACAGAAATACACGTTTAACAATGATTTACAAAAAAAAAGTTTCATTTGGCAAATAACTGGTTTCAGAAGTAGCCGTGTTGAAATTGATATAATTTATTTGAATGTAATTTCGGGGGGAGACGAACAAGTCACAAGTAGCAGTATTCGTCTCTAAAAATATATTAATTCGGTTTTCGTTAAATTGTCGCTCTATTTCCAATTTGGGGATTTCTGCCGAAGGGCAAATGTACAGTCCTCATTCCTGTGGTAATCTCAACCTCGATCCCGCACGATAGGGAGCTCTATGCTTGTATCGCTACATATATTGTTCCCACTGACTTTCAAAAAAGGGGGGAAAGAGGTGGAAGGAATTACCCGGCCTGTGATTAGGTTTGCCTTTCCGAGTTCTTGCGAAATTAATTCCAACGAAAAGACTTGTGGCAGTATTATTGGATTGGAAAGTTCCAAACCTTAAAGCGGTTGATCACTCGGCGCTGATTACTTTCATTCTAAAGGGGAATGAGACAAAAAAGAAGGATAAAAACGTTGCCATGGCAATGCTGGCGTGGTTATTCCGTTTGTGCTCAGGAAATGTGAATGGACATGCGTTGCTAAAAAGGGTATTTTGCCTGCGACATTCAAGGGTTGTAGCATTAGTTTTTCTGCTAAGATGTTTGCGGTTTATAAATAGAAGTTAAATGTCACACAACAAAAATACAAAACGTAATTCTTGTTTGTTTGCTCTTTTATACAAGATCAATGCAAACGTTGAACTCATTGCGCTGCTTGCACTTTATCGCATAGTGTTATAGGCACATTACAGAATTAGTTTTGCTAGCAAAAAGGTTGCTGGCAGTTTAAGCACTTTATGTAATCCAACATATACATAAACTGACAAACCTGTAGAAGTTTGGCATTGATCGGCCTTTTGGGTCACGAGAGAATATTGAAAAACCGATTACAAATTTTGCATTGCATCGATGCCAAAACAAATATGAATGAAACGCTTACTGAGCGATAAACTCCAAACGCGAAATTATATTATTTATTTCTTATCAAATATGACATATTTTGGGTCACGAGAGAATATTGAAAAACCGATTACAAATTTTGCATTGCATCGACGCCAAAACAAATATGAATGAAACGCTTACTGAGCGATAAACTCCAACCGCGAAATTATATTATTTATTTCTTATCAAATATGAAATTCCATACAGCAATAATACAAGGGATGTTTTTACTATCATCATCATTAGACCGTGTACGTTTTATGTAAATCTGTGACCTTCATGATTTTTGTTTCTTCAGTTTCTGTAACGTTCCTTATTTATTTGTTTCTCTCTCATTCGTTATCAAGAGAGATTAGAAGTAGTTTTGTTGATTTTGTAATTTGTATCAATTGTCATTACTTTTATTTTTGGTGATCGAATTGCAGTTTGTGGATTATTTCGCAGACTAACGAAATCTCCAAGTGTGCTACATGGGGAACTCAAAATCTTTGCATAAAATGAACACAACACGAAGTGTTGATATCGTACATATAATTTTATACAAACTGCCTGCCTAGTAGGATTACATGCAGCTTGCTCAGTGAAAGGGGGTGCAGTTTTGTATAAAAAGTCCTACGATATAAGGTTGCAGGTTTCAGATAGTACAAACGAGATTCAATATCCATAAATCTAATTTGTTTAAATAGCACAATGAAATAATAGGAATATTATGAATGGAAGATATCAGATGTTGCTAAAATTTGAAAATGTATCCGCGAGTTGTCTAGACTACTAGGTTTCAGCCCCATTGAACAGAAGAATGTTTTGGGTTTTAGTGAAAAAAATAAAATAATAATTCGTCGTGCAGCACTCACTGAATTGAAAAGTACATATTTATTAAGTTAGATTATTTTGTGCGTGTACTGTTGCATTTCGTGTAGTTGCATTTCGTAGTTGCCTTTTCACATGACAGCAAATTAGCAGGGGTCCATTGCCTAATTTGGGCATGGTTGTGAAATTTAGCAAATTGCACTTCGTGTAAAAGGACAGCAATGTTTGGACTGTCCTTCTTGGACAGTATAAACATTGTTTTCCATTCACATGAGGTGCATTACATGTATGTGAACAATTTGCAACCATGTTAAAAAACAAAGAAGGGACCTTTGCTAACTGCTGTCGTCAAAATCGTTGTCCGGTTTTGATTCCTGTCGTTGTGTTGACTCGCTGGGACAGCATCTCTTATATTAGTGGTTAATATTCGTGGACAACGATCACGAATCACCACGGTAATTCTGAAGATGAAAACATCCTTGCCCTCGTTAAACTGTCACCGTTACCGAGATTTATGGCTTGCTAAATTAATCTAGGATCCTCGTTTGGCCGTAGAGTTTGTTCGCCAGATGGCTCTGTCATAAAAGTCGATTAGTGAGCACAACTGTCGACATCCCAATGCAGCGAGTGACGGCTCTATTGCCGTCGATTTATGATCTTTATAAATTGTTTCTGTTCTTTGGCGTTCAAGGGGAACAGACGATGGATTTCTATATCCGTAAAAGTTGAGAAAGCGAGGGAGGAAATGTCAAATATTGTTGTTGTGGCATAACAGGTGCAGATTTGAGTGAATGTGTAAATTAATAGCTCAGTCCGGTTTGATAACAGACACAAAATATTTGAGATTTATTGGGCGCCTTCCGAGGTAATAGCACCACACAAATTACACATACGCTGGAAAGAGCCACAGTTGCTAGACGTACATACATCATCTAACATAATTATAAAATTATAATTTGCAATTTTTAAAAATAACAAATGGTTCAACTGTTATCACATTACGGTCGTTTGTAGAGACTAAAATTAGACTTGACCTAGCCCTGTCGGCCTTTCACTTTCGTATTAAACTATGTCTGTGTACAAACTTAGAAAGAGTCCTATAATACAGGACTAGACTTGACCTAGCCCAGATCCTAGCAAGTTTGCAAGTTGTGTTTACCAGGCGGCCGTTTACTTAGACTACAATAATTAGAAAGGCATTTGAGGCGCTCTATTAACTTCTAGGCCAGATTTGACCGGGATCCATGGGGCCTGACCCACTATTGTGTCAGTCTGAGCCATTTCATGGTCAGGATGGCCCATAATCAGTATCAAAATAACCCAGAAATGTGTCTAACTGTCGCAAAATCCGAGTTAAAAATCTTGTCCTACTTTGTTTGTGAACACTTTCCAGGTCACACTGATGAGGTTTTTGGTCAATATTTTAAAATGGAATACATCTTGTTACATCACAATAAAGTGGTATCATAAAATAAACTTGAAACGATTATTATGTTCACACTATTTAAACTCATTTCTTGATTGATACTGGGCTATGGACTCAATCCAGATTTTGTCAATGAATTAGGCTTATATTGTAGGTTAAATTTCCTGGTGTAACTTTATGAAGCCCCTTCTGTTCAAGTGTAAATGGTCACATTATCATCTCCCATGATTTAACAACTCAACTTTTGTTATTTGATTCTTTCCCTAGACAAAACGAGGGGCGGAGTCTAGTTGATAACCTACTCTCTCGTATGGAGCAATACGCAACAAACTTAGAGGCCCTAGTCCAGGAGAGAACTGAGGCATTCTACGAAGAGAAGAGGAAGGCAGAAGAACTTCTTTATCAGATTCTACCTAGGTAAGATCCTCGTCAGAGTTTCTGGTACCATAGAGAGGTTTCGCAAATCTACGGATACACATACACATACCGGTACGTCAGACACCTCGTGTGTTCACGTGACACGTATCAGCGTATTATTTGCACACACATGAGCAATGGGTACAGGAGCTCATACACGTCTTAGAAAGACGGATACTGTTTCGCTATTCCTATTGGTGGAGAGTGAATCGAGTGGGGCTGTTTAAACGGATGATAAAGACCAGGCCCCAATTTCATGGCACTGCTTACCGTAAGCACAGAATCGGCGCTTACGGAAGGAGGGAATTCTGTGCTCACGGCAAGCGTATTTCACTGGCTAGCGGCGAATTGTGGCTTCTGCGCATGTGTTCTCTGCGATAGGCATTCTACGCTTACAAGGCTAGCGCAGAAATTTGGCGCTTACAAGTAAGCGGGGAATCATGATCACAAGCGCAGAGCCATGAATTTAGGCCAAGTTTACAACCTGTTTTTTTGCGGATATGTTAAGATGCATACTACGCGCTAGTCTTGGTGCAAGACAGTTCTTGTTTCGGCGATGCGGGCACTGTTGGTGAGTTGACCACACTGTGTGTGAAAGGAAAACGAGAAACGACTTGAACCAAGACTAACTACTCCCACAATGCATTTCTGAAAAATGGGAACAAAAGAGTAGTGACTCGTTCTTAAACTGCCGTTTGAAGCCGGGCAGGGTCGTGGCCTTGCGATAACAACCCTCGCCTTCGGCTCGGGCCTTTATCGCACGCCCACGACCCCGCCGATTTTAAACGGCAGTTTAAGAGCCCGTCGCTACCTTTGGATTACCTTAGTAAAATGATAACTTTTTGTATTACTAGTTTAAAAAAACATTCTTGGGGTCCGGGCAATGTCTCCCACTCCCAAGATGCTCATACGTCTCGGGTTTCTTTTTGTGGCGGTGCTTAGGCAAATAGAAGGTATTTTCCTTTCGCTGAATGGAGCATTGAGTGTCACTGCTGTGGTTCAATAGATCCTTTCATCTGGGCCAAAATATCTGTAAACAGTAGAGCACTCATTAAACTGATTTAAACTCCCTTGTGCTTAAGAATGCCCGGCATTTCCGTGAGTGCAAAGTCATGTATATAGGGCACATCTCACCTTCAAAGAAAATCTACAAAGAATATTGTGGATTTGTTGTAAATAATAATGTTTTTCGAGCCTGTAGTTTGTGTCACAAAGCAAATAGAAATGCAACGTGCCACACATTGTCCATGCATAACAATGAGGGGGTATGATGTTAAGGCAATACGATATGTTGCCCCAGCGACGAGTACTTTTACACAAAAAGAGAGCAACACACTTAAGTACACAGCCGCGGTAGGCAATTATTTGTGAAGATTTCAACAATGAATATAATTATTTGTTTAATGCTACTGTTTTTGTTTTCTTTCGTCTATGCCATATTGCAGGCTATATTTGTCTAATAAATTGAAATAAAAGGGAGCTGCGATTCTCCTCTATCTCGAATTTCCTTCACAGGCCGCGCCAAAAACTGGCTCAAAGTGTTACATTTGGGTAGCTAGAGGGCACTGTCTTTGATAACAATAAAATGAAACAGGTTTGCTTACTTTGAAATTAAAGATTCAAATCCGACTTCACTGCCCGAGCTGGCAAAATTTTGCATTATTTCAGGAAAATTTTCATGATATTCACATGGGAAATCGCTTGCATTGTTGTGACATTGTTCTGCGAGAAGCTGTTAAAGCGGTAGATTTTGTATTAAGGCTTGCGTGTTGCCGGGAAAGTGAACTGGGTCACTTACTCAAAAAAACAAACCCGAAGCAGTGTACGAGATCAATGGTTTCACAGACACCTACTCGTCCTTTCCTCATCTATACCAATAACTGTTGTTACAATTAAAGTCTCCCAAAGGGTGACAACTCGTTTGAAAATTACACTAACATTATAGCTGGTTCATACTCGTTGCGACTTTATGTACGTGCGTACCCGGCGATTCGAAGTTGGATTTAAAGTTCATACTTCATCAAAATAAAAATAATAAAAAATCTTCAAATCACCCGCGGTTGCGCTCGTGCTTTTTGGATCAACCGTTGTTAACCCTGAAGCTTAAAAACAGCTCAACAAATTGTCAATATTATGTCAGAAAACCCTAACCTTCCGTCGATGTGTCGCGTCATGGAACTGACTAGGTTCTTGTCTGCATGATTGTTAAAGGCAGTGTAGTGTATAATACTTAGTTAATACTCAACACGTTAATGAAGTTAACAACTGAGTAAAGAATATTTGAAAGCTAGCTGTTGATTTAACAACATCCTTTGAAGTAGGTGTATCCTGCCTTTAACAACATTTCTTGATGCAAACCAGTTGCTGTATTAAAATGCCCTCTATCAACAGCTACTGTGACATATTTTTCTACTGAAGACGATCACAGCATACTGATTGAAACGTAGAATTGTTACACTCTTTTTCAGTACCACATAATCCTAGAGCGAAAATGTTACCGCGGCAAACCAAAGTTTTTTAAATTGTTACATATTAACTGAAGACGATCGTTGCATACTGATTTAAACTTTAAATTGTTAAACCCTTTTACATAACCCTAGAGAGAAAATGTACCACGATAGATCCCAAACTGTTTAAATTATATGCATATTTACTCTTATGTTTGTTCTTTTAAAACAGAGCAGTTGCTGAGGAACTGAAGAAAGGTAAACCTGTGACGGCTGAAACGTTTGAGAGTGTCACCATCTACTTTAGTGATATCGTTGGTTTTACAAGTCTCTCTTCAGAAAGTACACCGTTACAGGTGAGTCTATTGGAGCAGTTGAATACATTACAGGGGAACATTGCCTTCAGACCCGGCGCTTTTGTCTATTAAAAGTATTTGTTTTGAAATGAACAGGATGTGGTTTGAAAGACATTCCAAAAGTAGAATACAATTATTCGCATCAATATCACTTGAAATTATGTGATTTTTGGTCTGCTTTTTTATAGAACCAATTCGTTGACCCCCCCCCCCCCCTTAGACAGACTGTTCGTTCTTCTGGTTGTTTTTCAAAAGACAAATTGATGTTTTTTAATCATTACTTACCCCAAAAACATTGAGAAATGTATAGCCAATGTGCCCCTTTGAGTAGTAGGCCAAAAAGATCATCATATTATTAGCCACAATGACAAAGTGTAGTCATTGATTTAAAGAAACATTAACCATCGTCATTAATTTGTTCACACACACAAAGCAAAACAAAAAGCAATCGTCACCCACATACTGTGCCTATAAGTTAAACGTCAACTTTACGTCATGGCTCTCAGTTCAAAACTCTCATCTTTGAACACAGTTCCTTCCATTCGATAATATTTCACTTCAAAGTATTACCTTTAAAATATTCAACATTCAATGAAACAGGTTCTTGTACTGACCTGCATACAATAAGTGGTGTTATTCAGTGAAGCGGAACAGCACTTGTAGAAATTGAAAATCAATTCGTTTTGAATAGTTTTTGGGGTCAGACATTTTACTCGATGAGTTTTTGTTGTTTGACTTGTAAAACTCTACCGATTCGATTTTGACGACGTGTAAAGCAAAGTGTACATTCATTTCTTTCTAATCCAAAACCAAAGCTCTGCCTTGCAGGTTTCCTAAAAATGCTGTGACCCTCTTAACTTGATTAACAGTTGGTAAAGTCAATTAGAAGTTTTTCTGAATGAAGCTATAAGGCTGCACGGTCAGATACTTTCGGCAAGGTTAGATTTGTACACAAATCGCTGTGAAGATGGTTGGTATCCCCCCCCCCGGTCCTGCACACACACACAGACAACTTTACGAATTCGGTTTGTGTGGTCCTTCTTTTGTCGTTCAGTTATTCCATTTTCTGAAGGGTTCCCTTGTGGGTTCCTGGTTGAACAAAGAATGTCCTTGTGGGGCACATTGTGTAAAAGACCCCACAAGGGCACTCTAATAAGCTCACACATTGTGTGGCCTTGTCAACAATTGCAAAAGTTAACCTGACAAAAGTATTGGTAAATAATAATAACTTGTTTCTTTATTCCATCGTAGGTTGTTGATCTGCTGAACGATCTATATACCTGTTTTGATTCTATCGTCATGAACTACGACGTTTACAAGGTGAGGGACCACTTTTGAATTTTATGCCATATGATTCATCTTTTGTTCAGCTACCATTTTAGGATTTTTCAAAAGAGAGGTTTACACATCAGCCGCTGCGCAGCCATTTTTGTTTATCTCCCATTGACGCCAGTGGCATCAAACCGTAACTCGGTGGTGAAAGTAGGTCGGTTCTTTTCTCTCGCTAGAATGGGTATCAATATTCATAATAGCAACGTCATAATGTGAACACGCCAAAGAAATAGTGTCAGTAGATTTGGACCTAATGTGCTGAAAACTTCTCTGCAACTATGCACAACTTGCTTTGAAAATTGCATTGCATTGAAAATTAATCACCACTGCAAGTGGTTGTTGAAGTCAATCATTCTGCCTGGTTAACACCGTTAGAGGTCGAGCAGCAAGGCGTTGAGGCCGGGTATTTGATTACAATTAGGTGACTATTTCAGTGATAAGAACGAGTTAAGAATCCACCAACCGTGCAGGGATGGTGCCAGCAAATCCCACACCGAAACGGCCCTGAAACAAGTATCAATTTTCTTGCCTATATACAAAAATGGCTGATCCCTATGAGTTACGCATCAATCCAATTACAGTTTAAGGTCATCTTCTTCTTTTGCGTGTGCTGCTAAGATATTATTAACAGGACACCTGCGTTCGGCTGATATTCGGTGGTCGTTAGTAGTTAATTCAGAGACAATATCCTGTAAAACGTTAACACTATTCGGTGAGTGATACCCGGTGGATTGCAAGACTTGATTATTATCGTGATACCGGGTCGCGGTGCCTGTATCCGGCGGCGGGTCTAGATCGAGGCGGTCTGCTCCACCCCTAGAGATCTCGTACTTTCTGAAGATTGAATTACGAGATAGATCGAATTTGGGTGATGATATCCAAAGTGGTTTGTTTCGCTACTTTTTGTTGGGAATTAGAGAGAACTACTGAATCGATCCGTTTTCTTAAGATTGTTTTAAAGGTTATAATGGATTGGTATAAGGATAAGAAACAACATTGTTTAGCTTAAAGGCAGTGGACACTATTGGTAATTGCTAAAAATATTTATTAGCATAAAACCTTTCTCGGTAACGATCATATAGTATAAAACATTGTGAGGAACGGCTCCCTCTGAAGTGACATAGTTTTTGAGAAAGAAGTAACTTTTCCACGAATTTGGTTTCGAGACCTCAGATTTAGAATTTGAGGTCTCGAAATCAAGCATCTGAAAGCACACAACTACGTGTGACAAGGGTGTTTTTTCTTTCATCAATATTTCGCAACTTCGACGACCGATTGAGCTCAAATGTTCACAGGTTTGTTATTTTATGCATATGTTGAGATACACCAAGTGAGAAGACTGGTCTTTGACAATTACCAATAGCTTGCTGATTATAAAGTTCATGCTACAACCATTGTTTCTGTGAAATGAAGTCTGAAGTCATTCGAGAAAACTGTATCTGAAAGCCGCTTATTTCACATGGTTTTCACTTTTTTCTCCTGCCTAACACTACGGCTTAGGGCTAAACCCCACTTTTCAAGGGTTTATTGTGTGTGTATATGGTTGATAACACAAGACATGAACAATGTCTACTGCTATTTTCTCAGCTCAAATCTGTATGAAAATAGTTAGGCTATAGTGTGAACTTCAAACCAGTAAGCTTTCAGATTAAAATTGCACAATATTATGTTTTTATCATTCATCACTCCTGTGTAATGCCTTTGAAGAATTGTTTAGGAGTTGTAGAGGCATTTTTTCTCATTCAAAGTTGCACTTGACAATGTCAACTTGTCTCCAATAACAGAATTGAAATAATAATGTACACGCACGCTTCCTTTAGATTGGAAAATGTTCAATATTTTTTGATAGACGCGCAAACGCCCTTTTGGAAGTACACAGAACCAGCGAGAAAACATGTCTACGGGGAAGAGGTTGAATCTCCTTTAAAGGAACACATTGCCTTGGATCGGACGAGTTGGTCTATAAAAAGCGTTTGAAACCGTTTGTTATGAAATGTATATGGTTAGAATGATGTTTTAAAAGTAGAATATAATGATCCACACAAGTATCACTCAAAATTGCACGGTTTTCTTTTTACGTCGCGAACTATCACCGTCGGCCATTTATGGGAGTCAAAATTTTGACCCCCATAAATGGCCGACCGTGTTATTGGACGAGGTAAAAAGAAAACCACGCAATTTCGAGGCATATTTGTGTAGATCATTGTATTCTACTTTTACATCATCTTTCTAACCATACGCATTCTATAACAAACGGTCACAAAACGCTTTTCAAAGACCAACTCGACCGATCCAAGGCAACGTGTTCCTTTAAGTGCATCTGTTCTAATCAATACTCGCTGCGTTATTTTTACACGGACCTCGTAATGAAACGAGATATGCATGTATTCGATGGGGTCCCATTGCGGGTTCTTCAACAAACATTATTCTGTCACCCACCCTCAATACGCTAGTGACAGTGTAAACACATCTATACGCGGGAATAAAGTTTCAAACGGTAATTTTATCGTCTGTTTGCATTGGGCAAACGAAAATATGTTTTCGGATATAAATTTAGAAAATGTCTGTATTGTAAACATTTAAAAAGCAATTCAGTTGCAACAATGAGTCAGTGGTAAGGGGCATATCTTGTGTCACCTATTGTATTTTATGAGCTGTGCTTCTTCTGTTCTATATGTTGATCGAAAATACAAAAGCCTGAACGGTTCTCGAAACCTTTAGCTGTCGTTCAGAGTTCGGCAAGATATTTCTTGTCTTTTGGGATTCACATGGGGAGCAATGTTTTGATTGCATTGTAAAACACACCAATATTTGTTATTATAAGTAAGCTGTTGTTGGTCTTTCATCAACATTTACAAATTGAATACCTTAATAAATCAGTGGAACATAACTTCAAAACCCTTAAAGGGAAGGTACACCTTTGGTAATTGTCAAAGACCAGTACTCTCCCTTGGTGTATCCCAACATCAGCATAAAATAACAATCCTGTGAACGCTTGAGCTAAATTGGTCATCGAAGTTGCGAGAAAATAATGAGAGAAAAAACACCCTTGTTGGACGAATTTGTGTGCTTTCAGATAGGAATAAAAGACTTCTAGCTAGAAGCCTTTTCGTGAGAAATAACCTCTTTCTCAAAATCTATGTTACTTCAGAGGAGCCGTTTTCCACAATGTTTTATATTATCAACAGCTCTCCAATGCTCGTCACCAAGTCTGTTTTTAAGTTATTATTTGTTTTGAGTAATTACCAAACGTGTACCTTCCCTTTAAGGGGTAACTAAAGTGTACTCGAATGACAATGTTTTACTGAAGACGAAACGTTGAAATTTGTAAATGCGGATGGTCAGGTTAGCGTAGTGGTATCTTCACTTGCCTTCAATCTTTGTAGGACCCGTTTGGAGTCACACCGGGGGCACTATATATGTGTATTGGGTTTTCAGTCCCTACCTGATTGGTTTGGTTTCCCTAGATTAATACTCTTGGGTTTTTACTGAAACTCCCTTCCTTACTGTCTTCTCCCCCATCGGATTCTTGGCTTATACAGTTATTTAAGTTCGCTTTTCTGTTAGTCATTGGCTTCACAACCAGAATAGTTGAAAAAAAACAATGAAGTGAAAATTATTCAAACCATTTAAAAAAAAAGTGTGTATACAATCGGATTTTAAATCACCATATATCTTATTATGTAAATGGTTGATCACACAGAACATGACCACTGTCTGAGACTATTTGGTGAGCTCTACCAATCCTTTACAATAGCTTTAACTCCAACTGATTTGTTTAGTCTTTAAAACGATGTCAACGTTTCTTTGATGGATCAACCGAGTTTGTCTTTAAAACTGTTTGTGTGTTTGTTTGGTTTCAGGTTGAGACGATAGGTGATGCGTACATGGTGGCATCTGGCTTACCTGTACGGAATGGGGACTTCCATGCCAGAGAGATTGCCCGCATGTCTCTCGCTCTTCTGAATGCTATCAAAAGCTTCAAGATTCGACATAAACCAGACAAAACGCTCATGCTGCGAATTGGTTTGCATTCAGGTAAGTTTATTGAATGGTAGTTAACCCTTTTCATCATGACCCCCACCACCACCAACAGCAGCTACAACAAGAACAACACCAACAACAACAACAACAACAACAAAATCTACAAGAACAACAACAAAAGCAACAGTAGCAACAACAACACTGAATACATATTGATAACATCTATATCAGTGCAAATCCTTCAGAGAAATATTGTCACATTGAATCAACTAGCTTTTACCAGCAAAAACAACACAACAACAATAACAACAACATCAACAACAAATGTATACCAGTACAAATCCTTTAGAGAAATTAATATTGTCAAATTTGATCAACTAACTTTTAAAGACCCACATTTATCTCCGAATGTTTTGGTGTTTTTTTCGATTGTCTCTTTCCCACCTTAGGGCAGCCTCTGTTTTTTCTTCTTTGATTTTGTTGTTGTAAATGTTCCAGATTACTGATGATAGTTTGTTTACTGCTTTGCAGAAGAATGGGACACCAAAAGCCATTTTGAGTTATGATGGACACTAAAGTGTAAGGTTTGGGTAAATCTGTCTGTGTACACCCAAACCACACAGTGCACTCCAATAGTGTCCACCATATCTCAAAAAGGCTAATTGTCTCACTGCTCAACTGTCGGAAATACAGTCCAATCAGTCACTAAGCTGTGCAGGAAACAAACCGTGATGTCATACAGCGGTCTATTGCTGTTTTCTTGTATTAATATATCTCAAAAAGGAGGATTGACATTGTAACGTGGCAACCAGCTAGTTATCTGAATCACACTAATTTATTTCGTTCTATGGTTATAAACCTTTCGACATGTTAACCTCAAGTACAAAGTGGCTGCTGTTTGTTTGTATATGTGTTCACAAAGTTCGCCTAATCATATTTCTCAAACGAGATCCTTATCTCTGTATGCACTTTAGACTTGACTCAAGTCCCAATCCCGTGCCATCCCCAGAAAACTATTGTTTTCTGATGCTCTGCATTCCCAAATCTGTTCGGCATTCTTGGGACCACATTTTGACGGCGAGCGCGCACTGTAATGCTAGTTACGGGTTGTTTCATAGTATAAGTTGACGTGATATTATGCTTAGGGACCTCTCAAGTGAGAATGGGACTTCAATCAAGTCTATAATATGCACTTGTACTTTTGGCAACTCAACACGTGCCGATGTTGTTTAATTTACCATGGCGATCGTGATGCCAGCTTGTTTCCTTCAGCCAACCACTCGAAACACGATTGCTTTTCTTAGAGTGGGTAGTGGTTCGTGTTTGATTAATCCCTGGTAATAACACAAACAAAATGTTCAAGTTTAATAACTACTTTCTCCTAGGTGATGTTTTAAGGTGTTCTCTTTAAGGATGCGGTTTATTGACGAATGACTGTGGGGCAGTCAAGCAATCCAAAAGGGCAATATTAGAGTCAGGAACTCATAATATTTAGACCCTTAAAATGCACGAAATACTAAATTCAATTTGTTGGTTGATTACTATTAGATTTAAGGACAGTAACTAAGTTTTCTTAGAAGCGACTGCTTCTTGGGCAAGACATTTTGTATGGAGAAAATCGATTACATGCGCTGAAAAATATTGACATGCAAAATGTTATTGTGTTTATCATTTCTTCCTTTATTCTAATTGTTTGAGTGTCCTGTTTATGTTACGTTTGTCTGTACCCACAGGCATCTCAACACAAGCCTAGGCTTCTAGATGATGCCTCCATTAACTTTATTAATATATTATTCTCTGCCTTTTTAAATAGCATTGTTTATTTGTTACTCCTTTTATAAATTATTGTTTATACTGTTTTCATGAAGTATGGAAATAAATATAAGTTTAAATTTGTAAAAAATCTGATAGGCCTACATGAACATTTTTTTTTTTTTTTTTGCAGCCCTTAAAAAATAGTCCTCAAAAATTTTAGGCCTATCATTATCAATGAAAAAATATTGTATTTTGTCCTTAGTTTGTTACGATAGCCTCTAGTTATTTATAAATCGTGTTCCCATAATATAATATTATGTACAGTTCATTATTAGAGAGCAATGGCTCACCGGACAAAGAGACACAAACTACCGGCATTTCACCATAATGTCATTAATATTTTTTCCTTCATGACCTTTACGTCAAAACTCATTTTCCGCTAGGTTAGGCTTAGATGGGAATAAGATTGGCTGTTGATGATGTCCATAGGTTAGATGTTCAGTTCAAATTTTGACATCAAGAACATGCTAGTTGTCGGGCCTGGAATTACATATTGGCCACGAAGATGCCCCATGTTGCCCCTGTGTGGCCTTTGTTGCCCTTGAAAAGTTTCCCATAATTTTATAGACTTTAAGATTTTTCTAATGGAAGTGCCCTTTGCAAAATAAAAACGACCTTGCCCCTTCCAAGATGTAAATTCCAGGCCTGAGTTGCAATTAAATTTCTCGATGTCACTCAAAATGAGAATTGATTTTTGTTGCGCGATGTTTCTTTCTGCAGGTCCTGTGGTGGCTGGAGTGGTTGGTTTAAAGATGCCCAGATATTGTCTCTTCGGAGACACAGTAAACACAGCATCACGTATGGAATCAAATGGAGAAGGTTAGCATCAACCTCTTGCTCTTTTTCCAGTCCTTTCCCTCACCCCCCCCCCCCCCCTCCTTAATAGCAAACGTGTGCAGATTTAATAGACCTTATGCATTGACGTCATCCAGCCGCCATCTTTGAGGTCAAACGTTGACGAAACAATCGAAACGCACATAGATTGGCCAATGAACAACCTCCTTTTGACATCAATGCGGGGGCGCCGTACTGAAATGACGTCATGTGCATAAGGTCTATTTGCTGAATCGTTTTGACAATCACAGAGTGTATAAAATGCAAGGTTTTTGTGAGAATCGACGACCAGATAGTTGTTATAAAAGCTGACAAATAATCACCATAGAAAGTTCCAGTGGCCAATTCTAAACCACCTTTCCTCAGAAGGGAATTGCTTCTCAAAATTAAGCTTTAACGTTCATGGAATGTTGGAGCAAAGGTAGGCCCAACACACTGTGGAATATATATTTATCAGATAAAACAAACAAACTTTCAGAGACTGCTCATCATAGTGTGTTTATTGCAAACAATACTTTATTGCTGCAGATCACAAAGCTTTACTTTCCATTTAAACTGTGTCATCAATATTTTTGTGCACAGTTGCACTTAATCTGGTATCTCCATTCTGACGGTCAGGGTTGGAGATCTGACCATGGTGTTTCTCGCTATACCTTGTTTCACACAAGCATCTACAAATGCAATCTGTTTGCATTTCTACACACATGTATGTAATTTTCAACTCCGCCCCTGTATGCCCCGCACGTTATTTGTCTCACAGCTACAAAGGTGTTCATTTTATTACCGTATACACATTCATGTTTACGAGGCGTGTGCTAAAGGCTGACTGCGGTGGTGACAACCTCCCAAAAAATATGCAATTTAATTTCGTCCTGCCTTGCTCAATTTTAAAACATTACGACTTTCATTGCAAAGTTAATTATGGTTGCTCAATCCGATAACCGTACCTCGTGCGTAACGTAGCCACTCGTACGTGACTTTCACGATGGAATCGTGAAATTGGCAAACAATGTGAACGCAAACACCTAAGGGTGCTGCGTTCTACAGGGACGCCGGGTGTATAGGCTTCAAACTGCCGAATGTGGTGTGGAGCTCAAGCTCATTGACAGGCTTCCAGAAGACCTGAGACTAATTTCACTGGCAGGATATAGCGACGGATGCACCTCCAAATTGGCTAGTTTGATGGTCATTGTCAGCCAAGGCCGAAGAGACTTGGCCTGCGGGGTGATGTCGTTCGTGCCGTCACCTGCCCCGAGTTTCCGGCAGGTTGCGAGGCCTGAGAGGCTGTGATATGCCGCCCCGCCCCGGGATTTTGACAGTTGCTGCAATGGTCACGGTCTTTCTCTCTACTGATAGATGACAACAATGGGTTTCTACGATTTGAAATGAAGCCTCTTTGGTTTATAATTAGGCTTCCCCCGTAGGCAATCTTAGATCCTCCTAGACTATACCTGTTCCCAATCACAGCAACTGGTGTCAGTATTTTTTAAAGGGGACGTATACCTTTGGTTGCTGAACCATTCGATTGATTTAATCCTGTATAACTTTATAAAATACAACTTACTAAACATTTAACTTCAAAATGTGATAACGGTTATAGTTATCGCCCAAATAAAAATTTTATGGTCATTAATTTTCTGGAGTAAACATCACAGGTATATCTCCCCTTAACCAAGGTTTTTCTAATTCACCAGTAAACAGGAAAATATACTGTTATTTTATTGGTTTAATAATGTTGTCTTTTTGTTTCCACAGCTATGAAGATTCATATGAGCTCCTACATCAAGAAAATCCTCGATCTGTTTGGCACTTTCGTGATCGAACTCAGGGGTGAAGTTGAAATGAAGGTAAAATATTGTTACATCCAACCTCGTCCCCATCACACATTTACATATTTTCAAATTCATAGTCACTCTTTAGATATGATTTTGAAAATAGTAATGGTTTTTAAACACACTTTTGGGTGGCTTAGTGGACTGTTTTTTAACTGTCTCGTCTGGCCTCAGTGATAGATATTTTTAGCACTTGTTAACAAAGACATTTTAGAAAATGCATTTATTAAAAATAGATGCAATTTCAGATGTGGGACCTCCATTAAAATTGTCGGCTTCTTTTGTGTGTTATTCACGAATGAATTGGCGAGAGAAAATAGATTTGACCTTTTGGGATTATATCGATTTTCAAAATAGAATTGAATATTAAATGACACTTTATCCTGCATTGTCGAGAAGACGTTCAGAGCGCAATGACCTGAACGTTGAGCAAAACGAACCGGCTCTTTTGAGAGCCATCACTACTCACAAAAGAGATTTTACGTAGTCACTGTAAACCAAAGATCGGCGCTAACCGATCTTTGCTGTAAACCTTACTTACTTGGCTTTTTATCCACTGTTCTTTTTCCAGGGGAAGGGTAAACAGACGACGTATTGGCTGAAAGGAGAGCTGAAAGACAAGAACGGATTATGCGATTTTAAATATCAGGAAATTTCCGTGTAATCTTGGGGGAAAACAGTGTTAAGGGACTCCAGTGTATAAAAAAAATGTCTTAGAAGAAGAAAAATTCCAAATAAATACATGCCTTCCTTTGAGATTTGCATTTAACAAAAATTAATATTATGTGTACATGTAAATACATTACAAAAGACTAACTGTGACGCGACTGGACAAAAAGTTGACATGCCGACTGTGAGAGTGACCTTTTATTGAATATTCATGACGACAGGCGCGTGCACGGCGATAGACACGCCCACATTGCTTGTCTGACTGACAGACAGTGACTTTAATTAAAGAGACATTCACATAATGTTTACAGACAAACGTTCGACTAGACTACAACTTCTGGAACTGAACTCTTGATTTTTTACTGACCACAGACTGTCGTGAAACCACTGTTCGTCGTATGAGGACGTGGGACAGAGGACGGGGACAAGAGTGACAAGGGTGACAAACGCAAAGCTGACGAACCAATTGACTGTGACGACTGGCACATTTACCATTATTAGGGTCTCATAATTATACCAGAAGACCAAAACATCAAAAGTCTTAAAAACCCTTAATGACAACGTGCATCTTGTGTCATTGGGAAATCTGTAAGCCGGAGATTCTGCCTTCAATATTGGAAATTATCATTAGCTGAAGGAGGACGATTCAACAGAGGGCGCTATCAGAAGAAGTTTGCGCACAGTTCGCCGTACGATGGGGACAACAGAATATCCGGGGGGGCACAGATTCGGGACACCGGGAACCAACAAAGACAACTAACTGACGGACCTGACTCATGTATCATAAACAATTTTCTTTTTTTTAGAAAGTCGATGTTTATGATGTGATCATCTGTTGTAGGTGTCCTGTATATACAATGATTGTGAGTGTACTAACCCACTGTGTGGGGGTCCAAACTATTTCACTTCCAGCCTCAATTTGGTCATAATTATTTGAATGGACGAAGGGGCAAAATGGCTCAATTGGTCAGGTTCTATCTGAGCCAATTTGGACGAACGTTATAGTCAGACCATGCATGCACGGACGACAGACTACAATTTGTAACACTGAGTGGATATGAAGCATAGATACATATTGGTAGAATTGAGAGTGACTGTCACATAATTTTAGTCTAGATTTTAGTCTAGATACAAACTGTTGCCCAGGGGTTTCAAATCGATATTAATCATACACAAAAACATATTGTGAATGAGCGAAGCCCGCCCTGTGCTTCATAACCGATCATTCATTTCGACACAATCTCTTGGGAACGAGGTTGTTTTTGGCTGACTGACGGCATTACTGGAGACGTGACGTATCTTGTACAGTGACAGACAAGTCAAGTTTGACACAAATACTGACGTTTGACGTTAACTTTGTGAATTGTAGTGTAGTTTTGATGTTCATGTTTCCGGTGAATAAAATTTCAGCATCGTAAAGAGAAACAAATTTAAGAATTCAAAAGCTGACAAAATCTCCATCAGTACAATATAAATTATATAGGTAATTGAGATCACAGTCTTTTGTTTTCTATAGTCCCAATGTAGGGGATCTTTTTTGTTTTCCTAAATTTACAAAGGAAGGCTGAATAACAATTCCTGAAATGACAGAAGGATATTTGGAATTTGGAATTTTTTTCTCAAGGACTGTGTTGTGAATAATAGTCATACATATATTTAACGAGACTTTGGCAGTGGGATTTTTATTGCATGAAATTATATTAAATGTGATTATATAATCGGTCAAACCTTTCAACGTCATCGTTGGTGATGTATGTTGGAAAATGTAACAAGTGCTGTCACCTTTGACCTCCACCGTGAAAGTCGACTTTATTAAGACACAATATTAATAGCTGTAAATAAAAATGCTCTTTCTGACTCCATGGCTGTACTTTCAAAATTACATTTGGAAAAAAATAATAATAATAATAATGATTAATAAAAATTTCAACATTTCCTGAACATGCATCCTGATAATTTTACAGGCATGTTTAAATGGGGTAATTAAAATAACGTGTGTATAGTACATAGTTTATTATAGATATATGACTGACGATACTAGACTCGAAACGTCGAATCTGTTTTCGAGACATCGACGTACAATATCCTTCCATTATCCCAGAAAGAGAATAACTCTCTGTAAAACGAACAGGTTACAAGTTTGACTAAACTAAACGTTGGTGGCAGGAACATCTGATTTATTAATGTAGTATTTTCGATTAGCTTAAGGGGCCAATGCTTAATTTTCACCTGCTCTTAATATACTACACTGGTACATGTTGTACCGCAAGCTCCTCATCTTTTATGCCCTTGTCCAAAAATTGACTCTTGTCAAGTGGGCTGTTGTGACCATTACTAAATCTGTTCAGTCAAAAACGGGAAAATTGAAATTTGAAACCCACCCGCCATTGATGTACATGCAACTTAAAAACTTGTTAGTCTTCTTCACGAAATGATGTAGAGTTAATAATAGCAACTACCCACCCACCCATCCAGCTAAATGCGTTGTTTAAAGCGTCGCAAAGGCGTGGGTTTTGATGCTAAAAAAAAGATGCGTGCTCAAATCCAAACAAGAGTGACATCTTCTTTTTGTGTTTGTATATTTTTGAAAAACGAACTCTAGAGTTTGTCTTGCTTTCAAGTTGTAACGCTTTGCTTTGACAACCTTTTGAAAATCGGGGTGCCCCAAACATGTTTTGTTGCTGTTTCTGACATTTTGTGCGAAGACACAATGGCTTTTCACTCTTCTGCAAAGTGGTAAACAACCTGCGACGTCATCAGAACTGTGACGTCATCAGTACTAGGCCCTAAAGGTCTGTTAAATGAGGTATTTTGGGGCACAGCGACCTCGATGCTTTGTCCTACTGCAGCCGTTATGAAAACGCTTCATGTTAATAAGAAGGACTAGTTGACTGCAAGTGCTATAGTCTAGTTTAGCAATGAGATTGGGTTCTCTCACAGTATTCATACCTCATTAACTCAACGTGTTTTTAATTGCCATTTTAGACAATTAGAAATCATGATAATCAACTAGTTGGGAGAGTAATTTTGTGCAACATGATAGACTGTCAACGACGCTGTGTCCAGAATAGTCATGAATTATTTTTTATTTTTTAAACGAGAAAACATTATAATTTAAAAGGCTGCAAATAATGTTTTCTTTCTATAATTTAAAAAAATGTTTAATTTCTGTGTCAATTTAAATAAAGGTGAAATTGTAATATATGTGTATAATTAATTATAATGTAAATACTAAAGAAAATTGCGTTTGTGTGACTAAAACAGATTTAAGTGGTGATATGTGAAGTCAAGGTGTAAGACCTACACTGACCAGACTTTTATGTTTTTATCTGGTGTGGGGATGTTGCAATTTTTCGTAATGATTTCTTCGGATGGTTTCTTAATATCGTGTATTTTTTTTATGTTGCAAGCGTCAGAGACTGGGTTTGACATTATAATCATAACATTGATCATCAGAATATTGGGGCTAATAATATAATTAAAAATGGATTCATCTTTATATTCAGGAAAAATCTTTTCGAGTGAATGAAACGATCGAGGCGGCCGTTTATTTTCAAGGAAGTTCTTTCCGTTTTCTGCTCCTTTTCCCCATCACTCACAGACATCACTTCTGCAGACGTTTATTTTAAGACGTTTGTTTTACCTCCCCCCCCCCTCGAAAATTAAGTCACGTGACTGAAGAATTTCCTGCCCTTGTCACCAATAATTTTAACGGAACATCAACAAAAACAACAACGCCTGAGGCAAAATAACGTTTTGTTACTTTTGAAAATAAAAACTTCTTTTTATATATACGTTTGTACAAAAAAAACATGTAATGTATTATGAAAGTTATTGAGTCTCTTTTTAGTTCAAACCTTGTTCAAGAAAGCAAAACGAATAACTCGTGGTCATTTGACAAAATCTCAAATATCTGTGAAAGTTCTCGAGTGACCCGGGTTATAATAACTGGGAAGGTTAACGGCTTTAACTTTTTAGTACGATGTAAAAACACTTGGTAGTCTCCGTTCTCAAGCATTGTGAATTATGTTTGGGTGGGGGCTAGAAACCATCCATTTTTTGTCGCCATTTTCATAAAAGGTGAGAAGAATTTTTGGAGCATCAAAATGTTATCTTTTATCTATAGATACAGAATGTATTGACAGGGAAAAGTGTAGCCTATAGGTGTGGTCTAGAAGAGAGTAGAAACGGCTTGCTCGCAACTTGGTAAAACTAGAGTCGCTCATTGTGGTGCTAAAAACAAAACAAAACAAAAAAAGAGAGATGTGAATAAAAAATGTATGTGGTTTTCTTCGGTTTAGGCCAACACGACGTAACAAATAAACCGATGAATGGCTAGGTTGACGTGTCCAAAGTGGCTCAAACTGGTTTGAACTGGTTTGAACCGGCTTACCATGCCAGATACAGGCCAGAATAGGCCATGTTTTTTTATACGCAGTGTTAACTGTTCTCTGTAGAAGACCCTTTGTATAAAATAAACCTGTGTATAGTTTGCTAACAATTATAGACAAAGCCATGTAGATTGCACTGTCCGAACCCTTACTTTGTATACAGTTCTCATTATCCAGTGGTGTTTAGCTTCGCTCTGTCACTTTCGTAAGTGACAATTTCATGGATACTTTATCTGTTTTGTAAAAAAAAAAAAAAAAAAGTACTACAAAATAAAATAAAAGTTAGATTGGATCGTTTTCACTTCCGGGTTATCGTATTAAAAACAAATGTGTAGGTCTCTTTTAATATGCATTGGTCTTTAAATACTCTAGATTTAATAAACGGTTTAAATTAGGATTAAAACTTAGTAGGGTTGAACGTGTTAACTATCTTTACGTCTTCTATAGGTCATTATAGCGAGATCATTCTATAAATAAACTTTCCGTAGCTGATTGTTTTTTTTTTTTAAACAAAACTTTGGGTCCGTCTCATGTTACATTTTGTAAACCTTTGTATTCAGTGGACCAATAATGCTTTGAATAACCTCACAAATTCATTTTTCTGCGAAATGACAAAATCGTTCAAGGAGTATTTTGGATGTTACCCGACTATTGTAGATATGACGTTCTGTTTAATATCGATGCGAGAAGTCTCGCAAGATTCAAATCTTGAGACCCGTGAAAGTGCGTGAGTTTCTTTCCTTCAAAATGTAAAACTGTAAAGGGGAGACGCGCGGGGTCGAGCGAGACTTGCACAGTCTTTTGTTTCATCTACGACCACTTTTTGGAACGGTTGTAAAACATTCTTTAACATTTGACGATAAACAATATGTCCAATATGGGTTCATGTTTAATCCGTCAATATTAACGTACCTTTGATCATATTCGACCGTTTGCATCTTAAAGTGGAAGTTGAAATTGAATTTTAAAACTGGTAAAACAAACTAGCAATATCAACATGGTTAAGTTGTTTACTTGACGTGGACGTTGCTAACGGTATGATTTTTATTGTCAGTCTTTTGACATGACATTGTTGCAGTTGACATATTATGATATTGTTAATGTATGATCTTCACTGTGACTTTACTCTATGCTATGTAAACCAGCTCGGAGGGTTGTCATTAAAGGAGCACTCTCGTCCAGATCAAAGCAGGCCTGTGCCTGTTCATGGGATTGTTAACTCCCACCTAGATACGCACGTGCCCTCAATGATACAGAGGAAGTGTGCGTGGGTGTTGTAACTGGGATAAGAGTACATAATTCAACGCACAGCCAAATGCCTGATTTAATCCTGACGACACAGCCCCTTTAAGCAAACCGGACCGTGAAGGACATAAGTCAGACGTATTCTATATTCATCAAAATGGCAGTATTATAAATGATTTCGGTGTGTAAATTATTACTGTGGAACGAAAATCAATTTGTGTTTTTGTTTTTCGAAAAATAAAATTGTTTAATAACTTATAGTCTTGGGAATGATTTTTAAAACATTGGTAATATTTAGATGGTGATAATTGTGTATTCACGATTTATGTACTATGTTGATAAATGACAAAAAGTAAATACATTTTAAAAAACCAGTCCAGGTAAAAGGTAAACAGAACATGGTGTCGATGTCTTTTCTTTCTTCTTGAGTCTTTCTTCTCCTCTCTCACCAGCTAAACTTATCCTCTTTCATCGTATTTTTAAAACACCCTTCATGGCAGTTACAGGGTTCTCTCATTGTTGTTCTATTATTCCCTTTTCTTAAGAAATATTCTCTGTGGGGTGCCACCATAACAAAGAAAACCTTACAGGCAAGCATTGTTCCATTGTAAGTACCCCGTAAGTTGATGACGTGTGAGAAAGTGCACATACGCGCAATCTTCGGATCGGGTTGGTGGGGTCCTGTTGTTCTAGTATTCCCTTGTCCGAGTTGAACAAAGAAAAACTTGGTGGTGATTGTTCCATTGTGTGAAAGACCCACAAGGCCTCTTCCGTAAGTCCACAACTAGCTCTCTGTCGCAGTCACTCTGTGGACATTCATTTATACACTCAATGGTTTATTCACTCTCTAAAAGAAACTCTTTGGGGACGCGGGTAAGTCCACATAACCTCTTTTATTCTCAGTCCACACGTCGCATGACACATGAATCTTTAGCAACAATCTCAAGCGTTGCCGTTTTGAACTACTCTAGGCCTAAGTGCGGCAAACTATTTTACTAAAATTGACGTTTGTCACCGATTATTTTGAATGGCTGCATCAAATTTTACTTCGACTCTGCAAAATGGCGATGTGTAGCGCAGACATATCTTTTAACGTCAGTTAATGTTGCTAATTGTCGGCGCCTTCCTTTACCTCAATACTCCATCATATTCATCGGGTGCTCTCCCGGTACTCAGGCTTTCATTAGGGTTTCAAAATGAGCATTAAGTGTCCATTATTGGCTCAGAACAATTAGGGTTGCTTAGAATGACTCGTCTGGGACCATTTATCTCCTAATAAAATTTTTATAAATTTCCCTGTGGATGCTGTATATTAGATTGGTGGTTATTGATACCGGTAATTATTATTGTCACACCCTTGGGGCCCACTATAGGGACCATATAATACACATCAAGAACTGCCTTTTATTTAATTATGAACTCCAAAGAAACTCAAATCAAAGGATCATGACTGTGTGGAATTTTCCTGGGAATAAGAATACCAAGACAGAATAGTGTGCTGCAAACAGAGCCATGTTGCCCCATTTTCACTGGTCCGTTATGTCCATATAAATAAGGAGATGTCAACGCACTCCACCAAAGTGAATTCCTAATGGCACCAAGCGCAAACTTTTAATTGGCGAATCTTATCTGCTTAGCTGGGAGAAGCGGAGTTTACTTAAAGGCAGTGGACACTATTGGTAATTACTACAAATAATTATCATCATAAAACCTTTCTTGAATACAAGTAATGGGGAGAGGTTGATAGTATAAAGCATTGTGAGAAACAGCTCCCTCTGAAGTGACGTAGTTTTCGAGAAAGAAGTAATTTTCCACGAATTTGATTTCGAGACCTCAAGTTTAGAATTTGAGGCAAATCAAGCATAGAACGCACACGACTTGGTGTGACGAGGGTGTTTTTTCTTTCATTATTATCTCGCAACTTCGACGACCGACTGAGCTCAAATTTTCACAGGTTTGTTATTTTATGCATATGTTGAGATACACCAACTGTGAAGACTAATCTTTGACAATTACCAATAGTGTCCACTGTCTTTAAGTGAGACTTGAAACTTTGCATGGTGTTAGTACAAATATGTGAGGCTTGCGGGAGTACCATGTGTAAATCTCTTTCAGGCAGTAGGCCTAGTGTTGGTTCTGAGAGGCGGTTGGATAACTCAACGATTCGATCAGTATGATCCGATCGTCTTCAGTGGCAACCCAACGTTTCGATAAGTGTGCTCTTGATGTCTTCAGGTGGAAGACTGGAGACGATCAGAGCAAATTAATCGAAACATTGAGTTGTCATCCACATGTTCTTCTCAGAACCAGCACTACTTTAACAAAAAGATCTACACATGGTGCTACCGCAAACCTCACCCATAAGGCAATAACCTGTTTCAGGCTTCACCTGAGCAGAGTACCTGTTGCAAGCAATACATCACACACTATTTTGTGGATGTAAAACTGTTTTTGCTTAGCAAAATTGGTCTTTGCCTATTACACAAATACTACCTTTAAACAGAATGAATGAAGGCCCTGTCCATAGAGGATAACCACTGAAGCTGAATAAATTTTGGTATGAATACAGGAGATAACCCACGAAATCTGTGACATTACAAGTTCCTCTTTTTATTTAGCATCCATTGTGGAGATGCTGTGCGTTTCCCCTTAATCCCTGTACATGTCGTCCTACCATATATACTTTGGGCACAAAATTCCTTAGAGAGCACACCAGTCTTGTTCCCCTAAAATGGAGACATTTCGTTTTCACTTTTGTGTTTAATCATCGGTTTCCATAAGATTTTTAATGTTTAAACCTTTTACAAAAGAGCCACAGAGCCAGAACTTTCTTCAGGCAAACAGCCCAAAATAATTGAATCAATTATTAAATAGTATATTTTGAAGGAGATATCACTGTCTAAAATATATCAACTTTGGACAAAGGATCCGCATGATGTCTCAGAAGATCAGATTAATCAGCGAAGAAAGGATTGTGATTGGTTTTAAATATATACTTTTTCATCGAGGATGACTTTTTGGTCAGAAACCTTTGGTACTAAAAGCAATTAAGAAGTTACAGACGTCAACACTTTTTACCCGGAATAGTCACCCAAACTATTATCAACAGGTTCATTAATGCTCGTGAGACGCTATGTCACACTAAAGAGTGAGACTTTTGAAGGATGCTTTACTGTATATATAGTTCAATTGAAAACTGACCGGGTTAATTTTCATGTCATTAAGGGCAGGTTAAAAGAGATATTGAACCCGGTGCAGCAGCAAAGGTGCATGGGCTATATAACAGTATTGGTTTCTGAATGGTTAACGGTGCATTTTTACCCTACAGTACCCTACACAAAACAACCTAATGAAAGATTCATCAAACTCAGTGGCTACGTTTTCGTCCCCTGTTCACATTTGGATTAGTTCGATTGCGTCAATAGTATTTCAGATGGAATTTCTTTGGAGATTGGTGTTGCTATGATCTTTATAATTAGTGACCTTTCAAAGGGAAACAATTATTCTCTGGAGGATTGGTACTGGTACGAACTTTATAGTCAGTGAGCTACAACATTCGAGATTGGTCCCGATTTCAAGTTGGTCATCAGTGAATTTTCAGATTAATTCAGACTGGAATAAATTTGATAATCGGTCAGCATTCTGACTCAGTATTTGGTACTGCGTTGTTTGAGCTTTTGTTATCAATGAGTTTTCATAATAATGATTGGTTGTTGTATGAACTTCATAATCAGTGAGTTATCGGATTCAGGATTAGGTACTGGCATGAGCTTTATTCAGTGAGTTTTCAGACTCAGGATTGGTACTGGTATGAACTTATCAGTGTGAGGTTTCATGTTCAGGATTGGTACTGGTATGAACTTTATTATCAGCGAGCTTTCATATTCTGGATTCTTGGTACTGGAACTTTACAGTCGGTGAGTTGTCAGTTTCAGGATTGGTACTGGTATGAACTTTATGTTCAGTGAGTTTTCAGACTCAAGATTGGTACTGATGAACTTACCAGTGTGAGCTTTCATTTTCAGGATTGGTTCAAGTATGAATTTTATCATAAGTCAGCTTTGAGATTCAGAATTGGTACTCGTATGAACTTTATTATCAGCGAGCTTTCATATTCTGGATTGGTACTGGAACTTTACAATCGGTGAGCTGTCAGTTTTAGGAATGGTACTGGTATGAACTTTATATTCAGTGAGTTTTCAGATTCAAGATTGGTATGCCTATATTATATATTGGAAAGTTATAATAAAATAATTTCGTATTACAACCCTTTAATACCGCAAGTTATCTTTAACTTTAAGCTAGGACAAAGAGACAATTTGAACTTCAAGAAAGTCCCACATTCTGAAATAATTTTTTTAGCTGACCTTTGTGCTCGGTAAGAAAATACAAATTGTCGTTTTTAGTTATCAGCTGTTAATCAACGTTCGTGACAATTTTTTATTATACTGAAAGCGTTCATAGGTGACGGTAGTTGACCGCTGAAGGACTTTGGCCTTTATGGCGCTCTTTTGTTTTCCCAACGAAGAGCAGTGAGTATCTTGACGATGATTGACAGTTATCCACTCGCGTTGCTTGATTTGCCATTTGAAGCTGCGTCCTCTCATGCAAACACAAGAGGGCTTCGAGATAACCTGCAGGTCGTCGTCCGTGGCTCTTAAAGGCATGGAAGCTTTGAGTATGATTGTTAAAGACAGTGTTCTCACTTGGTGCATCCTCTGTGAAAACTTTGACTCAATTGGTCATATCGAAGTTGCGAGAGAATCATGAAAGAAAGAAAAATCACCCTTATTGTTCAAGTTTGTGTGCTTTCAAAAGCCTAATAAAAGGCTTCATTCAGCCGAGTAGCGCATATTAATGTTGCACAGGCTGCATACTCCCTACCAGGGAGCTGAGATGGTTTAAGGAGTGAATTAAGGCCCAGTGACCAGGGGTAATAATGTGAAGCGCTTTGGGACGCCCTCCGGGTGTGAAAAGCGCTATATAAAAACGGGTTATTATTATTATTATTATTATTCATGCCTGAAGTATTTTAATATTTTGAGTGAGAAATTACCTGTTTCTCAAAAATAATAATGATAATAATAATAACCGTATTTATAACGCGCCTTTTTGCCAAAGGATACAAAGCGCCAGGTATTATTACTGCAAGTGGGACAAAGTTTGAGATATAAGACCTAATCCTTATGTAATGGTTTACAAGGTGCTGTGACGCAATATGCTGCCAATCCGGCCAGGAACACCGGGGCGAACCCCTTCTCTTTACGATAAGTGCACTGGGTTCTTTTACATGCGTTACACAACACATAGGACCATCGGCTTTACGTCAAATCCGAAGGACGTAGCAATGGTTAAGTGTCTTGCGTAAGGACACAGGTGTCATGGCTGGGGATTCGAGCCCACACTCTGCTGATCAGAAACACCAGAGTTTGAATTCGGTGCTCTTAACCGCTCGGCCACGACGTTACTTCATAGGGAGCTTTTTCCCACAATGGTTATTCTATCAGCAGCTCTCAAATTGCTCGTTACCAAGTAACTTTTTATGCTAACAATTATTTTGAGTAATTACTAGTGTCTTACTAGTGTCTGGTGCCTTTAACCGTTTCATCAGAGTGTGGTAACCCAATCTGTGCCAGTGCTCCCTCCATATCGATCCCAGTGGGATTATAACCACTGGACGGGGGCAACTTGATGGTGTGCTTAAACTTGCCGATGGCCACGTGTTTAGGCCGATCGCTCTGCATCCACTTTCCGTACTCGAGTGTAAGCGATTGAGATTTTGAAGATTGCTCCGTAAGGTTGATGTACTACAGATCTGTGGCTCTGATCATGTGGAATCATAGATCATTCAGTAGCATAATGGAGCACCGAGGGATATTGGCCTGGCGAGACCGTTCCCAGGAGCTCTGTGCTTTTGTACTTTTAGATTATACCTGACAACCGGATGGATTAGATTGACCTGCGAATAATAGGCATTAGTAGCCTATTATAGTTTGAATGTTTCAGCTCATGTGATATCTGTCACTGTCATCGAGACGAATTTGAGCCCCCGCGGAAAACGGAAAGTTGGTGTTCCCCTGAGTAATATGTGCTATAGTAAGATGGGGAAGAGATTGGTTGATGTGGAGATTTGCCTTACGTACGGCTCAATGAACCCGATACATCTCTAAATTTATTTGTGACAATCACTCGAAATTGAACGGTTTTCAAAATGTTGACTCCCATAAATGGCCGACCGTGTTAGTCTACAGGGTAAAAAGAAAACCACGCAATTTCGAGGCATATTTGTGTAGATCATTGTATTCTACTTTTACAATACCTTTCTAACCATATACATTTTACAACAAACGAATACAGACCGCTTTTCAAAGACCAACTCGACCGATCCAAGGCAACGTGTTCCTTTCAGCATGTAATTAAAACACATTGTCTTCAATTTTGGTGGACATAACATAAAGCAAATGTTGATGTTGTTTTTGTTTGTTTTGGGGGGTTGTCAGATACAGTTTCCTCGAATAAGATTTCAATTCATAGGAAAATATTTCACACACAAAAAAGTTAGGGTAGCGGATTGACCACTGAATCTACGGTACCTTCAATCAGCATTGAAAGTGTTGACCTTTTTGATCTCTTTCACCCTTTTTTTGTAATATCGTATGACAATGGATTGACTAAAGAAAACCTCGCTTTGCACTCAGACTATCTTCGTTGCGCAAACGGGATACTTCCGGGCACCAGTTCAAATATATATTTTGTTTATAGGGCAAGCAGTAAACTTTACAAAGAGGGCAGGGGCTTTTTTAACACCGTTTGAGGTTTTTTCTGGACAGAAACAAAAACTAGCCGCTGGCATTTTGGATTGTACATTTTGGGCTGGATGAAATCTAACGCCACTTGCAATGGTCAACCCCTCAAAACGGATATTATTGTTTGAGTATCCAATACGTCGTTGCGATAAAGATTCTTTGCAACTGTCCTTTTACTATTTTTGTGAGCCTACAACGGTTTTATAGAAAGTAACAACTTTCTCAAGGTTTTATGTGATCACACGTAGAAGTATTATCGACTTGGAAGGAGCCTTTGTCCCCGGTGATTAATTGTCCCCATAAGGCGAACTGTGTACAAATTTATTCTGGTATAGCGCCCTCTTTTGAATCAACCTCCTTCAGTCCATTTATACGAGGGAAAGGTAATTGTAATATTATTCTAGATGGAACTTCATTGCAAAACTCCACCCAATACACTCTTACACACAAACAACGTTTGTCGAAGGCTCTTCTTTGATGTCTCTTTGTTTGGACTTGATGGTTTTGTGGGGTTTGTTGGGGACTTTTTGCAAGTCTATTATTTTCATTCGTCTCAGATCACATGGGGGCGCGCTAGCCCCATCTCCAAAAAAGGCAACTGATGTCTAAATATAATTTGATGTTGGTGTGTTCTGTTTGATTCGGTGTTATTTCTCTGACAGACTCGAATATTAAGTTGAAGACAATAAATCTAGATTGTTGGCTTATTATGGCTTATCTTTTCTTTCCAGAAAATGCCAGTTTACTTCAAAACAGGCAAATTCTATACCATCATCTTTAAATCACCAGTGCTTAGACAATGTATTTGTTTTTACATACTCACCCACATCAGCCTATTTTCAACTTAATGGTAAATATAATAAGTTAATATTATTACATTACAAGCGCACCAAGAAGGTGGGCTAATTCAAGAAGGGTCCAAACAGACAGGTCACCCGTTAAAGAATTGTGCACAACCGTTTGGTTGATGTTTCCCCGGTAACAACAATTCAATTCGACTCTAGTAAACATTTACTTCAAACTATACTCTTCTCAAGATAAAACATACAAAGTGTTTACATAGATAAGCAAAATCATAACCACGGCGGGTGAACACTTGTTTGACTGTGATTACACTGCAGCCGTAGTATGGTTTGTCCAATCATTACTAATAACAACCACCCCTCCCCCACCCCTCTACCTCCCCAACGAATGAAGGGAAATTCGTAACAACCAAACCCTCATGTTTGAACTTTAAGCCTTTTTCGGAGTTTGAAAAGTAAAACACAAGTTGTAACCGGTGTTATGAAACCCACTAGAAGTAAAGAACTTCTCGTCTGGGTTTGTTAGTAAGACTGTATAAAAGTGGTATGGCGCCCTCTGTTGAATCAGCAGCTATACAAGGCAACGCACAATTTTTATGATGACCGTGTGGCTGTGAGTGCGCCACCATTGACTAAAAGCGCTAGTTCTCGAAAGTTTCTTGGTTAGAAGTCTGCAGTAGCTTTCGATAAAATATAAAATAAAAGTATTTTTTTAGAACCGTTCACTTCGAAGTAGTGTGATTATGGGAATAAATATATGTAGTTATCCCAAAAAAATTTAATTTGAGAAAGTTTACTGTCAGAATCAGATTGTCTATTATAGTCTTCCTGCGTGGACTAAACGGTTTAAACCGCTCCGTTTTTTCGGCGACATTTTAAAGAAACTACGCAATCACCTTTGGAGATGAAATTTTGCATAAGTTATGTTTGTTTATTTACATTTTGTAGGTTAAGAACAATCGAACGGTTAAAAAAAAAGGGGGACGGTAAACTTTCAAATAAAGTAATATTTTTGGCCGCGTTTTGCATTTGCTCGTTCCCGGCGCATATCCAAAATTTGCTAGGATGGGCTGACGTATTGAACCAATGCACCATTCCCGACCTAAACAGCATTATGATGTAGGTAATGGTTTTTTTTTTGTATTCTTCCAACAGTGGAAACCGCGCGCAGCCAGTATTGTATTCACCTGTCACACCTGTTTTTACGAAATTATTGTTAAAGCTGTATGCCTGTTGTCAAAACCCATGCAAATCGTAAATTTTTCTTATAGATACTAAAAAAGGCTCAATATCGCAACATTCTTCTAACTTTGGTTTAAAAAGAATCAAATTATCCATGGAACCTCTAGATGCTTCATCATACCGTGAGTGTTCGTGTTGTGATTGTGCCGACTACTTCTTCTTGTGAGCAACAAATTTTTATCATGGTGTTCCGTTTCCCCCTTTTTTGTTTATTTTAAGTTTCTTTCTTTCACTTCTTTATTTAGCTCTAAGCTGCTATCCAGTCTCGGCCTTGTAAACTCTCTTAGCTCGACTTCCGGGAGGTAGTCTAATTATATCTCCATCATTATAAGTACTAATAGGCCCGAGGCCTAGAAACTATGACCCATCCCCCGTCGTAAAGGATAAAAACCTTCGGCCTAACTGTCTTGGTTTGTTGTTTGTTTTCCTTCCATTTATTATTTTCTCCTCTTCTATTGTCTTTCTTCATCACTTTTCCATTCTACATTTTTCCTCCTGCTTGCAGCTGTGATCGGTGATAGCCTATTTATTGCCCTTTATCGAAGCCAAAGATTGACCCTACCCTAATGCTCCGTTAGCATTTTTAAAAATGTGTGCTTTTGGTACGAAGCTTCAGACGGAGACGGGCAGAGAGCCTGCAGTGTACTGAGCCTAAATCGTATTTTCGAAAACAAAATCGAAGCGTGCGCTGAACGCAATTGTGTTTGCCGCCCTCAAGTGGTGAAGATATGCCGTCGTCTTATTGCCGCTGATGTACAAAACATTCCCGCATGAAAGTCACATTGTTTGTTTATATAAATTTAACTCAAACTCAGTGAATGGATATTTCAACAAGGGTTTCCAACATTTAGGACACGGCTGTCGGTGATATTCACATCTACCCACCTTTTGGAGGCATTTCAAATACCGGTAAGTAGGCTTATATTTATTTTATTTAACTTTTGTTTTGCCTTTCGCAGTTCTGTGAGCTCAAGTTGATGCGTGCAGAATTCGTATGACACGTGTAACTCACAGAGGGCTTGTGGTTGTCAAACTTATCCGGGCCGGGCTTACTTTCATGTGTAGTTAAAGTGTAAATAAAGTATACTTATGACCATCTTAAGGCCTCCACTCCAGTCAAAACTTTTTTAAGGAGCATTTCGGAGAAAATTAACCAAGAACTTGGGCTTATCCGAGTTTTGAATGTGTCTCCTCTGCAGTCTGCACTGCCAAAATAAAGTCTTACTTGAAGTTGAAATGGAATAAAATTTAATGGCTATCTAGCCAGAACCGTAACTAGATGCAGTAACTGGTGTGCCGTACCCCTGATCCTGTCATTGTGACAGGATCCTGATCCTGTCATTGTGACAGGATAAATCGTTCCATCCCTGTATATTGGCATGTTATATAGCGCCCTCTTTGACATGTTTTATTGAGGAAACAATCCCAGTTACCCAGGCGACATGTTCCGAAGTCAAATCCTGCCCTTTAAAAACAAAAATCATTATTCAAAAGAAATCATTATTTAAAAAAATAGACTCCTACATATTGAAATAGATATTATTTAAAACCTTTTTCTTTCTCTGATCTGTTTGGCTCCTGGCAGAGAGATTGTGTTTTAAAAGGATAATAATTGTAATGTCGAATTGATTCCCATCTTGTGAAATTCAAAATCACAATGATATATTTGTTGGTGCAGAACAGAACCTTTTTTCACGTTTAAGTGTATTCTTAATGGATTAATTACTCATAATCTTAAAGGTGACTATGAATAAAAAAGAAAACTTCATCTGTGTGGCTTTGAGTCATTGGTTAGGGTGAATGACTGGAGAGCAGTAAAATTGTAATGTTTTATTCTTATACTGTAGGGCTACAAACTGGTAATAAAACCATGGCTGCCTAATAAGTGCACTCCTGTAACTCGCTAGCCTGAGGAAACCTGTTATAACAAAGGTGCTTGCTATGTGAATCAGAAGCACTTGGGGTTAACCCAGGCTACCCTTCCTCAATATGTTTTCTGTGTTCTATGTGCACCAACAATCCTAGTGTGTACATTGAACTACCCAGGTCAAAATTCTAGTTGAACCTAGTTAAACTGGGTTTAACTGGAACTAGTTGAAAACCAGTTGATAAACTAGTTAAACACAGTTAAAACCAGTTGGTTTAATATGGAAAATGGACAAACACCAACTGGTTTATAATTTCAACCTAGTTGAACACAGTTAAACCTAGTCCAAACCAGTTAGTTAATACGGAAAATGGAGGACTTTGGTCACTATCCAGTTGAACCAGTTGACCCCAGTTAACTAGGTTCAACTGGAATTTTGACCTGGGTATAGGACATCAATGGTTTGTTCAAGGACACAAGTGCCACATCCTGGACTCGAACCCACACTCTGTATTATATCAGTAACACTAGAGCTTGAGACTGGTGCTTGGCCATGTCACACAATAAGGTGTGGATTAAAGAGACAAATAAACAGAATTAGTAAGGCCATTATTTTTTTTAAATTTTGTGATGTAACAGTTTTCTTTGTCCATCCATATTAAATGCTTCATGAACATTTGAACTTTGAATGAAGCATGCCCCTTTAATGTTGTTTGGTTAAAGGCCTGAGTCAGTCATCCCATAATTATTTATGCAACATCACGTCTGTGCATGACAAAAAGCTTGATCCTTGGGCTTGACAAACGTGACCCTCTGACCAATATTCATCACCTCGAATCTTTAGAGCAGTGCTGCCCAGGGGCCAAGGGTGGCTGCCACTGTCATCGGGGTGGTAGGGACAATTGAAGACAATGAAGGGTTTTTAAGATGATTGGAAGATGGTCAGAGGGTCCTTCTTTAAGATAATAAAGAAATAAGCCTGATGGGGTAGAGTAATTCTGTCAGACCTGATCTTTCTTGTCTTTATTTATTATGCACAGACATGTTCATTACGGCCTCCCAGTTACATATTTATTTACTTAGACCATGAAGAAAATTAGACCTTTTACAGCTGACACCTCTTCCCACCTTACTGGTCTATTGTTCCTTTCTCCACCTATTGAAATGAATGACTGGAATGTCCTTGAGGTGAACAATTGTATAGAGCAGTTACATTGTCCGGCAGCTCTATATGTGAGTTTTTCTTCGATGATTTCCTTCAAGGTTAGGATACAAATTTGCTTCTCTGACCGCTTGTATCCCTCTTTGCTAATTTTTGTCAAGTTTGTGTTAAATAAAAACCAACACCCCTGTCAGCAGGTTTACTCACAGGCTGTCCTCTGTTCCCCCATGGGTTACTCAATAAACAGCTACTGTCTCTGCCCCCCCCCTTGATGGTCCCTCTTGAGGTCATTCAATTCAATTTAATTCAAAATTAGTTTATTTTCATATAAAAATACAACACCAAATAAAAAGTCACAGACTATTGGCATTTGGTTAACAATAAAATTACATCAAAGTACAAGTATAGGCTATATACAAATCAATACAATATTAAAAATATTACTTGAGTTAAACAGACAGTCACACTAAAAAGGGTGGAAAAAAATTGTGGACACCAAATTAAAAACATAACATGCCATCATTACAAATGTGAGCATTCTTTAAGATCAACACAACTGCCCCCTCCCTCCTTAAGAGACTGTGCTATTCCACATTTGATGTAAAGTCTCATCTGCTGTTTTCAAGGGTTCTTTTATTTGAGAACAGTGGGGGCCTACATACAATGTATATCTCCATAGAGAAATGACTGAAATAGAACTTCAAGTACTTCACCCACCCAAAGCCATACATGTATTTCTGCCTCTTTGTGCCCTCTTTCTCCAACACTCTATCATGTGCTATTCCACCATGTGCTAATTCCAGTTGTTGTATCCTTCTGGGAAGCGGCTCATTCTTACCCTCGGACTCTTAACAAGAGCACCTCTCCTATTCCATACCAATAAGGACCTCCCAACTCCTGCTCCTCGTTCCCAACTACCCACTGTCTTCCACCATCATAGTCCACACCCTTCCCCCTAGTAGCCCCTTCCCCTCCCCGAAGTTAACCCCAATAATCATCTGGAATTGATGGGTTTAAAAAGTACCATTGAGGTCCCCCAATATCCTCCTCTTTACCAACTAGCCACTCTCCTTCATCATAGCCAACCTCCTTGCCCCCTCCCTCCCCCAAAGTTAACATCTTCGTAGTAAGTGTCCTGTGACTGTCTACATGGCTAAGTTAAAATTTTCATGTTTTTTTCCTCAAACCCAATCATCTGGAATTGATAGGTTTAAAAAGTACCATTGATGTCCCCCTCCCTCCTCCTTCCCAACTACCCACTCTCCTCCACCATAGCCCACCCGTTGTCCCCTCCCTCCCCAAAGTTCCCCTTTGTAATGAGCGTCTTGTGACTCTGTACGTGTTTTTTCACCAAACCCAATCATCTGGAAGTGATGGGTTTAATAAGTAACGCGGCTACCTCCTTTCAAGTGTTGACACACACTGCTCCACGTGTTTGGTCTACTCTCATACTACAGTAACTCTTTAGTCAAAATTGTAATCATTTTCTCTGAACTACACCGATTACCTGCCAAGTCCCAGAGAACCAGAGTCTATTTAAACAGTAAATTATGTTTGCTGGAAATTGTTGATTTATTACCACCCAGCTACAATTACAATTGCGCAAAGGAAAAATGTGTTAAATGAGACTAAGATGTTGTCTGTTTAATGTCAAGTTATGCAGCACTTGACGTCTGCATCAGGCTGCTTACGTAGTCCGGGCTGAGGTACAAACAACGAGAAGTCATTTTAATTATTCATAATGGAACATTCCATATTCATTGTGAAGCCGGAAGTAATGAATTCTACAATTCATTTTCCACTGTCAAAACAACCAGGCTAATCAGGCTTTGAATGTCGATTTATAAAGGGGAATCCTTTTTTCATTCTGCAAAGGGCGCTTCCATTGGAAACTCTTAGGAAACTATGAATGGGCACCAAGGCCAAAACCAGGGGCCACAAAGCCATGGCCTCTGTGGCCCTCAGGTAGATCCAGGCGTGGCCAATCAGGACTCAAATGCCCGAGGACAGTTGTTTATATTGTCGAGCCTGTAGTGTAAACTCATGGCTGTATTTAAAAGTACAAGTACATACAGCTAAGTCTTGTGTTTTTCAATGGGAGACTTTTTGAATCTTGGTGGCAGCAGACTTAGCAGATAAAATCCATTGTTCTCAGTATTGTGCGCACGCTTAGAACTACGTTAACAATGGAAATTTACCTGGTAAGTCTGCTGCCACCTAGCATCCCAAAGTCTCCCATTGAGAACCTCACTCTGTCATATATATCTCAAACAAAAGTAAGTTATGTTCAAACGTTGACTTTGAGATTGATCATAAACACCTTACAATTCTATTGAGTAGTGAAGTATGTAAACCCATGATGAATCTTCTCTTGTTATGCGTGTCATATAGAAAGTGCTTGTTGAAATAAAAAAGTATGCATGTTTAAACTGCTCTGGTCTTGTTAGAAACATTCTGAGCCCGTACAAATGTACTGATGAGCAACGAGCCTGTTTGGTCTTGTGGATTTGTTTTCCAAAAATCGAGCCCTGTCCACTGTTTTTGTAAAAAGTTGTGTTTTGCAGTGTAGTAAGTCAATGTTGATAATAGCCTTGTCCTGTGTGGATAAACTCCATGGCAATGCCCCCTACACACCCACCCGACACCTTCGGATGAATCCTAAACCAGACAATCATTATTTCACCTTCAAAATATCACCCATAACTGGAGAATTCTTAGTCAGTTCACCCATAGCGCGAGATGCTGTACTGTAAAAGCACAGTGCACCATGCCAAGTTGACATCCAGTGCAGTCATAGGTGAGATTTGCATCAATAATCAACAGAAATCAGGTGAGACACTGAAGTGCATGGCACGGTGAGATCTTTGTGTATAGTGCAGCCTTAAGAGTGTACAGTCAAATTGACAAGACAGCCTTGCATGAAAGTTCAAGATTTTTTTCATTTCAAATTCGTCCTTTAGATTTCATATGAAATTTTTGTGTGTGTTTCCGTCTGTTTTTTTTTTTCATTTGTAGGGGTGGGTTTCATCAGTTGTAGTGTTTGGAAGTGCACTATCCTTTTTGGTTGAAATCAAGTAGATTTATTGGATTTTTTCATTTCAAAAAGTGTTTTTATTTTATGTAGTTAAAAATATAATATCTATATCTGTGTCGTTATTAAAAAGCCAAAGAGTGGATGTAGGTGGGTGTAAATAATATTATTTGTAGGGCACACTTTATCTGTTCATTCTAAATTCTCAGGTGTGTACATTACATGTAGGCCAATCTGACAAGATGTGTTTTCAGAGATTGTTGGAAGCAGAAAAGAGTTCCAGAAGCAATAACAGAAATTCCCAGCTAACGTGAAATGTGCTTGACGTTACTGGGGAGTTCCCTGCTTGAATAAGACCGCAGATTATATGTTTACAGTAAACAGAGCCATAAAATTGGCCAGTGCCACTTCTCTGCTATAAAAACCTAACTGTTCCTTGAATGTTCACTAGGTTTCCAAGGCTTCTCCCACACAATCTAGAGTCAAAGCACCCTTCACTCCCAAGACAATGCACGAACGGAGCTCAGTGGGGGAGGAAGGGGGTATTATGTTCACTTGCTTGTGTTTTCCTGATAATCATGCGCTAGTTTTTTAGCCGGCTCGCCTGATTACGCTCTGGCATGAAGCAGTGTCTTCATTCCTTTGCAAAACTGGGGCAGATGAGCGTAAAGAGCTTTACCTTTAATTATTCCTCTCTTAACCCCTTACTTCTTATACTCTCCTCTGTCATTTTTAACAATTCGTCATCGGGTCATATCATTTCTGCTCATTCATCTGACTCATAATTTGTATTCCAAAGTCAAGGGTAACCCTACTCCATCCCCTTGGGTATTATTAATAATTACTGGGGATAAGACGCACAATAATAATGCAAACAATATTATGAGATTTACGACAGACGTTTGTCTGTCTCTGAAGGACACGCTACCACGAAAGCATTCAGGTCCAATGCCGATTTTGAGGGGTGGAATTTAATAGTGGAGTTAAAGTCACAGTCTAGATGAACCCAATTACCTTTATTACCTAACCCGGATCAAGAGCGGTCAGCTGCAAAGGCCGGAAAAGAATTTGTTTGCGAGGGAGCGGAGAATTGATTTAGACTGGCTGGGAGGAAGCGACCTGCCCATTGCAAGTAAACAGACGGTAATTTTGTTGAATTCGTTGTCTTTTATTTGTTCAGGTTCATGGATATGTAGAACAAAATGCATGATTTTCAAATGTCAGCTGCATAAATCTGACTTATGTTCTCTTATTCTGGGACTATTTCAACTTGATATCAACTACAATGTTTTGGCTATATTTTGAAACAAAAAAATGATGCGTTTGAATTTTTGAAGTAGAGACGGAGGATTTGTAGATTTACAACATTTTAGGCCTACATTAAAGATGAAAAGCTAAGCCTATTGGTTATTCATGTTGCATCTTGTGTAAAATTATTTGGATATGTAATTATTTTGGGGAAGTTGATTTAAATAAATGATAACAACTCATTTTAGACCTAATGATTTGGTTGAGCTCTGAAATCAAATTTTAATGTGAAAACACCTGTTTCATCGAAAGGCTTGAGAAGGAAATTGTGATTACTGGTCGCAATTTTCTGCTAAGCAAAAAGTAGAAGGAAATCAGTCACAGATGGCATTACACCATGGTATTTTCGGCAATTAACCTTGTTCTGGTAAGCAGATTTTATTTGTGTTCAGCAACTTTAGGAAACAGTGTCCAGGGAAAAAAACCCAGAATCGGCTAAATAAAAAATTTTTTTCAAAGATGGTAACATATTTTATCCTTTCCTCATACACTCGTCCAAGTCAGAAGAAGCTAAATAAAAACATCTTAAGTCAAAATTCTCTGTAAGTGGTCTTGCTTGCAACTGTACATTATATTGTTAAAATGCGGAGTATCTCAGTTTAATATGAAATATGGATGAGTCTAAAAGCTGACGGATTAGTGAAATGGTAAACAAACTGGTCTTATTGGCTGCTGATTGAGCGCAAACACGCAGTACTAGATTGCAATCAGAGCGGTACCAATTTTGTACCTTTATCTAACAATCATTTTTAGTATCTAATTATCCACTATACGTTGTACACGTACATGTATGTACATACATGTACATGAGTTTTGAGTATCAAGCCATGAGCTACCACCCACAATAAGTCTGCTGTAAAGGCCATTTCCATCACATTGTCTGACTGAACTTGAAGTAATTTGTTGATATGCTCATTCCAGTTATCCTACATACTAAAGTGTGTGATTTATCTCTCTTCAACAA
This sequence comes from Asterias amurensis, assembly GCF_032118995.1. NCBI lineage: Eukaryota > Metazoa > Echinodermata > Asteroidea > Forcipulatida > Asteriidae > Asterias > Asterias amurensis. Next base: position 24,902,113 of record NC_092652.1, on the reverse strand, counting down.
CCTCTTCTCCTTTAATTTTGTTTCCCTTGCACACATTCATCATGTACACCAAAACATGAGTAATATGAGCCTGATGAACTTTTTCATGATTTTCATGAGTAATATACTGTTACTTCATGTACATAAAATAATTGCAACAACTTGCAACTCATTAAATAAAAACCTGAACCATTACTGGCATAGAAGCAGGATCACACCCCCCCCCCTTCAAAAGTAATAGGAACAACTATTACCATGATCAATGATCTGCTTTTATGTTGGCATTATTTAATGATTTTAAAAACATTGCCAAGAAGCTGCTGTGTTGATGGCACACCGTTTAGTGGACACAAAAACATGACGCATATTTACCGCTTGGCACAAATGCTTCATATATGCACTTGTCCATGAATTTGACCAGAAGAAATATCATGTATTGATCTTGTCCTGTATCGATTGATGCATGTAAAATCTACAGTTGCTCGAAGGAACAGCACCACTACACAAATACCCGATGTGTTTATTTTGAACTTTACATGCATGCTTTTTAAAAATCTCTGCGATTTGCGGGAATGCTTCATGAGAATTCAGCACATTATCAGCTGCTTGAATTATGTGATGTGCCTCGCTTTTTAGTCAAGGAAATACCCAATGTGTTTAGTTTGAACTTTACATGCATGCTTTTTTAAAAATCTCTGCGATTTGCGGGAATGCTTCATGAGAACTCGGCACATTTCAGCTGCTTGAATTATGTGATGTGCCTCGCTTTTTAGTCAAGGAACCTAAACAAGATTAACATCTGGGAAAATATTTAGATCAAAAATTGATGTTGTAAATGTATGTGAAGAATGGACAACATTGACAGCAAGGTGAGCTAATAACACTTGTTTGTTTCTATATTTAAAACAGATGTTAAATTTGCATCAGGTATACAAGGAATATTATTTGGTTTTAACCTTGCTGCACCAATGTGTGGAAGTATACTCAGTAGTATTTTCCCAGAGTCCTGTGAAAAAAATAAAAAAAACCTGGTTGGGATTCGAACCCCACGAACTTTGCCATTCAAGAGCAGATGTCTTACAACTGAGATTTCCCAGCAGCCCGAGGCAGCCTGAGGCAGCCTGAATCCTATATTAGCAGGGGGTACCGCAACAATGTTATTTTAAGTCAATGTTAAATTTGCATCTGGAAAAATAATATTTTTTTGTTTTTACCCATACACTGTGTTTAAGCATACTTGTAACACAAGCAGCAGGCTGTGCTGAGTGCCTTCTTTGCCCCCCGAAGATTGAGAAAGTCAAGTCACAGCGCAAGATACAGATTTCTTCCATGTACATGTACTTACTTTTCTGGGACATGTGAAGGAATAAATGGCTTCAATTGTTTATTCTTTATATTTTGTTGTTTAAGCTGATATTTTTTTGTTCAAATTTTCAAATTTACAATTAATCTTGTTTGTATAGTTTGTCCAATTTAAAGCGTTATATCTTTGCAAAGTATTCCAAAACGACCTCATACATGTATGTGTTTTTTGTCACTCTTGTTTGAAATGATTGGCAATCCAAAAGTGCAAGGGCCATGTCACTCCAGGCAATTTACAGGCAACCATGGTTCCAGGCAATCTCGAAAAAGAAAACATTCATAGTTTCAATCTTGATTAAAGTTTGTTGCAGGAATAAATAAGAAAGTGCCAGAAGAATTACTGTTCTACTGAAAGTGCTGTTTTTTTGCATCCAGTGCAGTTCGTTGCCTCTTCAGTTGCCCTGTGTGACGTGGCCTTAGTACAGTGAATAAGGATTCCTTCATGAAAAATTTAACTATTGACCGTAAAGCAACAAAGGACAAATAGGAAAATGGATAATAGGAAATTCACTAGGATGAGAAAATTCAGACTTTCGTCTGAATTCAGACTTTTTGATGCCTGCCTGACGAAAAAAAATAACTGTTTTTTTTCTTCAGACATAAGAAATCCTGGTCTTTGATCTACCCAGTACTTCTCAGCACTGTGGATAAAAATTTGTTCCCAAAAACTAAATCAAATCTTTTCCCTTGCGCCCCTTCAAAAGTTTCCCAGTAATTTAAAGATTTTCCATGGAAGTGCCCGTTCCTCACAGTGTGTTATACTATCAACAGCTCTCCATTGCTTATTACCATTTTTTTTATGCTAACAATTAAATTGAGTAATTACCAAAAGTGTCCAGCCGTCGATTTCACCAAACTCTTCCTAACTTAGGATTTATCTTAGGACTTAGGACGGGTTCAGTTCCGTATCCAAATACGTTGGAAGCATTGAACCCATCCTAAGTTAGGACGCGTTACTCGTCCTAACTCGAGTTAGGATTAATCCTAGAGTTTCGTGAAATCGGCTGCAGTGCCTTTAATTTGGATCTTAGTTTTAGACTTCTTTTTTTTCAACAATTATTCCCACCCCTGAATTAAATAAATCTCTCCTCTGGTTTCTGTTGATTTAAAATATTTCCTCTTTTTCAATTGTAGATATAATTTTATGAAGTAAAGACTAAATGAACAACACTATCTTTAACAACAAATAGTCAGCTGCTAAACAGTGGCGGGGGGGGGGGGGCTTTTAAATCATAAACAGTCCGTTATCCTTCAAATCTTGTTCAGGAAGTTGCAAGAGTAAATCGCCAATTACAACTGAATTATCATTGAAACAGGCATACCAATCATATCAAGTCGAAGCATTTTGGTGTTGAGTTACCAGAGAGTGGAGTAGTTTGGTGGATAAGGGAGGGCGAGCAAATAATGAGGCCCAGAAAACACAGATGTAAAATGCTGAAATAACTTCCAGAATTAGATAAACCCAAGCTATTATTAGTAACTCGAACACTTGAAATCAGCGTGAGGAATTTCTTGATGATACAAAACGAGGCTGGTAATGTGGTCATATGGATCGCAGATTGTGACCAAGTTAAGCCAGCTTCCATGTCAACTCAAGTATGTGGTCATGAAATGCAAGTATTTTGAGCATTTGTTTGGCTTGCACATGCAAACTATTTATTGTGTACATTTGAAATACATGAATGTTTTGTGCACCAATTTTGACATTAACTGGGTTTTGTTTTGGTTTTGTTTTGTTTTTTTGGCAAAAAGAGAGCTCACTATTAAAAGCCATTGCCAAATTTGATAAAGCACAACGATTGTCTAAGCACCAAACAATTTTGCTTACTGAAAAGGGTAACCAGCCAAAATAATGTTATGTGCACAATTTTTGTCTGGGTAAACATGAATTGTTTAATGCACTTTTTCTGCCTAAAGTTGCTCTATAAAGTTTAGTCCAGATTAAAACAGTTGACAAATAATTGACAAAAAATCATGTTCAAAAAGTCAAAAAGTTATTATCCAAAGCAACCCACCAGGGGCCAATTTCATGGTGTGCTTAATGGTAAGCAGCGTGCTTGCTTAACAGAAAAAATTGCTTAAGCATTTACAGGTTAGCAACAAAGTAAGGCAGCCAGCTTGCGCATTAACAATGCATGCAAATGCTACGTCATTCATTTTCATATAGTAAGCACCGGAAGGTAAGCTTTCCTTTTCGTGTGCTGATGGAACGGAAACTCGCGCATTAAGCAAAAAATCAGCCGTTAAGCAGCTCGTTGAAATTGGGCCCAGCCCAACCACAGATGGGGACTTGTCTTGAAGCACTGACTATCGAGGGTTTTCCTTCCTCCCTGAACTACAAGCTAAAAGGCATCGTGCATGCCTTACAGACGTGGTGGGCTTTTAAGTGGAAAGTCCATTGTGTGGATTAATTCCAGTTTTAACCATAATTTATTGTGTTATTAATAAAGCAGCCTGGAAGTCCCCATCAGGTGAGTCACCCACTTAGCTTTGTTAAATGTTTTCGTTTCATTCCCTGAATTGTCAGCAATCTTGAGTACAATAACAGGCCCCGAAGACATCTCATCTATTTCATCCCCACCATCGCCACGGAATCCCCAAATATTATTCTGTTCTGTGGTGCTAATCCTTGCCCCATCGGATGAGGAGACTTTCCCCCTTTGGATTTCTTAGATTGAAAGACGAGGGGTGACCGGAGCAAATTTCCCCCGGTATGTGGCCGTGGAAAGCAATTGTTATGCAGATGAGCTATCAGCCCCAAGAGTCCTCTGCTTATGGACTCATTTTCCGATGAGCGTGTGTGCGTTAGAGGTCTTAACTTAGGCTAATTGCCTTAATCCATGTTCTAAATCAAGCAGGCTAAGCGTGATTGTTTACCCCCTCTAGCAGGGATTTTATCCTGTCAAAGCAGTGCGCATTTCAATGAGAACATTTACATACTTATTAAAAAAAGTTTCAACATGGACTATGTGGAGCTCATAGTCACTAATGATGTCAGGCGCTTTTCTTTGTGTTCAAATTTCCTTGAAATTGGACTCTCAAAGATGTGGAATTCACACAATAGAACATCATGATAAGTTTCAGACAAAAGATGCTTGTAATTTACAAGACTTGAGATCAGTAGAACTACCAGTAAATTAGGTCAAGATGTGCTTATGGACTCAAGCTCTGGTGTTTCTGATCAGCAGAGTGAAGTTTTGGGTCCCAGTCTTGACACTTAAAGCAAGACTGTCCTCAAGCAATTAGACATTTTGACATTATTGCTTCTCCTGATTCTTTGGATGGGAGGGTTGATGTTCGGCCACAGACCCTATGTGTTGTGTGATGCAAGTAAAAGAACCCAGCTACACTTATCACCATTAGAGAAGAGGTTTCCCTTATTCATTTTTGGCAGTGGCTGCTAATTGCTGCAGCATCTTATCAATCAATCAATAAAACATTTATTTCCACATTCATATCACATGGAGGCATCATCCTAAAAGCTGAGGCTTGTGGCGGATGTGCTGTTACAAGATTACAGAACAAAACAGGAAAACGGCACTAAATAGACAAATAAATAATGACATACCACTAAGGTAGATAACTACAAAAAGGTTAATGGTTAAACAATGTAAATATAACTATGAAGTAGAACACGTATGTGAAGTAAACAAAGGGACAGCAATTAAACAAACAATACAAATTAGAAAACATATACGAGTAAGTAGGTAGGTAAGTAAGTAACGGCTAAGCCAACTACCAGTATAAAATAGCAAATCGATCAATTATGTTGGGAATTTAGTCAAAATGTTTTCAGTCGGTATTTAAACGAGCTAATTGAGGGGCAATTAGTAATTGGTGGTAGAAGATTATTCCAGTTTTTTGGTCCAGTGAAAGAAATTGTGTGTTGGGAAAGAGTTGATCTTAATAGGGGAACATGAAATTTAGCTGACGACCTAGTATTGTTATAAACCCTCAGAAGTTTCTACATAAATGTGTCTCATAACACAAAACATAACTCTGCTTATCCTGTTGGAAAAACAAAAAATAAGCGCCTTAAAGGAACACGTTGCCTTGAATCGGACGAGTTAAAGCGTTTGTAACCGTTTGTTATAAAATGCATATTGGTAGAAAGATGTTTTAAAAATAGTCGGCCATATATGTTTTGACTCCCATAATTGGCCGACTGTTTGTTCGCAGAGTAAAAGGAAAACCATGCAATTTCGAGGCAAGTTTGTTTGGATCATTGTATTCTATTTTTACAACATCTTTCTACCCATGTGCAATTTATAACAAACTGTTACAAACGCTTTACAAAGTCCAACCTGTCCGATCCAAGGCAACGTGTTCCTTTAATATGCCCCTAGTGGTTGTAATAAAGCGCTTTATAAGAGCGCAGTTTTACTATTATTAACTGTTGTACACAGAACGTACAAATTCATTTAATAAAACCATGGTATACTCAAGTGTACAATACCGAAAAGGGCAATAAGTAAAAGGGACTGCCCTGGCTGACATGTGAACCAACCAAACAATAAACCATAAGTGCGCTGTGCGTTAGCCTCCTCCTCAGCCACTTCAAACAAATCACATGATTAAAATCTATAAAAAGGAAGTGATTTCCAGCAAAGGATCTCGTAATCTTTTTCAAGCAGCATTACTCGCTCGTACAGTCACCCCTATTTCTTTGTTATACTCCTAACTCTGATGCAGCGTTAAGCAAGAGCTCACTTCGATGAACACGTACAGTATTGCATCAATATTCAGAATGAAAAATACATTGTGTACCATGCGAGACAGTGTATTCAGTTAACGGTAGCAAACTTGATATCAAATACTAACTCTCTTCAGATTTTTCGCTCGTTGTTGTCAGTTTGGTCACGTAAGACTTAACAATGTTCGGTGTTCATGCTATAATCTGAAGTTGTTCTGAGTGCTGCTTTTCATGGAGGAGAATTTTATACAGGTACGTGCATCGTACAATTGCTCAGATGTATCCCAAGTGCCTTATTAAAGGCAGTGGAAACTATTGGTAATTACCCAAAACAATTATTAGCGTAAAACATTACATGGTAACGAGTAATGGGAGCTGTTGACAGTATATAAAACATTGTGACAAACGGCTCCCTCTTAAGTAATATAGTTTTCGAGAAAGAAGTAATTTTCCACAAATTAATTAATAATTTTCCACGATTTTTACGAAATCAAGTATCTGAAACCTCACAACTTCGTGTGACTAAGGGTGTTTTTTCTTTCATTATTATCTCGCACTTTCGACCACCGATTGAGCTGAAATTTTCACAGGTTTGTTATTTTTATGTATTATGCTAATAATATTTTGAGTAATTACCAAAATGTCCAGTGCCTTTAAAGAGCTTTCAATCCCACTTGAAGTGAAACAAGACCTTAATTAACAGCCTTTTCACATGAAGTTGCCCAAAACATTGAGCCTTCCAGCCTTCTGTAAAAAAAAAAAAAAGATTGGACAAAATCTTCATCCAATCTGGGTCAACTCTCAATCCCCACTGATATTTGATGGCATCGGGTTGCCCCCCACCCCCCCTTAGGATACCGTTCAATTATTCAATAATTTTCCCGTTGCTCTTCTTTGTTTCACGTGTTGAACGCATCAACCATTTACCCGAACGCATCGGCAAGACGTAGGTATTAGATTATACGTGTAATTGTTAATTTGAGACAGAGCCAGTATACACACGTGTACCGTGTCAGATTTGTTTTTCCAGTGTGCCCTGTACTTTTTTCGGTGGATATAATTGTCAGATAGACTCGAGTTTACACAAAAAACATGTTTGAAACTTCTGTTAATGAAGTACCTGGAGCACTAGTTTTGTGCACTTAATTGTGTTTTTCTCATTCGGAATGGTTAGCGTCAACAAAGAAGGCTTATTTGCCGAGCGCGGTCGCCTGGCAACGATTGCTGCCGCAGTGAACTCTTTTCATTGAAACTGCACTTTTTGAATTCCGTGCACAGATGGAAAATTCTCCTCTGGATGTTTGGTCATTTTTTCCGGAGGTATTGCAAGGTAAAGATCGGACGTGTGCATTTGTAAACGTTTTAAATGACAGTCTTTTAGTGTTCTTTTATAGCAAGTGGTTTTTTTGTACCTAAGCAAGTGTCGCTTTCAAAATAACACTCTACCTGAAACCTAAATCAATCAATATAACATTCCAGACACAAACATACAGGGTCCAATTTCATGCCAAAAGAGAAAAAGCTTTACTTTTCTCTTCAATTCAAGGCAGGGTAGGTATACTTTTGGTAATTGTCAAATACCAGTATCCTCACTTGGTGTATCCCAACAAATGCATAAAATAACAAACCTGTGAAAATTTGAGCTCAATTGGTTGTCGATCGATGTTGCGAGATAATAATGATAGAAAAAACACCCTTGTCACACGAAGTTGTCAGTGCTTAGGGGGCCTATGCTTGATTTCATCCTCAAAATCTAATTCTGAGGTCTCAAAATCAAATTCGTGGAAAATTACTTCTTTCTCGAAAACCAGGTTATTTCAGAGGGAGCCGTTTCTCACATTGTTTCATACTATCAACCTTACTCATTACCAAGTAAGGTTTTATGTTAATAATTGTTTTGAGTATTTACCAATAGTGTCCACTGCCTTTAATTGGTCATCAAAGTTGCAAGAAAAGAAACCATCTTTGTTGAATTGTGTGCTTTCAGATGACTGAAAAAGACATCATGCCTGAAGCCTTTCTCAGATTAAAATGTTTTCGTGAAAAATAACCTCTTTCTCTAGAACTACATTACTTCAAAGGGGTCGTTACTAACAATGTTTTTATAATATAGACAGCCATTCTGTGCTCTTTACCAGTGCTTTTTTATGGTCACTAATTTTATGAGTAATAACCTAAGGTGTACCTTGCTTTGTCCTTCAGACGGGACAAACAAAGTCGTTGGTCCCAAGTATTGTGTAATGCACATACAAAAAATAAATTATGATAAGCACTTTGAGATATAAAAAAAAGTTATTATTATTTTTTATTAAGAGAGGTATTGTTTTATTAATTGAACTTGATGTCAATTGCAGGAAAACTCATATGAGTTGGACCTACATGTACATTAATGTACCCATTATGACAAGTGAGATAAATTTTCTCTTAGTGCTCGTTGCTTGGTGCCGTAAACTTGTCCTCAATGTGATTCTGGTATTGTAAAAAAAAAAAATTGTCCGGTAAACATTTTGAGCTTCAAGCCCTTCGGTCTTTTGGATTTTGCCCCCGCATTCCAGCCTTGCATCATGCTGCATAATAAAATGTAGTTGTTTTGAAGTTTCCTCAATACATCATCAGACAAATACAAGAATGACACTAGAAATGTTTATCGGCAAACATTATTAACTGACGCTCTTCTTGTTTGAACAGTGACAGCTTTTCATGACTCATGTTATGCTTCCTTGTAAAATGAGTCTTTTCTGAATAACATAGAAGGGCCATTAATCAAGTTATTAAAGATACATCATTTAATTTGGACATCTGGAAAGTACGCGTGATACACAAATTTATTATTTTAAGATACATACTTTTTTTTTAAGGGAGACAAAGCTCAACGACACTAAAGGATGGACTTTGTATTATCTTCACATAAAAAGATGAATCAAAAGACTTTTTTTTTATAGTAATTGCTCAAACCTTATTCCACCCTCTGTTTATATTATTTGTTTATTAATTTAATAATTCATGCTATAAAGTGTCATGGTGTAGATAAACAAACAGTCACCATGTACTATGTGATATCACATACATGTTTACAAAAGAGCCACAGGACTTCCTACAGGCTCAGTTTGAACTAAAACAAATGTGAAAGTGCAAAAACATTATTCTCCTGAAGAGGAGCAGAGTATACTGTTTGAAACGTCAAGACCAAACCGGCTCTTTTCAGAGCCACCACTCCTTCAAAAGAGATTTTACCCATGGTTGTACCCGCAAGTTTACTATTCATATTTATAGTTACTCTTATGCAGAAACATTTGAACAAAAAGAAATGTGAAAGTGCAAAAACATTATTCTCCTGAAGACGAGCAGAGTATACTATTTGAAACATCGACACCCAACCGGCTCTTTTCAGAGCCAACACTCCTTCAAAAGAGATTTTACCCATGGTTGTACTCGCAAGTTTACTATTCATATTTATAGTTACTCTTATGCAGAAACATTTGAACAAAAAGAAATGTGAAAGTGCAAAAACATTATTCTCCTGAAGACGAGCAGAGTATACTATTTGAAACGTCGACACCCAACCGGCTCTTTTCAGAGCCAACACTCCTTCAAAAGAGATTTTACCCATGGTTGTACTCGCAAGTTTACTATTCATATTTATAGTTACTCTTATGCAGAAACATTTGAACAAAAAGAAATGTGAAAGTGCAAAAACATTATTCTCCTGAAGACGAGCAGAGTATACTATTTGAAACGTCGACACCCAACCGGCTCTTTTCAGAGCCAACACTCCTTCAAAAGAGATTTTACCCATGGTTGTACTCGCAAGTTTACTATTCATATTTATAGTTACTCTTATGCAGAAACATTTGAACAAAAAGAAATGTGAAAGTGCAAAAACATTATTCTCCTGAAGACGAGCAGAGTATACTATTTGAAACGTCGACACCCAACCGGCTCTTTTCAGAGCCAACACTCCTTCAAAAGAGATTTTACCCTTGGTTGTTCCCGCAAGTTTACTATTCATATTTGTATTTATACATGTACATGTAGTTACTCTTATGCAGAAACATTGTGTCTCTTATACATACGTTACCCTCAAATTTGAAATTGTTTTAAAAAGAATGTACAGTACCTTGCTTAAGAACTGCCCGGATGTACACACAAAACAAGATACATGTACAGCGTTTATGCTTGGAGCCCCGTTCGTGCAAAAATAGAACATTTTTGCAAAATCAAGATACAATGTTTTTGCACCAAACACAACGATATCCTTGCCACATGTTCATTAAGTGAAGACTAATTTGATCAATCATTTGAGTGATGGAAAAAATTGCTACTTACATTCTATTTTTGGTTTGATTCGTTATAATGTATGACCTGAGACAATAATTCTGCGAGTCATTACTTTAAGGGGAAGCAGACAACGGAATAACATTGCCAAAAACTTGGTTTATTATAAACAAAATATTTCCATTTTTGTTAAGAAAGTTTCATTCTTTATACCCATCATTATTTTGTACATGTATTTTGTAAACTTCCTTCTAAGATTACATATTGCTCACATTTTTATTACAATTTGGAAAAAGAAATCCTGAAAAATGATGGTGCAACGCAAGTTGGTAACACTTTAGATTAGATTTGAAATTATACCTGCTGGCGCTATTAGCATGGAACGTGACATGGTTACAACTCAAAGTATTGTCCTTGTGTGATCCCTGTCACACATTTTCCAAACTAAAAATCTCAACCCTTGATTGGCACATCCCTTATTATTATTTGTTCCAAATATTAGCCAACTATCAAGTTGAAATAATAGCCAGGCGACCTATTATTTTCCGAGCCAGTAAACTCTCTTCCTTTCCCTGGTGATTACAATCTACCCCTCTCTCTCTCTCTGCCGCTCTTTTCTATATTAATGTTGCCAAGTACAATTCCCCCGTTGCCACCAAGGACCAGCTGTACACCTCTGCAGGCGAGGCAAAGCCCGCCCAATAAAAACAGCCAAAGCAAATACAATATGAATAAGGAGACCCCCCTAGGACGCCTAGAAAGCCGTCTCTTATCCGTGCCGTCATCTCAAAGAGGAAAAGAAATCGTCCAGTGACATCTAACACACTCGGATGGGTTTCCCTCCCTTTGTTCTGAGAGGCTGGAGCTACCTCATCAAGATGACAATGAACCGTCTCGGTTAAGATGACCATAAAAAAAAAATAGGAAATTGATTTTGCAGTTTGTCTGGTGCGCCCGCCCATCGCATCTATGTAAGGAGCTGTTACCACGTAATTGCATTACAGCGAGACGGGGTATAGCTCCTTGCTTTATAATTAGGCAGTATGGTTAGCACCAGTGGAATCGGTAAGAAACCAGGAGGCTCCTGATAGTATCCGGATGCGGTTGTCGGAGCAAAGCCGAGGGACCAACCACCTCGTCTACAGAGGAGTCAAATAAGACTGTTGACTGGCTCCTGTGGGTCTGGTTGTCATAAGTGATTCCGACGCCCATTTATCATTGACTTAATTTCTGGGACATTCAATGTCTCTTTTTGTCTGACTCTGGTGGAGGTGCAAAAATAAAAACAATGCGATGCCAGTATCTATTACCATTGCCATGGCTGGTGGATATATTGTGCTTTTAGCGAGGTTGGGAAAGTGTTATAGGCCCTTCCAGTTACATTAAATCAGAATTTACGTCACTGTATTGTGGATCAAATGAACCATCAAATGGTCTTTAAGTCAAGTTTGTGAATTGTTATATTGCATTGTATGCAGGGTACTACGATTGTACATTACATTCACATAAAAATGACTGTGGAAATTTGATATGTTTGTATTAATCATTCTTTTTTGTAATAATTAATTAGTGCAAACTGGTCAGCCTACCAACCGAAATGAACAGTGGCATTTAACAAGTGGTGATTACCTACGATCGGGCTGACTCTTTGGGTCATTTACCTGTCTTTCACCTGTTTGGACCCCGATTCAAATCCTACCTCAAACAGGAGCCTTGCATATTGGTTGGGTTTTCAGTCTCTACCTGATTGCATGGGTTTACCCCAATGGGGTTTTCCACACAATTCTAAAACTGACGGTTTCTTTTTGTTTCCTATATATAGAGTGCGTTTGATTAGCTTCCCTGGGTTGACCCCGCGGTGCTCACTCGGGTGAGCCCCTGACAAGAGCTAATCAAACGATCACACTCGCCATCTCACAAGTGGTGATTACCTACGATCGGGCTGACTCTTTGGGTCATTTACCTGTCTTTCACCTGTTTGGACCCCGATTTCAGTCTCTACCTGATTGCATGGGTTTACCCCAATGGGGTTTTCCACACAATTCTAAAACTGACGGTTTCTTTTTGTTTCCTATATATAGAGTGCGTTTGATTAGCTTCCCTGGGTTGACCCCGCGGTGCTCACTCGGGTGAGCCCCTGACAAGAGCTAATCGAACCATCACACTCGCCATCTCGTGGTAACGTCATGCACCTCGGGTCACCCCCAAGTGACCCACTCCACTAACAGGGCACTGGGGGCTGACCCGGTGAGCCTCTGCAATGACGTCAAAGCTATTCGAACGCACCGGGGGCAGACCGGGGCCGACCCAGGGAAGCTAAACGAACGCACCCATACATCCCTTTTTTTAAACTAATTGTGCTGTTGGATGTACAGATGTGTAATAAATAATAAAATAATAACAAATAAACTTATTTGTCAGTGTAAAGTTACATTGTACATTTATTTTAATACAGTGAGCAATAACCAACATAATTAAATAGCAACTTGCACATTTTTGTAAAATTAAATCTGGTGAGAAATGTGTGTAAGATAATTAAGCTTCTGTTTGTGACAGGATCTTCCATACGTTTTAAGAAAGATTGATATCTCTAGATGTCATCTTAATGGGAACATCTGGACATCTTAGACATATCAATTTGATTCCAGACTAGTCTCAGAAGGTGATATATTGCAAATGAGATATTGAGTAGTTCATCAGACTTAAGTTTATGCATGGTATACTTCAAAATGGGACATTTTGTATTGGTCTTTGGGTTTGCTAGATGGGAATCACGGGGTGGTCGGGTTGGCATAGTGGTATCTTTCCTTGCCTTCCACCTCAAGGACCCCTGTTTGAACCACATTTCGGGCACTATGTGGATTGGGATTTCAGAACCTACCTGACTTTGTGGGTTTTTCCTGGAATAATTCTCTGGAATTTCACTACCACATCTAATTAACTGAAACTTCCTTTGCTTGTCTTCTGTCCGTTGGGTTCTTGGCTAGTACAGGGATTAAGTTTCACTTTTCTGAGAGTCCTTGGCTTCACAACCAAAATAAAATATATTTGAAATGAAGTGAAATGAGATGAAATGATGTTATCTAAAACAAAATTTTAATTAATTTTGATATCCAAATGTGGTAAGGGAAATGTACCATGAGTGAAATTTGTAATAATTGTTGCTGTTTACTATCTCCGTTAACTTAGGAAAGCTGTGTGCATGATGCATGTATAATTATAATAAAAATAGTACACAGTTCATATATAGTTCCTTATCACACCCTATGGCATCCAAAAGCGCTCATTGTTTTCCTACAAGGTATGCCTTGCAACACTTGAAATTTAAGACCCATTGATTAACAAAGCACCATGTTGGTTAAAAAAACGATTATAAACAACCAAACCTGTTTTTTGTCCTTATAAGCATCTTATGTAACCAGAGCTCATTCTCTCTCCATCTTGATGCAGTTGGGGGGCACATTATCTCATTTCACTCATCCAGCCTTACATCATCAGTGACCCATCCTCATCCCTTAATGAGCACCCAGAGGACACTCCTTCCTTGCTGGTGTCTCAAGACGAAGAATAAGATGATGATGATGATGATGCCCTTGGGTCTCTGATGATGATGCCCATCTATTGACAGGTTTGTCCGCCTCTGCTCTTTGACGCTTTCCAATTTTTTATTCCGTTTTATATTTGCATCTTTTTATAGACTATGATTCAGTCCAAATCAAAAATCAATATTACGTCTATTTCCTTGGGAGCAATATGTGAGGAATATACTCAAGATGTCTGGTTGTTCTTCAGTTTGTCTCGGAGACTCAGACAGGTTTACAGTATAATTCTTGCAAAAAATCTAGGTTTCAATACTACATGTATTAAAGCCACTGGACAAGTTACTCAAAATAAGTGTAAGCAAAAACTTACTTGGTAACAAGCATTGGAGAGCTGTTGGTAGTATAAAACATTGTGAGGAACTGCTCCCTCTGATGAAGTAATGTAGTATTTGAGAAAGAGGTGGTTTCTCTCTCAAATGTTAAAAGACTTCAGGCCTGAAGCCTTTTATTGGGCACACAAATTGGTGCAACAAGGTTTTTTCCTTTCATTATTTCCTTGCAACTTGGATGACCAATTGAGTAAAAATTTTCACAGATTTATTGTATACATTTGTTGGGATACAATAAGTAAGAATACTGGTCTTTTACAATTACCTATTGTTTCCAGTACCTTTAAACCTTTAAGCCTTTTGGGGGTGATGACAGGTTTGTTCATTGTTGGGTCAAGTCCCAATATCTGTAAAATTAACAAAGATTGGCAAAGCAATCCAAACACATAACGGGAAGGAACTGTTTTATCGTATAGAAAGTAATAAAGAAACGAGCGAGCACACTTCTATCAGGTCATATATGGTCAATAAAAGTAATTTCCTCTTGCTGTTTTCCACTTCAGAAGCACTTGAGTTATACCAGGGGGTCAACGATGCACAAAACTACTTATTGATGTAATTTCTTTGTCTTACTGTGCTCATATGAAATCTCTGATTTCATTTCTATCTGATCAGTTGTTATCAACAACTTGAATCACTTGATTAAAAGCATAAAAATGTCAGACAGGTCTGTATATCTAAGTATATGGTACATGTAGCTAGGAAATTAATATCAAAGGAACATCGAAGTGGCAAAGTATCAAATATTCTTGTAAGCAAAATTGATGAGGGGAAACTACTTCACCTACATTTCAAAAATCCTGGTAAAAACAAATGCTTAGGCCACCTGACAATAGCCCCCCCCCTTCCCCCATGTACAATAAAAGACCAGACAAACCATCCCCAGAGGGATGTGCATTATCCACTGTTAAGCCAAGCTGGGCAACTCAGAAAAAAAAGTGTATATGAAACAAATTCATGTTAAGTACAAAATTTGAGTTAAATCTGAAACTGCCAGCTGATTTCCTTATGGACTGTTGAATGCAAAATTCAACATATGTTCTGGTTAATGTATGTTCTGCATATTATAGTGTACTGTATCTAAGTTATAAAGGTCTTATCATAGTCATATCCAGCCCCACAGTAAAAAAAAAAGGGGGCAAAATTGAATCTAATATGGCAGATTTATGTTTGTGTGTTACACAATTTAATTAGCCGTTGAAACATCGGTGACAACCAGTCTCCTTTACTACTACAACCACACTACACTGTTACCAATCAACCATTGTGATCCTAATAAAGGAAGATTTATATTGCAGGCGTATGGTTAATCTGATCATCTCATCAGCGGGACCAGGGGCTATATGAGATTAAACATTATTTACTGATTTATAGCAGTGACGAGATTTACAACCTATGTCCCGACCATTTGCTGGATATTTTATTAGAATTGCCAATTAATTGGTCACCTTGCTTTCCATCTGCGTTTCTTCCCCCTTTTTTTTCTTTTCTTTTTTTTCCTTTTCGTGATGCTCATCTGTTTCTGTTGTCGTCGTCGTAGATGGCCTGTCTCAGGAGAGACTACGAAGTAATGGATTTGGACATCATTAGCGTATGAGGTAACATCGGACCCTGCTGGCAGAGCCTGGCAAGGCTTGGCAAGGCCAGGAGGGGAAAAAAAAAAGATGCAAAGCACAAAATAATTTGATGGTCAGCCCAAGCAACCCAGCGATGCTGAGTTGTGGATGATTACTCCAAACTCGACAGTTCCTCCTTATTAAGTGTGATTGAAAAACAAGAAAAGTTACTGCTTCCATTGCCATGGTAACCTGTGGAGCGCAACTTTTTTGTTGGGGTCGTGTTTTATTCAAGAACACACAATACATCCTTGCTACTGGTTTTTAGGAGTTTACTTGTAGATGTACAGTATATGAAAACAAGTAAGAAACAACTGATTGATGCACATCACGTTTTAAGATGCCTCATAAGTTAGCCGAATGACCAATTAGTGTCATCATATCTCGCTTGATGAATCCACTCGCTACAGAAATCGGCACCGTTTCACAGAGATAAGTCATTAAAGGAAAAAAACTGACCCCTGCCCGTTGCTAAGGTAAGGCCGTTGACCAAAGGTTGCCGCTAACCGCTCTCATTTGATGATCCTGAATCTTTTGTTTGCATTTTTAGACCACGTACTCATCTTCACCCGCTAGTAATTAATGAAACGTGAAATGACGGAAACTTGAGATGAAAATACATGTAGGTCGTCTTTTACACGTTCTGATTTCAAACAAAGCATGCATTGATTTGTGATGGAAAATTTCCCTTGCAATGAAAGGTCAAAAAATCAAATGACTGATTATGATGAGTTTATACCATTTTATGACACAATGATCGTAGAAAATACTCAAATTAGCATTTTATTGCAGTGAATTTGCAAAACACTTTTATCAATCCTCAGCCAGTTCTATTGTTCCTACAGTTTACTACACACAAATCAATTGCATTATTACATCACTCGTTTTTATACAGTAACCACAGGAAGGTTAGCATGCCTTTTCATAACCTATGAAATGGAAACTCGCCAGTTGGCACAAAATAGCCCGCACAGCAGCACTATCAAATTGGACCCTCGCCTAGGCCTGAATGTGTACTTTTTTGGATTCATTTAAAATTATAAATTAGTTCTAAGCTTCCTTCCAGCCTTCTCTTGCATCTTATCTTTGAAGTTTCTTGCAGATTTAAGATGAGGTTTTCCTTCCTGAAAAGCTCGACAGATTTTGTTCCGCTGAGTTTTGTTTATATTGATGTAAGCCTTAAAGGTAAAGTTACATGTACCTCTGTTTTGTTTTCATTCGTTTGGATTCTATATGTTTTAAAATGTAGATCATATGCAAAACAAAAAATAACTTATACAAATTATATTTCAAAAGGTGGTAGTGTTTGGAGGTATTGCCAAAAATCTGGAGAGGTTTTGTTTATGCAGGAAGAATAATCTGTAATTGGAATACACAATCTTAGTAATTTTTCATGCATGAAACATTTCTTGAAATTTGCTTGAATCCCCTTTTCTTGCATACATATAGCCTTCGGCTTGGTCCTTAATCGCATGGCCACGACCCTGCCGGGTTTAAACGACCGCTTAAGACCTCCTCGCCTTCTCTTTTATTCCCTTATCATTGTTTTTGAATGAGTAAACTCAGTGCCATTAAAGTTCAATAAACACACCATTAACCAACCCATCCATGAAAACATCAAAACCATTGATGTTTTGTTGGGGACGCATTTGTGGTTTATTTTTAATTGAGGTCATCAAACCACACAGAGAGTCGGTCCCCCATCCCCCACACCCCTTGCGATGGTTCTTGCTCAATGATTACAGAGTAAGCATTGGTGATTACTTGGGTTTTCAAGTGCTAAATTGCCATCTCTGACTGTATTTAAGACAGAAATTTTCCTCTGGAGGATTGGCACTGGTCTGAACTTTCGAATGAGTGAGCTTTAAGAATGAGGCTAATCAAGTTATACAAAAGATAATTACCAGCTTTAACTGTGTCTTTAAATGAAACTAACAGCGCGTACAGTAAGATGATGTTTGCCAGCAGCTGTTGTAATGATGGGTTTAATACTGCATAGCTTTAGAAGGGAAGCTGCATACTGAAGACCCTACCCCTATAGTACAGACCTTTTCCTCTTTCCAATTAAGAAAAGAAGAATCTTTGGGCCATCAATTATGTAGAATAGAGAAATGTTACAGGAGCATTTCTTTTATTACTACATGTATACATTTCATGTTCATTGTTGATATTTAATAGTATTTGTAAGGGATTAGGTTGGCTCAGTGGTTTCTTTGCCTACCTTTCACCTCTGTGGACCCTGGTTCGAATTCCACCTTAGACCAGAGCCTTGCATGTGGATTGGGTATTCAGTCCATACCTGATTGCATGGCGGTTCCTCCCACATCTAAATCTGAACACCTCTTCTCATTCCTTTTCATACTGTTATTGGCGCTAGTTGTGCTGATGGATGTGTAAATAGTTATTTTATTCACTGAAAAGTAGGAAATTGGGGAAAGATGCCTTTGACAATACAGTAATGACAATTCTTACTTTTGGTAAGAAGAAATCAGCACATTTTTTTATAAATTATGTGTACAGTTGATGTACATATAAATGTTATTAATAATGGATTTTGGAGAAAGTGTCAAGGTTCTAGCTCATAATTTTAGTCTAAAAATAATGGCCTCGTCATAAGTAGTATAGCAATTTGAAACTTTTTTGGAAAGCCACAATTCTATGTAATTCAGCATTGAACACAAATGTCATGTGGATGATAAGATGAAATCCAATATCCGAGTCGCTTTTTCCCTGACCTGGAAATTGTTGTTGGTTTTGCCCAAATAAGTACTTGTGCCAAAATGGCACGACTGTTAAAAACTTGTAGCTCCGGAGGACAAGATGTCTAGAGCAGATGCAAACGAGTCCACTCTCTCAGATCACTCTGATGACATTCCTCCAGACTGAATATCTCTTTCCTGGACAACTGTGCCCCAAGATGCTACAATGTAGAAGACTTTGATTAAACTCGGGGGAAGAAACTCAAGTGAAATCTGAGTAATCGTCAGCATCCTTAAAAGATCGAGGACAGAGGAACTTAAGAAGGGAAAAAAAGAGGGGAAAAAATGCAATAGATGTAAGTATGACTACAAAAGAGAATAGCGTCTCTTGGAGATAGTATATAGGCCCTTAAGCAGCGGCCTTTTCAGAATAAAGTGTTACTGAAACCTTATCTAGATTAGGCTTGTCTTGTGGCTGTAATACCCTGGTGTCAGCCAAAAGTGATGTAACCCTAGCTGTCTGTAATCATTAGTGAGATGCCATCTCTAGTTGATGATGCGGGGCCCTAGTCAGTATCTAAGATTCCACGAGACACCAATCTTGAGGTTTGTTGGCAACTCTTTACTTGTTCAGTGGCTGGCTTAGTGATGTTTCACTGTCATTGTGTGTATGATATGAGCACTCTGGATATTGACTTATGGGGTTTGTTCTCTACGACTGTTGTCTGTGCTTTATAAAAAAAAAAAAAAATGTAATTAGTTTCTTTGACCAAGCTAACGTTCACATCATGAAATTTAAGATGGTATTTATTGTGCAATCATATTTGCAAGATACTGTGCAAAGATCTCACAAGAAATTGGGCTTGATGAAACTAGCCGGAAAAAACCCTGTTTAGAAACAAGAAATTTCTAACAATCTCATCAGTCCAACACTTACTGAGAATCAATAGATTATGTATGAATGAAATACTTGTTAAAGGCTTGTGAGCTTCAGTGATAAAGTTAACTTATAAACAGAATTTAATAACAATACTAATAATACTAACGTGGCAATGTCTGTCTTTGTTTACTCTGCCCAGGAGGGTTCTTTCTTTAAGTTATGTTGCCCTTTTAAAATCAGCAGCTACTTTTCGTTGTCAAAGTTCTCCATTTACCATAGTCTATAAAGAGCGCTATATTGATTTAAAATTAGAGCCTTAAATATTGTCAAATTTTTCACATCCAAATAGAAGTCAATAATGTTAATAATAGTAATTTTAACATTGAGCTATTTTATTTGGTAAATTTGTTCCAATCCTCTTGTCTTCAGCAAAAAAAAAATAAACAGCCTATGGAAATTTAATCACATTAGCAACAGTGGGAGTGTTCAAATACTTGTTTGATCCACTGTAACAATATTTCATCCGCAATCATTTCTCTGGAGGATTGGTACTGAAATTAACTGTATAACCAGCCTGCTTTTGGATTTAAAGACACTGGACACTATTGGTAATTGTCAAGATCAGTCTTCTCACTTGCTGTATCTCAACATATGCATAAAACAACAAACCTGTGAAAATTTGAGCTCAATTGGTCATCGAAGTTGCGAGATAATAATGAAAGAAAAAACACCCTTGTCACGTGAAGTTGTGTGCTTTCAGATGCTTGATTTCCAGACCTCAAATTCTAAATCTGAGGTCTCGAAATCAAATTCGTGGAAAATTACTTCTTTCACGACAACTATGTCACTTCAGAGGGAGCTGTTTCTCACAATGTTTTATACTGTCAACCTCTCCCCGTTACTCGTCACCAAGTAAGCTTTTATGCTAATAATTATTTTGAGTAATTACCAATAGTGTCCACTGCCTTTAAACTATATATTTGTTTTTGCTTGCCTGAAATTTATTATTTATGAATGGATATTTGCTCAACTGCATGAATTTCATATTTTTAGACTAGGCTCATAGGTAATTTTTAGTGTAATAAGTTCTGTGATTGGTTAGCATATGGATTGGGACCACTCATCAACTAGGGACTGTTTTACACTAGAATCTACCATATGGCAGCTTTGTAGTCAGTAATCACAAGCCTCCGACCCATAAAGCACTAACAGGGAACGTATGGCTGAGAACTGATCATTTTATGTCCAATTTACAGAAATACGCTTTAAGCTTTTTGTAAAGTAGCCTATCGGACTATTAGATTGCTAGTTTATTGCCCACAGGGTGTGTAAGTAACCCAGATTTTAAGCATGTATTGTCTTAAATGTATTTTTCTGGAGTAAAAATGGTAGTGATTACAACCAGTTCAATGGTCAGTTGAAATTACATGTGCCCACACTAAAAAAATACATAATGAACACATTTTTAAAATTAAATTGGCAGTAAACTAATGATTGGACAAGACTGTTTTTGTGTTTTTCAATTGAATAATAAACTATCATAAAGAAGAAAATCGTCTTATGTATGTAAGATGTGTATTAAGCACTGGATACTCTGTGCTTTCCCGGGTCCTGTGAAAACAAATCAACAGGCACTTGGTCGTGATTCGAACCCGCAACCCTTTACAAAGCTAGAATAGATGTCTTACCACTTGACCACTGAGCTAGCCCGTTGGCTCAAGGCATTTAGAATCCTATGTGTTATCGCAAAAAAAAAACATCTTATAAGGGTTTTCTTTTTCAGAGAGGACTACAGCAAAAAGTAGGCGAGATGTTTCCTCTAACTAAAATGATAAATACTCTGGACTATAAGTCAGCTGGAGATACGCCAAGACTTGTCTTATCTCTTCCTGGCATTTACCCCCTTTTTCATGGGGCTTAGTCTTGTGGACTAGCAAGCTTTTCTTCAAGAAATACTAATGAGATCCATCTTAACAGCACACCATCTTGTCAGTAGCTTTCTCTAATAAGGAGTTTGTCCCCCCCCCCTCTGGACTGGAGGCACTCTGGCTAATCCACCAATCTCACAGGATGAAAATGCTGTGATGTGATGAAAAATGTCTTGATCTTAAGACGTGAGTGTTGTGTGAGATCCCACGGAATCCCTCCCTGCGTTTTGTTAGACCCCAAGATGAGCTGTCGGAAACAGATCACCTCTGTGAATTGTCACTTGGGAGTTGAGGGAAAGGGCAAAAGGGGGGCTTCTTCGAGATGCTGAAAAAAGAAACGGTGTTGCTCTCATGTTTACGAAGGGTGCACAAAAGAAAACGACCCATAAATGCATGGTTAGGTAGATATTGTATAGAGTAATCCCAATTACTCTAATCCACTTTGAAATTGAAACTATAATGTGATACCATAATTATATTTCAGTCCGTTATTTTGAGTCTGGTATAATTGGTGTGGTGGTTCTGAATAGGCAGCACAGGATCAGGTAAATATCAATGAAATGAAATAAGACAGTGAAGTACATGTATTTAAAGACAGTGGACACTATTGGTAATTGTCAAAGACCAGTCTTCTCAATTGGTGTATCTCAACATATGCATAAAATAACTAACCTGTGAAAATTTGAGCTCATTTGGTCGTTGAAGTTGCAAGATAATAATGAAAGTAAAAACACCCTTGTCACACGAAGTTGTGTGCTTTCACATGCTTGATTTCGAGACTTCAAATTCTAAACTTGAGGTCTCAAAATCAAATTTGTGGAAAATTACTTCTTTCTCGAAAACTATGTCACTTCAGAGGGAGCCGTTTCTCACAGTGTTTTATACTATCAACCTCTCCCCATTACTCATTACCAAATCAGGTTTTCTGATAATAACTATTTTGAGTAATTACCAATAGTGTCCACTGCCTTTAAGGGTCTATATATACCTTTTTTGTAGATATTTTGGCCATGACATGAACCCCCTACTCATTGTGAATGACGATGTACGTGTATGTAATATAAGAGAGGACAAAAAAGAAGTGAAAACCACAGAGCAATGTTTTCAGGAGAGTCGCATAGATACAAACATATGTACGTTGCTTGTCCTAAAATAGTTATTGTCTCCCGAGGAAAATTTTGTTTTGTGAAATTGTTTTACTCATTTCTCAAAAACTACAGCACCTCAGCAAGTAATATTTTAAGGGAATCTTTATCATGTAAACCATCATATTGCACAAAGCCTGTTATTTTATGTTTTTTTTTATCTTGTTGTTATTCCCTTTTTGTTCAAGTCTTCCCTTGTATTTATGCTGTAAAGAATAGCTACTGAGGAAGCTTCCTCCTGCTGCTGTCAGAAGTCAATAATTTTCTGCAAAACAAGAACCAAGTAGGTCACTGCTTCATCCCCTGCATCAAACCAAGCCCCTAAGACCTACTTCTATAAATTTACAGTAACCTAACACTACCATCTGAGCTTAATTATTCAACGAAATTCATCTCATAAAAGTACAAATATATTTCAAAACAAATCAAAGGTCATTGTGCTTATAAATGTTAAAGTGAAGATGTATGTTTATATGCCGGTAGGTTAATTAGTCATATTAGATCTATAGTCTAAAACAAATTAGTCATATTTGATCTAGTAGTCTAAAACATACTGAAGTCTCATTTTTAAATTGGCTTATGTTTACTTTACCTTTAACTGTGCTTGTCTTTCAAATTGCTTGTCTTTCAAATTGCAAATAAATGTTATACCCGGACATAAGAAAGCTGTGTACCGGCAACATGGAGTTATTTACATGCTCTTTAACATCGAGTTCATGGGTACTTTAAGTTGGCACGCTATCGTCCCATTAAAGCAAAGATGGAAAAAGACAGAAAGATTGTTTTGAAACTGATATCAGCATCATATGTTTTTAGAGTTGTCACAGAAAGAAAATCACTCAAAGGGAAAATAAATTGTTGTTAACCCTTTGATGAGAATTTCGGTGTAACCTAAAATATGGCAAACAATTCAGGAGGGACTCGGTAGGATTTGAAACCATTGTCTGTCTTCATTCTAAAGTAACCACTGAAGTCATGTAACTTTGTCTAGAGTTTTTTTTTTGGGCTTTTTCAATGAGTTTTCCTCATCACTTAAGTTTGGATTTGAAAGGGGCGAGGCTGCAAGTTAGAGAATGAAGACATGGCCTAAACCTCTACATTTGATTTAGAGAATTTTATTTTTGTTATTTATGACGTAAAGTTTCACCTAGGAGAGAATCATAATTGTCAGGAATTATATTTTGTCATGAAAGAAGTTCATCAGGCTGGTAAAATATCAACTTATTAAAGCCATTGGACCCTTTCGATAAACAGTATTGTCCAAGGCCTACACTTCGTGTATCACAACTTATATATAAAATAACCAACCTGTGAAAATTTAGGCTCAATCATTCATCGGAGTCGGGAGAAAATAACGGGAAAACACACCCTTGTATCCGCACGTTTCGCCGTGTCATGACATGTGTTTAAAATAAATCCGTAATTCTCGATATCGAGAATCGATATTGTTTTACTGTTTTCTCAAAAAGTAAAGCATTTCATGGAATAATATTTCAAGAGAAGTCTATCACCATTACCTTCTGTAAACCCTGTAAGTTATTTGTAAATCTGTGAATATTTTTTTTTTTCTGTACCGAAAGGGTCCAATGGCTTTAAATGAACTTTCTACAAAACACAACCAATACTCACGTATCACTAGTCATCCTCAGAACGAGCCACCAACCGACTGGTGGTGCCTCATTCTGAGGAAGACTAGTGATACTAGTCGAAACGTAAATGAAAATTACGTGAGTATTGGCTGTGTTTTGTAGAAAATTCATTTAATAAGAAAATCATATTTGTGTTTTTTTGTTTAAAGGCACTGTACACGTTTGGTAATTGTCAAAGACCAGTCTTCTCACTTGGTGTATCCCATCATAACCATAAAATAACAAGCCTGTGAAAATTTTGGCTCAATTGATCATTGAAGTTGGGAGAAAATGATGAAAGAAAAAACACCCTTGTTGGAAGAATTTGTGTGCTTTCAGACAGGAATAAAAGACTTCTGGCCAGAAGTCTTTTCATATTTAAGTGAGAAATAACCTCTTTCTCAAAAACTACAGTACTTCACAGGGAGTCGTTTCCCACATTGTTTTAAACTATCAGCAGCTCCCCAAATGCTTGTTACCGAGTCAGTTTTTAAGTTAATATTTGTTCTGAGTAATTACTAAACGTGTACCTTCCCTTTAATCTCTGCCATCAAACAGGATCTGGGGTAAGAGAGGCTGGGGTGGGTGTCTCTATCTCTCAGAGTGTACTCTGCTGGACCAGATTGATTTTGCACAAGAAGATCAATCTTTATTGATTAGCGATTGATCACATTGATTACTGATCACAATGTCTGAACGCATGTTATCCTTAAAATGCATGAGGTGAGATCCAATCCGAACTACAACACTGTTTTGCATTATTTTTTTGAACTAAAAATAGTAGTGTATAAATGCAGGAATTTAATTAAGAATTGATATATACATAATACTTGTGCATGAGCTGTGTTTATTTAGTACATATTTTACTTAATCAGACTTTGAATGAGTTTTCTGATACAAACCCCAAAGCTTTAAAATCCGCTTTTAGCAACACTGTAAGACTTGCTCTCGTCCTACTTTTTCTGGCAAATCTCAAGCCTCGAAACAGGCAAGGAGCCTCCACAAGCCTTCACACCCAATGACCCCCACGCCCTAAGACGAGAATCAAATACCTGCCGTAAGTGCCTTCCCGATTCCGATTGCTCTAAGATTATTGCAACAAATATCTCGTGCAGTGGAAAACGGACCCAGCGATCTCCTGGCTATAATTAAGCTGTGGGGATGAAAGTGTTTGGTTTCAGATTGGGAGACAGACTCAAGTTGTACATCTCCCCGGGCCAGTGTTCCAACCCAAATTGGAGATATTTGGTGTATGTGTGTAAAGATTGTCTATCGTATTTTGTCTTCAGAAAAATGGAAAACCAATAGTATGACAAGTACTCTGATTTATTTTCTCCCATATATTTGAAGTTAACAGTTGACGAAAAACATTTATTGGGATTTTTTTTTCTAATCATTCCAAATCGTTGTGAAAGTAATTTCTAGTCTACAAGGTGGTTGACCTGAGGAACATGGGGTAGGGTGAGCAAGTGGTGATTCAGCAGACGAGGGGGAAAAGGAGATTGGAGGGAGAGGTTTGGTAAGGAAAGGGTTCATACTCACACATTGGCCCAGAAAGAAGAATGTATGTACATGTATGAGCGAGGATATAGATTGGTTTGGGACTGGGGTTAGGGGAATGAGCGAGGGGTGCACTAGATTTTACCTTCATGACACATGAAGCGATCTTTCTAGAATTCCGCGGTTTTAAGAATACATCCTAAAAGCTTGACTTTGTGCAGTACAGTGCATTTTCTAGCGGGCAAGACACTAGTTACATGACATAGTTCTACTTTTTACTCAGGCCCTTATAGTACAAAACAGAGTCAGTGACCCTACACAATACATACATTTTAACATCAGCTTATTTTGAAGTTAACTACTTTTTTTAAGTGCAGATTAAAATCTGAATCCTTTAAAGAATCAGATTTGACACCTTGGCATAGGATCAAAGCTAGCCTGGTTGTCATGTGGAGAAGCTTTGTAGTTGACGACTAAATTGAGCATCAAGGTTGCAGATTCACCGACAGAGTAATGTGGTGCCGCACAAGGGCTTTCATTAAACACCCCCATTTTATTGTTACCGGTTTGGAAGGCCTGTGGCAATCCTTTGAGAGCAAAGTATACCGCCAAAGTACACACTCCCCTCCTTACTACATGTTTGGACCTATCTACCTTCCCAATGTTTAAAGGCAGCGGACACTATTGGTAATTACTCAAAATAATAATTGGCATAAAACCTTACTTGGTAATTAGTAATGGGGAGAGGTTGATGGTATAAAACGTTGTGAGAAACGGCTCCCTCTGAAGTGACATAGTTTTTGAGAAAGAAGTAATTTTCCACGAATTTGATTTTGAGACCTCAGATTTAGGAATTGAGGTCTCGAAATCAACCATCTAAACGCACACAACTTCGTGTGACAAGGGTGTTTTTTTCTTTCATTGTTATCTCGCAAGTTCGATGACCGATTGAGCTAAAATTTTAACAGGTTTGTTATTTTATACATATGTTGAGATACACCAACTGTGAAGGCTAGTCTTTGACAATTACCAATAGTGTCCACTGCCTTTAAGGAATAGTTTGTAATTCAGGTATGTGATTTGTCCCGATTTGATTTGTTTTAGTAATCGTTTTAGGTTGAAAAAAAAAATTCTACAAGACCGGGACTTGGACCTTCAACATCCGGATTAATGTGCTGGCGCTCTACCGACTGATGATGACCCATGTAGCCCTAACGTAGGCGGTCTCCCTCTTTTGTCAATATCTCTATGGAGCCTATATTAAAGGGACAATTTTTTTCTTCTTAAATTTCATTCACTAAGAATATCATTTTGTTTCTTTCAAACTGTCACAATGTTCCCTCAAGCAATATTTTGAGGGACTGAAATAGAATTTCTGGGACAATGTAGAGTGCAGGCACCCTAAATTGAGATACCACAGGTTTAAGTCTCGCTCTAGGAAATTTGTCTCAGAGAGGAACTTTGAGAGGAACAAAATTTAAGAACAAAACTATGTCCCTTTACAGGCTCTGTAGAGATACAAATTATTGAAATATCAGAATCCTTGAGTTTGTACGGCAACTCAACCTCCAATTCTTTGTATTCAAAGTGCTATCTACCTGGCCTCAGTGGAAAAACCTGTTTTGTTTTTCAGTGCACCACTGAATCCATCAAAATCACTCACGCCAACAATCACTCAGGCTCAAGCAAGGGAAGTGTGTGGGGTTTAGTCAGGGTTACCCAAATGCTAATGTTCATTACTTCAGTTAACAGCAGTATTGTATTTTGCTGACTTTGTATCGTATCATCAATAATCTGTGACAATATTGTGTAGAAAAAGATTAATATCTTTCTTTCTGTAAATGACAAATCAAGTATGTCATTGCTTTAAGATGTGAACAATACACCAGAGAATAAGTAATGATGCGGTAACTTTGTATACAGATGACTGCTCACTTTTAGCGAGATTGCTTGCAAACCAGTTAAAGATGCAACATTGAAAAAGATTTTTTTCACAGACTGAAAGTGAACGCATCTAGTTGGTGGTATTATTAGATTTCTTTTTAATTACAGTTATCTTTTTTGATTTTATCATGACTCACTTTTTCCTCTAATTCCCCACACATGATTCATTTTCATTGTTAAATTTCAATTTTTGCGGAGAAATTAGGTAATGCTATACAGACCATGTACTTTTCTGTCGACAACAAAGAACGAACGATCTCTACATATAGCATTCTATCCCTTTATGCTCTAATAAATCTCCAATTAAACCAACTAGTTGGTTGCCCAAACATGACTCTTCTGTTGTTACAGTCATTGCGTTGTATCCAGCAATGAGCCATAATTTAGAGTAGTTGCTAGTGGCCTGTGAAAATTGTCCACCTTTTTTGTTTAAACCTTCCCCATGGAAAACTTTGTTTGCATTGATTTTTAGGAAGGAACGGATAGCTTTATATAGTGAAGAAAACAATTTGTTAAGGGGGTGGGGGGAACTCCAATTTAGTAACAAGTAGAAAAAGAAAATGTTCGGCCAAAATAGTAACCAATTATGCTGACATAAAGGTCCGAAGGTAGTATCCAAATATAAGGATGTTTTATAAGGACTTTTTTTCAAACCAACCCCATGGACTTTCTTTTGCCATCGATTTTAGGAAGGAAGAGAAAGCTTTACATGGTGAAGTTTAGGGGGTGGGGGAACTCCGACATAGTAACAAACAAGTAGAAAGGAAATGTTTTGACAAACTAGTAACAAATTATGTTATAAAATGCAAGGGTGACTGAGAGTTGTTGCTGCCTTAAAAGCTTTGAAGCTAGTATCTAAATATAAGGATGTATTTTGAAACATGGAGTAAGGTGGCATTTCTACTTTGAATTACCCATTGAGTTCTACATTTCAAAGGAGACTCTTGGAACAGTATCATCACCACTAGAGAAATAGATCAAATAGCATAAATTATTGTAAAAAGTATTATCTGTTTCACAGAATATTGGACAAACTAGTGTTAGCAAGTGCGTTTTTCAAACTTTCAACTGTATGCTTTACAAGATGCCTCAAGTGGCTTCCAACTTTCCAAAAGAACTGGTATCTTCTCACACATCTAAGATACTTGCTTTCAAATCCCTCCAGCATAAGAAAACCTTTTTCCTTCCCAATGTAGCACCTTTCTTTTGAGACCAACATCTATCCACTTTGAAAATAATGAGTGGCATGCTTAGTACACTTCAACTTCAATTTGCAAACATTTCAACTTGACTCAGTGCTTGGGTGTGACTGTGGGGTGAAAAACCTGTCGGTCTTTAGTTGAAGTCAGGCGCTTTATTTACTTTTCACAGTGTAACACATCGAGCCTTGAATGTTGGATGATCATAGTCTACAAGCCAGACGGATCCAGGTTACATTAAACTACCAATGCACACTCATTTATTTCTTTCGTTCTTTCTCTGTCTGTGAGAAATGTTCCTCCTCGTCTTCCTTTGTGAGTCATCTCCAAGGATCCAGCGCCCTCCTGCTGATCCGAGCCGCTGATATGTAATGGCCACAGAGGATATTAATCAAACTAATGGTTGGGAGATGGTAGGGGGGCCTGGATAACTACCGATAGACTACGCATGACTTGAGTGACTGATACTTATAGCGCTCCCGTCTTGCCCGTGACAAAGTACCCGTCGTGTAATGGGGTTGTGTCAGTGTATAGAGGGTGATGCATCAAGTTTGTACTTATAGAAGCGCAGATTTCTTTTTAGTCGGGCGTGCCTGTCGTTGGTGGTTAGGTCTTTTGTCTCAGATTCGTGCAATGGTGAGCTACACCTGTGGCCCAAAACTGAGCAGCGATATCCGACTGGTATTCAACAAATTTGTCTTCTATAACTGAATCGAGCATTGGACACATTACAGTGATGCAAAGTGACTTTATCTCAAACAACAAAATTGGCTCGGTTAAAGAGACTGTTGGAAGAAACATTTTGTTGGTTTTTTGGTCACTACGGAAGTGAACCATTTATGGGTTTTGTTTAGCCTGTAAACTTTGGCGACTTTAACGGAATAACAAGAGCAACATTTGTGCACTTCTGCCGTAAACTGCTTTGTCTGAGTGTGCCCTTACCTTTAACTTTTTGGAGTTTAAAGATACTGTTGGATTAACAGATTCTTGTCAGCTTTGTGCAGAGATGCTGCAGTTTTTCTGCAGCCTGAACTGGCATTTAAAAGATCTATCCAGTGGAGTGCTATCACGAAAGGTGAGCAATTTTAAACAAGTTTGTTGACGGCATAATATGACTGTTAATACATTCAGTGATACAGCACCATCCTGTTGCTTCAAACGATTTGTAAGTAGCTACATGTAGTATCCTGTTTCCGATGGGTTTGTGAGTTTTCTAAATGATTATGTGATTTTTTCTAGGCATACACTAGAATAGAAATACAGTGATTTTCAGCGTTTCAGTTTTATGGTTTCAAAATAGATTGGCTCCAAGTCTATAGCAGTTTGGAGGTACAATATTAAAAAAGGTACATCATGCAGGGTCCGATTTCATAAAGCTGTTAAACAAAAAATACTGCTTGAAAATTGTCTCTGCTTAGCAAAAGTTGAGTTGGGCACCAGTCAAGATAATGTTACATTAATGTAGTTCTGGCTGGTAACCCGCATCTGTTAAGCTATATTTTTTGTGCTTAGCAACTTGTGACAAGTCAAGGTACTGTTTTTGCTTTTTGCAATCAAACATGATGTTGATAGATCATTGATACCGTATTTCAGGCCTGTGATTTGTAAAGATTTTCAGTTCTGTCTTCGCCTCTTAATTTGTTAAGAGAGTTGAAGTTGCCACCTAGGGAAAGACAGATGTTCTCTTAAACCTCTATGTTTCATTTATGTTGGTGTTTAGAGTCTGTAATTACTTGGGTTTTGATTATGTCAGTAATCTTATTTCCAATCCAGACATTTTTGTTTTCCAAGATTCTGTTTGTGATTCTGTTGGTGATCCTGTCTATAATAGTAAGTTCTTTATTTCATTTCACAGAAAGACCTAAGATTTAACCCCTTATGCATATATAAAGGATTTGGGTACTTTTTCAAAATGTCCAACGATGTACATTTAACTTACAGGGTTTGAAGATAATGATAGTGGAAAGCTTCCCTTCAAATATTACTTACTGAGGTGCTGTAGTTTTTGAGAAATGAGTAATCAATGTAATGAAAATACATTTGTAAATGCCTAAAATAATTTTGGTCCCATGTCCCATGAGACCAAAACTATTTTCATGACATTGTTTTACTCATTACCCAAAAACTACAGCACCTCAGCAAGTAGTATTTTCAGGGAAGCTTTCTAATATCATTATCTTCAAACTGTGTAAGTTTAGTGTACATCTGTGGACATTGTGTTGTTAATCCTACAAAAAGTACATACACCCTTTAAATCCTGCTCTCTAGTAAATTTGTCTTTGTTCAACCCAATTTGTTTTTGTTGATGCCTCTCTTTTTCTTTTTGAATGGTCAATTTGTGAAGTGAATTGTATTAAAGAAAAAGATCAACAACATAGAAATACAAAACTGTGATAAACACATCAAATGATTTTTTTTACATAAGTAGCCCTTCTTTAATGTCAACCTTCACAAAAAGTTGAAGAAACCTTTTTCACGCCAGTGAAGGCCATGATATCTTATTTATCTGTACATCTGTAGATTAAAAGATATCTGCATTTTTTTCTGTAATCCACAGATTCTAACTTCAGCATAAGTGGGGGACAAACAAGAACCTTATGAAAAGCTTTCGGAGAAGGGCCCTGAAAAATATCTTTCAGCTCCTTGTTTTTGCTTTCTACTAAAAAAATAGCAGGGCTGCCCGAGTTATTATTGTAAAACCTGTTATCGTCAGCACCTTCCAGAAGAGATGTGCTCCAGTCCCTGTTTCTTGATTTGTTCGGATGTTTGACCATCGCCCCCACTAGAAGGGCATGAAAATATCATTTAATGCAGGGAAATGAACTCCACCATAAAAAAATCAATGGGCCTTCTTCCTAAGACATCGGGAACGGGGGTTGTTCTTACAGCCTGGAAAGGTGTGCAGTATTTACCTGACCTTCGCTGTCCTATGACCTGCATCATCGACTGAGGGAGAGAGAAGAAAACAAATCTGTTTGTAGTTTGGTTCCAACCCCCAACGACAAAACGATTTCCTGTAGAGGCTGGAGTCAGCGTGCTCCTGCATTTACCATCTTCCGCGCCGCATCTCGACAGAAACCTTGGGTGTTAATATGAAGAAGGAAAAAAAGGGGAAACGAAAATGAAATGAAGGCCTTTTATGTCCGCGGGGCATGAATATTTTGGGCTTAGTCTGTTTGCCGATGCTCTTGGATCTCTTTGCTTACATTGCGTCGGAGCTTGTCTCCCACTCTTGCCTACTCAAGTCTCCGATCTCAGGAATCGGAAGACGATGATGGGAATAGTGAGAAGGAAGTCGGGCATTGGGTTCAGCCACTCTCAACTCCCAGAATGTGACCACAGTTGTGCCACAAACTGCATCGGATTAAAGTAGGAAAATACAAAACAGAGAGATCATTCACGATCGTAATGCCATCATTATTTATTTATTTCTATTTTTTTTTCACAGTTGAATAATTATCTGTATTTCTTTGAATGTCTTTATGATTGTTCATGCCTAAAGCGGGCTTTTCCTGCTTAAATCCAAACTGGTTGTATTTCTTCCATGCGTACATGAGAAAACGGGCTTTCAAATAAACCTCTTCCATGCGTAGATGAGAAAACCACGCAATTTCCAGTGTGATACTTGTGTGGATCATTGTATTCTACTTCTAAAATATCTTTCTAACCATTAAATGCATTTTATAGCAAACGCTACAAACGCTTTTCAAAGACCAACTCGACCGATCCAAGGCAACTTGTTCCTTTAAACGACTAAGAATATTTATACTCCCCCTGGACAGTATGCCAGTCCAGTGCGGGTTACTCCCCAGCTCTCGCAGGAACTAATTTATACTCCCGGGTGGAGAGAAGCAATTATAGTGCCTTGCTCAAGGACACAAGTGTAGTGACTGACCAGGCCAGATTTTTTAACACATTCTGTATCGCAAAACTAGAGTCCATCACCCTAGACCCCCTGCCCCTAACTACTACACCCTACTATACATATTCTAAACTGAATATCAAAAACTGTACACTGAATAATTTTTCCATTACCATTACACCATTTATCAGTCAAATTTTTTCACATAAAGAGATGCATATTCTTTACAGCAAAAATTTAAAGGCACTGGACACTATTGGTAATTACTCAAAATAATTGTTAGCCTAAAAACTTACTTGGTAACAAGCAATGGAGAGCATTGTGAGAAACGGCTCCCTCTGAAGTAACGTAGTTTTCAAGAAAGAAATCATTTTCCACTAAAATATTTGATTATGATTTTTGAGACCTCAGATTGAGATTTGGAGGTCCCAAAATCAAGCATCTGAAAGCGCACAACCTCTTGTGACAAGGGTGTTTTTTCTTCCTTTATTATTTTGCAACTGAGACGACCAATTGAGTTCAAATTTTCACAGGTTTATTATTTTATGCATAAGTTGAGAAACACTAAGTGAGAAGACAGGTCTTTGACAATTACCAATAGTGTCCAGTGCCTTTAAGAGCATTTTTGTTGGAATGAGTAACTAATTGAGTATCCGTACAATGTATCTTCAATTATTCAAAGAAAATACTATTATTATCACAAACCGTGACTTGGTGGTCATTGTCGTAGATAAATCCAATCAACCAGATAAAAGAGACGGCCAGTCTCCCCCTAATTTTTTTGCTTTGCATGACTGCACGGAAAACCAGAATATATTATTAATTCCTGTGTTTCGTGAACAATCCTCCGTATAATTAGAAAAACATTTTCATTTGTTTCAAACCTAGGTTCACATAGCACTAGATGTCCCTGGACGCAGATGCAGAATTGAATTGTGTTTAATATTTTAGCTATACTCTCATGGGTATAGTGAAAGTATCAGTTTCTTGAATTGGTGAAAAAAAGATACAATTGTAACCAAGCAGTTACAATGTACAAAATGAAATTAAACCCAGAAATAAAATTCTGTGAATAAAATAATTAAAAAACATCTGCACCATTGATGAAAAACTCATTCTCTGGTGATGGCATACAAACCTTTCCCATTGCTATCTGGAAGCACCGAACACAAAGCACTAACAATACTTTTGAATTAAAACTTGCTCGTTGAACAGGTTGGTTTTGTCAGGTCATAGGCCAATCCACTTTAATGAAATACGCCCCTGGCTAAAAATTTAGACACTTCTATTTTTGGGAAAGATTAATAAATAATAGAAGAGTACTATGCCTTAGAGCCGATATGTTGCGGGTTCTCAATGAGAAAACAGTCATTATTTCGCTTGGTTCATCACTGATGAACGTAACGCTTACTGACCTCTGCAATTTGGTGGCCAATCAAGCGCGTAACCCCCCTAAAGATAAATTCCAAATCACAAATAAGTCCGACTTCCAACGTTAATTTCTGACCGCCTTTGTTCTTGTGGGCTGCCCAAGCTACCTCCGCCCAAGTGCGCTTAATGCAGATCCGTCATGCTATCAAATAAACGTATACGGCGGTATCATTTGATGACAGTTGCCAAGCTATAAGCCCCTCTGCACACATTTGCAATTGTTTTTAATCAGGTTTTAATTCAATTCCCTTATAATATCTGTTTATCATGTTTTGGCTTTGCTCTTAATTGACATGCGATTTTTTTATATATATCGTGATAAAGGGATTGTCCTTAAAGGAGAGTTATACACCGCCAGTACGGTGAAATTATACCTTCAGTTTCTTCATTTGATACGAATATCTTTGAGAAAACTAATAGCAAGAGATCCACAGGCGTATATCATGGGTGCAACATAGGAAATTGCCTTGATGCCCCTGGTTATTGCTTGGTGGTTTTGAAACCGTCCTTTAGCAATTGACGTCATAGAGGTGCCCTTTATAAAGGAAAAACTGACTCTCCTGTTACAGAGAACAAAGTATCTAGCCTAAAGGTCCAGACTTCATATGTGGGAGAACATTTGTAAATATATCTATGTACTGGGTAAAATGATATGAGAAAGCTATTGGAAGGTAGCATTGCTCATTTATTGGGAAGCTTTTTTTTGCTGATTTATTTCATCAGAATGAGAGCTATCTATGCGTAAAGGTTTTACAAGCTTGATAATCTTCTGATTTCTGATTTTATTTCCTTGGAAGTTTTTGTAAAAACTGATTTAATAGCCTTAAAGCGAGAGATATGGAAGGAAAAACACCCTTGTCACACAAGTTGTGTGCTTTCATGCCTTGAATTCGTGACCTCAGTGAGAAATTACTTCTTTCTCAAAAAACTCGCGACCTCAGTGAGAAATTACTTCTTTCTCAAAAAACTACATTACTTCAGAGGGAGCTGTTTCTCACAATATGTTATACTATTAACAGCTCTCAATTGCTCGCTACCTAGTACGTTTGTGAGCTAACAATTGTTTTAGGTAATTACTGATAGTGTCTAGTGCCTTTAAACCAAAATCTTAGAGTATTTTTAAAGATGTTCTTCTCTTCTCTAGTGTACAAAGTGTCAGGCATGGTTGGTTTCAGTTGGATAATGCTGTACTCATTCCATCAACGAAGGCTAAACCATTGGAAAGGTCTTGGAGGGTCTTACCACAGAAAAGTTCTTGAAGGATGGTTGGAAGCCAAGTTCAGTCTTGGAGTTGGAAAGATCTTGGAGGTTTTATAGTTGTCAGGTTTAGTCTTGGAGTTGGAAATATCTTGAGGATCTATCGTAGTCAGGTTCGGTCTTACCATGGGAAAGATCTTGTTGAGGATCTTTGGTAGTCAGGTTCAGTCTTAGGCTTGGAAAGATCTTGTAGGATTTATAGTAGTCATGACTCATGTTCAGTCTTGGGAAGATCTTAGAGGAACTATGGTAGTCAGGGTCAAGTGTGAATGTTTTCTCAGTAATGAGCAGTGTTGTAGTCGAGACCCGATAGTCGAAACCAAGATTGAGATCACAGGGTACCGAGACCGACCAAATTGTTTTCCAGGAGACTGGCCTCTATACCTACAACAATGATAATGAAGGGGAAAATAAAATATTTTATTCAATAATTGCTCATAAGTACTCCTTTCTGCATATGCCACCAATCTCCCACAAGACAATTTAATTTGTTTTTGCATTAAAAGATGAGTAATAGTTACTGATAACATCAACACAATGTCAAACAATGGTAAACAAGAAACTCAATGAAGGGTAAAAGTGACTTCCTGTCTATAGTGATTTTTTATTTGCAACGATTTAGGCCGTAGTTCTTATATTTTTCAATTATTTTTTTGGTCATTTTGCTGGTAGTGGATCCATTTGTGCGTTTCGTTCAATTTGAATACTCAAGTCATTCATGTGTGAAGACAAAGAAGATATTTTTGTCTGGAAATCAGGTTTTTTTTTGTCGTCATAGAGCAGCTATATAAATTCCCTCTAGCAATTGCTACTCCAGCAAACAGGCTGGCTTTATGACATTATTGTGCTCACTTCCACAGCTTAGAGGGTTTACACAAGCAACACAAACTGTGCTGATAATGCATCCATAAATAACACTCATGTCTCATTAGCTACCACTCTGCAGGATAAAACTCCAAACAACCCCAGCATCCAACAACCTCCACTCAGTGTCTGTTTGTTGTCATTTTATTTTCAAAGAGTGAGAGAATTCATTATTTCTGCCAAGCACTTAAGCATTGACCTTCAGTGACAATGCAAACACAATTCTGGTCTTATAGTAGTCTGATGGTCTAAACAAGACCATTGTCGATGCGTGTCACTCTTTGTGTACCTTCAACAAAAAATTGTTTTATTGATATTTAACAGTGACTGACGGAAGACAAAACAGAGCGGTTAGTTTTACTACAGTGCGGACCACCAGTGACAACACATAAGGAACGTGTGTGAGTGGTTGAGTGCCCGAGGCAGTACACAGTACAGTACGCACACACAGCAAAGGCGAAGGATTCATAACACACACTGACTGTCTGATGGTCCCAGTCGGAGCTGCAGCTGGTCTCTCTCTGGAGAAAGGAAATAATTGTTTGGACAACAACGGTATTGCTTTATTTGTGGTGAGTACAAATTTTGAAAATATTATCAGTTTTGTTGTGTAATATTTGTCATGAGAAAATGTTGTGGTGGAAGCCTCTTTGAAAATTTTAATAGGTCTTTTGTAGGTATGATGTTGTAAATTGAATTTTAAAGCTTCATATTAATTTTTCTTACTCTGTGATTCAAAAGTGCACATGTAAATAATACCAAAGATGTTAATATTAAAAAAAAAAAAACTTTGTCGACACATCTTTAGAGATTGATATGGTAGTGAAAAAAGGAAGAGTTTTGTTTCACTGGATATGATTTTTTTCCCCCAAATCAAACCAGGAATGGATAGTCACATACCGAGAATTTAACATATCCTATGTGTTTTTATTGGGCCACAAATTAATATTAAGGTTGCTTGATATTAATTTTATAATTGAAGGTCGTGAACTGAGCATCGTTTAATTAATTATAATGTTGCGTGTACACGGTGAGACCGATATTGGAGACCGAGACCGATATATGGTATACTAATGATGGCATAATTCTAACATACACTTGCGTAGTTTCAAATCCTATCATTATCCTATTTTGATTTACAAACCCACAAACAAGCTTCCACGATTTGGCCGATCGTGCGTAGAAATAATTGGATAGAATTAATTTTGTTTTAGAGTTTGAGAATTACTCTGTCAGGATCTGAACACTAGGGGCCTATATGTGTTTCATAGCACTGATTAATGGCAAGCAAATTTGTGTGATGACTCTAGCAAAGAAATTGCTTATTTTAAAGAACCGTTACAGAATTGGTAAGAAACAAAAATCACGAAGATCACAGATTCACATAAAACTTACACTGTCTAATGGTGATGATAGTTGAAAACATCCCTTGAAATATTTCTGTCTGATGAGAAATATATAATCTAACTTCGCGTTTGGAGTTTGTCGCTCAGTGAGGGTTTTATTCATTTTTATTTTGGCTTCGATGCAATGCAAAACTTGTAATCGGTTTTTCACTATTCTCTCATGACCCATATGGCCGATCGATCTCAAACTTCTACAGGTTTGTTAGTTTGTGTATATCCTGGATTACATAAAGTGTTTACATTGCCAGCAACTGTTTTGTTAGCAAAAACCAATTCTGTAATGTTCCTTTGTATTCCAAAGGGTAGCAAGAAAATTAGCAGAAATGAGTAGGATCCCAAAGTTGGTGACTGGTCACAAAATGTTCAAGATTCAGTGTAATTTGGCTGGTAGCTAAGCTTATTCGTATTACTTTGTTCTGCTTAGAAACGGTTTGTGCTTAAGCAGCTCTTTTGGCCCCAGTCTGAGTCAGTTAAAAAAAAAAAAGACTTCCGTTAGCTAAGCTTATTCGTGTTACTTTGTTCTGCTTAGAAACGATTTGTGCTTAAGCAGCTCTTTTGGCCCCAGTCTGAGTCAGTTAAAAAAAAAAAAGACTTCCGTTAGCTAAGCTTATTCGTATTACTTTGTTCTGCTTAGAAACGGTTTGTGCTTAAGCAGCTCTTTTGGCCCCAGTCTGAGTCAGTTAAAAAAAAAAAAGACTTCCTGTTTGGGGTTTTTCCCCTTCATAATGTAAAATGTACAGGCAACATAGGGTGACTAGAAAAAATACATACTTTAATTAATACATCACTTTGAGATATGATTGTCTTAATACAATGATTTTAATATCCACCACCTGGTATCACATCTGCCTTCAATGCAACTCATGTTATAATCCGTCTTCATATAAAAGTCATTTATTTCCAATCACACATGAAAGCACTTTAATAATCTACTACAGTGATAAATAGCACCCGGAACAAAACCATGCCTCAATCATTTATTATTTTTCTGGCCGAGATAAGCTGATATTTTCCAGATTAGTCTGAAATTTGCTAATAATGTAATCGCGCTGCGGAACTGCAAGTAAATTTGTTTTACTGGAATAACGACCAAAGTCCTTTCTGCTTCTGAACGCTAACGTGAACTAAAAATAAACGTGGTGTCATATTTTGTCTAATGGCTGTACACGACATTTGGTCATTCTATAGCCATTTTGTATCCCTAGTTAATGTTGGTATTTTAATGTTAACGCAGGCTGTTTGTTTGTACATTGTATGTGTACATGATCATAGAGGATAAGTGATAAATACTTTCAGTTGAATCATAAACCATCTGTACACATATTGAAATGTTAATAAAATTTTGGTTTGTTTAACAATCTGATATCAGATATACTGTCTTTATCTGTTGGTTTTCTTTTGATAACTTTGTTTTTTTATTGGTGGATATTTCTTGATTGTAGCTGGGGCCTATTCCAAATATTATTGTCTTGGGCCATGACACAGGCTTCCGCTCTATAATCAGTGTGTCCCACCTGGTTTCTCATATCATTTTTGAGCGTGAAACCAGACTTTCTGCTTCTTCTCACCCATGCACTCTTGCTACGGTAAACCATGAGCCATTCCGGTAACTTATTCCATGTATTGCACTGTTTTGGAGCTTCTTGCCTGGTAGATGTTTCCCTTCATCCTATAAAACTATACTGTTTTAAGAGGAATATCAATTCCTTCTGGCAGTTCCCCAAAAATTATTTTCTTTGAAAAAAAAATATTCTTGTTGTAGCCCCTTACCAAGTGTGGCTTTTAGCCTGGTTCAGGGCAAACTCGCATTAATTTAAAAAAAAAAAATGTTGTAGCAGTATTCATTTTGCACAATTGTCGACATCAAACAGAGTTCTAAGCTGGAGACAGAGCTGAGCTGATGATTTGGGTTGAGAGTTAGTCCAAGTTTTTTTCCAGAGTGCTTGGAAAGTAATAAGTGCTCATCAGTGTCAATGTAGGGGTAAAACCCAAGTACTATTTTACACCTCTTTTCTCAATTTGACATTACCCACTTTTAAAGAGTTTTTCACAAGTTGGATTTTTGATTGGTCTCTCTTGAATGAGTGTCGGAGTGAATAGACATCTCACATCCAGACATGTGCATTCGTTTGAGTCTACCTCCATGGTTGAACAGATGAAATCCTAGTAGTTAGACACATGGTAACTATACAGCAAATTGTTTTCCCTTCTAATAACCAGTAATGTGTAAGTATCTCTCGGCCTTAAAGGGACACGGATTGTTCTTTAACTGCATTTTGACATAATCGCTCCAGATTTTCGGCGATATCTCAAAAGTGCGACCACCTTTTGAAATGAAATTTTCTCAAGTTAGCTTTTAATACAATTGAATGGTTTTATACAAAACCAAAGATATTAGAATGCTTCCTTGTACTTCTCTCTAGAACAAAACAAGAAACCTCACATATTCTCCATTTTATTCAGTGCAAATCACAATGATTTCACAACATTGTGTTGATGAATGATGTCATTAGTACGTGTATCACTTCCTCATAATTTCTATTGAGGTAGCCGGTAGCTAGTCATTGCTGTGTGTTATACACAGGCAAATAGAAACATTGCTCCCAACCAAACGACACAAACTTTTCCAAATCGTACAACAGGGTTGTTGGAGGGAATGGCATGAACCACACTTAAAGTGCACCATCATAATGAGAAACATGCTCCCAAACTATCTACATACCAACAAGAATACCCCTCTTCTTGCTTCAGGCCTGACGCGTCGTATCAGGATGACGCCAGCAAGACACTCCCCCCCCCACCTCCGCCATCCTCTATAGTATCTGTAAATGCTATGGAGCCACAGTGCACAGAGCCAGGTCCCTAATAGCAGCAAGATGTTCGTGCGGAGGAGACACAATTTGATAACGAGTTGTTTGAATTGGTCAAACAGGCTTGAATTTGCCCGCGGCTGCGTCAGAATTGGTTTTTGTCCATGGCAAAGCGGGGAGGAGCGAACTTTTGATGGGTATTGGCAAGGTGATCAGGGCATCGGGCACGGGGAAGAGAGGATGTGAAAGCGTGCCAGGAAGATTTACTGAAAACATCCACCCCCAAAAAAGGGAAAGAAGAAGAAAAAAAGGCGATGATTATTGACATCCGAAATACGTTGGCATCGAATCGAACACATTACATGTACTTGTTTTGAACTATCACAGAGAGAACTATCACAGGTCATATGTTGTTAGAACCAAATCTCCAAAGGAATGTTCACACATGAATGGTGTCTTGAACTTTTTGTAAAACACAAATGCAAAGGGATGCCAGAAGTATACAGGCATCTTGAATGATATGAGGAAGTCCTAGTACTCCATCATTTCACTTTGAAAAGTATTTCCTTTACACATTTCTCGTACATTTTCTTCTTATTGATTTATTTAGTATTTTAAAGGCACTGGACACTATTGGTAGTTACTCATAATAATTATTGGCATAAAACCTTACTTGGTAACAAGCAATGGAGAGCTATTGTTAGTATATAACATTATGAGAAACATCTCCCTCTGAAGTAACTTAGTAATTTTCCACGAATTTGATTTCGAGACCTCAGAATTAGATTTTGAGGTCCCAAAATCAAGCATCTGAAAGCACACAACTTTGTGTGACAAGGGTGTTTCTTCTTCCATTATTTCTGCAACTTCGACGACCAATTTAGTTCAAATTTTCACAGGTTTGTTATTTTATGCATATGTTGATAACACCAAGTAAGAAGACTGGTCTTTGACAATTACCAAAGGTGTCCAGTGTCTTAAACCTGCGTACCGGAAGTGTGATGAACTTATACTATTTTAAGACTAGAATAGGAAAAAACTTTGTGCTTTGAGACAGCCATTGGTTGTGATCAAGCGTGACAATATATTTTGAGTACCATGAGCAGCACTGAGTGATGAATATGAGTGAAAACTAAGAAGCCACTATTATTATTTTTTTTTCTTCTTTTTGTACCCTTTTATATAAAATATCAAAATTTTGTTAAGATAATTGGTGGAAATCCAATAAGGTAACAATAATATTAACCTGGAAGGCCAAGTCTCCAAAAAGTAATTTGCCTTCCAATCTTTTCATCTTGATATTCTAACCTTGAACTTTTGTAAATAAACCGCGGTGATATCGGAGGAAATTTGCTGATGATGTGTTTATCTAACGAATAAGCCGCCACTAAACCGAATAATCAAATTTCGTCTGCTTCTCAGGACACATTTTTGTGTAGATTTTTCCCCCGTTTTAACATTCATATTACCTCATAATGTGTTTATTGTAGACGGGAGGGAGTTTTTTCTGACAGAAGTAAAAATTGTGTACGTCCTTTCGTTACCCTGGGAACTGCAACCTTCAGTTCATTATTGGTTCCCATGGGAACCGGAGCTGGGAGAGTAACTTCTTCCTCAAAGATTTAACTTGCAAAGAAGGGTTGTATATGTACTGTTTGTTTTTTGAGATGGTGTCATGCACTTGTTTGCCTCAGCTGCCCAGTCACAATAGCTTTACCATACTCTTTAATATCCTCAATCCTTATTCACTGTGAGCTTCAAACCGTGAGTTCCTTGTACTCTCTCCTAGGGAGGGGGGGGGGGGGGGGGGGGGTGGGGGAGTGGTGCTGGACGAAACCCTTCCGATTGTGTAAATACCCTCGAATGACATTTTTTTCTTAAACTTCTTAATTCTTAAGTTCGCTCTGCCGTAACTCCCGCCCAACCTCCTTCAAGGTAATTCTCCCTATCAAGATTATTGCCGGTGCTTAAGTCACGCACAAATCAACTTGCATCCGCCTTGTCTATTGCATAATGTAGGGGAAACATAGGGGCTCTCTTGGATTAAGGAAAAACCACACTTAAGACCTACCATGCAGTGCATTAACTTCGATCATTCCTGCTTAAATGTAGCTACAGCTAGTATAAGTACGCAAAAAAATAACAACTTTAAGTTTTTGAAAGGTATCAGTTTCAATGGAGGAGAACGTGGATAAAAATAGTGTACTCTTCCTATGTTTGAGAAAATGGTAGTATGTAGTATTGCAAACTGCTTATTTACCAACCAAAAAAACCAATAGAATAAATGCACAAAATAGTTAATAACCTGTCGTTTCGACCCTACATGTGTAGCAAAGTCTTTCTATTTAGCTTTCGAGAAAGACTCTGCTAGGGTCGAAACGACAGGTCGTTAAATATTTTTTGCCTTTGTGTTCTTAGTACAAGTACGTCTTGAGACTTGGGATGGTTGGTAAATTAAGCATGACAGATTGGACTTGGATTCACACTAAGCTTTTAGACCTTGGAGTCAAATATAAAACATTCTGGACATTTCCCGGGTAATCTCGGATACCTGCAAACGATTTCTCAGTGAATTGCGTGGCCGTCTGGTCATCATCCTTAAAGGCACTGGACACCTTTTGGTGATTGTCAAAGATCAGTCTTCTGACTTAGTGTATTCCAACATATGCATAAAATAACAAACCTGTGAAAATTTGAGCTCAATTGGTCATTGAAGTTCCAAGAGAATAATGAAAGAAAAACACTCTTGTTGCACAAATGTTGTGCTTTCAGATGCTAAGGTTGCGTTTAGAGTCTGCTAATATTTGACTGAGAAATTGCCTCTTTCTCAAAAATGCACTACTTTAGAGGGAGCAATTTTTCACGTTTTATACTATCAACAGCTCTCCATTGCTCAGTACCAAGTAAGTTTTTATGCTAACAATTATTTTGAGTTTGTTACTAATAGTGTCCAGTGCCTTTAAGACAATTCTGCTTGAATGGATGGCAGAAGTTCTTATACCTGCAAACGATTTCTCAGTGCATTACGTGGCATTCTGGTCACTATCTTTGAGACAATTCTATCTGAATAGAGGGCAGAAGAAGGCACTACGGGGCAAGTTAGTTTTGCTTGTCTTAATGTGTCAAGGTAGACGAGAAAACACCCTAAACTCCACCATCCTTTTTCTTTACTGATTTTGTAAGTTTTGAGATTGTTAAAACGACCTTGCCCTTTCAGATCTTATGAAATGTATCGTAATCCTCAAGACGCCACTTCTCAACTTTCCCTGTGGGCTACCAGGCCTGTATGCTTCCTCTTTGAAGGGCAACGGCACCAGGGCATTTTCTCCTTGGTAAAGGGCACCCTATGAGGATATTGAAATTTCTACTTGAGCATTTCAAGGGCACCAATGCATTGACCAGGGGCACAGAGGCAATCTCCTTAGTTGCCTCCGTAAAGTATTCTCAATTTTTTGCTCAATTTATGGTTGTCATGTTTGGCTACTTTTCAAAGCTCTATTGATTTATTTGTGGTGTAGATTTTTAGGAGTAAATTTTTTTAACTTTTCAAATGAATGTTGATTTATCTGGCTCTTATTTCAAACAGTCAGGAATGATAAATTTTAGACTTTCATCTGCAAATTCAGACTTGTTATGCTTGTTTCATCGCTGCTGATAGGCATTGGCAACTACACGTATAGTGTGTGTAGATCTTCATTCGAATAACTCTAACTCAGTATGAGGAGTTGTTGTCCACGTTATTTACTCGTTCTGTTTTGGCCTTGAGTTATATTTGTACTCATAATGAGATGGGTCTGATGTAACATATATGTTTCAAATGGCATTTCACAGAAAATGGAGCTCATAATAACAGCATTCTATAAAATTATAATTAATTTGTTAACGCTATACAAAGTGTGGACCTGAGAACAAAAGAGGTCCACATTATAATGAAGGGATTTGAAACGTTATGT
This sequence comes from Asterias amurensis, assembly GCF_032118995.1. NCBI lineage: Eukaryota > Metazoa > Echinodermata > Asteroidea > Forcipulatida > Asteriidae > Asterias > Asterias amurensis. The sequence goes on along the minus strand of NC_092652.1, from coordinate 24,857,751 downwards.
GGACTATAGTTGCACACGTCCATACAGCGTTACTATACAGTGTTGAAGAGTAGGATTTTGCTTATGTACAATGTAGGCCTACAAACAAGAGAATGTCCACAGTACACACAATGGCTGCAACACAGATCAATGGGTGCTGTACAGTACAATGTACATGTTATTATTTCCTTCATACCAAATTTTAATTTGCATATGAAACACGTTTATTTATTTTATATCTATGATTATTTCATTTCTTGGGCAGATAAAAAGTACAATAATGCACATTGGAGCCCGAAGAATTGTTTAAAATAAACACGGTTCTTGTTTAGAGTCTCTCCTCCCCAGCTGGCCTTAGAATATAAAAATAAATCAACAAAATTAGTATATAAATATCAACAAACAAAAATACACATTCTCTCGTCCTCTTTTCACCAAAGTGCGCGGAGCTGTTGAACCACGTTCGTCCGATCACAGCTGTCCATAATTGTTGTCATCATCACGTGAAGCATTAACCTACCCCAACGTAACCCCCTCTTCCCTCTTCTACAATAGTTCAAATCACTAAGCGTACTCTTTGGCCTTATCAAACCCACATACAATGATTAACCCCATTTAGGACGTAATGCTTCATTTGCACTACACAGCTTTAGCTTTTCAGCCAGCCGTCTCGTCGACCCCAAAACTCAGAAGACCAGTTTCCAAATCTTGTAAACGGGTTGAGTACATAGAATGTAATCGGTGTGTCAGTGCCGCAGCGCTGTAAACGGAGCCTGTATGAAAGGTTGCCTCCGTATCTCCCCCCCCCCCCCCCAATGTTTACTTAGAGCATTTATGAATTAAAGTGTGCGTGTGTTAACAAAGGTTGTTGTATCCCTTTTGATTCGAGCCATGTGAACATGTTAGGCTACAGGTTATTTGCCGTTAGAGAACGAAGATTGCTCAAATTTTGTTAAGCCTCTGTTAGTAAACACGTTTTGTCTTTTTGAAATACAAGAAGAATAAAGATCCCTCTTGAATAAAGATATGTATTTAATAGTATAATGTCTTTGACAATGGATTAAATAATCTGTGTAATTCACAAACTTAGTCATAGGAATTGTAGGATGCTCTGAGTGAGCAAAAATTAAATTGCACACTATAATAAAAAAAACATGAACGAGCTGAATGCGCTGAATTACACAATGCAAGTTTTGTATGAATTTAGTGTCTTTGTGTGCATGTCTTAGCTACAATACCATACACTACATGTATGCGAAAGCCATGCCTCAAAGTTGCTTTGGTGCCCTGTGCTTTTGCTGTGGTGCCCGTTGCAAAGTTCCAATACTAGTTTGAATTTTCCTCATAGAAGTGCCCCTTGCAAAGGAAAATTGCTATGCCCCTTCAAGAACGAAATTCAAGGTCTGGAAAGGCATATATTGCATACCAAATATTTCAATTTCAACTTTATTACTACTGTAACACTTTAAAATTAATTATTTAAGATTTGTGTATAGATTTACCAAGGTGACTTCTGCTTCACATATCATGCATCCTAAAGCACAATTTCATTATTGAAAAACACAGACTTAGAAAAATTGACGCGCGACACCCAGGCACGCAAACATTGACCACAGCTATGCATGCGTGATCACCTTAATCTGCAATACCGGGAAGATGACCGGTCACGCAGCTCTCCGGAAAACGAGGAGGAAAAAAAATTGATTTTTATTTCTGTGTATCCTCGCGTCTTTGATATTGTAAAAGTCCCCCAGGTAGAAGGAAACAGTTCAAATGCACTGGTGTGTAAATGTACACAGCTGATGATCAGTACTGCACTTATGTGTCGAAACTCTGCGCAGGGATCGGGTGCCATTAACCTGTGCAAACTTTGGTGAGTGTCGTGGCCAAGCGGTCTAGCACACTGGACTTCTGTTTTCAGGGCCCAATTTAATAGAGCTGTTTTAGCTGACAATTTCGCATAACAATTTTTGTGCCGAGCAGTAGCAAGATAACAGTCTATATTTGGTTTGCTGTAACACCATGTGTGTATCTCTTGCCAGGTAGAGTTGTTCTTAGAGAACTGTCTTACTTTATTCTACTGCCGCGGAGTAGATAATCGGAGGGTCGGGAGACTTCTCAGTTCTGAAAAGAACTGTCCTGCTTTTTAACTATTACCAGGGCGGATGGTATAGAAAATAGACTGGACTACTACTTTAGCTTATAGGGTCGTAATTAACTGTACTGCCGCGGAGGGGAGGAGTGTTTGAGGAGGGGGGGTCTGATGTACAATGGTGCCATGGCATAAGTAATACCCAACTTTTCTCCTCTGTCTAGCATATATGATAAATGCAGTTCTATAAAATGGGTTGTGTAATGTGACAGTATGCAGTGATGTGTTAGAGAACGATAACTGCATTCGTGAACATTTCCTTATGATTGTGCAATAATGCATGAAATTGTGTGCTTAATATAAATAATTGTACTAGTAGAGTTTTCTGAATAAACATTAACATTTTTAAATGTTGCCTGTTGCAATTTGTATGGATGAGTATAAGGGATACTGAAATGCACTCACTCCTCCCTTAACCTGGTTAAGCCAGAAATTTGGTGGTCCATGAGCGGAGTCCTTGGGCGGGGCCCTCGGGTGGGGCCCTTGGGCGGGCCTTGGACACCACGCCAATGAAGAGATTCCACTCACACTACTTTAGTCCTTTGGCAAACCGGCTACTTAAATTTTTCAACCTGCTACTTCAAAACCTGTGGATAACCCTGATTTTGCTTTGTCCTTCGGGTAGGATAAATTTTGTTGATCATTTAATTAATGCTGTTTTCTCTGATGGAAAAAGTTCCCAGGAGGGTTGGTAATTTCCAATATTATTTTGCCTTTAACTCTGTAAATGAAGCTCTTGTGATACCCAAGTACAGTATAACGTTCATGATCATTGGCTGAATTAGCTGCTGTGTAGTGATATCCTGCGATAGCATGCCCTGCCATCAAAGCCATCGTTTCACTCCCACACTATGGCACATTATAAGGATCTATACTGTAAGATAAAACCACCGTGCAGCCTGAGTGTTATTAATACTGCCTTGATTTTTTTTACTGGGCTAACCTGTGATACATGCACAATAAGCCAGGTTGGTTTCATAGCCTGAAGTCAAATGCACCGCAAAACGTCCCATCAGAGCGGCCCAGTTCACAAACACGTAGTTATATCTTCTTTTTTTGTAAAAGGTTTATTTAATCTTATGTTCGAACACGTTTCGCAGGTATACATGTACACGCACAGTTCTTGTTTATTATACAAAGCTGTATATACACGCTGGTTTGCATAATTTAAACCTCAATTTCATACTGAAGAGTGTTGTGAATCATACGCTTTGTTAAAAAGAAAACATATGCTTGTGATCATTAGTTAATTTAAAATATGAATTTCATCTCTGTGACTACATAAGGTTAATGACCTTTTGTTAAAATGGCGCTGTGATTGACTTACATTGAAGGATGGGGAGTATGTTAGCTAAACAGGATCTTTTATGTCCAACAAATTATCAAAGCTTGTAAAATCGTTTTTTTAAATCTGTGTTAAAATGGCACCATGATTGACTTATGTTGAAGGATGGGGAGTATTTTACCTAAAACAGCCTGACCCAAAAAAATGATGTCAAAAAAAATATCAAAGCTTGTAAAATCTGTTTTTAAGTGGAAACAACATTAAATTCTTGACAAGTATGAAAGTATTTCATCTTTCACTGCAGAGCTTGCCAAAAACTTATTCAGATTTGCTTCAGCTCTGTTGTAAGTGCGCATTGTCAATACGTAACGTATCAGCATTTATATGAGGCGCCTGTTTGCTAAGGTCACAAGACGCCTACAGAAGATGCGACCAAAAGTCCAAACTCAAGATGTTCCAGTGTGTGGTCAGATAAAAACAGTCAAGTATTTCGGTATATTTGAGTAGTTGCTTGAATTGTCCAAGTCTTATGCATGGCAAAGATGTGATAGTAATGAGTTCCTCTCCCCGTTATCAATTGGACCAGGATTATTGTTACATTGTTCATGAAGTAAGAATTTCAACACTCTCAAGAATTTTCACTTAGAGCTGTCACTAAGAAGTGACTATAAAAAAATTTTTGCATTGCAAAGATGTGATGGTAATGAGTTCTTCGTTATCAACTCAACCAAAATTATTGTTACATAGTTACATTGTTCATGAAGTAAGAATTGCAACACTTAATTCTCAATAATTTGCACTTAGAGCTGTCACTAAGAAGTGACTATCACAATTTTTTTGCATGGCAAAGATGTGATGGTAATGAGTTCTTCGTTATCAACTCAACCAAGATTATTGTTACTTTGTTCATGAAGTGAGAATTGCAACACTCAATTTTATCAATAATTTCATGTAGAGCTGTCACTAAGAAGTGATTCTATTACAATTTGAGTACGATCTACATGTACGTCTGATTGAGCAATTAGTTAAGGTAAATACTCTCACATTGCCCTCTAATAAACTCTAGCCTTGAGCTTGCTGTATCCCCTCCCCCCCCCCCCAAACCCAACGCTCCTCCCTCCCAACAAACTGAATTGCGTCACCACCGATGATAAAGTTTGGCTATAACTGCCCGTTACTCAAGCAATCACTTCAATAAATACTCTCACATTGTCCTCTAATGAACCTCAGCCTTGGATTTGATGTATCCCCCCCCCCCTCAACCCAACGCTCCTCCCTCCCAGCAAACTGAATTGCGTCACCGATGATAAAGTTTGGCTATAACTGCGCGTTACTCAAGCATGGTATGGCGCGATAGTTTCTGGAATCACTTCATGATTAAATAATGACCCTTTCTTTAATGGACCGGTCCCGAGGGGGCGGGTATAAAAGGACGCCTGGAGGCTCATTTAAATATAATTTACCCCTTTGCAATCCGGGAGAAACACAATCCTGTGTCATCATAATAACATCCAGTTGAGTGGACTAAAGCCGCCAATAACAGTCCATGTTTATTTTGAGCATTTTATTACTAGCTGGCCAATAGGGAGATCCCATTGTTATGAATAAATTATAACCTCATTGCAAGGGGAATTACAATTGGCCAATTGGGAGATGTCTGGTCATGAATAAATTATGACATTCCCACAAAAAGTGATAGTTGGGGTTTGGGGCAACGAGCCAATAGGGAGATGAAACCTTTTGAATAAACTATGCAAATATGCCTTGTAGAAAGTACCAACAACTGACTTTTATTCAATGCTATTAGTTAAATTGTTCATCTAAAAGCACAAAAGTCCCTTCTCCATTTACTACATTACCAAAACACATTCAAAGTCGCAAGACAAAGGTTAAAAGAGAAAACAAAATTACAATAATAATACAAATCTTTTCAGTTCTAGACAAGGGTATTTGAATATATATTTCTCGAAGGCTTATTTATATATTGCCCAGTCATCCCCAATAATTAAAAAACAAAAAGAAATTCCACCAGGCTTCCTGTCCGAAGGAAATCTAACATAAGGGGAAGCAAGTTCCCCGCTCAAATCACATTTACATATTGCCTGCCAGCCAATCAAGACTGTCATGAATAACAGGTAACCAATAAGCCCCAGGGGTTTAATCCGTCTGGTAAATTTGAATATTGTTCCTTAGCCAATGAAACGGTAATTCGTCAAACAATCCTCATGATGTACTTCAACATCAAGCCCTCTGGCAAACAGTCTTTTCGGAGGAGTAACGGGGGTTGCTTTACTCTTTACTCTTTATTCACGGACTTTCTTTCTTCATGCAACGCTAAGCGTAAAATTCTTTATCCGTGTCTCATTCTAATGGGCAATTATCTGCTTTGCAATCTTTTCATGTGATTTTATGAAATAATCTCATCCCTCCCTCTATGATTGTAGTTGTCGTGCCGCTCAATCAAACTTGAATCCTTTTAACGTGGCCGGTCAATTACTGTAAAATGTATTGTACTGCGGGTAGAAGGGCTCCCCTTCCCAGGTTGCACATTATGTCAAATGTAGCTGTACTTCTTCATGTTGAGGAGTGAACTACATTGACTTCTCTGATATGTTTGCAGTGGATTGTTCACTTAACCCTTTAGAGATAATTTTTTTTTTTTTTTTAAAGCAGTGAACAGTTTTCTCTAGAGCGTTTTATAATATTTTTTTAAAATTTTATTATTCTGTATAATAATTGCAAAATGCCCAGACATCGCTAAAAATAATGTTCATATATTGAATCTTTTTTTTTTTGGAAAAAGTATTAAAAAATGTCATCGAAAAATATTATGACACAGAAAATCAATTTTGATTTTAGACATTGGGGTGCAATGTTAACATAGGAAACATAGGAAAGTTTCATTATCCGAACTTGACCTTTGCTTTGACCTCTTTGTCAAAATGAAAGTAGGTCAAATCTTGCAGCTGTTTGCTGCTGGTCGCTATGGGTATCTTGGTATAAGCCGCTTGTGGCCACGTTGTCTCTGAGTATTAAATAGGCTCTTAAAAGTAAGAAATAAAAAATTGAAAATGGCAATAATTGAATATTGCCCCATACCTGGAGATATTGGGTATGATAAAGAATCCCATGTATAATTTCATCTTTATAAAAAAATCATAAAAAAATCACACACATGACAAAAACTGATGAAGAAAAAAGGAGATGACTCACGTATTTAATTTGACCACTAGGCTCTCTTCCCCCCGGAGCTTTTGATAATAAAATCAAAGCGTTTTTGTACTGATTTCTGCGATGAAATTATTAAACTAATAATACAGTTTGTTTGAAAGCGCTGAAATGAGATAAGACAGTGTGAATTCTAGATTGCCACTGGCGAGCGACGTGACGTTATACTCCAACATCGTTCTTCCTGTAGATTTTATTTTGCTTTGTGGTCTAGACTTTTGATACGAATATTCTTATCGCTTGGATAGAGATAAGATAACGTTAAAAAGCAATAAAACTATGGATGATATTTCTTAAAAGTGATATTTGATCAAACTGCAAGTCATTCTTTAAGAATTCCTGCTCCTTTTCATTTGAATATTTGTCCTTATTGTTAAGTGAATTTATAAACATTTAAAATTCATTGAAAAAAACTTGCTACAAATTAAGATCAGCAGTGTCTATAAAAAAAATTAATCCATGCTAGATACATATTTTTATACCTGATATTCTTAATTAATATTTGTATCTATCTGTTTGTTGTTAAATAATGTTAAGCCTTTTTGTCTGTACTGTTTAAATCATGGCCAGTTTTAATTTCCCCAGTGTGGGATGATAAAGTTCTTATCTTATCTTATCTTATCTTATACTGTTAAATTTTATAGAATTTAACAAAATGATATAGTTTTGTTTTGTTGCTAGTTCCTGACATGTAATGATTTTGTGCATTTAGATACTATAAAAAGAGTACAAATGTCTGTGTAGTACTACACTCTGCCTTTGAAGGCAACTACAGTTTGTTTTGCTAAAGTTCACTGCAATCTTATGGCAGCAATATTGCAAATATTAACTCTGATTCGGTAGTGAAAAGCTACTTGGGTACTCGTTGATGCATAATGCATCAGATGTGTCGAGTGCAAGGACGGAAGGTTCCACGATCTTTTGTCAGGCATGCAATAAAACATGCAAAGAACAATATTTTGCCCCGAGATGACTTTTTAATATTTAAAAAAGATATCTATAATGTGTAACTGGTTAAATTTTCAGCTTTCTCGAGAAGACGATCAAAGCATACTGATGGAAACGTCGAGTTGAAACCAACGGTTCTTTTCAGAACCACCCCAACTCAGAGATAGTCTTTACATGGTGTTACCGCAAACTTTTCTATATTGGTTAAATTTTGTCATACTCTTGAATGTATATTGTAATACAAAATGTTAAATTTCCCACATGATTAGTGTAGTATTTTTGCCTGCCTGGAAATGCCATGGATCGTACAAGATCACTCTTTTTCTATATAAAGGTTACGTGGTCAATAGCTCCTTCTCCTTCACAACCCCACCCCTCCTTAATAAAAACCAAACGAAAGTCCTTCTGCAGATATTTCCCTTCCTTCCTCCAAACTCCACAATCTAAACAAAGAGAGAAATACCACTGTGTTTTCCTTTTCTCTTTGTGTTTGCTCCTCATGAGGAAAATGTATCCATCCCCGGAGCAATATTGACTCGAGCACAAAATGTCCGTGCTTACCGGCCACTTCAGCGTACTACCAACCACTGTGTACAGAGTATTGGGTTTTTCCAGATGAGCTTTTTGTGATGTTTGGAGTACTTTCCCATACCGGAGTCCCAACCTCTACAACTGGTCTTCCTTTAAAGGGTTTTGATATCTTTTGCAGATCAAGGTTTTTTGGCCATGACATGAATCCCTACTCACTGTGAAATGACTATTTTACCTGAAGAAGTTTCAGCTTCGTAAGTCGTCAAGTTTTTGAGAAAATTAAGTGATGTTTCAGGAGAGTCACATTGTATACTGCAGTACTACGATATTCTGGTAAATCTGATGCTAAAATAATTTTCGTCTCCTGAGGCGAATTTTTTTTTCTCCATAACGTTTTGCTCATTTCTCAAAAACTATAAGAGCACCTCATCAAATAAAATTTCATGGGAAGCTTTCTACCATCATTATCTTTAAACCGCGTAAGTTTAATGTAAATCTGTGGACATTGTTTAGTGTCCTAAAAGGAGTACCCAGACCCTTTAAGACCAATAAAAAGGTCTTTCTATGATCAGACCTCCTTCTTCGTTTTTATCCAGGTCGCGAATGAATCACATATTTGCAGAGTGACATTTGTTAACCAACATCGTAAGATTTTGTCAGCGTAGGAGAGAAATAATCGCGCAAAGGCTTTGAGTTACAGACACCGGGGAATAAATGGAATTGAACGCTCCCCTCCTTTTTCAATTAGTATTTATGACTTGTGTCTCTGCACAGTGATAGTGCCTCCATGGATTGAAGTCTTAGTATGGGAAGATTTATGTCTAGAAGTTGTTGTCCCCTTGTTGCCCCCTCTAATCCAGAACATATCAAGATCACAACGGTTGTTTACTATGATGGAGGGGTGGTGGTTCGTTTTGTCCTTGTTAGATTTTCCTTTATATCAAACTTTCCCTCTATTTATGAAAGTTCCAATTACTATCAGAATCATTGGGGAGAGAAAGAAGAGTTACCCTTTTAAAGCCCAATGCAGGCTGGGAGTTTTCCTTTGAATGTTTTTGTTCACTAAATTGTTGTATGAAGCCATACATAGAATGCTACAATATCCAATTTGTCTAAAGGTTTCTCTTTGTCATTGTGATTTGTATGAGGTTTAAATTTGAAGCCGCGGGAACAATCTTGTGCGACCACTGATTTACAGATGGGTGTGGGCAGCAATGGACTTCACAGGACCACTTCGAGAAAGTTGTTGTCGGTCCTTTTGTGTGTCAGGTCTGTATTTTCATCTTTGTGAGGGCAAGGCCATTTTCATTTTGCAGAGGCCAAGACCAGGTTAATGGGGCGGTTCCTTGGCCTCCATTTAAATATATGCCTGGTGTATTAACAGTAAGACCACTTTGAGACTTGCTTGGTCCTTTGTGTTAACTGCCATTTTGGGCAAGCAGGGCCCAGGCGAGTCTTTTTACTGCTCCTTTGTAGTGTTAACTGCTACTTGGCCAGCGGACCAAAGGTCGAACACTTAACTAATGATTTTTGAAAACGAACAGAATTGATGTACCTGCAGTCTCATCCACCCACACCTAAATTACATCAATTCAGTTCAGTTCTTTCTTCATTTGGCATGACAGGAGACGTCAATTAATAGTCAGAAGTCAGAGTCGACAGAATCAAATATTTCTTGAACCCTAAGGTGTAGTCCGGATCCCCATGTCTCTACACAGGTATTTGCCCTTTACTCTTGTACGCCACCCCTTACTAACGAGCCACCACTCTGCTGTAATGAGACCTTCAAATCTACGGAGGTTGTATGATGCAACGTTTGATAAGCTAAAAAAAAACTGGCGGAGCTTTCAAAGATGTTGTCTGCTTCCTAAGTTAAGATCAGAGAATCGTTTATTGCCCGCTTTCCTTCCCCGAGAGTCATTAATCTTCTAGGAATAGCGGGTATGTTTATGCAATTCATGTCCATGATAAATGACCACGGTGACACAGTTGTGATGTTTTAAAATAAGATTCTACGCCTAAACCGACAAATCCAACGCATGAGTTGTTGACAGTGTTTTAAAAAAGTGTTTGATTTCCTGAACAAAATAATTGGTTTTAGGGGGGGGTGCCTGGATGTTCTCGCTGAAATAACTGTGCGCATGTTTTATGATCAGCAACGCATATTTCACTCTGAATATATTCTCATCTGTGGTGATTTTTCTTCATCAGAACTTGTAGCCTGTGAAGACTTAATGTTAACAAATGGGTCTGTGTTTCTATGTACAGAGTAAAGGTTTTTTTCAGACGACGCCGGAATGTCTTGCGAGTAATAGATGAGTATAGATAAGCAGTTTGTTTTATGGCGACATTATTGGTGTACATTGTAGATCTGAGCTTACTTGATGTTTTATTCAGCAATAAACACATTTTGTAAAACATCATAAAATCATGTTTTTGGAAGACGTGCGTGAGACTCTACGCCCTTTTTCCAGGCACACTAAAAAAAAATCCAGTACCAAAAGGCTGTATGAAAATGGTTCCTGAGAAAACAATTGATTTTAAATGTTTTAGTTGTTCTGCTACAATTACCCGAAAGACATGTTTCTGATTCCCATGCAGAATTTTACTTTCCTATAATTACTTGTGAATTGCAGAAAACCAATCAAATTTTCACGCCCAGTTTTTTCCTGAAACACATTTTTTCCCTTTAGTTGCACATGTGCTCTTTCTCCTCTAACTTTTTGTTCCATCATTTTTCCGGGCATACAACATTTTTTTGGTTACTTTTTGTTATTTTTTCTAACATTTCCAAATTCATTCGAAATCAGATGGTGATAAAACTTCTTAATTACTGCCGACCACTTTATGGTTTTACAGGGGATGAACCTTTTAATAAGCTGTTTGCCAGTAAGATCTGAATAATGTCTGGTATATTGACTTGCTTGGCCACAAGTGAATACATAATTTGAAATTCTTCTGACTAATTTGAAATTCTTCTGACTATCTCTAGTGTTGCTAGGTTACATGGATAATGGGCAAGCTTTTTCACAGTTACGTAATATTCCTGAGCTTAATAGGGTCGTATATATGACACAAGGAGAGCAGTCTTTGATGATCGGGAGGTTGCTATGCAAGAGCCTGTTCTGAACTTAGTTTTAATAAAATTTGCTGAAAAGCTTTTGTCCTGTATGGGTAATTACTCATGGTCTGTTCCAAAAAATACATTCATATTCGGCATTGAATTGTGATCTTGAAGGGGCACAGAAATTTTCCTGTGGTAAGGGGCATTGGAACTTTGGAAAGGGCACCACAGCAAAAGCACAGGGCACCACTGCAATTGATGTGGGTGTTGTGGGTTATTTTGGGGCCTCAAATAACTTCAAAAATCCATGCATCATACAGCAGAAAATGCAAGATCCAAGACACAATGTAATCTACAAAGGAATTGAATGTCTTCTTCAAAACTTTCACAAAGTAACTGTTTTCCTTCATATAAGTTTATTTTTTGGTTGCTTTATGTCACCATCAAATAGTTTATGGGTTAAGGGGCACTAGTGACAATCTAATAAACATTTGTTGACAGCTGTAATTAACAACATTGATGCCCTTTGTGTAATTACCAGAGTTAAATTATTCATCAAGGAGCTCAATGTAGTGGAATTTTAATCCTCGGACGGATTTTAATTACACCTTTAATTGAGATAGATCATTGATGTGATTAATTCTATTGTCCACTCAACAGAAGATAGTGGTCATGGATCACTTGTGAGGGGTTTGATTTTAAGCTGACTTTAATTGTCCAAGCGAAGGCTTTGAGCCTTGTAGGAGTGTATTGAACTAGTGACTAGTAGTAGTAAGTGTAGAGTAGAGTAACTGACAAGCCCTCCGTTGTCCAACAAAAGAACCTGGCCTTCCCTTCCCTTTTGAAGGGTTTCCTTCAGGTATGCTGTAGCAACTTGCTCTATGGTTCAAGGAAGGTAGGCTTAAACTGTTTATTTCAGACTGGTGGTGAAGGAACTTCATTGGAGACAGTTTTTAAAGGACAGCATCGGGTATCTGGTTTAGTTTCAGGTGAGGTAGTTTTGGTAGTTTTGATTAAACTGCTGGCTTTTTATATTAGGACCAAGTGTAAATAATTTGAAGTCTTGAAGATAGGATCTGCAATTACCTGAAGTTTTTAACTTTCAATCTCAAATTTCACTGTATAGTTTCACTGGAATATTTTCACTACTTGAACGTTGTATCTCCATTTGGTCTTATTGAAACTGACTGTCAAACAACTTCATTTTATCAAATATAGAGTCTCTACTTTTGAAACTCATCTGTGAAATTTTCACTTGGACCAGTTCACACTTGTCGTAAACAGAAGGAGTTTGCCCCACTGTTTGTGAACAACTTCATTTTATCAATTATAGAGTCTCTACTTTTGTAATTCATCTTTGAAATCTTCACTTGGACCAGTATCTTGTCGTTAACAGAAGGGGTTCGCCCCACTGTTTGTGAACGACTTCATTTTATCAAATATAGTCTCTACTTTTGAATTTCATCTTTGAAATCTTCGCTTGGACCAGTATCCACTTGTCGCAAAGAGAACCTCACTTTTTGTGGCAGCAATATGCACCCCTCACCTTGTATCCCCTTTAAAGGATTTGGGTACCTTTTCAAAATGTACATAGATTTAAATTAAACTTACAGGGTTTGAAGATAATGATAGTGGAAAGCTTCCCTTCAAATATTACTTACTGAGGTGCTGTAGTTTTTGAGAAATGAGTAAAACAATGTCATAAAAATACGTTTGTAAATGCTTAAAATAATTTTCATGACATTGTTTTACTCATTTCCCCTAAACTACAGCACCTCAGCACGTAATATTTTCAGGGAAGATTTCTACTACATGTATCATTATCTTCAAACTGTGTAAGTTTAGTGTAAATCTGTGGACATTGTGTTTTTTGTCCTACAAAAGTTACATACACCCTTTAAGGTGTTGTAGTATGTTTGCTTCATCTCATAAAATCTTTCTTTACAATCTCATTTTGAAGTAGAGAAAGAGGTAATTTTTCACCCAAACAATTGAATCTTATAAAGGCTTCGGGCATGAAGCCTTTCTCAGGCATCACAACTCAATGCAACAAAGGGTGTTTTTCTTTCATTATGAACTCTTCCAACTTTGATGAGCAATTGAGCTAAAATATTGACATGTTTGTTATTTTATGTATATGTTGGGATACACCAAGTGAGGATACCATGGTCTCTAACAACCTGCCTTCTAAGAAAAAACATTGATATTTTTTGTTTTAAATTGAAATGTTTACTTGACCTCAAAGATCATAGACCAAGACCTGAATCTCCCTTGATTATGGTTCATGTATTCTACAGTACATAAGTTTGATAAGCTGATGATGTCAAGGTCCAAGAAATCTGCGAATGTTGTTTGTCCCCACAATCAGCAGTCTTTTCAATTCTAGCCTACATGTAGTAAATGCACCCACTGTACTTTACGCTTGTGTCTATAAATTTGATTTATATCTTCTTGTAATAAATGCTTTAAAGGCTGTGGAAACTATTATCATCATAAAACCTTTCTTGATTACGAGTAATGGGAAGAGATTGATGGTATAAAACATTGTGAGGATCAGCTTCCTCTGAAATGACATAGTTTTCAAAAAAAAAGTAATTTTCCATGAATTTGATTTCGAGACCTCAAGTTTAGAATGTGAGGTCTCGAAATCAAGCATCAGAAAGCACACAACGTCGTGTGACAAGGGTGTTTTTTCTTTCATTATTATCTCGCAAATTCAACGACCGATTGAGCTCAAATTTTCACAGGTTTGTTATTTTATGCATATGTTGAGATACACCAAGTGAGAATACTAGTCTTTGACAATTACCAATAGTGTCCACTGTCTTTAATGTTGTATTAACTTGATGATCACTCAGAATTTTCTTATACCTCCATCACATACATGTACTGTACTATCTTTTTTTGAATATCAAACAATAACCCACATGGGAAACTGACTGGGTAAATTTTAAATGATTTGGGGTTTACCAAAGACAAATTAACTAAAGCGGAATGTGAACCAACGACCTCCAGAGTAATGTGCCGGTACTCTACCAACTGAGCTATCTAGCCCTATGTTAGTGGTCTCCCTATTTTGTCAATATCTTTGTTTTGGGGGTGCCAGGCAGAAGCTGCCAATTAACTGCCGTGAAGTTGATGCTACAACCTGGGAAGTGAAAGCCCGGGATAACCTTAAGGGGATGCAACTTTTTATTTCAGATATCAAGTAATATTCCACAAGGGAAACTGACTGGATAATTTTTTTTAATATAAAACACTAGATTTTTTTTCCACTGAGCTTTCCACACAACACTTTGCGTTTTATGGATAATAAATTAATGACTTTGACCATGGAGTGATGATCATTATGGCTATAGCCAGATTAGCGGGTCTAGGGTTCAACTCCCTTGGGAGGAAATATTGGTTTCAGTATCAATTTGACTTGGCTCAATGACCACAGCTAATAATTGTATATTTTATAGCCTTTGAGATCAAATTCTCGGGTGAATAGAAAAGCTGCATTTATAATGTCCTTGTGATAGGCCTTTCATAGAATGCAAAACGCTCTTTATATACAGATAATATACACTGACCCTTTGTCATCAAACTAAACAACACAAGTTGTACATAATAACAATAAATATGGTGTTCAGAAAGTTACGCTCAGTTTAGTTACGGGGCAATCGCCATTTGATCGAATCACTTTGGATAACTGTGAGAGAGACATATATTTTTTTTCAGTCAAATGCAATTAAAAGACCTGAAACAAAATGCAGATTTTTTTTTTTTTTTTTTCATCAATCAAGAGAAAACCACAAAGAACAAAGGTAGATAGTAGAGTAGGGCTTTTAAAACCAGTATAAACACCAAGTAGAAATTATTTCGGAGAGCTAGTTTCAATTCAGAGTGCTTCCGCCAAACATACAAAATGTTGAATACCCCACAGTTTTGAAACAACCTAGACAGAACCCTGATACAGGCTTGTGTAGATTGCATTATTCACATCTACTCTGCAGCAAGAACGAACAGTTTCACTTCGCTTATTTGTAGCACAAACATATTGACCCAAGGTTTTGGTAATAACGTCCCAAGATTTCGCGGAGCTAATGTCCTGAAATTAACAGCGTCGTCGAGGTATTTAGTTGGTCTTTTACGCACTAATGTTACCTGACCCATATGACATTGTGGTGTTTACAATGAATTTAGTGGGAGGACTGACAAAAAACGATGAGCAATGCCTGAAGCTGTTTATACAATCCCCAGGGATTTCGATTCACACTGCATATAAAAAGCAAGCCTCGTAATATTTTCTTCTGCCGCGGGTAATCCGTTACATGTGCACTTTTTTGCTTGGGCGAGCATTTAGCCAGAAAAACAGTGAGCGCCCTCAGCTATATTAAATATTTGATGAATCCAATCCATTTAGGGGGAGACGTAGTCGTCAAAGGGTGGGTTTGTTTGTCATTAAAATCCCGTGATCTGTGAAGTGGAAAGATGTTTATTGAAAGTTATTAAGGGTTGGAGAATAAAAATCTGATGACTGGATCAATTTGAGTAATTTTGTTGTTGTTAGGATGTGTTTTTTGAGTTGTAGGCTTTGTGTACTTTGCATTGCTTGAGTTGACAATCATAAATGAAAGGGCGTTGAAAGGAATGACGGGATGTTTGGGCACTTTGTAAAGAAACTTTGCCAGAAGGCACAAAATCAATGCCATATTAATGCACTATCCTACTATCAGCCAAACAGCAAAATTAGCTCCAATAGCAGGATGAATGGGAAGCTAGAAAGTAATGTTCGGTGGTTTTAGATGTGGGAGGAAAACCCCAATGGGGGAAAACCCAATCCACATACAAGGCTCTGTTCTGAGGTCAGGTGGGATTCGTAACCAGGGTCAACAGAAATAAAATTTAAAAAAGCAGAGATAGACACCACTTAGCCAACTTAATCCTCAAATTTATTGTTGTTGTTTCTTATGTTTGTTTCACAGACTGGACATCTTGGAAACGGTAACATTTCAGAGAGAGGGGCGCAGTGGATGTCTGACCTCACAACGAGAAGACTGTTTTCAGGTAGGTCTTTCTTTCATGAAAGAAATAATGGTGATTTAACCCTCATCTCCCTGTTTGCGAGTTACCATGATCCTTCTTCACTCATGCTCTAAATTCAGCATATTAATTTTGGTAATTCACCCCTCCCCTGTCCCAAACCATTGGATGCTACATGTAGGTGGATGTGGCTGATATCTGTTATAAAGCAGGATCAGTTTGGTGCAGTACTCAGTCCAACGGAATCAATCAAACACATGCAGTTGGATTTTGATGGGCCAGGGATGGTCAGGGGTTATAACTGCTTTGGTGTCTGTGATATTAAACTATGCGTTAACATTAAGCTTTAACAGAACTATAACTATCATTGAAGATGCTAGTTCGGATTTTTGGTTGATTAGTGATCACAATTACTTATGGTTTGGATCCAACATTTGTAGAACTATATCCCCATCAACATGAGGAATGCTCCTTACGTCGCCATTTTCAGGAAACGTCTTAAAACATTTTTGTTCTCGTAACCCCTGTCTTTGTATTTTTGTATTTTGTACAGCGCTTTGACCTTTTTGTAAAGGGCTTTCTAAATACCTTTTATTTTCTATCAGCCATCATCTCCCCCTCATCTCCAAGTCTAAACTGTTAGTTCATTCCATACAAGCTTAAAATATCTTAAATCTTTGAATCTAAAAAAAAAAAAGAGGAAATTATACCTGTTCTCAAGAGCGTGAGCACTTCTTAATGTTCCACTGATTAGTTTGAAGGCAAATGATTGCCATTGTCTTGTAACCAGCTCTTTAATTACCCTATGTTCATTATCTCAATGGTCGCCTGTGCAAACCTCTCAGGTATATGCATCAGACCTTTTTACTAATGGCATGTTTAATGACCTGTAAGTAATTAGTGCGTCGTTAACTCTTCATTGCATTTTGGAAGAAGTGCCCTTTAACGAGATGTGGAGAAAAGGGTGTTGGACCTTCCTCCAAGAAGATGAGTAGCCTTGATTTCAAGGCTGTGAGATAGCTTTGGTTACAAAACATAAACCCCAGCCGCCTGAATTTGATGGAACTCCAGCTGCCGTTGCAGACTCAAAAATAGTACACCACAAGCACAATGCTCTCACCATGCAATAACATACACAAGCGCTAACTCATCAGTGACCCCCCCCCCCATTGATACACCCTGAAAAGCTGCTGTTCTGTAATAGTGTTTCATGATGTATGTTACAGAAATCCCCTTCCCCCCTTCTGAAAGAACTTTTCCCTATTTTTTACTGCAGTGGATACATACATCATAAAGTAGCATTTAGATATTTGTAACATTTTTCTCTTGACACTGGGCGATTTGGAAAATAAAATCCCTCTCAGTGTTTTTTTTTTTTCTTCGCTAAATGTCATTGTTTCAGAATTGAGCAGTACCATCCACAAACAAATAATTATTATTACTTGGTTTTACCTGTATTAGGTAATGTGAAAAGCAATGGATACTCGGTACTTTCCCGAGTGAACAAAATCCACAGGCGCACTTCTCGGATGAGATTCGAACCCACGACTTTCGCTTTTGTACAGCAGATGTCTTACCACTATCGATTGCCTGATAGCTAGAGGCAGTTCAAATCCTGTACTTTAGCAGCGGGTATCACTACAATTTAATAGATGCTCAATTTGTATCAGGGAAGAAAGAAAAAAATCTTGTTATTGCGCATTAGAAAATGTTCCCTAAATAGATTTTAATAAGAAAAGTTGCCCCTAGCCCCCACCCCCATCTGTCAAAAATCATTCACAGTGTACAGTGTGTCACAGTGGACCGTTATTTAACAGTCCTGCGTGACCAGTTGTTTTGACAAATTATAATAATTAATAATATTGAATCTGCATTCACTGGTTAAAAAAAATCACTTGATATATTTTTCATCGTCATGGGATCTCATCCGAAAAATATTCACCATAAAACAAGAAACCCCATATGTTATAAATACTTCCTTTTGCAGTTAATTTTCATCCCTCCGCTAACTCTCAGTGGAAATCATCTTAAATTTTCCAACTACCCACTACCCAGTCTCGCTGACTTTCTGTTTAAAACAAACAGTTTAATTTTTTTCCCCCAAAAAAACCTTGTGAACAAATTATCAACCTACGCTTCCCTCTCTCCCCCACACATCAGTCAGCCTTGTTTCCCTCTCTCCTGTCTCATTCTCTTTCTCTCAAAACAACATGCACTTCATTCCTTCAGCCTTTCTTTAACTATAATCCCAACGACGACACCCATAGAGAATAACCCCATCAGCTGGAGCGTAAATATTACATGGCCCTTCTTACCCTAGAAATCTACTTTTCATGCTTATATAGGGTAAGCGCTAAAGTTCAACAATAACTGTAAGCTAAAATATTACCAGGGAAATTATTTATAATGTTAAAGGCACTGGACACCTTTGGTCATTGTCAAAGACAAGTATTCTTACTGTACAGGTGTTTCCCAACATATGCATCAAATAACAACTGTGAAAATTTCGGCTCAAAATTGGTCTTAAAGTAATGATAGAAAAAACTACAATTGTGAGTGCTTTTAGATGCCTAATGAAGGGCTTTAGGCCTGAAGTCTTTTAATGTTCAAAAAATAGAAAGTAAGAAATTAACTCTTTCTCAAAAACTATGTTGCTTCAGAGGAAGCAGTTTCTCACTATGTGTTATACTATCAACAGCCCTCAAATTGTTTTTTACCAAGTAAAGGCACACACCGGCTCACCGTTTACGCAATTTAGGGCTGTAGAATCACAAATAATGTTGTTATACATGGTTGCTGTAAAAAAATCATCAAAATGTCACGTATTTAGCGAAAAATTATTTTAAAAAACCAAAGCGGCCATATAACAAGCTTCCGTTACACGGACTCTTTGAATGTGAATCTTACGTTAGATTTTTCACCATTATTTACATTTTGTAGCGATAATTTGAATACATGATCTTTTTCGTCAATTATTCGTTAATAATTTTGTAAAAAAAAAAATTTAAATTTGGTTAAGTAAGTTACTTTTAGACGGCTGAAAGTAAAACTAGCCTGGAAGGTCACGTGATTGTTTGTACCACTTTTTGGTTAGAACAATCACGCGACCTGCGTTTTTGTCTTAAAATGCTCAAAAACGGCTAAATTTGATGATTTTTTTTAAGGACTGTTCTTCTTCATTCCTGGAAGACCGTTGAAGTCATATGTTAGTCTATTTTGTAGCCCAAATAGCCCAATTTGGCCGGTGTGTCCCTTTAAAGGAGTGCACAGGTATAATTGTCAACACTGTTTGTAAGCAAATAATTATAGACAAAATAAGTAGTAATGTTACGTGCACTGGCAAAAATTCCTAAGTAATCTGTGAAATATTGTCTTCTCTAAACAGAGATAATATAAGGCCCTGCTTGCAAGAGTCCAATAACCTCATCAACTTGGGTCGATTTCACAAAGAGTTAGGTAGGGGATATTACAAACTTACGGCTAGTCTTAAGTTAGGACGAGTGACTTAACCTAACTCGAGATAAGACTAGTCTTAACTCTTTGTGAAATCCACCCCTGGACTGTTAATATTACATGGCTCTCTGCTAACCCAGCATTAACCACTGTGCTTATAGGTTTTTAGCCCTAAATTTCAACACTGACTTTGCAGGGAAAATGATCAGGAAAATGAGTAGTAATGTCAAGTGTAAAGGCAAAAAGTTCTAAGTAATCTGTGAATAATATTGATTACTCTATTAAAGGCAGTGGACACTATTGGTAATTACTCAAAATAACTATTAGCACAAGACCTTACTTGGTAATGAGTAATGGGGAGAGGTTGGTAGTATAAAACACTGTGAGAAACGGCTCCCTCTGAAGTGAAGTTTTCGAGAAAGAAGTAATTTTCCACGAATTTGAGGTCTCGAAATCAAGCATCTGAAAGCACACAACTTTGTGTGACAAGGGTGTTTTTTCTTTCATAGTTGTCTCGCAACTCCGACGACCAATGAGCTCAAGTTTTCACAGGTTTGTTATTTTTTGTATATGTTGAGATACAGCAAGTGAGAAGACTGGTCTTTGACATTTACCAATAGTGTCCACTGGCTTTAAGGGGATAATGTTGGGTCCTGCTTGCAAGAATCCAGAGCAGGCCAATGTACTCAGTGCATACCACAGTCTACCTCCTCATTCTACCTCCTCATTCTACCTCCTCATTCTACTGACCTCCTCATACTACCTCCTTATTCTACCTCCTCATTTTACCTCCTTATTCTACCTTCTTATTCTACCTTCTTATTCTACCTCCTCAGACTACCTCCTCATTCTACCTCCTCTAACTACCTCCTTATTCTACCTTCTTATTCCACCTCCTCAGACTACCTCCTCATTCTACCTCCTCATACTACCTCCTTATTCTACCTCCTCATTTTACCTCCTTATTCTACCTTCTTATTCTACCTCCTCAGACTACCTCCTCAGACTACCTCCTCTAACTACCTCCTTATTCTACCTTCTTATTCTACCTCCTCAGACTACCTCCTCATTCTACCTCCTCATACTACCTCCTTATTCTACCTCCTTATTTTACCTCCTTATTCTACCTTCTTATTCTACCTCCTCATTCTACCTCCTCATACTACCTCCTTATTCTACCTCCTCATTTTACCTCCTTATTCTACCTTCTTATTCTACCTCCTCATTCTACCTCCTCATACTACCTCCTTATTCTACCTCCTCATTTTACCTCCTTATTCTACCTTCTTATTCTACCTCCTCAGACTACCTCCTCAGACTACCTCCTCATTCTACCTCCTCTAACTACCTCCTTATTCTACCTTCTTATTCTACCGCCTCAGACTACCTCCTCATTCTACCTCCTCTAACTACCTCCTTATTCTACCTTCTTATTCTACCTCCTCAGACTACCTCCTCATTCTACCTCCTCTAACTACCTCCTTAATCTACCTTTTCATTTAACCTCCTTATTCTACCTCCTTATTCTTCCTCCTCATACTACCTCCTCATTCTACCTCCCCATTTTACCTCCTTATTCTACATGTACCTCCTTATTCTACCTCCTCATCAAGTCTTTGACACGGAAGCTTTCCGCTCTCTCAACACTTTCCCTCTTCCCTGTTTTCTCTCTGGAGTTTTCACTGTAGTGTGCCGTACAGAGGAGCCGAGATGATATATCGATTGTTGTTTAATGTTCGGATTGATTCAATATTGATGTTAACTTGGTTAGCCAGCTTGTATGCCCTCCCCCACGTGAATGTGTTTTCTTGTTTTTCTGTTGTGGTTGTATGAATGTCAAGGCATTGGAACACCATCCCACCAAGCAACCTCATTATAACGGTATCATGCACAAAGTGCAAAAAATCCATAGTTGTGGCTGCTGCGGATAAAATTGCTGTTTTTCTCCGGTTCATACGCACTAATAATCCATCTTTGCAGGTGAGCTTGGCATTTTGGAATACTGTGTGATGGCAGACTTTGCTGAGAAGAGGGGGGGGGGGGGGGAGAGAGTTCAGTCACACTTTGGAGGATAGAGATGTGATGCTCTTTTTAAACACTGCGTTAAAGCGTTGATATACGCCAAAAATCACACCCCCAAATAAAGAAAAGAGGAATTGTTTTCAAAACAACATTGAGTTGTTGAAGAAACTATCAAAGGTTTAAAAAAAATGGTCTGCTTGTAGTTCGAATTGACTTGTAAGTTGTGTTTGAAGCTTTGCATGGTACGGAAAATCAAGGGAACTATTGCGAGTACAACCATGTGTTATAGGAAAACGTTCCCTTGCATCGGACGAGTTGGTCAATAAAAAGCGTTTGTAACCGTTTTTTATAAATTGCATATGGTTGGAAAGATGTTCTAAAACTAGAATACAATGATCCACACAAGTTTGCCTCAAAATTGCGTGATTTTCCTTTTACTGTGCGAACTAACACGGTCGGCCATTTATGGGAGTCACAATTTTGACTCCCGTAAATGGCTGACCGTGTTAGTCAACAAGGTTAAAGGAAAACCACGCAATTTCGAGGCATGTTTGTGTGGATCATTGTATTCTACTTCTACAACATCTTTCTACCCATATGCATTTTATAAAAAACGGTTACAAACGCATTTCAAAGACCAACTCGACCGATCCACGGCAATGGTTCCTTTAATCTCTTTGGGAGGAGTGTTGTCTCTGAAAAGAGTTGGTGTGGTCTCAACGTTTCGAATAGTATCTCTGCTTGTCTTCAGAAAAACAATTCACTTATCTTTGCAACCTTCTCCACACCCGCCAGTCTTTGTATTATTTAAGATCCACTTCAGCTGTTGTATTCAACGTACCAATGTAGGATCTAAAGCTTTTGTTGCAACTGGGTCTTCCTCAGTCTGTTTATTTAACCAATTCCCTGAGTTCCTTCAAATCCCAATTAAAAACCCATCTCTATCCTAAGCTACTCTAGATTGAATCATTGTTAATTGCATTGTTTTGTCTGTAAAACAATGTAGTTTTTTTTTGTTTGGTTGCTATTGTATTTCATAAGCGCTTTGTATCGCTTTTGTATACAAGGTTATTATTATTATTATGATTATAATTATTATTATAATTATTATTATTACTATTATTATTCACATACTTGTTGAAAGAAAAACAATTGTAACTTGAACTCATGTAGTTGGGATAAATACAAACTTTCCATAATCCATAATGTAGTGTGTTCTATTGGGATATGGCTCAAATATTTCTGCAATGCAGGTGGTAATTACTTCTCTCTTTAATGCCGTGCAATCATTTTGTGAAGATTGCGCGGTTTCCTTTGTGTATGGCAGATAATCATCATGGCCAACTGCATCACATTCACCTTAATTGCATACGAGCAGCGATGTGTGTGATGGTATGTAGGCAGCTAGAGTGTGTATGATGTTTCACATGTTCACCTAGTTTGCAGGGCCCAATTTCTTGGCTCTGCTTACCTCCGGATTCTGCGCTTACAACCACCATTCTCTGTTAACATGTGAGCGCCAAATTTCTGCGTTAACAGTGTAAGTGTAGAATGTGTGATAACATGGAGTACGCACGGGCACAAGCCAAAATTCTCTGCTAACCCAGAAAATACGCTTGAGGTAAGCACAGAATGCCCTGCTTCCGCAAGCGCCGATTCTTTGCTTACGGTAAGCAGAGCCATGAAATTGGTCTCATTTTTTACATACCAGCCGTTGAAACGAGATCGTCTGATACTCTTTAAACCGGTGGTCCTATTTATGAATCGTCGTCCTCACTCGCTTGTCATCAACATTTGGGACTCGGAAGTGTGGTCCTGGCTCATGGTCCACAGGGAGTTGTTCCGATTGCATTCCAAGAAATGGAGCATTTTTGAAATCAATGATAAACTCTGGAATATTTGTAAGCATCTTCCCATTGCTGTTTGTCATGAATAGTTGATGCTTGAGTTTTTCTTCTTTGACCCTCCCTGGGCTACATAGTTTATTAGGTTGGAAAAAATAGTCAATTACACCCACTTTTGAGCTATAAAAGTATTATAATTGCTCTTTAGTTTTTTGCACCAAACGTCAATCAAACTTGGATGCACTTAAGATTCGGAGAAATGAGGAGAAGATTGAACTTTAAACAAGAAATTAAATTAAGTAATTGACTGACTATCTTAATTCAAACTCAGGAACATACGGCCATAACCCCAGGGAGGGTAAGAGCAATGCTATAAATACCTGCTCATTAGGCTCCGTCTCTGGCTTCAGGCTCCGTTTGATGTTGGAAACACTGTATAGAATGTTTTAAAACATTGTTAGAAAGATACAAAGATACCCCTTTGAAGCAATGTAGTTTTTTAGAAAGAGGTAATTTTTTCACCCCAAAAAGTGAATCTGAAAAAGAATTCAGTCTCAACAGGGCATCTGAAAATCACACAATTCTGCAAGGTTCTTTTTTCTTTGATTATTTTCTTGCAACTTTCTTGACCAATTGGGCCCCACTTTCCACAGGTTTGTTATTTTATGTTTATGTTGGAATACAGCAAGTAAGGAAACTGGTTTACGACAATTACGAAAAGTATACACTGCCTTTAAAACAGGATGAGGAGCACTTTACAACTTATCTTCTTAAAACAGATGTCCCTGTATTCTGACTAAACGAAGGTTAGTTACAAAATTAAAGTTGAAGTTTATCTCAAGAAAATTATCGATGCTTCCCATCAGACCTTTGGGTTTACGGTCAAGTTCCCCAAGGCCAAGGTTATAGATCAGTATGGCTTAAATTCACACATCATAGGCACCGCTCTATTGTTCAAGAAACGGCCCACATTGGTTGCAGTATATTTTTAAAAACTCAAAGGGTTGCTCTATGATTGGTCTGGAATAGTAGAATAAATACTGAAAGGGTTGCTCTATGATTAGTCTTGCATTCCTACAGGAACATGCAAAATATGTGAACTTATTCTAGTTTAACTTTAGAACAAAGACAAGTTATTGACTAGAGGACGACTTGAAAATGCCCACCTCCGGATTAACATGCAAGCGCTTTACCAGCTGAGCTATCTAGCCCTAAACATTTTCCTAATCACTTTCCTCATTTTCTCTTGTGGTTTATTACTTGCTATCATTCTAGTTTATTTACAAACTACTTGTTGAGAGCCACTGACTGAGTGTATTTCTTATAGTATAATGTCAAAGAACAAGTTGAAAAGTCATCATTCAAAATGGTTCAGTCAATTCTAAAGGCACTTTTTATAACAGTTTAATTCATTTGGTTTTAGTGTAAAGACACAATTATAGAAAAATTATTTAGAGTTTAGAAAATACTATAAAGAGAAGAGAGGAAAAAACGGGCTGAGTGTTCTATTTGGGATTAATAAAAAATTAGCTGTACTAAATCATAATTATGAAAAATTTCTTGAGACTTTGCATTTGTATTAGGGACTTTCAAAATTTCATAGTTTGTTCTTTGACAAAGAATAAGTAATTGGGTCGGGAGTTTGTCTAAGTGGGACACATTTCCGGAATGGGGACAAAATCAGAACCAATGAGGTTTTCCTGTGTATCTGTCATGACCATGGTCTTTTTATTTACCGCGTTTCTTCTTTTTTTAAATGATGGATGTGAGCAAACGCCACTGTAACAGTAAATATGTTTTCAGCGCGGTTTCCACCATTTCCTTTGATCTTCTTCCGTTATCGTCTTTTTTTCGTCTACCCACTTCTGGAGGACCGACGTGTCGGCATGAACATAGAGTAAATGAAAGGGTTGCCGGGGCGATGTTTAACTAGGACTCATTCAGGCGATAGTAGAAGAACAGCGTTCTGGTGAGCCATCCGTCTTGATTGCTCATTACCGCTCTAACGTTAATATAAACACCATACTATATTCCTGGTATGATGCCCGCTCATATCCAGCAATTACATGTACACCAGTGGAGCACTTGATCTGACTCCCATTTGACTTGTTCTCCCGATGTATTTTCTTCCTTGCGTGTTTTTTTCCTGATTTAAATTACATTACTCGGAGTCAAGGTGTTTAGCTGTTTCATTACATACATGGGTAAGTCGGTTTGGACTCTCTGCAGCGATAGCTCGAGATGCAGGCTACCAGCTTGACTCCATCGTGTGTACTTTACCAGGGGAATAGAGCTGATCTATGTGCTGTGCTACAACAAACCCTGTCAGGTCTCTCGGTAACCGTGATGAGAGAGCTTTTGTCCCATCCATAATCAAATTATTTTTTGCGAAAGAGGGCTGGTGTACTTTTTTCTTTCCCCCTCTCTCACATTTTCCCCCGGTGTTTATGTATGTCTTAAACAGCCTTTAGTCCTTGAGAAGGATCCTTGATGCCCGGTATCTTGCTACCTCGGACTTAAAAGTCATTCTGTGCTGGCCTGAGCTATAAGGAGAAGGTGAGTGCATTTTTGTGACTGAGGAAAAAATGTATGTCAAACGGGGCTTTGCGTGAGCGGTATTAACAAGATCTTGTTTTCTGCTGTTAAGTTCAGACGTTTGCTTTTTTCCTCACTTGATGTCGTCATAAGCTGTTTATGGTGGCCTTCTTAGCCCAGGGCCCAATTTCATAGAGCTGCTTAAGTGCAAAGAAGTAGCTAAGCACAACAAATTATGCTTACCAATACCAGAACATGGTTACCAGCCAAAATACCATGTCACATGTACAATTCTGCTTTTCTGCTAAGCAGAAAATTGTTAATCAATATTTTCTGCTTAAGCAGCTTTATGAAATTTTGCCCTGGTAAAGCCAATAAAGGCCAATGCTAACTCATCGTTATTGTCATACTACAGCTATCTTTTTACTTTTTCACTTTCAGTAGCCCAAACCATGGATTTTATAAAACACAATTTGTCATCTCGTATCCAGGAGTGCCCAATTTCATAGAGCTGCTTAAGCAGACACTTTTTTGCCTAGCAACAAATTAGCAGGATACCAGTCAGATTTTGTAAATGTGACATGGTATTTTGGCTTGGTTCACCTTATTCTGGTAAGCATAGTTTTGTGCAGTTTTCTGGTCAGTATAACCCATTCAAGAAATCTATAAAAACAAAAATTGCTCTTTGATCAACGAAAAAATTGATCTGATAAATGAGCAATATCACAGAACAAATAAATTAGGCCAAGCAATGAAAAAAGCCAATAGGATAGATATTAAGTGTAAAGATGTAGCCATCAATCAAGTAGCAGATATGGAATGATGAAGTGATAGTATTGCTTAGCAACTGTTGCTATGCCAGTCAAGCAATCGCAACGTCTATTAGGCGTTCAGATACAGTTCATGACCAAGGCATGCGTTGCTATGCTGGAACTGTCTTATTTCAATAAAAAACTTATTTCAAGAAAAACTGTCAGTCCACACAAATTTTTTCTATTAATATTTTGGGAGTGACATAAGAAAAGTTTTGTTTAAATAAGATTGTTTTCTTATTTCATGAATACAAGTGTATGAGGGTTGGTCACAGAGTAAGTCAGATTTGTCCAGCTTTATATTAACTTATTTTATTCTTCTACCATTATAACGGGTGGAACCTTCCCGCTCGGAATCCATGTCAAGCCCCGTGTCCCCCTAAATCAGATCAAAAATGGAATACAGAAATGGATGTTTTGATACTTTAAATACCCCCAACTATGGTGGCCCCGAAGGGACATCGCATAACGCAAACGTGTGCGCACACGTATGCAATGTCGTGAAACAAATCGCGAATATATGCGCACACGTATACAATATCGTGAAACAATTCGCGAATATGTGCGCACACGTATGCAATGTCGTGAAACAATTCGCGAATATGTGCGCACACGTATGCAATGTCGTGAAACAAATCGCGAATATGTGCGCACACGTATGCAATGTCGTGAAACAAATCGCGAATATGTGCGCACACGTATGCAATTTCGTGTACCAAATCGTGAATATGTGCGCACACGAGTGCGATTTGTTTTGCAATGTCGTGAATTTTATTGCATACCATGTTGCATACCATTAGGATGATGTCATAGTTGTGGATAATTTGTTACCGATCTAGGGAGTACTGTGGCGCTACAGCAGGCTCCTTCTGTAAAGCATGTGTATACCCAGGAACTTGGCACCAGGTCAAGGACGACCACACGCCTCGCTTGCCTCACAACAAAGACTACTGCTGCAATGACTACCGCTTATCTCACTGTTGGAAAGAAACCCCCCAGATCATTAGACATTTTATTCAAAGGTATGCAACATGGTATGCAATAAAATTCACGACATCGCAAATAATATTCGCAGACGTGTGCGCACATATTCGCGAATTGTTTCACGACATTGCATACGTGTGCGCACATATTCGCGAATTGTTTCACGACATTGCATACGTGTGCGCACATATTTGCGAATTGTTTCACGACATTGCATTCGTGTGCGCACATATTTGCGAATTGTTTCACGACATTGCATACGTATGCGCACACGTTTGCGATATGCGATGTCCCTTCAGGGCCACCATACCCAACCCTAATTTATGTCACTGGCTTTGCTTGCCCACTCCCCCCTAAAAATATAAATAAACAATTGAATAAATTGACAGAAATTTAAAAAAATGTTTTAAACACTGCTAATGAACATTTGTTTTATATGTATAGATAAGAAGAGTTGACTTGAAGAGGATACTTAAAAAAAAAAAAAGGGCTACTGTTAACTTGAAGATGCTCCAAAAACAAAAAAAAAACAAAAAACACTCTTTGTGGATTGATTTTAGGTTGAATGCATCTACTGAAACCAGATGCCCTAGTTCCGTCTCCTATTTATCGGCTTCAGATACTTTGATTCCCTTTCTCCATCCATCTCATTTGTCTTCATTCCCCACCATCCTGTCACCTCTTCCTCATGATCCTTAGTTTCTTTCCTCCATCACTTCCGTCTCTCATCCGTATTCAGTTTTTGCGGCTCGCTATTACTCTTAGAAAAGATGAAAAGCTTTAGAAATGTCCGCGGTGTAACCTGAAGTCATAAAATCATTACAGTATGTGAAAGCCCCGATGTCATTATTGCGTGGGTAGTTGTGTTTCCTTCAGAACAAGAATCAAGAAAGAAATAATTCTAAAAGTTTTGTATAATCACCCTTTTTTTTCTCTCGGTAAGGCTACTTCTTACTCTTCCTGAGATGTTATTCATTTGGTGGGAACACTTTATAAATACTGTCATGAGTACAATTTATTTATTGTAACGTTTTCGTCGTTAAAAAAATGTGGTTCAAGAACAATGTGGTTTAAAAGCAATATTATCAACAAACTCAGAGCTGCCAACTCTCCTTGATTCTGTCGAAAGTTCCCTAAAAATAAACCAATCTTTCCATGTTCTGATGAACCAATTTGAATATCTCCCTGATTATGGAAACTTTATCCACTGATAGTTGTAAAAAATCTCCCTGATTGCAAAATGCAATTGTTGGCAGCTGTGCAATACTATCAAGAACAATATTTTCAGCGCCAACACTCTTCCAGAACTCGTTTGCTAGTTACAGTTACTTCTTTTCTTCCATACCATGCAAAGCTTCAAACATCACTTTTATTATATCATCGTCCTTTCACTTGTTTGTAAACACAACATCTTTCAGCTAGCTCAGTAAACATACACACTGACTCCATGTGCTTATATGTACATAACCTGAACTTCGCAGTTGAACACACACCTCATACACAAGATATGTGTGTGTTCATTCCACAAAATTAAACCTTTATTGTGCCGGTGCAAGCAATACCACACCACCAGGTTCCCTGCACTTTTGTGGTCAATGATTAAAACACATTCACAGATTTCCCCGCTTGAGGAAGCAACAATTTACAGTGTAATTTCATTCAATAAAATTTTGCTCTGTTGTTCATGATCAGAAGCACACATGTCAAATTATGTCTGACGTCATGCTTCAGGGCTTACCAGGAGATGGTGGGAGACGGTGGATACTGGATACTCAATTTTGAGAACTTTTATCTTGAACACATATCGGCCCAATAACTGGATTTCCTGTTGAACATGCAAATGCTGGTAGCGTCTAACTGGGGGAAAACTTGTAGATGAACAAGACATTAATATCTTTCTTTAAACATACTCTCATTACTAGTGATATGAGATGGGAAGTTAAGTCTAATGTTACGATAATAATGGTGCAGGGACTCCCTGGCCAGTCTAGGTCTGGATATTTTCCTAAGTTTCCCCAACAGTAACGCAAAACTAGACAAACAAGCTCTTAAGAAAGTGAATGTCTTGCCCCTCAAGTCATATTCATAATGTTCCATTTACATTTCTCCAATCAATTTCCATACCTTGCTATAAGGACATTCAGTACTGTAAATACAACAGGCATAACAACTCCTTTATATATAGGATTTGAGGCATTGCTCCTTTATAGTTGATCAACCAGTTTCCTTTGTTTGTTGTTCCTTCAAAGTTCCCTAAACCCCAATAATAATCTTAATTTTCCAAGACTTCCAAACTACGCTCGCATACTGTACTTATCCCAATGTTCCAAAGTTTCAAGCCCCAACCTAACTCCTTACCTGCCAAATCTCTAAAACCCAAACTACAACTCTCAACAAACTTTAACTCTTCAGTCTAGACCTTCTTCCATCCCATTTCAAAGACACGTTAAGTTATTGTCCAGTGGTTAACCATTGTGCAATTCAACCGTAATAGTTATTGGTTATGACCGCGAAAGTGCCACCCAGGTAACCAAATTCATTTAAAAGAATCCAATCATGTACTCTTTCATAACCCTTCCAAATTCCATTAAATGCCAATTTCAAATTTGGTTCACACTGCTTTCTCCCATTCCCCTCGACCCCTCAACCCCACTTCTGGAAAACAAAATCCAATAAATCTACGGATGCATGAATTTGAAATATTTTGTGCACAAGTTTAGTGATGGAGATTTGAACATTGTACACAATGTAATTCCAATGGCACTTGATCACTGCCCCCGTTACGCTATCCCTGTCCCAACATCCGCTTGTTTTTAATAACGTGGTTGAGAGATGCGCAGCGTTCACTGAAGAGGGAGGTATCCTTGTTTAATCAAGAGTCTGTGTTTATCTTAAAGATGCGCGGAGGATTGAAGTGTTTTCATATGTTGTGTTCTCATCAAAGGTGAAAGTGTCTTCGTGCGTCCTCTTGATAAAATAAAAAAAAAAAAACAGAATGGTAAATTGAAGGTTTGTTTAGTTTTGATACACTGATGGTTATCTTTGGTGAGTTCAACAACATTGTGATGTTTTTGCTTTCATATTTTTTTGTGTGGTCTTTTATCAAACGCAAACAAAACTTTGTGAGTTTGTTTAAAAAGGAAAAATAAAACTTTATTTAGCGGAATCAGTCTGGACAATTACCATTATTAGATAAAAAGAAAATTGAGTCCACACACAATTGTGTTTGAGACATTTTGAATTGGACACAGTTGGAGATTTTTCACCCTCGGGCCTTTGTTCCCAGTCTGTGGTATTTTCACAGCGTTTTCCCCTGGTGTATTAAAACCATAATCCAATAAGACCCATCTTCCACCATCCAGATGTGTGCTTATCTGATCTCACTGTATGCAAGATGGTGTGAATTTATTGGCTTGCTCCTACACCGCCCTGAGTAATTAGTAATTTACCGGTGTTAATTACTAATGCTTATTAAAAGTAGCCCAGTGGGGGGATGCGTTACCCAATTCCTGGGTTGATTAGGTTGGGAATATAATATAAATATATGAGTCATTGTTGTCAGAGAAAGAGGATCTGCATAAAATCAATATCATGGGTCTATTTGAAGAGGGTGTCATCTTCACAAAGGGAATGGGCACTGGGCAGTGGTGCGAGGAATGACTGGATTGGGTGGTAACATTGTTTAGTGTTACTGTGGCCGTCCAACCATAGAGAAAGTCTTATGGTCCAACCATACAGCTGGGATCACACAGACAATATTAGATGGGTTTAGCAGATATGTTCACGCTTACTGGCTTAATCCCCGTGCTTTGTCATGGATGGTATGAACTAATGAGCTTTTGTTCCTACGAAGCGTGCAATAGTTGGCTTTAAATACTTCTTTTTATTTGAATTCATTCCACAAATCAATGATACATCACTGCACCCAGATAAAGAAACCAACTAGGGCCTAATTAGTTCATTGTAGCTCACAGAAAAGTCAATAAATAATTAATGATTTTTATGAATGAATGACATTCGTCAAATTTATTAAACTTTTAAGAATCTTATTTCACAACCATTACTGTTTGTGTGAGGTGCCTTGAGCCCCATTTCAGGCTGATGCTGCACTATATCACAAGTTCTTTATTATTTTTATCATGTTGTGATCCATATAACATACTACTTTAAAAACCCTTGACACTATTGGTAATTGTCAAAGACTAGTCTTCTCACTTGGTGTATCTCAACATCAAATAACACAAACCTGTGAAAATTTGAGCTCAATTGGTCGTCGAAGTTGCGAGATAACTATGAACGAAAAAACACCCTTGTCACACGAAGTTGTGTGCTTTTAGCTATGCTTGATTTCGAGACCTCAAATTCTAAACACTGAGGTATCGAAATCAATTTCGTTGAAAATTACTTCTTTCACAAAAGCTATGTCACTTCAGAGGGAGCCGTTTTTCACAATGTTTTACCAATACTACCAACCTCTCCCCATTACCTATACCAAGTAAGGTTTTATGCTAATAAATATTTTGAGTAATTACCAATAGTGTCCACTGCCTTTAAAACAAAACAAATACTAGTTTGCTGTTCCAAAAGTTAGTCACTCTAATACATCATTAATGATATAATAATATATTGCATTCGCAGTTGTTCACTGTTTTAAAACATTTTGGTTCTTATGACATAACCAACTGCTAGTGCCCATTGCTTGACCACTCCAGCAAGAAGTCCACATTCACAGAAAACAGAAATATTGTGTTCAAAGTTTTTGCAAACTCTACTTGATGATTTCATTATAATTTTAGAGCATACTAAAAAGAGTACAAATTGCCTCACTTGTTGAACTTCCTTTAATAATCTTATAAAAAAAATCATTGAATGTAAAATAAATCAAGAATTATATGACAAATAAGACTGCATGTGCAGCAAGCAGCGTTGTTGCTTCAATTTCACAATCTAGGTTCTTGTGGCCTCGCTCTTTGTTCAGACGCTACTTATGGTCAAATTGCAAACTGCTTCAAGTCCTTCAAGCGAATTCAGAAGTATTTGTAAGGGTGTGGATAAATTTAAATGTCATCGCGCAAAGAGAAGAAAAAAATACTAAATGGCTCTTGCAGGCAGATTGAGTATGAGACTTGAAGTGGTATGACTTCCTGGCTGCAGTTTGTTTTTGACAATCTGTTCTTCATTAAGAAAAGAAAAGAGCAAATTCTTTGCAATTTTGCTGAGATTTATTTGTTGTGCTTGATACAACTGCTATTCAGGGCTTTGCTACTTACTCTTTTGCTCATTGTTGTTCTTTAACCATGAAGACAGACACTCAAGATGGCATTAGCTGTGAATAGTTCAGACCCCCCCCCCCCTCCACTATATTCTAGACTCCTCCTGGCGCTGTTTTTCAAGCATCTTAATGCTCAGAAAATTAGGTCTGTATAATGACATTGTTCAGACACTTTTGGTCATGGTAATTTTCACTTCATTTGTATCACATTCAGATGGGACGTATTTGTCCGAAGTGTTGTGTAAAGTAGGCAGTTGCACTTGCATTTCATTTTATATAATTTATACTGGTTGTAAAGCAAAGGACTCTGAGAAAAGTAAACCTAATCACTGTACTAGCCAAGAACCCCGGGAGAAGAGACAAGAAAGGATGTTCCAGGTTTAGATATGGGAGAAAAAAAACCCCCAGATATATTCCAAAGGGAAACACATGCAGTAAAGGTTGGGGCTGAAAAACCAAATGATTCGAACCGGGTCCTGGAGGTGGATTGCTAAGAGAGGGGGGTTTCCCTCAGTGTTTCTGGCAGTGGCTGCTGAATGTTCTGCGGCACCTTGTAACCCTTATAAGGTGTTAATTAATTCAACAACCTTTTCAGAACCACCCCAACTCATTTAGAGATAGTCATTACATGGTGTTACCGCAAACTCTTCTATATCTTATTTCCACTATGCAAAGTTTCAAATCCTACTCAACAACCTGTATTGAAATGTTTTGTTTGTTCAAGCCCTTTGGCATAAAAGTATTATAATTACTTTATAATCTATGCTGTAATCAGTATGAGTAATTTACATTTTCCCTGTCCAGCGTTGTCTGGCTGTGGATGTCTCGCTTACATTTTCTGCTTTCTCCAGAAGATGCTCAGAGCATACCAACCAAAACGTTGAGTTGAAACCAACGGTTCTTTTCAGAACAGCCCCAACTCATTGAGAGATATTCATTACATGGTCTTACCTCAAACTTTTCCATATTATTTTTTATATATACAATTTCTGTATTACTTTGATTTGGCTAAGTTTGCCTTCTTTTGCCTTTGCTTTGCCTCACTCTGACTTCCTACTGCTAAGAATAATTAGATTTATTGAGTGCCTTATGCTGATCCAACCCTGAGGCAATTTACAACATTAAAACTTCTTAAAGAATATAAAGAAACTTGGATTAAAAAGACTAACATAACACAGACAATTATATATATATATATACATGTATAGGCCTATCGCTAGTGACACTTTATATCGTCAGTGATGCTAAATATTGTCAGTGACACTATGAACTGAGTATGGTAAAAAAAACTCTGCGTTCGGAGAAAATTGCGATTGAAGTAAAGCTATTTTTGCAAACTGCTGTTTCAGAGACTGATTGCTATTATTTCTAACAAAATTAAATACCGAATAAAGATGACTTTGTGATGAGTAACTACTTCACAAATGCATTACCTCACTTTGCAAATCATTGTGTATTTTTAATTAGTCAGTTTGTGGCGCAACCATTGATATATTATAAATATACCTGAACAAAGAAATATTGCCATATGGTACATTAAGTTAAAAATAGCAATGAGTTCTAAGAAGATCATACTCATCGACACCAGCAGTAAAATTGGAAAAAAATAGCCTGTTCCAAAACAATAAGAAATATCAGAACATCAGAATGATTAAAAAGGTTAAAGGTTAAACAAATTTGCCATTAGACGATGAAAAGAGGAAAGCCCTGTTGATCACAACGATGGTTTCTTCAAGTCAATATTTTCTTCGGACGATTTTTCCAAGAATTTGGTGCTGCACTTCAAATTCGATTTCTTTGCCTCGCATAGCTTCCAAGCCTAAAATCTGACCATTCCACTGAAAGTTTCTCGGTATCCCGATAACATACAGAAAGGCAATCTCTGCTCAAGTTAGACCTTTAAAGGAACACGTTGCCTTGGATCGGTCGAGTTGGTCTTTAAAAAGCGTTTGTAACCGTTTTTTATAAAATGCATATGGGTAGAAAGATGTTGTAAAAGTAGAATACAATGATCCACACAAAAATGCCTCGAAATTGCGTGGTTTTCCTTTTACCTTGTCGACTAACACGTCGGCCATTTATGGGGGTCAAAATTTTGACTCCCATAAATGGCCGACGATGTTAGTTCGCACAGTAGAAGGAAAACCACGCAATTTCGAGGCAAACTTGTGTGGATCATTGTATTCTACTTTTAAAACATCTTTCCAACCATATGCATTTTATAAAAAACGGTTACAAACGCTTTTGTTTTGACCAACTCGTCCGATCCAAGGCAACGTGTTCCTTTAACTTTGAAATCTATTATTGTACTATAAGGCCTCAGCTTTCTTTTACACATATTAAGTGTCTACTTGAATGAACAACCTCTTCACCCTTCTGTCTCATGCTATGCCATAAACAAACTACCTGTTTTCAAGTTTTTCATGGATATTCTATCGTCCCTGGTTAGACTTCTTGCTCCTCGTCTTACAGCCTCTTCATAACTTCCAGGACAAAAATACACACAGTCGGGATATGTCTGTGTTGAACGAAGAAGAAAAAAATACACGGCACTAGCAGGGCTGACAGCGCTTAATGCATACAAACTACTTCGTAAATCGCTTTCGGCGGGTAATGATATACGCGTTGGATCCTGGACTGTGGTACCAGGTGATCTAACATAATTTCACTGCCAACACTCATGGTAGGCCTTCCATATTGTTGCCCTTCCTTTTTTTTTTCGTCTTCTGGATCTTACATTTTCTTTGGATATTTCTCTGAAGGCTTTCATTTTTTTACTGATGGGATTCATGAAGCACCAGCTAAGTTACAAGACGTGTCTCTATGCGTTACCAGAGGGACAGTTTGGGTTGCAGTTGGGCTACCTGCTGAGGTCCTTACACCTTGCAGGTAACAAAACAAACAAACTTTCTGCTTGTTGTCTTCACTTTTTGGTTGGAGTTTTTCAGACCACAAAAGCTGATTTTAGACACATCACCAAAACATTTATGGATTTGAAATTAACTGTTTTTAACAAATTCCGTTTTTAGGGAAAGTATATACGTTTTGATTTGGGAATTGTTCAATTGGTTTAATCCTTTATAAATGTACAATAAAACTAACCTGTGAAAATTTCAATGCAAAGGGGGGTCATGTTTTTGAAGGATTGTTGAAAATCTTGAGCTGTTTTATCCAAGCAGAAAGAATAATCTGTAGAAAACACAATCTGAGAAACGTATCTCAGATTCAAATTTTGGGGTTTCCAGCCCTAAATCATTTAACATTTATTCAGTCAGTTTCCCCTGTGGTTTATTACTTTATATTTTGATAATTACCAATAATGTACGTTGTTTTTTAGTATCCTCAAGGTTTCTTCAAGAACTTGGAATTTTCATTTTCTTTGCAGAAGCTCATCCTTTTGAATAACAATAATTTTGTCTAAAATATGTCATCCAGAAGAAAGTGCAACACTGTTGACTCCATCAGTAAAGTATTTGTGACAAGGAGTCTTATAAAATGGTCGGAAAAGTAGCGGATATGCCCTTGAACTCCGCAGCCAGAGTAAATACTTTAGCCCTGATACTGATAATGATACAGTATTTCACCTTGGCAGTGATGTCTCCATTTGCTTAAAGGCACTGGACACCTTTAGTAATTGTCAAAGACCAGTCTTCTCACTTATTCTCTCTGTGAAAATTTGAACTCAATTGCTGGTCGATGAAGTTGCGAGAGAATAATGACAGAAAAAAACACCCTCCTTGTCACACAAGGTGTGTGCTTCAGATGCTTGAATCCAAGACTTCAGCTGAGGTCTCAAATTAAATTCAAATATTTCAGTGAGAAATAACTTCTTTCTCAAAAACTATGATACTTCAGAGGGAGCCGTTTCTCACAATGTTTTATACTATCAACAGCTCTCAACTGCTCATTTCAAAGTACCTTTTTATGCTAACAATTTTGTTGAGTAATTACCAATAGTGTTCAGTGCCTTAAAGCTAGTTCAACCAGCTGGAGAAGAGGTTGAACAACAAAAAAGTGTAATGAACCCCTCCGAGAAACCATGGTGTAATCTGAGCAGCGATTTACTTCCTCAAGGTCTTGAAGATGTTCAGTGGAGAGTAATGTCTCCCTCACCCCCCCCTTTCAACTTAAACCATTTTGTGAACACCCCCCCTCCCCTCCCCCTCATTTGGATTTAATATTCTGATCACGTTTTGAGCATTAAGATTGTAATCTAACCGAGCAAATGCAGAGCCGCTCTGTCTGGACACACTCATTATACGCGGACTTCGGGAAGAAATCTCAAGTTCGCCTCAAAAGTTCTTGATAATCAGCCGAGTACCCATCAGCGCACTTTGGTACGGAACATTAGACCAGAGCAAATACATGTTACTAGTCCTGATCCAGCAGTAACCCGGTAATGACCACTTAAAATGCATGCTCCAGCCCTTTTCTTATCCCCTCATCCTCAGAAGATTTCCAAAGTTTATAGCTCGTTTAATTGCCTTGGGTCAGCATGATTACTCACAGTAACTTTGACGCCATATTTTGAAGGAGCGACATATTAATAATTTATGAGCTGTTGAGAGATGATTCTTTTTTTTTACGAAGAAGTTTTTTTATGTCTTCATGGTCACGAAAGAGTTAGAGTACATTCATTTGTTACATCCGGTGTAAAATCTATTTGAGAATGTTATCAAGGGGTAAGATGGACTTGGGGCCCAAGAAAAAAAAATTTCTGCCAAGGATTTTGTGCTTTTCCATTTGTGATTATTTTGAAACATACCATATCAGAATTTTGAGGTGGTTTTACGTGCCAGTAGTTTCACAAGAACACGCTTCTCAGGTCAATTAATATATAATGATATGGTTTGTACAAATAAAAAACCTTACATTTATAATGCTCAATATTTTTCACATAAAGACACTCCCAAATATCAAGAAAAAGTTTTTCAAGACTCTAGCCGATTTTAAAATGTTGTTGAAATACAACTTCATAAACAAAGAACACAGCTCTATAATATGCCAAAAAAGTTTAAAATCTACATGTAAAAATGAAATGAAAAAATAAAGGAATCATTAGCAATCATGACAAGGATGGCAACAGCACGATACAAGTCACTTGCCAAAGGGATCATCTTTCACTCTACATTAATCACTCATTAATTCACTCTACATAAATCACTCATTAATTCACTCACATCTTTCACTCTACATTAATCCCTGTGTCTTATGTCTAATAGGTTCTAAAGCACTCCACTATGTCATGACGCATGCACATGACTACAAGACATTTTATCGTAATTAATTAAATTGACTTAATGAAGACTTCCTCCCAAAGTCTTGATGTGGCGTCCATTATTGCACAAAGCACATTAATACATTATGCACACTCACAATCAAACATATCAATCCGCACTGTACACTTAAGTCTGGGTCCCAAAGCCCCCTCATACAAATCTGTATTACACGTACATGCTTTTCATTTCAATGAAAGTTTTGTATTAAGTGATGTTCTTAAAGACAGTGGACACTATTGGCAATTACTCAAAATAGTTGTTAGCATAAAACGTTACTTGGTAACTAGTAATGGGGAGAGGTTGATGATAAGTGTACCAGCTTGTTGTATGTGCTTTATTCAATGCTTGAGACATCTGGCTTTACATCCTATCGGAAGGATGCAGCAACAATGGTCAAGCCTGAGACTTGAACCCACTCTTCTGCTGATTAGAAACACCAGAGCTGAGTTCAGTGCACTTGACCGCTTGGCCATGACACACCAAACAATCAACCTGTCATGATTTTCAAAACAGGCTGTTATTTTTATGGTCATCAAATGCAATTTTCCTTAACTTCGGTGATGTATTTGGTTGAAATTGATCTCTGAGGATTGGTTTGATCGTCATAAACAGTGATATTTCAGATTGCAAATAACAACTTCTTTAAAAAGATACTCACCAATCATACTTCTTGTCTAAAACATGTATATAACTGGCAAGACTGTAGTTAGTTTATAATGTTTATTCCTTGTGTGTATACTAGCATATGGAAAAGTCGCAATGCGTTCACCAGTACACACCTTTTTTATTATTTATCTACACTCCATTATTGGTGTTGTGGAAACAAATCCCAGCACAAGTACTTAAGGTCAGCGTACTTCAATATTTTTGAAACGTGACAATAAACATCCACAAGAATGAGAGGCAGAGGACACTGTTATTATGCATTTTGGTCCATAAGGCCTATTGTCTAGTTTCCTGTATGCACCAACAGATATGAATAGGTGATCATACAAAAGGAGCCAGACTATTTTCCTCCAAGCCTCACTTTGAATATTTATTGGATTGGAGCAAAAGCAACAATGGCTGCATCATAGTAAAGGCTAGACTTGATGACAAGTCGTTAGGCGCTGCCTATTTGTTACTAGCACACATTCTGCCGTTCATGCAACAGTCACAGTGCGATTATACACATGCAATGGTCGTAGGTAGCGCGTGGTAGCTGACCATAGAGCAATCACTGACTCTCACACACATACCGGGATCGAGGATGAGTGTACCGTCCCCGTGACTACACCGCGCTTAACAATTACCGACTTGATTTCAAGACTAAGTAAAGGCTAACATGCGGGTTGGTGATGTTGCTCATAAGACAGAATGGAACTTGTCTTTATCTTGGCGTGTCATGGCTGAGTGGGA
The DNA here is from genome assembly GCF_032118995.1 of Asterias amurensis. Lineage (NCBI taxonomy): Eukaryota > Metazoa > Echinodermata > Asteroidea > Forcipulatida > Asteriidae > Asterias > Asterias amurensis. The sequence continues at coordinate 24,817,937 of NC_092652.1, read as the reverse complement.
AAGCACACTGGGCTCAAGCTCTGATGTTTCTGATGAGCAGAGTGTGGGTTCGAGTCCCAGTCTTGACTCTTGTGCGCCTTGCGAGACACTTAACCGTCATAGCTTCGTTCTTTGGATTGGATGTGAAGCCCTGTCGTCCTGTGTGTCGTGTATCACATGTAAACGAACCCAGTTACACTTGTCACTGAGATAAGGGGTTTTCCCCCGTTGGTTTTGGTTGTGGCTGCTGAATGCACTGCAGCACCTTTGTAAAGATGGGTCTCAAAATTCAAAACCTTCAAAAAACCTGTCTGGAATAATAAATATAATAATAATAATAATAATAATACAGCATTTATAAAGCACACTAAATCTGTAGAACATTCAAAGGCGCTGGTCAAAGAACAAGAAGAAAATTTCACTCGATATCTGCAAAGGCTAATCTGAAGAGATGGGTTTTGAGAGAATGTTGGAATCGAGAGATGTCATGTGTGTCCTTGAGATGTTGAGGCAGAGAGTTCCAGAGGGCGTGGTGAAATGTTACTGAATGCTATTGACCAGCTTTGAGACGCCTGTAAATAAAACACCTGAACTTGTTATTGTTATTACATTTTAGCATGATTCACTCTGATCTCTCTTTTTTTCCACCCTGTTTCATAAAAAATATATATTTCATTTCCCTTTTTTTTTTTAGCAGAGTCACCGTTCGGCACCCCAAAACATGCTATTAGGCATGTTCACTGTAAAACTTATTTCCCGTGATTGGGTCACATATTCAGTGTGCTAAATTCGGCATAAAATTACAAGTATCTGCTTACATGCAGCAGCATGCTTTTACCCACGCTTAAAAAGTACAGCTTTTAGGGTATATTTGTAAGTATTTTATGGAAGAAAATTAGTTAATGTAGGTCACGGCCCTTTGGCCAAAACAGAGAGGTATATAGTGTTCCTGATCCCAAGGGAGTTGGTTCAGCCCAGGGCGGTGATTGGTAGTGGTCCAGACAGAGTAATGAACCCTCGGGCAAGACCGCTCCTAGGCCTAGGTGGTGGTAATACAAGCTATGTTATAACGAGATCATCTCTGATATAAACTTCATATGAGTGTTGGGTGAATTAAATGCATTGGTGGTCTGCGGGGCCCTGGTAACGTATCTAGAAGGGTTTTTAGTAATTGAACAGTTGAGATGTCTGGACTACAATCACAGTGGTCTTGACTCTTCATTAATGATATTGGGTCGGACGGAGAGCGGGGAAATGTTGAATGATGGAAACTCACGCCCTCATGATTGAGTTTCTTTTTGGTTATTGGATTAGAACAAATAACTTAAGTAACTTATACAGCCTTTTTTGAAGTGCTTTTATATATTACGGATGGCATTAGGGTTAAAAGGAGAATTGGAATTTTGTTGGAAGAGTGAAACAGCAAAGAGTGAAACAAGGAGATCTTGTGATGGAGAAACAGATCGGGGGAAAAAAAAATAAGTAAAAATGTGTTGTAACCTATTATGCAGTGCAGACCTGAGAACAAAAGAGATCCACACAATGTGGAAACTCTATGTGGACTTACACACCTCCATATTGCGTTTTTACTCTTGTGAAGGATTTTGTTTTATTTTAACAAAAGTGTGTGCAAAACAGAGCTGGTTGCGTGTTTATTTTAAAACTAATTGCCATTCACTGTATATTTATCACGTCACAACATAACAATCAATTAGTTTCTAAAAGAAAAATTAAAATTTACATACAAGTACAAAAGGACGAAACCTTTACTACAATAGGAGCTTTTTAGCAGATGCCATACTGAGGAGTAAGAGTTTGAACGACTAAATTAAAAAAACATCTAAACAAGAAGGAGCTCTTTAACCTTTGTCACACCTCCATGTAGGGCTCCCAAGAAAAAGGCTCAAACAAGACACAATTATTTTCTGAAAAACCCTCCAGAAACCCTTGATCAACCGTTCTCAGTGAACTGAAACCTCCACAACAGGCTTCCTTCTGCTGAGCTTAGGAATAAGAGTTTCAACGACTTAATTATAGGAACACCAATTTAAAAAAAGACATGAGCTCTTTTTATAATAACCTTGGTTTCCCAAGATAAAAGCTCAAGTAAGAAACCCTCAACCAACCATTCTCAGTGGACAGAAAGCACCACAACAGGTTGCTCCCTAGACTGTGTATAACTCTCTTAAACTATGCGTGCACATTCACACAAAAGAGCTATTCACCAATTCATAGTCCCACTAGAAAGAATAGAAAAGACAAGTAACTTAATAAAGATGCATCATCATCGTATAATGAACTGCCAGTCAAGATGAACCTGGAGTTCATTGTACTTTATTAAGTAAGCCTGTCTGATCATTGAGCGTGTTATAGGTTTAACAGCCGAGCAGGTAAAAGAGGATGAAATGCACCTCTGCCATTAGGACTACACAGTGTTCAATTAATTGGCAAAATTTAGTATTATAAAGGGGTTTCATTTTGTTTTTCTACTGCTCCTTCACCCATAAAAAACAAATTTATCAAAGAGAAAGATGGTATTTACATGTACATGTAGTTGAAAGATGGTATTTAGTTGTGAAAAATTGTAAATGTATTACATAGGATTGGTAGGGATTCAAAAAGTTTTGTTATTTTAGTCGGAAAGCTTTCTGATTATGAAGTTCAGACTAGAACATCTGATTCTATTGCATCAATGACGAAATTCTTAAATATAATGATGAAAACAATGACAAAATACCTAGTTTACTTCTTGTTTTTCATATGAGTTCAGTTCTTAATTAACGCCTTCCCGGGGGTAACAAATACTGTGTATTGAAAACATGACATAGGTATTGTGGTTGAGTTCTCTGTTTCTTATTAATGCCATATCACTTATTCTGAGAAGTGGCTTTTGTTGACGTGGGGCATCACGTAATTATCAAATCATGCTTAAAGGAGTGGTCTCATTGCACTGCCTTTGGATCATTAAGTGCACAAAATTACCTTCAGGTTCAAAATATGTCAGCCAAAGTTTGCAAAGGGCACTGTTTCAAAGTGTTTGCATCTACCTCATCAGATTTACCGCTTGGGGACCTACAATTTGGAGGTGCACACGTGTGCCTCCTAACCATTTGAGATTTCAATTTTTTGATGCGACAGAAAAAGTGTTAGGAGTAAGTGAACACCTTTAAGGTGTCTGTACTCCATTTTTAAGAAGAAACTGAAAGTCTTCCTTTTTATGATAGAAATCTTAATAAGAATTTGAATTTAGCTCTATGTTGATGTTGATATTGTTTGTTTCTCCGGCAGCCCAGCGATGTATACTCCACAGGGAGCTGAGAAAGATCAAAAAAAAAAACGATGTTGGTCCAGTGACAAGGGCACTAATGTAAAGTTTACTGATACCATTTTGTAAAAAAGCCCTATACAAGAAAAAAAAATCATTATTATTACTTTATCTTTTTTAATTTATCTTTTTTTTTTTAATCAATATTATCTACATTATAGCTCTAAACCAAACTGAAAATGTACACCAAAATTGCTCTGACGTCTTTAGCCACAGCATCCACTGTGAACATTATCAGTGTACATGTATGTGTATAACCTTGCATAATGCATCATCAGTAGTAGGCTAACCACCTTCTGTACAAACACAAACTAATTCTCACCAGGGGGCTCATAAGCTCCAATCTGTAATTAGGTTCTATGATGATGTAAGCCTCCACCATGGCAACATATTTTTCATTAATTTTCATCCGCATTTTTTATTATTCCTGAAATGATTTTCCAAGGTCGTCGTAACAATAGTTTGTGTTTAGCAAGCTGTTCAGTATTGAGCAGTAGCAACTGTGCCCAAAAGGTGGCATGCTGGAAGGACGCGTCGGGTTTCCAGCGAGGACTTTTCCCTGATGACTCATGCCGGCAACCCAAACCTTCTCGCTTGCTTTTGAAAAAATTAATTTTTTTGTCCCGAATTCATTTTGTAAACTTCCATCCCTCCAGTCTTATTATCCCGTTTCATTCCCCGGAATCTGTTCCCCCAAAAAACGAGAGGAAAAAGACGACAACATTTAGGAAAGGTTGATCTACTCAATCCCAACTGTGCCAAAAGCAGTGTCTCTGACAGACGATACTGCATCCCAGCGCCACCGGTCGGCCCGAACACATTCTTGTTTCCCACCCACTGAATTTACCATTTCTGACTTGGAGCCCTTTCTGAGTCTCCTTGGAGAAAACATGGCCTGCAGCGGGAAAAAAGTAAGAAGGGAGGGAAGAAAGAGGTTTGTTAAGGTGTGATCCCAGACGACCTCATATATACCTGCCTGAAAATGAGGGGTCATAACGAGAAGGGAAGGGAGCGACTTGATGGCGCGGGGCCATCCTATTATTTCCTCTTGGGGTAATCATTTACAAGGGCTGTAGGGGGATGCATCTTAATATTGCATCAGCTGTCACTTCGTCGATCGAGCATCTTGTCTATGTCCCGTCCTAAGGCCATGATTTTTCACAGTTAATTTCTTGCTCTTCTTCATTTACCCTTTTTTCTTCTCCTTCGAAGTCTTTTTTTTTTCCTTCTTCTTTCTTCACCTTGTCCTCATGCGACTGTCTGTGGATTTTCCTTCTCTGTTTCACCATCCCTTTGCGGAGTTATGAAGTTATAACTCGGAGCGTTTTAGAGGTAGACAGGGGAGATGTTTTCTGCCCGGTTTCACACAGGATAGGTTGACATTGTAATCATTGTGAAACAGGACAGAAGACTGAGGAAATGACTTTGTCCCAGAAGGAAATTGTGGCTTTTGTAAATACAGTGTGGCTGTGTGCGTTTGCCCCCTTAAACGCTTTGGGGAGGACATTCTCCTATATGCCAAAAAGTGCAAATGGTGACATTCCCATATGTTCCTAAATAAACACTTTGTACATGTAGTAAGCCTTTGTATGTGTTGTGGTAGAATCATTTCTTTCCTTTGAATCTAACTCAAGTTATTTTACAAATTGTTGTTCAACAGATTAAAAACAACATTAAAGGAACATGTTGCCTTGGATTGGACGAGTTGGTCTATAAAAAGCGTTTGCAACCGTTTGTTATAAAATGCATTTGATTGGAAAGATGTTTTAAAAGGCGAATTCAATGATCCACACAAATTTGCCTCGAAATTGCGTGGTTTTCCTTTACTTCGTGAACTAACACGGTCAGCCATTTATGAGAGTCAAAAACTTGACTCCCATAAATGGCCGACCGTGTGAGTCGACGAGGTAAAAGGAAAACCGTGCAATTTCGAGGCATGTTTGTGTCGATCATTGTATTCTACTTTTACAACATCTTTCTAACCATATGCATTTTATAACAAACGGTTACAAACGCTTTTCAAAAACCAACTCGACCGATCCAAGGCAACGTGTTCCATTAATATTCATCAGTTATTATTTATCAATCCCCTTCCCCCTCCTTGTTACCCTTCTCTTTGTTCATCCCTTATTTTCTCTGTGTACTTTCATCTCTATCATCTGTTTTCCATCACTTGAAAGCTTTTGTTACATACCTGTTTATGTTTTGTATTGTCAAGTGTTTAAGCCTTCAAGAAAGACTCTGCTAAGGTTGACACATCAATCAGAGGCAACTAATTATTTCTTGCATTAATGTTTATCAACAGATGCATATAATAATAATTCATGTTGATTGAGCAGCACTTTTTATTTCCCCTACGCTTGTGTATGACTCACTTGTTACTTAAAGACTTTAAGACTTGTGGGGAAAACACAGGTTACTAAAGTTGGATTCGAACCCTCAATCTAGACAATGGTGATAGAGTAGAAACCAACATATCATTTGTTATTCTTCCTGATGCAATTATTAAGTCAACTAAACTAATCAACCTTGTCCATTGTTCCCCATTATCACTTTTGAAAAGCAATACTGTGAATGTTCTTTCCGTAAATTTGATTTACGTAAAGACTTGCAAAAGGATCTCCTATATGGATGGAACAAACCACATTATACCACATTCAGTCATACGATATTATAAAAGCCACAATGTTTTTAGATCAAATTGATTTTGAATGAAAGGCATACGTTGTAAATGGAAGAAATCTTTTCCACAATCAGATCTCAACTGAATGGTACTCAAAAAACCAGTGTCTAATTTACGAAATGCATATTTAGCTACGCACTCCGCTTTCCCATAAACAGGACCAAAATTGTAGGCTCACCACACTTTGGAATATTAGATTCCCAAACTATAAGTAAAAAATATAGGACAGATTGCTTCGGGTCAGGAGCAGAGGAGACATTCATAGCCCATCTCCAACTGCAGTAAAATCAATCTGATTCAATTTCAGTCCAACATAATACAGATAACAGCGGGCGGGGGGTAAGAACAGAGGGAGGGATACGGTTGAGGTAAGAGTTCACCAGCACATAGCTTAGGTTATTTAATGTTCTACCCCTCACGCTGAAAACCAGAGTGCCTTCCCATCGCACCCCCATGGGGACTTCCAATTTTCTAATTTTCGCTATTGATTACCGTCGGAGAAAGCCCATGCATTGTTGCTCCTCGCATCATGCCATCTAGTGTTATAGTGGCCCTCTGTAAAGTTCTTCATAACACTTGTGGGCAGGTGCGGGGATAAAAGGGCAAGAGTTGTTGGTCAATATATCTCATCTTCACCTCCCAGGTGTGGATGAGTCTAGCCCCCCTGTGGTAGCGGCAGCAACGCTGTAAGCATAGTGTTTCACGGGTCTATCTGCAACTCGATCCGGCTCCCTTTGTGAGTGCTGAGTCCCCCCTTCACCAACTGAGTAAATACTCAAGCCTCTTCTGCACAGCGTCTGGACCTGGCAATTGTGATTGATTCCGCGCCCGCTAGTGTGTCCACGCATTTTTATGGTCGAGCGCTAGAGCCAGTTACTGTTTGATCAAATCGGAATGGGTTTCACAAAGAAACGGGGGGGGGGGGGGGGGGGGGGGAATGGGCAGAGGAAAGACAAAGATGGAAATATCCAAAAGAACTCGGTCGTCACTTATCAAACACAGACCTTTAGTTGTAGATTCTGCTACGGTTTGAAGAGATGGTTCAACGCAGAGCTTGTCATCAAAGACTTGAGCACCTCAGAGAGTGGTTTGTACACTTTGCCATGCACAGCGTTGTTAACTACTCTCTCTCTCTCTGTAAGGCTAAACATGTAGTGGCTGAACATGCAGAGAGTCATGGAGTGGACGAGCACGAACGCTTTTAATGCGACAAGAGTTCTAGGTGTTTGTAAAGAAGTGCTGGAGTTTCTGGTGGTGCTTGACAGGTTTTATTTTCTCTGTCTATGTCGGATTGAGGATGAACTAGATTCATGACAGGGAATGACTCTGATTTGTCATAATTGCTGGGCCCTATTTCATAGAGAGTATTGATTGATTGGTTGATTTAATTGATTGAAATGGTTTATTTAAAAACATTTAATGAAAACAGCTTGAAGGCTGATAAATCATGAATTAACATATTATGCAATAAAAATTGTTAAAAGTACATTGAAAAAGCCAAAAGCTGAAAACATTTCAGCTTAGCAGAAATGAGCAAGATACCAGTCACAAATTTAACTTGTGATATGGTAGTTTGGCTGGTAACCTTATTCTGGTAAGCATAATAGTGTTTGCTTAGCTACTTTTGTGCTTAAACAGCTTTATGAAATTGGACACTAGTCATGAATCATAAACAGCTAACTAGAAATGGAGAACAGATAACATTTGAAATGAATAAAAGTATAATGTTGCAGTTGTCTTGGCTTTAATTGCCCAATTGATGAGCTCGGGAAGCTGTAAAATATCTAGTAAAAATTTTATTGGGTGATACTTGGGATGTTTTATGAAATGCTAAGAAGATGTTTAGACTTCTGTATTGTTGACACATTTATAGGGTACAACATAAATCAGAACTAACATTTTCAACCCTCCCCCAATTTTTATGCACTCGGGCGAAGCAAGCCGAAGATATTTTATGTTAGAATATTCGCAACCAATGCTCATGGTTGGTGTGATCAACCACATACGTGAGATAACAAACCTGTGGAAATTTGGGCTGAATCCATTGTGTGAGTTATGAGAAGATAGTGATTCAAATTTTCAGTAGTAAACAAAATGTCCTTGGTTGTAAACCTAAACTAGCTGTTGCTTTTTAATTTTTTTTTTATTTTTTTTTATAAACAAGTTTTCAGACACAGTTTTCTTGAATATGACTTCATTACAGAAAGACAGTATACTTTACAGAAACAATTTTTATAAACTGGTATAAAAATTCATATCATCAAGCTCTTGGACTTAAATTAAACAATGTTTTTTTTTTATCCTGTTGAATTGACATTACCATATTTTGGGGTTGTCATGGGTACAAGAAAACGATTTGTGGTCAAGAAGAGACAAATGAGTCAGAGGTGTTCAAGGGTCGTACTCCTTAAAAGCCCTTACATTAATACCTGAGAAAAGGTTGGCTCTCCCTAACATCAGCGGAGTAAATTTCTCTCCACCCACCACCAATCCCCACTTGACCCTTCGAACAAGTAGAACTGTCAAATAGCACTCCACACTAATGCTAAAGTCAGAAGCTCACTACCTGAGCTCAGATGCCGTGTCAAATTTACCTATTCATATTTGTTGAGGCGTCATATAGCCTTCGAGAAAGACTCTTCTTCTAGGGTCGAAACGTCAGGCTGTTAACTATTTTTTGTGTCAAATTTCACTAACATAGGCGTGCAGTAGCTTTATGTTTACTTGTGTGTACTGACTGTACTTTTATTGGGGTTTGGTGCACGATGATGTGGTGATCCTGTGAGTGGCAGAACGTTTGTCTGACAGCCAGGTGTTTCAAGCAAAATTGATGTCACTAGTGTGGAATGCTATTGAACCCAAAATGGTGTAGTTACTTTCATATGATTCATACAAAACACTTCACACTTCTACTTTAGCATAACACTCATCTGCTTAGCAGCGAGACTCTTGTGTGGTTCGCTGAAATGTGTAATAACATAAAGATTGGCCTGAATCAAGATGACCCATGATGGCCACATGACTCAGTCTCGAGTGGCATTTTAAGAGTGACCACAGTTTGCAATTCCAGCTTCATGATGATGAGTGGATCCCATCTAGCGTGACGCCATTGATTTTTCCAAAGCTTCCCCTTGTCTAAATTGTCACCATTGCATAAACACTATCAATGGCAATCAATACTGGACATTAATACCAACTCACTCCTCTAGAGGTAAATTAATGACCTCGCTCATTAGTCGAGACGTCAGCTCACAAGAGAGAGACCTCACCTGCCGAGCGGATAATGACGCTAGTGGACAGGGCAAGAGTGCAGTAGCGCAATCTACTGGAAATAACCACTCAACCTGTTAACATGAGTACTAATTTATTTAATGACTATTGCAATTAGCGGCTGTGTAATTAGTTGTGGGGCTTACAAGCAAATAAGGGACCCAGTATTAAGAATATTGGATTTCCCATTTGGCATTATGACTGCGTTTCACACCTTGGTCACCTCGATGACTTATAATGTAGGGGCTGTAAGGGTGAATGGCTAAATGCACTTACTCACACTAAATGCGCGGGGTTTAGCACCCTTAAAAGGTTTACCCTCTTGTAGTTCAATGAACCTCTAGACCTCTTTGTTTGTCATTTCCAAGATTTTTGTTTATGTGAAAAATGTAGACACATCTGTATAGATTATTTGCTTTCATTTCGTCACTGCTTTCACGAAGTGGCAAATCTGCACGTTTAACAGCAATGAGTGAGAACGTCAAGAGTTTGTGTAAAAAAAACCAAAACAAAACACCACTTCTGATGGGTCTTGACATCAGAACTGCATGTGACTAATTCAAATGTACTTCACAATGCAAAATCGTTTATCACAAGTGATTAGCACACTTTCAATATAATAGCACACAATCTGGTATGCGCTGGTTCAATCTGGTTCAATCTGGTATGCGCTGGTTCCATCTGGTTCAATCTGGTATGCGCTGTTTCAATCTGGGTTGCGCTGTTTTGTCAATTGTGACAAAAGGAAATTCACTTTCACAATGAAGTATGAACTGGGCTTTATAGTTTTGATTTATTAGGTTGTCTTCAGATTTCATAAATGATGCATCCCATCAATAGCAGATGAAAATATATAAAAGTCTTTTAATAAATCGCTGAAGAAAAGTTACTCCTGGAGAGGTTGATGCTTTTGATGTAACTCTTGATCGATCTCATTTAAAGCTGAACCAATTCTGTTCTAGTCGGGTAGAGCAGCAGGCAAGATCCTTTTGGGGTATTCCCCTGTTGACCTGAACAAGCTAATCCCTCCGAAGCCATCCACGCTCCCATTAAGGCTTCTGCGGAATGCTACTGCCCTTCCAACCAATTGTGAATCTAACGCAGGGGAATTTTCAACTTTACTCGAACCGTGCACCCCCTACGGGGCCATCCCTAAAATGAAGCTTGTTTAATCCTGACAGTGGGGGTACGCTGTCTAGCTGTGCACAGCCAGTGCAGGCCACGGCACACTTCACTGAGTGACAGCTGAACCTGACAACCCTAACTATATATGACATGACAACCTCATTTCCCTGGACCAATTAGTGTGTGGAGTTGCCGCACTCTTGTGTCATCAATTTTCCCTCCAAACCCCAAAGAGAAAATTCAACCAAAAATATTTGATTTATTTATCCAACTAGGAAATTTTAGCCCACTCTGTTAATGGAAAAATCTCGTCGAACCCTACCACCCTCAGTGTTTTGGTCATGTGCTATACAGTTGGGCAAACTCCCGCAAGAATAATCATATTTTTTAGGCAGGCCTTGTAATAATAACCAGAATTACAAACAATAACATGTTTTCCTGCTGGAAAACCTGAGCGATAAAAATGGAGAGGAACAAAAATAAGAGCATCTCTCGCCAATTGTATCTCCCAGTCCCCCCTAAAGTGGATTGCGACCAGAAACACAGTGTTTTGTTACCTTTGAGTGTATTTGTGCAGAAATTACCAGCCGAGGTTAAAAGCCCCCATCTCCCCTCCCCCTTTGCTGAGCAGCGCTGGAGTGTTGACATTACTTTGGTGGGCAACTCCGCTGGATTGCTGCATCGCGCTCGCTTCTGCGCTCCCCCCTCTCCTCCATCATGTCACATGCTAAGCACGAACGATAAGAAAAGCACCATGAAGCCAAGTTAAATTTGTTCTAGGGCCTTCATGTATAATTCCTGACAGCCCCCCACAATGATATATTACATAAAATGAGTCATCTCTCCTCTGTGGGGGGAGAAAATATCCTCTTTCTAGACCCATATCACAAAAAATGTCCTCCCCTTCCTCCTTCGTTCTTAATGATAAATCCTCTCCAATTTTCCTCGTTTGTGTTTAGGTTAAAGTGTGTACATAAGAGAGTAGAAAGAAACAGATCTGGAGGTACTTGAAGTTGCATCGTGCGTAACAATCGTCTTGCCACACAGCGGAGGTAAGCCTGATTGATGACCAGGACTTTGTGTTCTGTGGTCGTCGTTATTATCCTTGGTATGTTTCACCTAGATTTGTATTAATTTCACCCGTCCCCGCAAATGGTGTGCAAAGTATTATCAAAGCAGATTATATGGATCGGTGAAGATTGGAGATGCCCCTCCCCCCCCCCCCCATTTATCAGTATGACTTTGGCAATTTCTCACTCGAGTCTAGTTTTCTATCTGCCTGTGTGATCTGAGAGGGTGAAAAGAAGGTACAATCTAAAGTTTTAGAAGTTGTATGTGTAGTAGAAACACAAGAAGTGCATTCTCTTTAGTACGTTTGTGTTGTGTTTTCATTTGACTAATTGCGCTAGGAGCGAATCATGAGGCAACTGCACTTTTTGGAAATTTTTGATCTACAAGTACATAATTTTTATATTTAAAACAATTTGTAATAGCTGTCCATAGAGCAGAGGTAGCTAATTAGATTCCCAACAGCATATACAATTGTCATGGTCATAAACTATGTTAACCTCAAATAATTGACAAAATAATAAATATCACCCAGGTCAAACTCCATATGGTTGGGACCACAATGGTCCATGAAGTTGAAATTCGCGCGAGACTTTCACAGTCTATTAGTGAAACGGTATGTTGAGAAATACTTAACTGGTAGGTCAAAAAAAATCAGGTGTTATTTGATCTCCTGATTTGTTTGATGAGAAAAATAATTTTCTTTAACTTTGGGCAGGAAGTGACTGACATGAAACCTGACTTCACAAAATTAAGTGTATAAAAAGACTATCTGATGTTTAGCCAAGTGTTTTTTAAGTTACAATCAAAGTATGTTATGACTTGTTTGTAATGCCATTACAAAATGTTTACATTTGTCTGCCTTCCCCTAATAAAATCAGTTCAGTAATCACTTTCCCCCAACAAAATTACTGTACAAATATTGAGTGGCTGACCAACAATAGGTCCATTTACACAAAGCCAGCATTAGTTTTCCCGCCAAATTATGAAAGACAAACTTTGAACCTGTACATCCGGCCCAAGCCACCTGCATACAATACACTTGTAAGGGTTATTAAATCCGATTGGTTGATTGGGTTGTTGTGTCTCCATAATGTCGAATTTGATTGGTTAATAGTAGGTTATCAAACCATCACAAGTATAAAATTATTTGGCGGACCAAGACACACACTCAGCGCTCTGCCCGTGTCCTTGCTAGAGTTAATGGTTCAAGTTAGTACAGTCTTTTTATGGTACGTGCATCCTTCAAATAACTGAATGCTAGATATATTTGGGGACGGGAGGGCATACGTAGTTCAACTGTTCTACCATTTGTTCTGGCCAGTCTGGTCAGGTCGGTTGATACACGCTGACTGACGAAACAGACTCTCAGCGAAGCACGTCTGGTTTGTTCATGTTCCCGGGCATGTTCAATTACGTGTGCAGTTATTAATTTTGTCCTTGGGAGCAATATCCGTAGGCCATCTGGCAAAACTTTTCACAAGATTCTTAGAGAGGCTGCGAAAACGAAGAGTGCATCACCACTCTGCCATAGACAGCTTAGAGCACAGCTCAAGAGTCATGAACAGTGTTTTTTTTACATTGTAGTTGATTAATAATACAAAAACACTCTTGGAAAAACGTTTTGTTCAGATGGATTATAAGCGTGAAACATCCGTGCGCTTGTGCCTTATACTCGTGAAGTTGTCAACTCCATACCTGAACATTAATAAATGTCCTTGCCAGTATGTTCTAACATCACTCCGCCAGTGAAGAGGTTTCACGCTTGTGTTTCTGAGTAAGTTTAAAACGCCTGCATTTACTTTAATCATTCCACATACTTCAAACCTATTAATGTTGTACATCGGGTAAGGGTCACATCAAAGGCGAATGTAGCATACTCCGGAGGCATGGGGGGGGGGGGGTCTCATTGCACATGACGGAGTGGATAGTATTCTACCGGAGACAAGTAGGGCAACCACATACTCCTTAAATGTCTAAGCCATTAACACACTTCATCTAACTTGGCTAAAGCAAACTTCATTCCTGTCTTTGCCTAAGAATGAACGTACGTACGAGTGTTTGTGGGTTTCGTTTCAATACCACATGCTATGAAGAGTGACTGGAGAGAGTTGTGTCTCGGGCATTTACGACATATGATTACATAAATGTCTATGCACCTGCTTTATAGGATATAAGCACTGGACAGCTTCAAAAAGGCACTGCACTTTTGTTAACTCTAGTCTTGATACAGAGTCATTTTCTCCGCACACCCTCTGTTATGCGTCTATATTGAACAGCCATGCGCCGGCAGTGGTTTCAACTGAGCGAAAGTACAATTGTGAAAGTTTGATTTGCACAAATTGGTTTAGAGTGCCTCGTGGTCATGATAAAACCTCACAAACCTCAAAGTGACGCTGAAATCCCATTTTAAGTAGCTGCCTGCTGATAATGTAAATGACTTTTGAACAAGGAACCATGGACCCAATTTCATAGAGCTACTTAAAGGTAGGGTCGTAGATTGGTAACTTCTCCAAACATTAATGACCACATAAACTTACTTTGTGAGAAGCACTGCGGCTGTTGATAAAACAAACTATTTTGAGAAAGGACTTCTTTTTACGTAATTTGGTTTGGAAAATCTTCTCTCAAACAAATCTGGGATCAGATTTCTGAGGGTTGGTGGCTGTCCACAAATGCCGCAGTCCAAAGATACGACTGGTACCCACTGTCCCCTCGCTAAACATGGATGGATTTGACACTCAAATTTTGAATATAACATGACAGTTTGGTGGTTTTAATTCAGCTGAAACTTTCACATGCAACTTTAATGGTATCTTTCTCTATATTTTTGCCTATAAATCATCATTACATTGAAGAAAAAAAAATCTACGACCCTACCTTTAATCCCCCCCAAACATTTTTGCTTACCACATTTAAGTGACAAGTCAAGCTACCATACCACTTGAACTGTCTGTGACCGGATTCCTGCTATGTTTGGCTCACCAGAAATTTGTTAAATGCTAACTTTCATCTGAAGCAGCTCTATGAGTTCGGGCCCAAGGATCAGTTTCTTTCTTTACCCTTGTGGTGTCAACTGACAATATCATGTTTGAGCCACACGCATTAAATTGCGTTTCGTAGAATACTGGTGGTAGGGACACCGATGGGTGTTTGTAATTAACTGAGAGCTAGAATTTCAGTTGTTTGTGTGTTAGAAATAAAATATTAATGTTGTTGTTACATCACTGGCTGTTATATGAACAACCACAACTTTATAGGGTGGTCTATTTGATGCATAACAGTGAACGATTTCCCTTGCATATAGCAGAGTAATTTTCTACACAAAATGTATTAGTTGCTACTCAAAAATCACCATTTGCTACTCGATATTAACATTCAGTGTGCACAAAACAAGTTAAGGCTAAATATTTTGCTATGCAAAATTGCTGGCCGAACTTGTTCCCTGCATAAAAAAAAGAAAAATTGTTGATTGTCCCCGCCCGACCGTTCAAACCCCCCCCCCCCCGACCCCATTTTTTTTTTTTTTAATCATAAAAAACATGTCTGGATATCTCTTTATACTTTTACTGCCCAGATTTTTCAGCTGATATTTTTTTCAAAATGTACAGGTTTGAAAAGATGTTTAAAGAAGGTTTTTAATTAATGTTGGCAAGGCAAGAACAATTCTTCAAATATTTACTTGGGCTACACTGTGCTTAGTTGTTTGAAAAAGTTTACAGAAAATGTCATCTAGGAGTTAAATTTGTTTGACAAAACTATTGAAAACATCAAAAACACACAAACCCTCTGTTTTATAGTAATTGTGATGATTTCCTTATAGTTGATTTCATATTTGGCATGTCAACAAAACCATTAAAAAAAAAATAAAAAAACTTCTTTCCTCCCCATCTGCAAAAAAAAAGGACGATCGTTAAAAGGGGATGATACAGAAATATTAGTTTTTCAGATGTGGGAGGAAAAACTCACACGACCAGATCTGGGACTGACAACTCAATAAAAATGCAAAGCTCTTGTCTGAGGGTGGAATCGAACCAGGGTCCACAGAGATGAAAATCAGGGAAAGAAAACTCCAAGCTCGTTTAACACTGACTATGAACTCAACTGAATTCAGCTTAACAAAATTGAAATTCCACAAATTTGAGCTCAGCATGCCTCCCCTGTCAAACCATGAAGAGCATGGATCAATCAATTATCAATTAAGCTTTTTAAAGTTCATACATTAGTGTATTCATTGTAAGTTTTGTTCTCCTGTCCATTCCACAATGAAACAGTTTCTAATTGCCGAGTCATTACACTTTTTCCATGCAGCTGAATTCATATTTTTAATTTGTCGCTATTGACAGCGTTGGAACTCCTCTGTGAAATCACCTGGCATCGCATGGCCCACTCCTATGGAATCTACCCCTCTGAGATGACAGCCATTCCAACGTTGCGGCAACCATTCGAACATTGCGTTAACCGTAATCCCTGTCAATTATACAGTTTGGTCTCTCTGGGGTTTCTATGTGAACCTCATGTCCACCTATTTGCACAGGCTGGAAACCTTTTAATGCACTGTACTTTTTAATGTAGCATTTCCAATCAGTAGTTACTCCGTTCAATCATGCCCCTGTCTGGGGTTGTCTTGTATCCATTGAGTTTGCACGCTTTCATCTTGTTGCTACAAGCATAACCAGGGCCCAATTTCATGGTTCTGCTTACCGCTGAATTCTGCGCTTACGGTCACCATTCTCCGCTCGCAGGACAAGTGTCGGATTTCTGTGCTAGCTGTCTAAGCGTAGAATGCCTAGTAACGCAATATAAGTAGAGAAATGTCTCTCCTAGCAGCACACAAGAGCGCCGACGCTATATCACTTATTACCATGGAGGAAAGACTTTGTCAAAAGGCTGTGAAATCAACTTTAGAGAATCTGTAGACATCAAGTCAAAACCTACTTGTGCTAGTACATGACCCTGTAAAAAGTAAATAGCAACAGCTGTCAGTTTTGGTAGTGCACCAAACCAGCGAGTTGGAGGTGAAGTCTGCAAATTTACATTGGTGGATTTAAGAAGCACTGGCTTCCAAGCTAAACACCGTGCAGGTCTTGCGCGTATTAGACCATTTTGGTCACATTTCACATCTATACATGTATACGTGTACATTGCTTTAACATGTGAAGGAAACAAATTGCCTTTTTTTGGGGGGGGGGGGGGGGCCGAATGTTCAAAAACTTGGGGGACTTGTACTATCTACATGTATTGCAAGCCTCTTTATAACCCATGGCTTCCACAAAAATTGCCTTGGTGCCATGTGCTTTTGCTTTGGTGCCCTTTGCAAATTTCCAATACAAATTTACATTTTCATCGTAGGAGTGCCCCGTACCAGAGAAAAATTACTCTGCCCTTTCAAGATAAAAATTCAAGGAATGCTATTGACTACCCAACACATCTTCAGTATGGATGTGATGTATTAAGTTCATTTAGTTGTAGATCAAACCATGAGGGAGTTTCAACCTCCGTGATTAAAACAAGGATATGAGAATTTTAGATTGGGATGTGGGATGTTCACTTCATACTCACAAAGTTGTCTGTTAATTTAGTCGTGTAGTAGACAAGGATATGAACATTTTGGATGGGATGGTCATCATAGTTTAATCCTTACCCAAGGAGTCCTCGTTGAGTTTTTAAATTTCAATCATGTCATGTGCGAAAGGAGGGAGTGTTAAGTATTGTTAGATTAGGGAATCAATCCATCTGATGAGAATGTAGAATGCTTAATCCACATAGGCCCTGAGGTGTGAGGGGACTATCAAAGACTTTGCGCTCTCGTCAAACTCTTATTGGAATATTTTCTTCCTTGAGATACCCAGTCTTCAATCAAACTGATTGTTAGAATAATGAGGTTCTTGGGCTTTGAGGCATTGCATGGTAAGATATCAATACAGTCTCCTGACGATGACTAGAACAAGCTAGTCGAAACGTTGTGACCAATTAAGACTTCACTCCATGGTAGGGAGGTTAATAATGACCCTATAAGCTCAAGTAGTTGTCCCAGCAGTTTTTCTACCTTCCGCCCAGGTTTATGTAGTAGTTAAAAAGCAGGACAGTTCTTTTCAGAACTGAGAAGTCTCCTGAAAATCCAAAAATCTACTCTATGATAATAGAATATATAGCAAGATAGTTCTCTAAAGAACAAACTGTACCTGGCAAGTAGACACACACACATGGTGTTGCCACAAACCAAATATATAATGAGGTTATTCTTGACACGGACTGCGAAGGGAAGGAGACGGAAGTAAAACGCTACCTCCCGGTTGGAAATAAAGTTTTCATTACTTCACATGATCGCCTGCTCAGGGGACCGTCCTGTGTAATTGTTTGTCAGGTTTTGCAGTTTGCATGTTGATGTTACTCTATATGTGTAGCTTACATGTGATGCTGAACACCCAAGATGAAACTGTGAACTAATGTGCCTAAATCAAGTGATTCCTTTGTTCTAATTCACTTTATAATCGATGGTTTTATGTCCTAATAGGTTTTAAATTTGCATCGGGAATAACGATAAATTTGCATCGGGAATAACGAATATTAATGAGTTTTTTTTTACCCATACACCGATGTGAGTTAGCACTGTATACTCAGTTATTTCCCGAGTTCTGTGAAGAAAACAAAATATCACAGGCATTTTACTCGGGTGGGATTCGAACCCACGACACTTGCAATTCTAGAGCAGTGTCTTATCAACTAGCATACTGAGATTGCTTGGTAGCTAAAGGCAGTTTGAATCCTATGATCTGATGTCGGGAACAATTCTTTTGCATTGTTGAAGCATAAAGGTTTGGCGAAGTGGAATATTTCTTCGCCTTCCACCTCTAGGACCTCTCGGTTAAAATCATCCCAGGGTTCCAAAATGTTTTTCATCCACAAGTTTTACACAACGTCCTGAACTGCTTTTTATGACTAGCACCCTCATCTGATGAAAAACAAGAACCCCTGAGACTTTTTACGCTTCCCGATGCTGAACAAAACATCCACAGTTATTCACCATGTACATTCATGCTTAGGCATATTTCATTGGAATGCACGTTTTCCCCGATGAATAACAAATTTTGGCCCTTAAAATTTCAAAGCATCGGGTGATATCCCCCAGCTCCTGAAATCTGATGAAACGGGAGAGTTTTGTACACTTTTAAGAGCTCCACACGCAGAGAGATCAAGTCACTCGCGGAATACATCAATGTATAATGGCCTACCTGAAGCAGGGCTTCTCTTAGAAACATCATTTGGACCAGATAATCGTCGATAAAGCTCCATCTCCCCTTCTCTTGTGTAACGTTCCCCGGTGCGGATCGAATGACGACCACTTGCTTCCTCACAAACAATAGCCGAGATGCGTTTGAAAAGAGCAACGTTCGAGGGAAGAATGCATTCACCCATGACCCGTTGAATGGCGATGATGTTACTCCCACTCTCTCCTCTTTGATCTCTTGCTTGCATTTCTTCAAAGCATCACATTGTGTGTCCAGGAAAACAGGGTATGGTTTCAACCGATCTCTACTTTCTATTCTATTAAGAAGAAAGTCCAGAAAAAAGAAAAAAATATTAGACAATCTTTTTATTTGTCACATGACACCTGCTGGGATTCTGGGATTAGAAAATGGCAACACTGGTGTTTTGTTCTTGGGAACTGTGCCCTTATTTTGGCTCATCAATTGGTGTACTGTTTGGCTGTGAAAAATAGAAATATTGATTACTGTGTCTACATCCTGAGGGACGAGGGAGGCAAAGCATGCAAGGTTAAAAGAGAGAAAAAGAGTTACTTTAAAAAAAGTGAGTCACGATTGTTACATGAGAAGACTGGAGGGGAGGGGCTGTTTCGTACATAGCAACACACCTGATGATAACAAAGGCTTGAAAAGCATCTGGACTTCCATACCTTTAAGGAAAAACATGGATGGTTTTTAATAGCATTCCTTTTGAGTCAAATGGGCTAATGTATGATCCCTGTGGGGATTTCAAGCTTACTTTATATTTAGAAGTTTAGTGCAACTTTTAGGAAGTGTGTTTTTATTGAGCCTGAAGTCGTGGGAGGATTTCAAAGAGATATTGTAGAAAAAAAAAGAGATCTCCAAGGAAGGGTTTAAAAATTCACTACACTGTCTTCCTGACTGCAGGGAATCTTGGCAATAAGTTCAATGTCTTTTCGACTGCTAGATGAAGTCTTGGCAATCGAAGGTAAAGGGATGGGAGTTTTGAGTTGACTCATATTATATGTTGAGTCATATTATCAATGACCTGGGCCAAATTTCAGAAAATAATACTTAACAAATTCCTTTGCCAAGTAGAAATTGAGTGGGGCACCAGCCACAATAATGCAAACTTAATTTTGGTTGGTAACCTGTTTCTCAGTAGTCTAGTTGGTTAGACACTGCTCTAGCATTGCAAGGGTTGTGGGTTCAAACCCCACCCGAGTTAAATTTTTTCACAGGACTCGGGGAGTATACAGTGCTAAAATTAGGTAAAAACCAAAATTACTAACCTATTTCTTCTTAGCAATACTATTCTGTGCTTAGCTAATTTGTTTGTGCTTACAGGCTGTATCAAATTAGGCCATGTTTGCTGCTTTAAAGACCAAATAATTCTTAACGCTGTCATTATTTATTTATTGATTTATTTCATGTTTATTGCCAAGCTATACACCACAAGGTTCATTGCTTACTTATTTATTTATTATTTTGTTCAAAGAAGGAAACAAATGTAAAAAATTATTATTCTTTGTTTCTAAGAAATAAAAACCTGCTAGTACTCATTATATTTGAGAGCACGCACAGATGTGATGGAGCATGTGTGCCTTATATACGTGCGTGTCACAGTATATTAGAGATAGACTTTTATTGACCTTTAAACTATTTCCTGTTAAACAGATCAACCTGTGCTTGACTTAAAAAAAAAAGATTTTCAAACCAGTCTTAAGCAAATTTTAACAGTTTTAGGCCAAATTTGGCTAATTATGTTCTGTACATTGATAATAATAATATAGGTATAATGGTTTAATAACAAGATTTGTTTAAGAGGCGAACAGAAGCTGATAATGTGAACCCTATAAACTCCAATAGGCAAATCACATGATTCACCGTCACTCGTTTAAATGACGTAAGAACTGCACAGTCACAAAAAGATGGGACCAATACAACTTTTACCCATAAACCGATGTGTTTATTCAAGCACTGTGTTCTCAGTACTTTCCCGAGTTTGTAAGCTGATGTCTTACCAATAGACCACCAAGATTGCTTGGTAGCTTGAGGCCAGGTAACACCAAATAATAGTCTTTATCTCCGATGCAAGTTTAACGTGTTAGGTTAGTTACGGGGAGGAGGTAATTAGAATATATGCAGATGAGGCGGAAGGATTTCAAAGAGGATCCTCAAACCTCACCAACCCAACAAGAAGATAACACAAAAGTGGCAAGTAAAAAGTAGGATACATGCATCTGTCTGGCTTCAACACCTAAAACATCAACACAAAAAAGGCCTAAATAAACACACCTAAAAGTCTCCAAGAACGTATCTACAGGTACATCTTGCGTCTGCATACAACATTGTCCAAACCGACGACTTCTATAGGAAAAACATACACTCCCACACACCGCTATAGGTAGTCTGTCCTTTTCATCCTGATATTTCACCTGGGCACTGCAAACATCTTTTGAGCTTGAGATCATTTCTGCTCCATCGCCCCTCTTAACATGATCCAAATTGAATACATGCACTGAATTTTTTCCCCCCTCTCCTTTCCCTAAACCTGCATCCCATTTCTTCCCTTTCGCTTAACTAGACTGACATATTCAAAGAGTAATCCAATCCACGCGTATGATCCTCAATGGCATCATTACGAAGGAGGCAAGTCAGACGGTCTACTTATTAACCAGTTTGGCTCAACGATTAATTGATCAGAAAGAGGTAAAACAAGCCCTCCCGAATAGTCTTTATCAACAGGGTCACCCCTGGAAGGTCACTACGTGATGATAAATTAAGGTACTGCCCCGCCGTCCGAGAAAAGCATCGTCCCATGGGACGTCTTATTGACCTTATTCTTGCAGAGTTTTGTCTGAAATGCAATTGAATAATTGATATTATCGTGATCAGTTTTGTGAACTGCCAAAGGGCTGCGTTGTTGAGAGACTTGCCCTACAATTTTTTTTCTACGCTATCTCTACTGCCATGTACAAACCAGTTTTGTATATCAGGTGTGTCTGTTTTTGTGCGTGTGTGTGGGTTGTGGCTGCACGTACTAAGGTCCCCATGCGATTACCCAAGTTTTGTCTCGCACCTTTTTTTTTTTTTTTTAACCAGGGAGATGATGACATTCTTTGACTTTCTAAATATTGAAGGAGGCATTTAGGTGGTGGAATTTGATGATGATTTATGTAGGAGGTTATTTATTCTGTGGTTTACTGGATAGTTAGGGATGTGGTATGACAGCACTCAACGCCATGTAATTGGTCGTTATTGCTAGTTGTAAATCATTGTTAACGTTAGTTTAATAATATTTCTGAGAAAAGTTGTTGTATACTGTGTATTTTTTTGACATCACAATATTTTCTTTTTATAAAAAAAAAACAAAGTTGACAGGAGGCTCTTTCAATAAGTTGTTTCAATTGTTAAGTTTCAGGCAGGAGGATATTAATGTTTTGGCGAAAATGTATCCCTGTTTTATTGGCATGAAGGCATTGTCAGGAAGCAAAAATTTGAAACAAAATTCCTTAAAGACGAGCTCCAAGACCAATTTGAGTTGTGTGATGCGTTCAGAAAAAGTCCAGAAAAAGTCTCCAAACTCAAGTTAAAATGATGTCAAGTGTAGTTTAATTAATACTCTTTCAGAGTGAGATTTGAAACACGACATCATTGGACAAATGGGTCTGTACATTCCAAAGATGATTTTGTGCGCCAATCAAAAGGTCAAATTCAATTGAAATACTGGAGAATATTGGTAGTTGGCAAACTTGATTCTTCAACAACCGAAAAAGAATTACAAGTTGGCAAATTGGTTTCTAAACAACGCACAAAGAAAGAGGCCTTGGTACACCCCTGGTTTATAATAATTATATCTGATGGCATTTGCACCATTTGTTGTTAATAACCCCACTATGAAACTGATCTTTTAACAGTGGCCAGGTCCTTACTAAGCCTTTCTTGATCAGCACAAACCGTTGAATTCCTTTCATAAAAGTCATTTAAAGTTGGTTAACGGCTCTAATACAGCTCTAAATATTTATAACAAAAACTTTCTCAAGTGTGAAGTAGTTGAACTCAAACATGAGGTCTTTGCATTTCATGACCTAAAGGCTCTTGTCAGAATTCCACAGCTCCCTGCACCTTCCTTCATTTCATTTACACGTGTAGAGCATTGCAAAAACAAATGAACATTTGCACTTTTTTCCCGAGGAATGCTTTAGCAAGTATTGTTTCCTGTAATATAAAGTGCATGGTACGGTAGTTTGTGCACATCTTACGGACATGTTTGGCTTGTTGATCAAGTGTCATAGCTAAATAAGTCATGACTTGCTCTCTCATGAATTCAATAAGTGATGTTTTCAACAGTCGTCATGAGAAAATGTGAGCATGAATACATATGAAACCTTTCTCATTTTGTTTTTCATTCAGTGCTTCAGCCTAACAACCTTAACTTAGTGTAACCATAATCAGTTGCCCCTGGCCGCATAGCAAACTTTTATTTTTCACCAGTCAGGTTTCTCTCCTAACCTTGAAGTCTATCTTACTCGAGACCAACCGAGTGCTTCAGAACCAACCTCCGCCTCATAAAAACAAAAATGGGGGCAGTTTTTCTTCATCTAAGACTTCCAATCTCTGTACAATCATTGCCCAGTTTTTCAACAGAGCCTTTTCTTGATCAAACTACGCATTTTCAATAACAATGCACATCTCTAGACGAGATGGTTGACTTCAAACAGAAAGGCCCTTTTCTCATTTTGCTCGCCAATCCTTAATTGCACTCACTAATCTCCATCACAGAGAATCTGACTGGGATCATGGTAAGGAATATGGTTTTACCATTATCATGCGATGTAGGTAAAGCACAGTACTCTCCCTTAATCCTGTGGAGAGAAAAAACTGTGTACGGGTAAAACCAAACAACATTTTTGATCTGCAATGCATCTCTTTAACATCAAATTTAACATCTATCAAATAGCTTATAAATGCCCACGTTACAGATTGTTTATAGTGAGGAAAAAGGTTTGCAGCTTAACTTAGTGTAATCATAATCAGTTGCCCCTGGCCGCATAGCAATATTTTTTTTTCTTCACCAGTCAGGTTTCTTTCCTAACCTTGAAGTCTATCAAACTCAAGACCACCACTTGTTTGTGCTTCAGAACTTTTTTCCCGCACTAATTTCATTCTCAACTGTTGTCAACTGAAGAAAAAGTGTTATGCCCTTGTCCACAATAGCCGGCCATGGCCACAGGCTTGTCAATAATGTCTGTAAAGAAAGTTGCCGCCAACTTGAAATTCTTGATTCCTCCATAGAGTATCAAGACCAAGGGATTAGTTGCACCTCTAAATTCAAGGAAAAGTGCATTGGCATAGAGTTCAACTATGTCAGCCTAGGGTGTCTCTTAAGGATATCTCTTCATAGATTTACAATTTGCAGTACAAAGCGTCACCCTCTGGAAAAAATTGAGCCATGAGACTATATCAAAGTGTACTTACAAGACGTACATGTTTGACAGACGAAAAGAGTGGGAAATATAACGATTACCGTGACTCAGATACTGCTTCTTGGTTCCCCGCTGTATGCTACTTCGTGGGACGCTGCGTGTTATATTCAGATCAGTGAATCATTCCACTGCTGGTAAGGTAATCGACATTCCATTCACAACATTTTCCCCATCTGCTCTCCAGATACCGGTGTGGAATTACTCATGTTTTCATGTATTTTTCATTTTCATATGGCGGGACTGCCTTCACATATTATTGCTTATTCTGTTGAGCATTTCTATTTAGTAAAGGGCAATCACTTCTCTTTTGGAAGTTGTCACAGTCGCTGAATGTCGAAAAATGTCAATAATAATTGCGATATTTCAAGTCTTCGAAGGAGTCTTCATTTTTAGTTTAGCGTTTTGTCACCAGATATCAAACAACAAGCCCGACTTGCTTTACAGAATCAGCCCTTCTTAAAGGCAGTGGACACTATTGGGAATTACTCAAAATAATTATATGTATCAAACCTTACTTGGTAACTAGTAACGGGGAGAGGTTGGTAGTATAAAACATTGTGAGAAACCGCTCCCTCTGAAGTGACGTAGTTTCCACGAATTTGATTTTGAGACCTCAGATTTAGAATTTGAGGTCCCAAAATCAAGCATCTGAAAGCACGCAACCTTGTGTGACAAGGGTATTTTTCATTATTATCTCGCAACTTCGACGACCAATTGAGCTCAAATTTTCACAAGTTTGTTATTTTGTGCATATGTTGGGATACAGCAAGTGAGAAGACTGGTCTTTGACAATTACCAATAGTGTCCAGTGTCTTTAAACTTTGGTTTACTCCATTGTAGTTGTCATTTGTCACCAGATGCACATTTATTAATTGGATGTACACCTGTACAAAGAAGTCTTTCTACTTGGAAATTGAACAATAACGCTGACAGTGATGTATAGACTGGAAATTAAGCCCTATTTGTATCTTTTTGGGGGGAGCTGTTGTCACAAAGAAAATTCCCTAATGAGGAAACTGGTATGTTGTGGTCAATTTGGAATTCTTTGACCCCCCAAAAGAGGGGCCAATTTAGGGCCTGCAGGGAATATGTACCAGTGACGTTTGTTCACAATAACAACCTTGCCTTTTACAATAAAACACAAATTACAACAATATCTTTTCAATAATATATCAGGAAAGGAAGTATTTGAATGATTTATTTCCTTCTGTCAGAATCAAACAAGATTCATTTGAAACATCTCACTCTGTGAGGTCATTAATATTTAGACTTATGTGTACGTATGCCCACATAAAGATTGCACACTTTGGCCCCTCATGACTATAATTTTTTTACTAGTACTATTATTGACCACACGGTTAACATTTGGATTACAGAGTCATCAAACACAAATAGGGACCTATCGCTTTTTTTCACAAAAAACTTATTGAGGACCCTACTTTTAAACAACTTTGCATACAACCATTCTGTCTTGAAGCAAGCCTCTCCATACGCTAAGTCTCAACTGTCTAGTTTGGAATAATCTACTCAGAAGCTTAATCTGATTCCCTGACACACCATTTCTATAATGTACTTACAGCGTCTGAACCTCTGGAGGGTATTTTATTTTACTTACTGCAATGATGATGAGCTGATCGGTCAATCAAATAAGTCAAATAAAAATCCAAATTGAGAGATGCCATCAGATCATAAATGGATAATACAACATTTGGTTTTGGGATAACACACTCATTCCGAGTTTTAAAGAGATTAATGTGGTCAGAATGACTTTGAAAAAATGAGTTCATATTTTGTTGTGACAGTGCACAAAGTTGAGTCACCTAAAATAGCTCTTTCAATATGTGCAAGTTTGAAATTGTCAAAACATTGAATATTGTTTAAAATAGCCCAGATGTAAGCACAAAAAAGTATGTTTTTACACAAGGTGTTTTCATTTGAGAAATTGAGTTTGTGTAGAATCAAGATACAACGCTTTTGCACAAATCAAAAAAGTGTACAACTTTTCCGCGTATTGTTTTATTAAAAGAGCAATCCGTCTCCATATTTGTCAAGCATTATTGTAAAAGGTCTTGAAAACAAGGAGATTGCAGCGCAAAAAGAAGAAAAAAAGAAGTTAAACAAGTTGAGAGAAGGGTTCTTTGTATAGTCCCACACCTAGTGCAAGACGTTGGCAAAAAGTTCAAGATTTAAACACATTTTTGTTCGCAGTATTTCATATTTAACTGAATTTCAAGAAGTTTTTCATATTTTGAGGGTGATAGTCACATAAGGAGATTTTGTAATCCATCAATAACTTAATTTCTCATGACAGACGAGAAAGAAATTTTTAGAAAGTTAAATCAGACAGAATATAATATGTGTCTTAAGATAGAAAGTGTACAGAAAGACATGCACTGAATCAACAAAAAGTGAGCAGAAGGATTTTCCCACTGTTTTTAAAAAGAAGACCATGTCATTAATGGTCACCCCCCCCCCCCCCAAAAAAAAGGATATATAAAAACAAATTTATTACTTTAAATTGTTTAAATCTAAACAATTATTTCCAGTGAGACACTGCAAACAAAGCACTTAAAAACTTTTAATGCAAATTTGTTGATAATTAAATAGCCTTGAAACTCACGTTTGCAGTAAATGAAAATATTCAGTAACTCTTACAAAGCTCCCGTATTTTAGCGATCATACTCTGCTGTATTCTACTTAGGCACTTGAAATGGTCATGAGTAATAGTATGTGCAATGCATGATATTAACACCTCTGTCAGTCCATCAGTTCCCATTATTGACTCAATAGACTGTAATTGTCCACAGAAAATGAAAATCTTAAAGGTGCGTTCATCGTGGGTTTGTAGAGGGGTAAATTTACTGCATTCTTAAAAAAATTGTTTATGCAAATTCACCTCAAACTAGGCTAAGTCACTTTTGGTAAGGGGCTCATAAGAAGAAAAGAGTTGAGATCATATAACTCAAGGAGGCTGAAGGTAGGAATTGATATTCCTCTTTAAAGGCACTGGACACTTTTGGTATAATTGTCAAAGACCAGACTTCTCACTTGGTGTATCTTAACATTTGCATAAAATAACAAACTTGTGAAAATTTGAGCTCAATTGGTCGTCGAAGTTGCGAGATAATAATGAAAGAAAAAACACCCTTGTCACACGGAGTTGTGTGCTTTCAGATGCTTGATTTCGAGACCTTAAATTCTAAATCTGAGGTCTCAAAATCAAATTCGTGGAAAATTCTCGAAATTTCTCGAAACCTATGTTACTTCAGAGGGAGTTGTTTCTCACAATGTTTTATACTATCAACAGCTCCCCATTACTCATTACCAATTAAGATTTTATGCTAATAATTATTTTAATAGTGTCCACTGCCTTTAAACATCTTGATAAGATTTTCACACTCCCCACTTTCATCTAATTTTTGACCCATTTCTTTCAATTATTGACCATATTTAAACAAAATACTGTTTGCACAACGAGAACCGACGTCCTCATTCCCTCAAAATGCTAGGATTCCAAAGTGACACACCATAACATAACAAGCCACTGATGGCATTTATCATCCTATGAAAAAAAATCCCCTCCCCCTCTGTGATAAATCTCCCAGTGTAGGTATTTATTTATTGAATACAGCGCTCTCATGTTTGTTTAAAATCTGATAGCGAAGTGTCATATCTGATTTATGGGCCAGCTGTGCCTCGCCCCTGCTAGGGGTTGTTAAGTCCGCTATGGTTCATAACAATGCATCATCACCTAGGGCTTCTTGAAGATCTATACATCACTGGGTAATAAGAGCCAGCGTGTATTATTACGGCAACGGTATTCTCAATATTTTTCTAAGTTTATGGAATGCTGAGAGGTCTCACCTCCTGATGTTAGCTTAGAATCGGACCGAGAGGGCTCGTAGAACAAACACTGTCAGCTAAATGAGATTATTTGGCGATAATTAACTGACATAGCCGTGATATGATACACAGTTTGGACAAGATAGAGATTTAGCCTAGGGGCGGGGCAAAAGGCGTGTCATAAACACTGGCAGTGTGTCTCTAGCTCTTTTACTGTGTTTGTATTTGTGTTCTTTTGAAACAGTGGCGTGACTACATAGTTTTATTGGTTTATTTGTTTAGATGATCTTCCCATCAAGGGAAATCTGCACACTCCCCTAGGGAATCTCTCTCATACAAACATTGGTTTAACGTCTATTATAATTATGAATTGCACAAATCTTTGGAACTGGTGATTCAGTGAACTAGATTAGATGATGTCATGTGTGAAATCAGCAGCTAGCTTGGTTGGATTCGAACCTTACGACCTTGTGATTGTAAGTCTTGCAGTCTAACCACTGGACCACAGCGACGCAAGAGGGGGAACAGATTTTTTAAAAATGTTAAAAGGGAGTGGGGGTGTATCGAACCATTCATTTGTACATTTTCTTGACCTTATTTGGAAGGGAAAGAGAGGCCAAGGGTTTTGAGAGGGGGGGGGGGCAGAGAGAGGGGCACCTGCCCCCCCTCCTCTTAGTCTTAGTCCTGCCTCTGCTTTTAAACAAAACATGATTGGATCACAGATCATAAAGTGTAGCAATCCATGATGATCTATGCTGAGGTGAAACTTGGTGTTCGGTGACAGTGTACTTTTGGGTTGAGCGTGAAGCTTCATCACGCTATGTGCAGACCAATGGGGTGAGGCAAAAAGGCGTACAGAAGCCATCTGCTTCTTTTACATGAGTATTTTAACATTGCTACATGAATGAAGCATCTAATGTTTCATTAACGCAGACCTAAATGTTGCGGACCATTTACTTACTCACAGTATGTTGGTTTTTTCTGTATGATATGTGGGATTGAATCGTGATACGGTGTTGTTAATGACACCTAGTCTATCGGATAGTTAACACGAATGCACTGTGGCTACATGCTAGAAAGAGGGGTTTATTTTCAGCTTCTTGCAACTCAAACCCAGAGTTGGCTTTCATTGTGCGTAATTTAACCTATTGCCCTATTTTGACTTGAATGGTGATCTCCCGAGTCATAATTTTTTTTTCAACAGGGCTCAAAATTAACACTGGACCACTGGCCCGCCTGGCGAGGCCTTTAATTTTAGCTTTTGACCAGTAAATTCATGACTATGTCCGGCAGTATCAGTATTTCAGCTGAATCTGTTAAACTTCACTGTGGAATATCTATACAAAACAAACTCAAGTTCAATGTTGACTTTGAGTCTGATAAATATCCTTCAATTTTGTTGAAATACTAATATACTTGCTAGATATAAATACAAATTTAACCAAATCTTCTCCTGAGTTTTTTAAAAAATTTTATTATTTTTTTGTATACTATACAGTGTTCAGTTTTTTTCTCTCACTTTGATTCTGGTCTTGCAGAAAACTGCTGGTCCAGTGAAAGATTTTAGGTACACTCCCTGCAGTCTTGTTGATTTCCCTTCTAAAGTTTGAGCTGTGGTAAACAATAATGCGATAAGCAAGTCCACTACTTTAATTATGTTTTTAAAAAAAACAGCTCAATTCTCTGTTTTACTTATGTTTTGGACTTTTGACAATCACACACACTTATACAGAAAGAGACCTCAGAGGACTAGGGTATGGAATTGTGATGCAACCCCCTCTCAGTTACCTTCTCATCAAAATAAAGTTGTTCAAGATATCCTTGTGAGGTGCAAGCCGCCTTCAAACCTCAACTAAACTTCTGTCAACAACATTGGATCAATTGCTGTTCTAGCCTTGATCAATTAAATTGCTTAGCTTAGCTTAGCTTGAGCATTTGGGTAAGTGAAAAAGCAGTGGAAATGTCTATTGTTATACAATCAGAATGTTTGTAAGGGAGTTACTGGCTTTTAAAGGCGCTTGACACCTTTGGTAATTACTCACAATAATTGTTAGCCTAAAAACTTACTTAGTATAGCAATGGAAAGCTGTTGATACAGCTCTCTCTGAAGTATCATATTTTTTGAGAAGGAGATAATTTCTCACTCAAATATTAGAAAACTTCAAGGTGTTTTTTCTTTCATTATTTTTTCTCTTGCAACTCTGAAGACCAATTGAGTCAAACTTTTCACAGGTTTGTTATTTTATGCATATGTTGGGATACGATACACCATTCAAGTGAGAATACTAGTCTTTGACAATTACCAAATAATAATAATATTAATAATAATGGTAATAATAAAACCAAAGGTGTCCAATGCCTTTAATGTCTGAGTTTTTAGTGAATAACACAAAAGGTACATGTGGCAAAGTGCTGATCTGTAAGCGCATAAATTTAATCTGCTTGTCTCCTTTCATAAAAAAACTTGCGTGTTTGCTTTTCAAAACAGAAATAAATAAATAAATAAATAAATAAATAAAGAAAGAAAGAAAGAAATAAAGAAATAAAGAAATAAAGAAATAAATAAGAGCATGGAGCATGATGTGTTTTCAGTGTCCAAATCTCTCCCATGAATGTGATTTATATCCAAACCTGATGTATTTTCCAATATCCTCAACCAAACCTATCAAAGGAACTTCTGCTTGGACCCATATCTCTTCGGTCTGCGACGACGACCACGGTGTGTGTGTGGAATTTATCCAATTTTCCCTCCTGTGCGCCGATTAATTTCCAGTGTCAATAAATGTCTACGGGACAAGAGGAGAACGATCTGTCATTCGAAGAAATAATGTTGAAAATGCTAGTACTAAATAGGATTGGAGAGCTTATTGTACCCAGGAGCAAGTGTTGCTCATACATACTGATAAGACTTTAAGCTTGTGGTATTTTGTGAGGTTTTTTTTAGGGATTGTTCAATCTTGCGGGTAAGACAAAACTTTAACGAATAAATCTTTCCTTGTGGAAGCTGTCAGATTCTTTCTTGTTTTTCTCACACAAAACAATTTCATATATTTTATTTTTTATATACATGTAGGAATTTCTTTGATTGCAAGTCTGTTGGCAAAACTGATTGGTATTCACAACTTTGCACAATGACGAAACCCTTGTGAACTTTCCAAACGCAGTTGAAATACTTAAGTGACAATAAAATGGATGACGAGGCAGTTGACGTTGTCAGATAGTCCATCAGAATTATCTTGTGAAACATTATCGGCTCTTGTCCAGACTGCTTCCCAAACAATCTACGACAACTTTCAGACTTGTCTGACAAATGGAGCAAGCCGACCCTCTGCAATGTGGACAAAATATCCGACATACGCAAAAAATGCGTGTATTATCATGTTTCTGGTTTTTAATTTACGAGACATTAGACATGTTGGTCATCACCTTGTCAAACACAATTACGAAACAGTACGTGCTCGCATCCTATAACTCTCCACATTTCACGCTTAGCATAGTTGAATTGGCATAGAGAAAAAAAGGCACGAATAAAATAAAAAAATGGCCTGGCTGCAGTTTGAACAATGTAGGAGAGAGCAAACAGAAATACTGTACATTGTCAATGCAGACGGGGCTTGCACTGGAAGATTTGGTTCCACAGTAAATACACGAAGAGGGGGGTGAAAAGCGAGACCTAGCACGCGTCACGGTGGTGAGTCGCTTGACTTTGGGAATTACCGGAATATCGGACTAGGACGTCGGAGGGTAGAGGAATACGATCTGCTGGCCATGGCTGATGGTCGGATATTAAGCACCCCGCCACAACCCTGAGACAATACACACGGATTTGTGGTGTGTTTGTTGTTGGACCTGCATATTGTTTATTATTGCCCCTTGTCTTTTGGATGCGACTCCCTGGCCGAAGGAAAACTAAACAGTGAGTCAGGGTCTGAGTCAATTTATAGAAGGGAGGGAAACAGTAGGAGAGAGGGGGTGTTCAGGGAGCGAAGCTTGAGAGAGAAACTAAGAAAGCCTCCAACCTCATTATGAACAGCAGCTACAGTTTCAATATCCATGTAACTGAATAGTGTAGGGTATCTGGTATGATGGACTATACTATAAGTAATCATTGTTTATTAGCTAGCTTGGGACTAATCAAACTGAGCCGAGAACTCGTCATTGTGTATATATACCCTTGAACACAATCTAGAGGTATGGTATTTACTCAGGACAGGCCATTAAGCTATTTTTGGATTGTATGAGAATTGAAATGAAGCCCTTGTTCGAACGAGCAGCCTTTTATGGTTTGATTCTTCTTATTTGATGTCATTGGTGTTTCTTTTGCCAATAAGAAGAGAGCATGTAGTTAGGCTTTGAATATGATAAAAACTGTAACTTACAGAGGGAATTTGGACATGGAGTGCAAAAGAAACTGGAAAGTAGAAAGCAGATACCTTCATTTATCCAGAATAAGCCTCACCTGACTAAAATGCTGGAAATCTCACTTTAACAGTGATCATGTTTGAAATTGTGAATCTGCCAACTCACATTTCATGCCCCGAAGTTCACAAATCTCTCAGTATTGGATGGGTTTGGATTAATAATAATAAACTCTCAGTTTGATTAGGTAACAAAAACATGCAAGCCAGTCCTGAGGGAGTAAGCCTGAAGTAGCGAGCTCCATATAAGATACATTTCTTGAAAACTAAAGGTATTCCTCGTGAACCAATGCAACATTTCCTTAGGAATGCTTGGTTACAAATGTCATGCACCAGAACATTATTGATTACCGGTCCTTTGTTCCTAACATAGTTTGAATAGAATATTCTGTTGCCTGTGGTCCCATTTTTTTCCTTCTTTCATCTTTTCTTACTATCTCCATTTTTTCAATTGCCGGGGGCAAGATGTCACAATCAACCTCCCCCTCATTAACTACCCAGTGGCACTCTCTAGAACAATCCTCCTTCCCAGAGGTGAAGCAGGTGCATTGTTCACCTGTATCCTAATGAGAAAATTAGCCCAGGCGGTCAGCCCCAATTAGCCCCCGAAATTTATGTGTCCAACACCCCCCTATACCCCTACAAATGCCAACATAGAGAAAAGCTGTAGCCAACGGGGACACAGGTGCGGCACCTGTAATGTAGGTAGCTTGAATTGGGTCTCGCAGGTTGGTCAGTCCAATTAGCCTTCGGTTTTTGGCACAACGTAGCAAACACAACGGCACGTTCCAGCCAGGTCTTCTGCCCCTACCCCGCCAAGGGGCACACATCCCACTGAAATCAATACTCGGAGAAACTTGTTCTCGTCCTTGTCGTATGTAGCGCCTCTTTTCAAAACACATTTACGCATCACCCTGGCAACTGACCCAGACAAGCCGGTATTTATCCTGCAGTACACCACTTATCAATAAAACGAAATAACCTGAACGTATAAATACTTCCTGTTGTTGAGCGAATGCGAGGGAAAAAAACTCTCCAAGGCTATTTTTGTGCGTTCTTTCTTTTTCCCTCTTTTCAGTTGGGTCTTTCACAGAGTAATTGGCTTTTTCACAGTGATGTCCCATATAACATATAAAGTGATTGAGGTTGCTCATTCCTGAAATCAATTAATGGTGGATTTCACGCATCCTCAATTCAAGAAATCTGTCTTCCTGGTGAGCGTCGTAAGTTTCGACCTCGCTGTTAAATGTGAATTTAGTCAAGATTATATGACTGGATGTCTGTGAGGCTTGGCTCATAGGCTAAAAGAACACTTCATCTTATTCCATTCAATCCTTTCGTAAAGCTTCTTACAGAGCAAGCAAAAGCGTTTTTGAAATGGCAAAGCGTTTTGAAATTTGTAATTTCTGAGGCATTGCATGGTGAGGTATCAATGTATATTTGGTTTGCGGTAACATGATCTACTTTGTTATGTAGATTATGTTTTTTGAGAACTTATCTTGCTATTGATCCTACTGCCGTGGAGTAGAATTTTGGAATTCAGGAGACTTCTTATTTTTAAAGTCAATAATTTATAATAGAGGTGCATTCCGTGATGTGTTTTATTCATCCATTCTTCCAATGTAGTGTGACGGATAACAAAGCCTGTTTTATTTTGCTCAAGTAATTTGTCATTTTGATGAATGCATTGCTCGCTTGTTAGTGTTATGTGGTCAGAAGGAGTGAAAAGTACTGTTTACTGATCAGCTAAAGTCAATCATTTCGTGGTTGTTAAAGTAATTTATGTTGATTTATGATGTCAAGTTAGAATTTTTCCACCACTTTGCTTCAGAATTATACAAAAGTCAAGTGCCAGTCATCAATGCTCTTTTTTCTCTCCATACAATAATTTTATTTATTTATTCAAAATTAAACGTAAAAAAAAAAAGCTTTCAGCCGCAAGGCATTATTTCCACTGCCTCATCAGACCTGATCTGACATTTTGTAATCAAGCTGACTTTCTGGAGAAGTCCTTCTTTAATTGAACCCTGTCTAACTCCCATGAGCTTCGTGACTTGTTTGTTGTGACTGTCACAGTTGTGTGGTCCGCTGTGTACTCTTTCTTTATTTGACAGATAAAAACATTTGCGCTGTCCCTCAAGGCTGTGTTTTTGATAAAAAAAATGGAGGGAAAGGGGTTAACTGATCTTGTGTTTTCTAATCAATAGATCTTCGACCCACATCATTAAAAGGAGCATGAGTAGATCAAAGATAACATTGACTAAAGCTTCAAGCTTTGCCGAGCCTTTTCGCTAAAAGCGTTGCACGCATCTACCCCTCCCTGTTTTTAAAGGGTGCATTCCTTACAATTTTGCCCTAGTTTCGAGAAAGATGGGGTTTAGTTTATAAATGAACTACAAAATCCTGTTTATGAAAAGGTTTACCGGCTTGTGAGAATTCAGTGCTGTTGTCTAGCCTTTCGCTAAATGGGTTGGAAGCATCAACTCCACCCTTTTTTAAAGGCTGCATTCCTCACAATTTGCCCTACTTTCTAGAAAGATGAGGTTTAAACTTATACATGAACTTCACAATGCCGTTTTCAAAAGGTTTACTAGCTTTTTGAGAAATCAGTGTTGTTTAATATTAATTATTTTTGTAAATTGCGTGGCCAAATTTTAAATAATTTATTCAGTTGCAATTTTTTATTAAAGAAAACAAAATTAAATTAAAAATTTATAATTAAAACAAAATGAAACCATTCAAGGGTGATTTCATACTATGACTGTCTTCACAACAAGTAGAACTTCACACTTAAAATATTTAAATGAGATTTGTGTCCTCCCAGTCATTTGTCATCTTCTATTAAAGTTTCATGCAGCTGGCGCAAACCTATTTGTGATTTGGTTTTCTTAAAAATGCTTTTCCCCTAGTTTTTTTCACTGAAAGTACTTATAATACCTTTCTGAAAAATACATTTCTGGAAGATCGTTACTGGTATGAACTTTAAAGAAATTATCTCCCCTTGATATTTAACGAGTGGCCCCCCTGCTTTGTATTAATTTCTACTGATTATTCCTGATGATTAAGAGCAGTGTGTAGATATGTATCTCAGTATGTTACACTGTTTGTGTTTGTCGGATTGACAGCTGGGTGTATGCCACACATTGTGCTACAAGATCAAATGTCACCCAGTACTTGATAAGGATACCTTTGTTCTAATTGGTCAAGATTCAACCCTGTACTATAAGCCCTCTGTTGGACCTCTCTATGAATCATGTTTTTCCTTGTATCCCAACCTCTGTTTTCTCAGAAGCACCTTAGACTTTTAGCCCACCCCCCCCCCCCCCCCCCCCTCCTACTTACACGTAGACAGTTTTACTTACAAATTTTGTTTGTAAAAACCACCAGGATACCAGTCAGAAATGGTTAACGTGTAACGTGGTGTTTTGGCTGGCAACCATATTCTGGTAAGCAAGATTTAACTTTGCTTAGCTACTTTTTTTGCTTATAGTCTCTTTCTGTTCTTAACACAGCTCTGTGATGATGAGCCTAGCCATCACATTCTTCTTTGTATGTCGCCTGCAAACAGTAAACTAAGGTCCAATTTTATAGAGCTGCATATAAGCACAAAAAACAGCTTAGCCTTAAGTAAATATGCTTACTAGAAAAGGGTTACCAGCCAAAATACCATGTCACAAGTACAAATTATGACTGGTGTATTGCTTATTTCTGCTTAGCAGATATCGGTTCTGCTTAAGCAGCTCTATGGAATTAGGCCGAAGGCACAACACTTCATCAAGCAGTGAATTATATAATACCCCCGGTACTGTACATACGTCCCCATGAGATGAGGCACATTGTACAATGGTACAACTTACAAGAGAACTCATTAACAGTAGCTAGCCATT
Organism: Asterias amurensis; assembly: GCF_032118995.1. Classification (NCBI taxonomy): domain Eukaryota; kingdom Metazoa; phylum Echinodermata; class Asteroidea; order Forcipulatida; family Asteriidae; genus Asterias; species Asterias amurensis. Next base: position 24,781,621 of record NC_092652.1, on the reverse strand, counting down.
CATAGGCAGGGACAACACATACATTAAGAGATCAGATTGCCCATTGGCGCAGTTTGCAACGCTGTGGTGATCATTGGTCATACACACCTCCAACCCCTGTCACTATATAAACTTGAAATCCACTCTCGGCCCTACAGTAATATATCTGTGTGTCCCTAGAATGACACCCACAATGCCGTCATCATCCATGAATGCATGAAAATACTTCCAGAATAATTGTACCCCTTCAGAAGACAAAGTGAGGATTCTTTGCATCAATTGTTTGTACACAGCTTTCTTGTTGTGTTTCTTTCTCTTATTTACTCATTAATAAATCATTTGAGAAAGATTCAGGTACATGTAGGTTTGAGACATCAGGGCCCAATTTCATGGAGCTGCTAGACACAAAAATTTGCTTAGCATGAAATTTCTTCCTTGATAAAAACAGGATCACCAACAAAATGTCTAGTTGCTGCATATTACTTGTTACGCCATTGTACTCAGCTGTTGTTTGCTTGTCATGAAAATCACATGGAAATTTGGTTGGTAATCCTGTTTTGATCAAGATAGAAATTTAATGCTAAGCAAATTTTTGTGCCTAGCAGCTCCATGAAATTTGGCGCAGACCACAAACCATTATTCATGAATGCAAGATGTACATCAAGAATAATTATGCCCCTTGAGAAGACAAAGTGAGGATTCCATTCACTTGTATATGTCTTCTTGTTGTGTTTCTGTTTTTCTCTTATCCACTCATTAATAAAGCCTTTGAGGAAGACTCTGATAGGGTCGAAACATCCAGCCATAAACCATTTTAAAACAATAACATTTATTTCATTCTGACTCAGGGTAATGATACATGTCGAAAATAACAGGTAACTAATTGAACAATAAATTGGATTAATGAAACCATAGAGTTGTTGAAACTTAGGGTGCGTTCGATTAGCTTCCCCGGGTCGACCCCAGCGTGTGGCGTTTTCTTTTTCCAGGACGAACGTGTGCAGATAATTACCCACATTCGTCCTGGGAAACAAAATTGCCACACACCGGGGTAGACCCAGGGAAGCTAAACAAACGCACCCTTAGTAACAGAGCAGATGAAAATGGAGCCAGCATGATAGTAGGACAAAAAGTGAAGCAGAAAGAACTGCTTTTGTGTGTTTACAACATAGGTCCTTTTGATTGGTAAGCAGTTTGCAACAGCTACTCTATTTTCTCATTAAAGGCAGTGGACACTATTGGTAATTGTCAAAGACTAGACTTCACAGTTAGTGTACCTCAACATATGCATAACAAAACAAACCTGTGAAAATTTGAACTCAATCGGTCATCGAATTTGCGAGATAATAATGAAAGAAGAAAACACCCTTGTCACACAAAGTTGTGTGCATTTAGATGGTTGATTTCAAGACCTCAAGTTCTAAACCTGAGGTCTCGAAATCAAATTCGTGGAAAATTACTTCTTTCTTGAAAACTATGGCACTTCAGAGGGAGCTGTTTCTCACAATGTTTTATACCATCAACCTCTCCCCATTACTCGTCACCAAAAAAGGTTTTATGCTAATAATTGATTTGAGTAATTACCAATAGTGTCCACTGCCTTTAATAAAGATCTGATAGAATTACAATGTTTGTGTAGACCAGGTTTACATTGCGAAGGTGTGCATAAATTTTGAAAGTGTGAATTACTTATTGAAAACAATGTGACAAAAAAAAACGAGATTGAGATTGATGATGACTGAGACGACTATTGTTTTATTTATAACCTGGTTTAAGGTAGAATCCGTTTCCTCCCCTCCCTTAGCTACACTGCATCAAGGAGTCTGTCTACTTTATCAGCAGACCTACAGAAAACCTCATCCCCACACAGTGGTGTGAATTACATTGTCAGTGATTTTTTCTCTGTTAACAAGAGCAGTGCTAGTAGTACGTACGTGGCTGTCGATTGCATGCATATATGCTGTGTGTGTGGCTGGCTGGCCTGTGTGCATTGACTGTTGGCCAATCAGTGAGGCCAGTCCCCAACAGTGATCACACTCATTCTTTCTAGCTCTCTCTCTCTCTCTCTCGATCTCCGTTAAAGACTATCCACATTTTTATTGTGGGGTAAAAAAAAAAAAGCTCTGTTTTGCTCCTGACTATTGTAACTTTGTGGCATTTTCAACTACTGGACTACATTTTCTCCTCTCTTTTCTCTCGGTCTTATTGTTCACAGGAGAAAAATCTTTCATGACTGAGTGAGCCCATTCCTGAATGCAGTTCATTCGAGGATCTTGTATTCATCTCTCTGTGTGCCATCAGCTGCCTTCCTTCTATCACGCCTGCTTCATTAATATTTCCTGTCGCTTTTGAAGCAACGCCGGCGCTTCTACATCGTTGGTTCTAACAACATGGACTGCATTTTGTATGTGACATACAAATGAAGTTGGCCACCGTGGAGGACAAGGAGGGTTCCTGATATTTGTGAGGGGAGTTTTTTTTCTTGGAGTTTGTTCTAGTGGAGAAAAAAAATACAAGAAAGGAGTAAACTGTAGTCGATTTTGCAGAAACTGGAATTTTCTTCTGTGGATTTTTATGGTGTGACTTGGGACTTCAGTTTGAGTCTCCATCTGGTGACCAAAGCGGGACGTTTTTAACTTGTGGTTGGAACGTTGGATAAATTGATCAGATAAAGTTACGGATTCATAGCTTGTTGGACTTGACTGTGGATTTTGAGTATAGGTAAGTGTCTTTTATTTCACTCACTCTGTATACTTAAATCAATATTTTAAATAGCTTGAGGCTAAAAAAAAACCTGTTATGTTGGCGTAACGGGCCCCCAAAAAATAGGGTAGGTAGGTAGGGATTTGTTTGTGTCTTCCCCCCCCCCCTTCCCAGCAACGAAAATGACATGTCTTCTAATTGTTTAAGCCGGTAGTATACACTATAACAAAAGAAAACAAAGCTACACACAACAAATAGTATGTTTTAAACTTTTGATGACATTTATTTTATTTTTTTGTCTTCAATAGATTTTAATCATTAAATTTCTTCCATTGAAAAAATTAAAATACCCACGGTCGGCCGTATTTTTAGGGTAGGTCGAGTTGCGCCAACATAACATTTTGTTTTATGCCTTACTCTGTGTTCTATAGAGCAAGCTTGCTATATGTTCTATAATGTACTTACAAGTTGGAATCATGTGTGTGGTGGTGTCTGCCGTACACAATGTGTATATCCACTTTGCTGTGTAGATTATGTTCTTTTAAGATCTTGTCTTGCTATTTTATTCTACTGTCGCAGAATACATTTTGTTAGAGTTCGGAGACTACTTGTTAAGCCAATCGTTTTGAAAATGAAATGAGTTTTATTCCTTCTATAATCTAATAGAGGGTACATTCAATGATGTGTCTAATTCATCCACTCTTGCAATAAAATGACGGAAAACAATTTTATTTTGCTCAAGTAATCTGTCATTTTGATGTACATATTTTGTTTGTTCACTTCCTCTGTAGTCTGGCCTTACTATATGTGTGTACTTTCCAGTTGGCATCATGTGTGTAATGTCTACTTTACATTACCCTCGTTAATTATTATTCAACCTAGATTGTTTATCTTTCTTTGCTGTCAGTCTAAGAGATCAAGATGAGCGTTGTTAAGGAATTGATGCATGGGAAATGGCATCTTACCAAATTTAGTTATTTCCCAACTGCCAGAAAAAAGCTTCATTGATTTTCTGCATCAACTAGGATGCTCTATTGCGCTGTTTGGTCTGCAGTGTTCTGTGGTGCAGCTCTGCACTGTTCTGTAGAGCTCTGTAAAGAGTTTTGATTCAATGTTCTGCTTTGGTGATGCATGAGAAATTGCATCTCACCAAATTTAGATCTTTTCAAACTGCTAGAAAAGCTTAATTGATTTTTCACATCAACTGGGATTCTATACTGCACTGTGTGGTCTGCAGTGTTCTTTAGTGTTCTGCACTGTTCTGTACAGCTCTGCAAAGAGTTTTAATTTAATTTTCTGCTAGTGTGATGCACGAGAAATGGCACCTCACCAAATTCACTTCTACACAGTTTGGTCTGTACACTGTTCTGCATTGTTCTGTACAGCTCTGCAGAGAATTTTGTAATTAATGTTCTGCTGTGTTCTGCCGTTCTGTGCATTTTTTTGTGCTGTTCGGTTTGGCCCCCTAAATTATCTCTGAAGTTTTCTTGTGATCAGGTTGTACTTTTCTGCTCTGTTTCACTCTGTATGCTCTTTGAAACACGATCGGCCATTTTGTGGAGCAAAAAGTTTAACTCCGTGCACTTACGAGTGATACTTGTGTGGACCATATTCTACTTTTAAAATATCTTTCTAACCATTTGCATTTCATAACAAACGGTTTCAAACGCTTTTCAAAGACCAACTCGTCCGATCCAAGGCAACGTGTTCCTTTAATAAATGGAGTTCAATTCTGCAGAGCGCTTGTATGCATTGATGTCCATCTTGTGTTTTACATGCTCTTCAAAAGAAAGGTTAACCAGAGTCCCCCGTGTTTAATGCTTGATATGGTTCTGTTCTTCTGCTCTACTTTGCTGATTTTCAGTGTCACAAGGTCCTTCATGATTTGTTGTTTATCCGATGAGCGTGTTTTCTAAGCTCTACTTTGAGCGAGTATCACAGAATAACCTTGCTTAGCAGAAGTAGATAACCTGCCAACAATCTACTTTGTTGCGACTGGTGTTCTCTCCATTTCTCGCTAAGCAAGTGCATTTGTTAAACAGTGTTTTCTGCTCAGCATCTTTATGAAGTAGACCCTAATTTTTTTAGTCTTCTTTCAAGTTTACACACACATGGCTGATTTTATTCTTTCTCACAGTTTTGCTTCATGCTTTGTTAGCTATTTTCTTAACACATCGTCAATACAGAAATTCTTAGAAATTCCTTGGCTCCTCTTTGTTGATAGTTTTGTGGCTGTTCTATGCTTTAGGCTTTGATAGCTATTTTCTCTACATAATCGTTTCTTCTTTGTAACAATTCTCTGATTCCTCTGTTATGTGCTGTATTTATTGTAACGCTCTTCAGCAATTCTGTGGCTGTTCTGTACAGTTCACTCCACTATGTTTGTTCTTAAATCAAATTATTTTGCCGAGTGCTCTTCTGTATTCAGACTGAGTTTTCTACTCCGTATGGCACATTGAACCTTACTCTCTCGTTTTTCACTCCTTTGATCTGGGGGGGGGGGTTTGTTTTTCAATCTGTGCAGCTTTTCACTCCATCTTAAAGGTCATGAAGTCAATTGTGAAACAAAATATGATGTGCTTTTGTTTAAAAATAAGCATTGAAAAGAATGACGTACAATGTTTGCAGAACAGTTGACAGAAGCCAAGCTGTAGGGTTATTATGTTTCAAGCTAGCTGAGATTGATTCAAACGATTCAAACAATTTATTGTGTGGGTTTTGTATGACCTATTGAAGTTCATCGGTTTCTTAAAGCACGTTGCAGGCATGTAATGGATTTTATGACTGTTAAATGTTACCAACACGTACTTGCAGATACTGTTGTATTCAAGTAGATTTGTCCTTGTTCAATTTGAATTGAGATGTTGCGGTTTTAACCAATAGAAGAATATCATTTCAGAAAAATAGTTCATGCGGTTGAAATGTTATTTTGGAAGACAGCCATGGTCAAGGTTGGATAATAGGGGATCACAATAGATCTGTTGACTCATGGTCTTCACGACTCTATGACTTATTATTACAACCTAACATTGTACGCTATTACTGTACGAAGTCGCTCCATAGGGCTACATGTATTATTTTTTATGAATGGGTGAAGCACTTACATAATTAGTCCTGGAAATCCAAACCTCTCTGGAATGACAATTAAGGCCAGGGTAATTACGGTATATTATTTCAATTCCGCGGTTGACTTGTTTGGCTAATTAACTTTCATGTTGTATATATTCCCATGCTATGATTCACTCAACGGACACTCCAACACCCAATTAGCATATTCATGAGGAGTGAAGCGCTCCCATTGGTCCATCCCCTGCGGCGATTTCTAAATAAAGCGACCTTACATCACACATTTTTTTTTTCGGAAGATGTTATACACAGGTGTCCCACGCAAGGTCGTTGACATTAGGCCTCATAGGTCTCCCTAGTTAAAGTATCACATCGTAAATCATTTGAAATCATTAGTCATCTTCTAGTCGTCCTCTCATCATCACCTCGGTGCTAAGGAGCAGCCATCCCCATCTTCCCTCTCACCCAGGTCTCGCACGGCCACTTGGAGAAACAGAATTAAGAAACAGAATTAAGAAGCAAAAAATGAGAAGGAAGTCGCTATTATTACATCCAACCAGGTGCTTGTGGGTAAGATGGCTAGAGTATTTGTAATTCAGATATAATCCGATTGGGAAGTTTCATGGTGAAAAATACTGAGCTTAAAGGGATGAGGTGCTCCTAGTAAAAAAAAAATTAAAAAATTAAAGGATGGCAAGTTCTACTATACAGATCCATGATTTGAGTGAAATATAATTAGTTTAAAAACACATTGAACACTTATTCTGCTTTGCATGTTGTATTTTTTTTTAAGAACAGGGTGAAATGCTAAGGTAGATCTTTTTTTAACAATAAAATGTACTGTAACTTTTTAGAACACCCAAGAAGTATAAGAACAGGTTTGGTTTGCACCCACAGTCTCTTAAAAAAGATACCTTAGCGTTCGGCTGAAAGCAGCTTGTTTCAAAATGCCCGGCTGCAAACAGCTGTAAAACTTGACCTACTTCCACTCGACCAAAAACCAGATCAAAGAAAAGGTCTCGTCCCCAATTGACATTTCATAATGTTTTCCCATGTTAACCTAGAATCTACTTTTCAAAAACAAGCTCTCTTTCTTACTGAAAGACAACAACAGTATTTTCCATTTTGGGGCATATTGTGATGGTTTATGAGCAGACTGTAAAGGGTGTTGTACTTAAGGTTCACAAAACTGTTCCCATAAGATATTATGAGCAGAATCTCTCAAATGTTTAACGTACAGTTCATATGAAAGAGAGAGAGAGAGAGAGCAGAATCTCTCAAATGTTTAACGTACAGTTCATATGAAAGAGAGAGAGAGAGTAACAGGCCTTTGAGAAATGAAAAAATATATATAAAAAAATTGGGATATCATCGTAAACCAGTGTTTATCTACATCACAAGGCCAGACGACCACTTCAAGGTGAGGGCTACACTTGACTTATTTGGGCTATCAACCAAAATCAACTGTCACCAGGGGCACGCTACAACCTACTCCTGGGGCTGAAACAGGCATTGGTTCCATCCACCTTGTAGCCTTGCTGGTACAGCAGAATGCAATACCATCGCAACTTGTTTACAAAGCAATTATGGTTCAGTGCCTTGCCCAATGGCACAAGTTTCATGACCATGATTCGAACCCACACTCTGCTGCTGACAACACCACAGCTTAGGGTGAACTAAAGACTGCTCTTCCATGCCACGCCAGTTTAGTCTTAAAAAGATGGTGCCAAAAGACAGTGGACACTATTGGTAATTGTCAAAACAGTCTTCTCACTTGGTTCATCTCAACATATGCATAAAATAACAAACCTGTAAAAATTTGAGCTCAATTGGTCATTGAAGTTGCAAGATAACAATGAAAGAAAAAACACCCTTGTCACACAAAGTTGTGTGCTTTTAGATGGTTGATTTCGAGACCTCAATTTCTAAATCTGAGGTCTCGAAATCAAATTTGTGGAAAATGGCTTCTTTCTCGAAAACTACATCACTTCAGAGGGAGCTGTTTCTCACAATGTTTAACACTATCAACCTCTCCCCATTACTCGTAATCAAGAGAGGTTTTATGATAAAAATTATTTTGAGTAATTACTAATAGTGTCCACTGCCTTTAAAGATTTAAAGCCTTTCTTTACGCCCATTCCCTCCGAGTTTTATAAATGAGTTAAAGGGGTTTCACTCTAAATTTTCCTCTTTCATTGAACTTGAGTGATTTTCATACTTATTAGGATAGTCTGACCATTCCTTCCTCCATGGTCTGACATGGATAAATAATTGCTAAGAATACTGACGGCAGCTTACCAGCTATAGCCTTTAATAACACTCACCAACAGAGGGCAGCATATAAAGTGGATGTCTCCTGTGAGCAATTTAATCTCATAGCAAAAAATCAATATAAAGGATCATGATTTCAGATCTGTAATGCATGATGTAACCAAATTTGTACGCTCATAACCTTCATGAAAATCAATTCAATAGTATTTTCTCTTTCCATACATAAACCGAGCCTTTTAATGTATAAAGTCTTTTGCAATATTATGCACTTTTAATGTGACTTTTGTTGTAAAGTGTAAAATGAAAGTTAAAGTGATGACAACCAAAATATTACACAAGATAACAATGTGATGTGACGAAAAAAATTCTGTATGTTAACAAATACTTACTATAGGCCCTAATTTGGTGTTAATAAATGGTCTTATTCTTATATGGACTAATTACCAAAAGGAGCTTGTACCAAAATGCCCATAGCAGTTGTATTCGTCTGCAAGATCTGACCTATTTTCATTATAAAGAGGTTAAATCAAAGTACCTATCTAGATGTGAAATTTTCCAATGTAGTATGTTTTAAAACTTTTCTTATAGTATCCGAATTTCCAAACACAAAACTAGATTTTCTGTTTTGTGTTATTTCTGTAGAATTTTGTAAAAAAAAAGAAAAAAATTGTTAATAAGTATAAAAGATTAGCAATGTTTGGGCGTTTCGTGATGATTCTATAGAAATTAATGATCTCTAAAGGGTTATTGGGCAAAAACAAAATCATCAGTTTTGAGTTTGACAGGAAAGTGGCATTTGATGTGTTTCAATCCAGGGGTACTTTTATCTCCGACTCACAAATAAGAACCAAAGGATTTTATTCAAATGGAGTAAAACTCATTTCCAACCAGACAAACAAACACTTGTCTTCTGCCACCCAGCATTAGAAGCCGCCACATAGAAATTAGATTCGTCTTTCATTTGATTGACTTTCCCCATCCTTAAAGCCCCACCGATCTAAATTAATGCCTTAGATACAACTCTCTAGTCATCTCCCTGATGTCTTAAGAAAATGAAGAGATGAACTTGTTTGTTTCACTGACAGCTTCGATGCATTAGCCTACATTTCCTCTTTTCTGCTGGGGCCCGTCTCTCTCTCTCAACCCCCGTCAGTTAGTTTCCATACCGTGTAACCATAGCTGGTCTTGATTCAACTAAGCAGATTGTGACAATTGTAATTGGCTACTGTGTGTATGCACACGCACCGGCTGTAATTGTATATGTATCGCACGCATTGGCGGGTTGAGGAGAGACCGTCATGAGTTTGACATGGCCCATGTTTATTTAGTAATCATCCTTCAGTTTGGTTCCATTAAGAAGAAGGGATGGCGGATGGCATACGCCTGGACAAACTTAGAGAATCCACTCCACTTTTTACTCATGTCTTGGAAGATTTGTTTTGATCTGGCTGTGGTATGTTTTGTTTTTGTTACTTAGAGTTGATGAGCAAGTTTTTTTCTGTATCTTCTTCAAATGGACTGGGTATATTTGTAATAAAAAGAAATTTAAAGGGAAGGTACATGTTTGGTAATTGTCAAAGACCAGTCTTCTCACTTGGTGTATCCCATCATATATGCATAAAATAACAAGCCTGTGAAAGTTTGGGCTTAATCTGTCATCAAAGTTGCGAGAAAATGATGAAAGAAAAAACACCCTTGTTGGACGAATTTGTGTGCTTTCATATAGGAATAAAAGACTTCTAGCTAGAAGTCTTTTATTATTTCAGTGAGAAATTACCTCTTTCTCAAAAACTACATTACTTCAGAGGGAGTCATTTCCCACAATGTTGTATTCTATCAAGAGCTCTCCAATAATCGTTACCAAGTCAGTTTTTAAGTGAATATTTGTTTTGAGTAATTACCAAATGTGTACCAAAAGGCAAAATACTGAACTTATCCACTTTTCCAGCCATTTTCTACAAATTTTCCTGAAGATTTTTAATCACTTAACTTGTATACATAACACTGGCAGGACAATTACAACTCAATAAAAAACTACATTCCCCAGAATAAAACTGTGACTGAGAAAATAAAAATACTTTTACACAAATTGACACTACTGTATAAAATACCAAGCTGGTTAGCAGCTCTATGAAATTTTGCCCCAGGCATGATATTCTTCCTTGATGTATGTCTGATTTCTGAATTCTTTTTGCCCTACATACCATGTAGGTCAGCCCTGGTAGCCATTCAATTTGTCCTACATTTTTCCAAGCGCCAAGGTAAGAGGAGGGTTGCAACACCACAAAGTAGCCATAGCAGAATACCAATTAGAATGCTTATCCAAGGACTTTTATTACAGACGGAGAAAATCGCAACAACAAAGATGGCAATGTAAACGAAGACAAACCCCTCGCAAGAGGGTGCTATAACAACTACTGGCGAAGGGCTAAATACCATGCTTGAATAAGTGAGCATCCAAAAGGAATAGACCAATCAGTTTCCTTAAAAAGTTTACGAATCTTAAAACTTGTCTGTAAGTTATGCCCCAGGGCATCGCGGCATACGGTCTTCACAAGAAAATTTTCTTCATGGGAAAAAAAAAAAAAAAAAAAAAAAAAAAGGCAAATCATCAATGGGGGAGAGAAGTCAAGATCGCAGCACCGAGGTTTTGGAACTCCCTACCTGAAACCGTGACACTCAAAATCACTTTGGATATTCAAGAACAGTTTAAAATCTACACAAGACACATTTTGTAAACTCTATTTTTCTACTTCAATGTGTTGCCACTTTTTTTTTTTGCAGAGCAGTGCCATGAGTGCCACTTGCAGCAGATACGGGTGCTTTAAAAATAACCATTATATACCTATTTTTCACTCACAGAAAATGCAAAAAAAAAAGTATTGATTTAATTTCTCATCATTATTAAAAGCAACTTTTCCAGGCAGTAATCAATACACATCAAACCCAGAAGACCCTGCTATATTTTCACAGCGTAATAATTCAACAACAAAAATAACAATGTACTGCATATCCCAAGGTGGGTACTGCTCTCAAAGTGCATCTTCCCAGATCCGTTCAGTTAATTTTTGTTTTCCCCCCATAGCACCCGGGCAAAATTAAATCCCTGCATGAGATGTTAAAACCTCACGGGAATATATATCTCCACTCAATTCTATCTTAAGAATAATAATTTCTCTTTCTGGCACCTGCTGTTTCATCCACTGCACTGACGCCAATTTTTTTTCTTTTTTTCCCCATGAATTCTTTACCCTCTTGTGTAACTGATTGTCGGAAGAGATCTTTCTGGTAACACTCTCGTAATTTATTGTCGGAAATCATCAGCAATTGCACTAAACAGTGTCAGTATTTGTGACAATGTGATGCGATTGAGAAAAATGAGGCGTTTGCCGACCTAGGTCATTCTTTTTTTCTTTTTACACATTTGAAAAGAGCCTGATCTATGCTTCAATGGTTGATATCACCTTTGATTTGAAAGTTGTGAAAGTAGAAATACCAAGAAATGTGCGATAATAAAACTGAGAAAAAGGGTTAAAAGACGAGTTGTTAATTGAAATTTTACTGCAACATTTTATTTCAATGCTAACTTTAATCATTTTGCTGTTATTTATCAGGGAGTAGGTTGTAATGTAAGAGAAAATAATTATACTTTGGCATTTTAATTTACATAATGATATTTCCGACAAACGACTCATTTAGCTTGATTGCATCACATATTTGTTGTAGGTTGGGAAGGATTCCTGTATTTTTCTTTGCAAACAATTTTTGGGCAATTGTCTTGTCTTTTTTTATTACCTGAGTGGGTGTGAAAAAGACCTAAATGTTGAGAGGATTTTCTTGGCGCCACAAGTTATACCTTGAGGAGAAACTAACCCTCATCTCTGGTCAATTTTCATTACCAGACAAATCTGTGTTACAAGTTGTATTTGTAGTCTCAAAATGGATAGGAGTCATCCAGGAGCCAATGTGATCTCCAAATCCCGCTGAGAAGAATTTCTTAATCTAATATTAAAGAATTGGCCATAAGTTTGTTAAATTGTAAATTTGGCAGACAGGGTGAGCTAAGAGACACAATTTTATGCTTAGTTTTTCTATCCTGCCTTCAGGCTGGACGTTTTTGACCCCTTCACAAAGGCTAACGTCAGACACTATTGGAGGGGTCATACCCCTACACAACTCCAACCTGTACCATCAAAATATAAAAATAGTTAATGGCCTGATGTTTCGACTCTTGCAGAGTCTTTTTCGAAGGCTAAGAGTAAAAGAAAGATTTTGGGTCGAAACTTCAGGCCATTTACTATTTTTTCTCATTTTTACCATAGGTCATTTTGGTTGGTGAACAGTTTAACAGCTATATCTATTTCCTCATCAATACATATATAAAGGACACAAATTAGAGTGATTAAATTCCCAAAATATGTGTTTACTTCGATATATCTTGATTTTCTTTATCCTGATGTAAGAATAATAACGTGCTCCGATAACACATGCTACCCAAGCAACACCCTAAGTAGCTTGATGAAATGTGACCTGAAAGGGTGTCCGATAAATCCCTCTGGCTTTATCTTAAGAATCTCAATCAGTCCCTTGGGATTTTGTTTCTTCTCTTTCTTTTCTATCCTGGCAGGTTATGTGGGACTGAGGAAGGAAGATAATAAGAAGCAGAAAAAGATACTATTCCGTGGTGGTGTCGACGACGACGACGAAGACGGGCATAGTCATGGAGCTTCTTTGGACTTTCATTGTTCCGGTGTTCTTGGAGTTTTTCTTCACGCCGGTCTCTGGGGGAATCGGAGGGATGTTTGGGGACTCGTCAATTTCATTTAGCTACTCATGGAGCACAGGTACGTGGGGCAATCATGGAGTTGGGTTTTAAAGTGAAACTACAGTAAGGGTAGTTCAGGCATGACATTGTTCCTTTTCAAGTCGGATTTCTGATTTATTTGCCCTTCGGAAAAACCATACAAATTGTGATTAAATAGCCTAAAAAGTTTATTTAAAGGCGTCACCTTGTGTAAACATTTAGGTTAGCCCCTGTATCTGATAAAAATATCCCCTTTTTTTTTTACAAGGACCAAATATCATGTCTGGTGAAGTCTTGAAAATGTAAGATCTTTCTTAACCTAAATGGATCATAACGCATGAAGCTGGTTGCCAGGATGAAAAGCTTAGCACAGAAGAATCAAGTTTAGCGGATATTTGTTTTATTTGTATTAATGGTGCACAGCTACCTGTCTTTGCTCAACTAGAAAAAGTGGTAATATTTTTTCCTCTGGGTTAAAGGCAGTGGACACTATTACAATTACTCAAAATAATTATTAGCATAAAACCTTACTCGATAATGAGTAATGGGGAGAGGTTGATAGTACAAAACATTGTGAGAAACGGCTCCCTCTAAAGTGACGTAGTTTTCGAGAAAAAAGTAATTTTCCACGAATTTGATTTTGAGACTTCATAATTAGAATTTGAGGTCTCGAAAGCACACAACTTCGTATGACAAGGGTGTTTTTTCTTTCATTATTATCTTGCAACTTTGTTGACCGATTGAGTTCAAATTTTCACAGGTTTGTTATTTTATGCATATGTTGAGATACAGCCAGTGAGAAGACTGGTCTTTGACAGTTACCAATAGTGTCCAGTGTCTTTAAAGGCAGTGGACACTTTTGGTAATTACTCAAAATAATTATTAGCACGAAGCCTTACTTGGTGACAAGTAATGGGGAGAGGTTGATGGTATAAAACATTGTGAGAAACAGCTCCCTCTGAAGTGACGTAGTTTTCGAGAAAGAAGTAATTTTCCACGAATTTGACTTCGAGACCTCAAGTTTAGAACTTGAGGTCTCGAAATCAACCATCTAAACGCACACAACTTCGTGTGAAAAGGGTGTTTTTTTCTTTCATTATTATCTTGCAACTTCGATGACCGATTGAGCTCAAATTTTCATAGGTTTGTTATTTCATGCATATGTTGAGATACACCAAGTGAGAAGACTGGTCTTTGACAATTACCAAAAGTGTCTACTGTCTTTAAGAGACAAACTATTTGGTTGGTTTTCAATACAAGTAAGAGACCCTTTGCCCTTTCTCTGAGACACGCCAATTTCACACGAAGTAAACTTTAAAACGCTCAGAAATCTATCTGATTATCTGTTAATGGCCCATATTCACTTATAAGAAGAAAAAAAAGGCGAATATGACCTTTTAAAAAGCAGTCAATACAGAAACATAACACGGAACACTCCGTGCTTAATGTTTCCTTCTGTATGTCATGGTGCGCTCGTGTAATGCTTTCATACATTCAGAGACATGGTCAGATGTTCATGTACCCATGGATATCTGTATGACAAATGTACGTAATCTCATTGGCTGATCAGGAAGACATGCGATGTCATATATTGATAGACCAATGAGAGTGTGTTAAATGGCCCTCCAGATTAAACGGCCGTGTGCGCATCCATACATAGTCCAACTTCAAGACAAGCCTGTGGTACTTACATGAAGCCTTAGTATTCTTCAGTCAAAGGTGGTCACTCCACATTTGTGTCGTGTAGTGCCCCCCCCCCCCCCTTGCAATCCACACTTGTTAGTTTCTTGGGAGGAAAAAGTTCGCTCTTTGCGAAATCAATGAAACGGCAGACAGTCTGTCTGCAATTTACATTTAACAGGAACTCAATGCTTACATGAAGATTGTGCTGTGCTGTATCATGTGTAGCCTGTGTCAATGCAACTTCAAAGTTTTTGGAAGTTGCATGCGACAAAAACACAAGATCTGTGCAAGAAGTGTGACTTCCTATTTAACAAAGTCATATAAAGCCATACCTCATTGGATTTATTTCATTCAGATAAAAAGCTGAAGCCAGTTGTTTTACTGATTCATAACCAGTCATACTTGTATCCAAATATTTATATGGAGTAAAACGAAATAAAAAAGTCATCAAGTAAACTGACATGTAATGCATCAGCAAAGGTTGTGAATAAACTTAACTATTCCTCATGGAAAATTCATGAGCAAGGGAGTAAGTCGTGCCCTGCTCCTTTCCAGTTGCCCAGGGCTCAGTGTACCATGCAGTACAGAGCCGTTTTAAAAGAAGGTTAACTAGGGACCGTACATGCAGTGAACGCTCTATTGCCCAACCCTCCTCTACTCGTGTCAAATGATTGGTCGCTCAAAGACATTGCACAATGTTGCTAATGACCAGTGTTTTGTAGACATGGTGGGCGGTGCTGGGCGGGCCTGCCTAGAACTAAACATTTTCACTCAGTTTTTTTTAGCTAAATACACTGTGTGCCGCCCACATAGATTTCCTCCAGATTGCACTTCAGCAATGATGGCCACATATCTATAAACATGAATATTTTTGTTGATCTGCTCACCCTTGGTGGGTTTAGAGCCCAACACTAAAATTGGTCTAGCTACAACACTGCTAATGGCCCTATTTAAATTTCCTAATACAGACATGTTCACAAGTTGATCCTGGTAGGTATCACCCTTTGAAGCTATTATAATAAACTGATGACTGAAGTGAAAATACCTTTAAAAAACCTTTAATTTGAAGTATGGTTTTTGAAATAATTTTGGATTGAAGAACATTTACTACTACCAGAGTGGGACTTGAACCTTCAGCCTCCAGATTAATGTGCTGGAGCTCTACTAACAAAAATATCTATTAGATAGCCCCCCAAACGTTGGCTGACTCCCTTTTTTGTCAATATCTTTGTTCTGGGTGCTAGTCAGAAGGCAGAAGACATTCAACCTGTAACTGTGATTACATCCAGGGACACCACCCACGTTTAAGATACAACCTGGGAAGTGGCAGGAGAGGGATCACCTTAAGGGGATGCGACTTTTGTTTCAAATATCAAGTAATAGAACACAGGGGATATTGACAGCCAGTTAATTGCCTTTTGTTTTTTGTAGCGCATACAAAACAGAACAACATCAAGCTTATAATAGATGTTAAATTTGCATCGGGGACAAAGAATAATATTTTTTGTTTTAACGTCATACGCCGATGTGTGTTCGCACCGTATACTCTGTTCTTTCCCAAGTTCCGTGCAGAAAACAAACCACTGGCGTATTACTCAGCTGGGATTCGAACCCACACCCTTTGCAATTCTAGAGCAGTGTCTCACCAACTAGACCACCAAGATTGCCCGGTAGCTCGAGGCAGTATGAATCTTATGTTTTAGCAGGGGGTTGTGCAGCATTGAGCCTGCTACATGTATGTGTATTTACGATAGAAAAAAAGAATATATATATATATATATATATTCAGCCTAGTAAAGAAGTAGTCATGAAGACTCGGGATGCATTTGGCCCAAAGCTAGGAGATTACACTGAATGTGGCTGTTCCCAAAACTAGAACTCACATATAAAAACAAATATTCTCAAAAGATATATCCAACCACAAGTTTTATCGTAAAAGGATGTCAAGTAAGACAGATGACCCTGCCTGGATTTGGAGTCCAGTCTTAAGGAGCATAAGTCAAGTGCTCTTCTTTATCCCCCTGGCTTCCACTAATGAATTACTCTCCATTTGTGTGGATAATGTTGGCGCTGCTCATGTTTCAGATCAAAGTAGGCCATGACAGAGATTTTAGTCGAGGCTTCACTTTTTTTTTCTTTTTTTCTTTTTCTTCTTTTTTTTTTTTTCTCTTTTTTTTTTCAGAGGGGGGGATTTTTGATTTAATAGTCATACAGAACAGGGTCTAGCATCGTGGGATTTAGCTACTCTTAATCCTTTGATCCACGTGGACCTTGATTGCTACTCGGCCCTCGTCTCACGGTCTTGTACTTGATTGATCCATCTATTGATCTCCTTGAGAGATGATCTGGAGTTGGATTTTACCACAAAAAAAAAATGCTACTCACGTTGATTTAATAAGAAATGAAAAGTAGTGCTGAGTGAATGGACATTATACATACATCAGTCAAAATGTAATTGGCTAGGCCATGGTGAAGTTGTAAGCAACTGAGGCTATGGCTTACTGTAGTTATAGCTATAGCCATTAATCCAGACACAACCCTGAGTAACCTTCCCTCATACATGACTGCACTTTTACCATAGGAATAGGTCTTGGAGAATGTTGTGTGTAGTTGGAAGCTTATGCATATCTGGGCCCAATTTCATGGCTGTGACCATAAGAATCGGTGCTTATGGAAGCAGGGAATTCTGCGCTTAGGCAAACAAATTTCACAGAGTTTTTGCTTGTGTGTGTGTTTTTACCTCTTTGACCTGTTGGCTGCGATCTGAGGTTTGAGCTTCTATTTTTAGCATTAGTGCAGAGTGCTACTGAGCTCAGCATAATGCTGGGTTAAATTTCTATGATTTTACACATAACCGATTTATTCCACAAAATTCTACTGTTGTTGAGTTGTATGAGGAAAATTCTTAACAATATAAACCACAAGTTTAAAATTCTTAACCACACACCCAGCAAAATTTTCTGATAAACAGCTAAAAAAATTGTTTACCCATTATTTACTCTTTATCATTTCGTAGTGCTCCAAGGTCAGAGTGTCATTTTGTTAATACACTTTTAGAGCAAAATTTGAAACATGACTGTATCATCATCTTCGGAAATAAAAACAAAAGGGTCTGTGTACATTCCAAAGAGGAAGTTTTTTGTTCCAAAAGATCAAATTCAATGCGGTTTGTATTGAATACCATCACAATTCAGGAATAAACAGCAGTGGTCTCTGCTATAATGACATACCATTATTTGAAATGTGACTTTATTGAACATTTTTGGATTTTGACAAACATTGTATTTGAAGGTATCAAACACAGTGGCATTTTACACCATTTTTAATGTGAGGTTCAAGACTTGTCATTCTTGTCCCATTTTCATGAGGACTCTTATCTTTTAGAAAATAAGTGGATCAGAAAAACCTTGAATTTGACCTTGGAGCCACTCTTTAATTGGTGGAAACGTGTATTGAAGCAGCATCTGAGTTGAATGTATTTGGATTGGATTTTCCACCAAGCAAAGCACCTAGATTAAGGGACAAACGAGAGGTTTCCGTTGTTGATTGAATGCAGGCGCGTAGCATCACTGCTCACTCATTACAACTTTTGCACATGATTTATCTATTTAGGGCTTCAAATTCCTGGGCATAAGGGATCAAGTTGGCTAGTTAGTTTATTTCCCTGTCTTTCATATCTGTGGACCCTGGTTTGAATCCCACCTCAGTCCCTACCTTGCGTTGGCTTTCCTCCCACGAAGAAAACTGTACATTTCTTCTTGTATATTCACCCGTGTTGGTACTATTTGTGCGGTTGGATAAGTTGTCAAATAAATTCAACAGGGGTAGGGGAGCACAGGGTATGTATACCTTGGCACACCTCACTTCTATGTAGGTTTTCTATGAGGGTTACCCAGATTTGCCCAGCTATGCCTCATTGGAGTCTTGTGTGTGTCACAATTCAACAAAAATTATAATAAGGTCAAGCCAGGATAACAACATAAATTAATAATTCTCTCTAAGTCATTAAAAGATCGCTAGGGATTCATTTTCACACTGTCAAAATTTGACTGTTTATATAAGAAGTCACTTTCCAATCTGGCTATATCTAATAGTAGTTGAATCATGTCTTAATTATAAAGGAGAATATCCTCTTTAACGTGGTGGTGTAGGGAGGGAGGTGGGATTGCTTCAAGACCCCTCAAGCACTCCAACCACCCACTCAGAAACACATATGAGTTAATTATTTAATTGATATGATTAAAAACATTGCTGGAAACTAATGCAACTTACTGACCAGCTAATGGATACCCGAGGTCTCAATCAGCAAACGGGGCAACGGAAAAGGAGATATCTAAAGAGAACACGTCCCAGATCTGACAGAAAGTAAGAAGAAGAAAAAAAAATCTCCAACCGGGATGTATGGCTGAGATGGATGCTTAGCCGTGCTGGAGCTCTCCAACCTGCCAGGCATGTTCGTAATATTACTCAATTTACTGCTTAGGTTTCTTGCATCCTTAGGGATTATTGGAGCATGAAACGCGTGTTTGGAGTATTGATGCGGTGAGGAGAGTTGGGGGGTCCAGGGGCCCCTAGATCCGAGCTCGAACCCCCCGTATTTTAATAAGCCGCTTCGGATCAGTGATTGGTGGGTATTAGTGTAACCTCTTCCATATGATGCCACCCGCCCCTGGGTAAAATGTTCTGTGGGGTTCGTACAGGCACGATTCACCCATCAGAAGAACAAGTGTTGCAAGAATTAGCCAAAAAGTAGGGGGAGGGGGGTAAGTCTGCAGAGCGACTGAATCGATTACGCTTAAATCTGATGATTTTTTTATTATTTTTGTTCGCCGCATACACAGATATTAGCAGAATTACAACTGATGAGGAACACTATTTTGGTGTTGTATACTTTTTCAAAACCCCAAGCACATGGGTTTGGAGAAAGATTAACTGGATCGCATACAAGCTACCATGCATATCTATTTCTCATCATGTCACGCCGGCGCCACTGTATTTTTACGGAGGGGGTATATGGGGGAAGAGAAATCCCCTATGAGCATGGGGACACGGACATGCCCATGCATTCTCAAACATTGCATTTCTTAACAGCTTTTGGCTGTAAAGTAAAAAGAAAAGAGAAGAAAATGCATGCATTTTTCATCGGGTGGGAGCCAAATATAGCCCCGGCCACATTTTCCAATTTACTTTGAAGAAAATTTCATGCAGCAGGTGATTTGTGGTTTTTTCTTGTCCCTGTTTTCTTGAATTTTTGAATTGTTTACTGTCAGCTTTTACAATTGGATTGTTAGCGGTCATCTGGGCATTTTGGTTAGCATGGAAGTTTCCAGACATTATGTCTGCAAATATTTTTCACAAATTTGACGAGTTTATTTCTGGCTGGGAAAAAATGAAGTAATTTCCTTGTACTTTCTCCTCAAAGAATATTCTAATTGGTAGTTCTACATGCATGCATACAAATGCAATAAGATTACATTAATTACACAAATTTGATGAGTTTATATCCAGCCAGAGAAAAAGAAGTAATTTCCTTTGTATTTGTGCTCAATGCTTATTCGAATTAGTTTATTTATGTTCTTTGAATGCAATAATGTTACATCAACAGCGTCCTTCTTTATCTAACTACATAAATTGGCTTTTAAAATGAAGTAATATGCACTTTTGTTGAATTTACTTCTCATAGAACTTTACCTGTTTAGACCGTATTGAATAACCCCTTTTTGCTATGGAAGTTGCCATCTTGTAGGGCAGGCCGTATGTGCGTCTAAACGCGTACATCATTGAAGCACGCAGCACGCAGCATTCCCGGTTTGATTTCTACGGCACATGCACGCATTTCAATTTATGAAAGGCACCTGTCCCCAGAGAACGACAAGTTTAAACTTTCAGAACGATAAAAACTTGCTTTCTGTCTCTCCTATCGAGATTTATCTATGCGAGGCACACCTATTTAAACGGGAAATCTCAAACTTTGGTAAAGGTTAACCCTTTTTGTAAATCAATGAATCGGGCAGACAGGCCTGGATGCAATCTACAATTAACAGGAACAATGTGGGGATGTCAGGTTGTATTGCATCATGCACGCATTGATGTGTTCGTGATCAAATTAAATGTTCCCCCCAATCAAGAAGATGGGAGTCAGGCTTTCGGACCCAGCTCAGACTAGTCCTTGTTTGTCTTTCTTGCACACTCTCTCTCTATGGCTTCAACCATACACGTACACAGACTTAAAGGGGCATTGCCTTCAAATCTCATAAAACAAATTCTGTTTGGAATTGTGCCTTTATTCTTTTTAGGAGGAGTTGTTCATGTAAAAAACAACACCTACAGTGTGATGTTATTAGCAACGTGTCCTTTGAAAGTTGCATTTCTACAGATTTCTGATTTTTCTCAGAAAAAAATATTACTCTGCCCTGTGTTATAATTTTTATTTTCTTTGTGAGGCAAGGGGGTGGGGGCCTCTTTCTTGACTTGTATTAACAACCTTTATAAATGAATACAAAATATGCATATGTTTTTAGTTTCTTCGGACAGCTTAAAAAAAACAAGACTTTATCCACAATTTTTTTTCTCCAGTTTCTTTGGTAGTATTACTTTGCTTTTCACCTTTTGAAAATACTTCTGCAATTTGCAGCATTAAATCCAACCCCTTTTCAAAATCCCCCATATTTTGATTATTTATTTATTTATTTATTAAGTTTTATTTTTTTTTTTTCGGGGGGGGGGGGGGGGGGGTCGTGTCAGTGGCCTGAATTTTCAACACAAGCAGCTGAAGCCTGTTTGCATATGTATTTCAGGTAATTTTGGTTGGCAAACAGAAGTTTGCAACAACATAATTTGTGTTTCCCTAATGTTGTTATTTTATAAGGAACAACAGCCAAATGTAAACATCCTGGTGATTTTTTTTTTTCTTTTTTTTTTTTCACGTAAAATTGTCAGATTTTGATGAGTAGGGGACCTCCTTGGAAAGTCATTTTGATCATTCATTTGAAAGTAAATGTCAAAGTAAAGCGATTCTTGTGTAGATTCAGGGTAAAAGGGTTTAGTACTTCGGCAAATAAGTCGCCAGGAATTACATGACGGCAAATTTCAATTTTCAATTACTTTAGGATTGAACCAGGCTTATTGGGAGAGTTTTAGAAAGTTCATTGACAACGAGTCGAGATCAGAAATGTCTAGTTTGAGTCAAAATATTTTCTCTTTTTCATGATTTAGTGTCCAGTAATATGATATAAAACCAGTTGGGGAGATGGCCTTAGCTTTTGATCCAGACCGAATGATCTTCGTCATAGGCATAAAAAATAAAAAAAATAAAACATCCATTTATTGATAAAAAGAGGAGCAAAGAATTATTTGAAGGCATCCAGGAAAAAAATGCTTACTGCTTTAAAAAAAAAAAAAAAACGATGCGGCTATGCAAAGAGTGATGATGCTAGAGAACTGGGCAAACTGAGAAAAGGGCATTGACAACGTTGCCACGTACATGCAAATGACTAGTCACCGTGAGGGGACCAGTCTGTCGCCCTAGTGTGAAAAGTGATTTCACTATTGATCAGGTAAAAAAAAACAGTGTCATAGAGTTATATACATCCCCGGTGTCAGGTAACCTCGTTGGTAACACGCTGTCTTTCACCACCTTCTACAGGGCCGAATTTAATAGAGCTGCTTAAGCACAACAAAATGCTAAGCATAACAAAATTGGGCTTACCAGAATAAGGTTACCAGCCAAAACTGCTATGTCACATGTACAAACTGTGACTGGTATCTTGCTCATTTCTGCTAAGCATAAAATTTAAAAGCAAAATTTTCTGCTGAAGCAGCTTTATGAAACTGGGCCCTCAGTGGTCAGTATGGACAAACTTTCACACTTAATGTCTGAGAGGAGAAGACACACACGTACTCTTTAATTAGTTTTAAATCAATATAGGTAAGATTTCAGTCTCTGAAAGGGTGAAGGGTCGGAATTTCATTGGAAATTGTCGTAATTGTATGTCGAAGATCAAGTCATTCTTTCAAAGTACCAAGTTGTCATTTTTGTCCTTGGTATATAAAACCCAGTGATTTTGCTTTAAATGGCAAATTCTAGAATTTAAGGTGTGGCAGGAGTTAACTAGAACTTTTGCCTTCAGTCCTGGTATGTGAAAAAAAGGACTGCATAGCGCCAGAATTATTGTCAAAACTTGTTTGGGACTACTTTGGTCACATTTGTACATTGCTTTAACACATGAAGAAAACAAACTTGTGCACTTAAATAGGTCCCAATTCTCGAATACTAGCGAGACTTTCACAGTTTATGTCTGTAAGCTTAAAGCTATTACTATAATGTTTAGAGAACTTGTCCATTACTGTTACTTTTTTACTGGTATATATCTGATTTCCCCACTAGACACCTCTTATTACCATTAATGCATTAGACAGATAAAATGTTGACAAGCTTGAAATTTGGGCGTATAAAACTTCATGGGGGCTGGTAAAACACACAGTTATTTAAGCATTAGGCCTGAGTAATAGACATACAGATGCTGTGTATCACAGATGAATAAATAATGCAAAACGATGCAAAACTAACATGTATTAAATCGTTGCAGTTCCCGCTGCTAACTCTTAGGGTCAGCTGACAGGCTAGTTGGGTGGCATGGTTGGCTTGTGCGTAAAGCGCCCGCCTCTCACCAAGGTGACCCCGGTTCGATTCTCGGTCGGGGCCATACGTGAGTTGAGTTGTGCGTTGGTTCTCTGCTGTGCCACGAGGGTTTTCCAGACTATCCGGTTTTCCTCTCTCAGGGAAAAAATCAAACACTTTCGATCTTGGCTGTGCTCCGTGGTCATAATGGGTTGATGTGGCTGGCAGCTGAATGCGCCCTTGCATGCCTGCTTCTCGAACACGTTGTAGCCGCGTCCTTCGCAATTCAGCTCTTAGCTGCGAGTAAGGACGATTAGCCCCCCAAATTATTATTATCATAGTTAGTGGTCTAGTGGTTAGACATCTGCTCTAGCAATGCAATGGTCGAGGGTTTGAATCCCACCTAAGTGATTTTTCACAGAATCTGGAAAGTACTGAGTATGCAGTGCTTTTACACATCGGTGTATGGGTAAAAAACAAATTACATATTCTTTATCCTTGATGCACAACTAACATCTATTATACCAATACAAATGGTGCCAAAATTCAGCACCAATTTTATATTCCTGGTGGCGCTGTCTCACACATAAGAGTAATTCCTCTTCCACATACCACATAACAGCCACGCGTGGAGCGGGTTTAGATGGTGTCAGAAACCCGCTGGGTGAAAATCATTTCCATCCGGGCTGTAATTCTCTCCCACTAGGCTTTGATTCTGAACTAACAGTAGACTGCCATGTCAATTATGATGGCCTCGAAGATTACGGGTCTGTAGCTTTGCCATATGGATCGCATCATCGGTGGTGAAGAAAATATGTCAAGTCGAGACGGAAGACGTCTAAATTTTTATTTGATTTGTCGTTGATGACTTAAAGATAAAGAGATTGAAATGAGGTTTGATTTTCAGCATCCCATAAGATGGTAAATTTCTGTTTTAGACAGACTTGAGGTTGAAGCTTGGTTTTAATCATTCTTTTACGAAAAATTAATGTGTTTGAATCTGGTCTCTGTTTTCTAAAGAAATTATTTTGTGAAAGTCTCCCTTATGGTCATTGTGATGTTCAACCTAAAACATTTATTTTGTTATTTTTATGTAAATTATGTAATGACAGAACTGAACAATGTGAGATCCCCCCCCCCAAACAAAAAGAAAGAATTGGAAGGGAAAAAACACTTGCTGTTTTTACGCAAGAAAGGTGACACTGCCAAAGAAAAGGGAAGAAGAAATTTGAAATAAAATTATTTTCAAAAAGCTGAAAGATCTTTACTCAGACTTTATTTTATTTTACAACAACTTTCATTTGTTTTTTTAATTTCATCAAACAATTTCAAGGAGAAAGTGAGTCAATTTATGATATATTTGTAACTATTACAACTTCTAGATGATAGCTTACATATGGGGCCTAGTTCCTGTGAAAATTGATTTTAAAGTCTGGTTTCCAGAAAGGTTTTATAAAAAAAATCAAGATCCGTCAATATGACGATGACAAAACAATTGATTTAACAGCAGGAAACGAGAACAACAATTTATTCCCCATCATCTTTGCATTTCTCCCGAAAAAAAAAAGGAAAAAAAAAAAGAGGGGGGGGGGGGGTGGAATTGAAGTCTCAAAAGGCATGTTGGATACCTTATGGTATTTTATTCTTATTTAAAGCACGGCCACGGAATCCCCCTGCCGCAAATCATGCTATCAGTTCACTTGAAACTGTCAAGATTAATTTCATCACGATAGTGTCAGGCCATGCTTCTCTGAACATCGGTCTGAAGGAGCATCAGGGCCTCTTGTACCAGCCTCTTGTTTGAGCAGACAAGACCCCCGAAATAGAACTCGCCTGGTTAACAGATGAGAGTTAAGACATAAAGATGTTATCAGGGGTTGCCTTCTAGCGGGACTCAATCATCCCGCTGAAATGCTTAGAAGATGGAATCTGCTTAGCGAGTTTTTGACTCAATAAATTATGAGGAAGTTTTAAGTGGAAGGAATCTGTAAGCAACAACAATTTTCTTCTACTGAAGGCAATTCCATATTAATATTTAACAGCAGGTATTTTTTTGTTAAAGTTTTGGCGAGCAGATTTTACTTTACTGGGAAATACAAGTGCACAAACCTGTGGAGAGTTTCCAAAGTCCAACTCAGTTTCCAATAGTTATACTTTACGGGTTAACACGGGTTAGCTTTGGAGTTTCATTAAATAAGATGACGTCTGTGGTAACTCCTTCACTTCAACCTCAAGTGCTCCTCTTAATCCAGACAAGGCAAGTAATTGTGGTTCATGAATCCAAAACGGTTCAGTCCTATTTTTGTTTTCAGAGTGCAGGTGGAACATTATAGTTTGAGACAGCAAATCACTCAATACTTGACAAGAATATTTGACTTTAGAACATGCATACATCTTTAATGATTTTTTTTTTTACATTAACAAGTGACCCCCGGGGTCTGCCAGATCTTGAGTTCCAAAGAACCCCCCCCCCCCGTCAAAGAGTAACCACGCCCATGTACAGCTACGGCTATCAATATACAAGTAGCTACAGTAGCACTGAAATGTTCTTCACTTCACCCTTCCTCTGAAATCT
The DNA here is from genome assembly GCF_032118995.1 of Asterias amurensis. Classification (NCBI taxonomy): domain Eukaryota; kingdom Metazoa; phylum Echinodermata; class Asteroidea; order Forcipulatida; family Asteriidae; genus Asterias; species Asterias amurensis. The sequence goes on along the minus strand of NC_092652.1, from coordinate 24,755,920 downwards.
ATCATATCCCCAAAAGAACATGTATGCACTATAAAGACAAACTCCCACACCCACACACAAACCAGATGGTGTTATCTCACAACAAGTTTTGCCCTAGATTCAATGTAAATTAACCAAGTCCCACCAAATATATGCGCATGATAATCAAGTATCATTACAGCGCCGCATCCATCTCAACCAAAATATTCCTTGTGCCTCCAGTAAAGTTGATTAATGTGAACTCATTTTTCACTAGAATTTGTCACGGAGCCCCCACACATTAATTGCGTAATTTATACGCTGTACTGTTTACCGGTTGACCCCCCCCCCCTTAGTCTTGTCTTTTGACGTAGTGTCAATCAGTTGGTTATCTTCTATCTTCTATATACTATCTGATGCAACTGGCACAGTGCACAAGATTAATGATCCTGTCTCTTGGCATTTGTCACCTGCTTCATCATCAGGTGTGCGCCTGTAATTGGTAACCTACCTGGCGTATACCAGGGACTGTCGCGAGAGTGCGCTGCCCTCAATTAGAGTAAACGGTCCGAGTGCGCTTGATTAGTCCTACGGGAAAGGGGGGGGGGGGGTTCTGACAAGTTGTTTGATGTGTGTAGGGGGGGTGATATGGATGAGGAGATTACAGCAAAGGATTTCAGTCTTTTCAGCTGATTAGGTTCGCATAATCTAGAGAAGGCGAGGGGATCAAATTGTGTGTGTTGATTGCTTACTCTGTCAGGCTCTTCGTGAGCGAAGCAGATCTTCATTAGGCTATTGGTAATCAGCATCCTATCCAGTTTAGAAATCTAGGTGTAGTTTATTAATCAAAGTACAGTAAACATGATCTAAATTAAAACAGGCATGAATCTGGAAGCAGTGGAAGCAAACATACTTAGGTCTGTGTTATGTAACCTCTGTGGACATTACTTCGTTCTGTGCACTTACAAAAAATGTATTCTTCAACACTGTCGAAAGCACTGTGTGACGGTGTGTAAGTCCACAGAGTGTTTCATAACCCTGCCTTGTGTGTGTATTCTTCAACACTGGTGCAAACACACATTCCTTTTTTTACATCCCTGTGGAGACATCTTTTGTTCTGTACTGTAGATCTTCCCATAGACTTTGTTTACACCCAGGTCTTGAGAATTTCCCTTAGGAGTCCTTTTATTTTCCCTTTTTTGTTTTGTCCTTGGTGTCCATAAAGTAGTGGAAATGAAAACACTGTCACATGTGTAGGTCCACATAGCATATCTTTTTTTCTCATGTCCACACTTTGTATGTCATGCTTTCCCAGTTATATGGTACATTGCTCTAAAGATGAACCAGCCGTCGATTTCACGAAACGCTAGGATTGACACTATCTCAAGTTAGGACGAGTAACTCGTCCTAACTCAGGATCAATCTTAAGGTCTGCATGCTACAGTGCAGGGTTGGGACTCGTACTAAGACCTAAGGTTAATCTTAAGTTAGGAAGAGTTTGGTGAAATCGACGGCTGGCCATGTAACACTTTTTTATCATTAGTTACACCCATAAATTGAACTCTGAAAGTCATAATCGCTTTTAAAAAAAGGACATAATGATAAGGAGACAAACGGTGTACACTTTGGTATGACAAATACCATTACTCCTCCTACCCTCTCATGTTACTTTTCGCTTTCACATTGTTGTTCCTTTGCATGAGGTGCAGCATACTTATCCTGGGGAGGATTTCACAAAGGTAGTCCTAACTTAGGACTAGTCCTAGGCAATGCTAAGAGATAGGACCAGTCCTAAGTTAGGATGAGTTACTGGTCCTAACTTAGGACCAGTCCTATCTACTAGCATTGCCTAGGACTAGTCCTAAATTAGGACTACCTTTGTGAAATCCACCCCTGGCCTGTAATTTGGGTGTCAAAATTTATACAAAAAAAAATGCCCCCAGAAATTGGTAGATTTGCATTTTATGTTGATACATTCAGCATCCGCAAGGGTTCAATAGGAGAGAAAAATGTTGCCGCATCTTATGACGTCATCAACGTCTGTAAAGTTTAATCTCAGGAAACGCTCTCCTTCAACATTTGTCTCAATCTATCATCATTGAGAAAGTCCTGATAAGTCGCAGCTCATTTTCCTATCTCATATTGGTGCAATATTGCTCTTGAAAAGCCCCCTCTTTGTATGGTAATAGATTGTCACCTCCATGTAGTTTCCCCTGCAATCATTTATACGCGAAACCCAGATTGGTGTGACAAGCAAAGTCCCCCGGGCGAGGCTTTCTGTCACAGTGCGAAGCACCGCTTTCAGATTATTATTTTTTTTTTTTCGTCTTACAATGGCACATTCGGTTATCGTTTTGTACTTTTCCGGTAATTCAGGCAGTTACAAAAACTTTTTTTTTTTTTTTTTTTTTTGCAGTCTCACAACACCACAATCAGATATCGTTTTGTACTTTCCTGGTTTCTCGCTAGTTGAGGCAGTGAAAAAAATGGTTGTGTGTCGGTGAATTTCAATACTCAATGTTAGAACCAAGTGATAAAGTGTTACTTTGAGTGTTTTGTGGGGATAGAGTAGGTGTGGTTAGCTCGCCTCCATGGGGGGGGGGGGGCTCCCTGAAAGTATTGTAAATATGTGAAAGTGGACTTATTTAGGAAGGAATGATCCATTAGACGTAAAAAATATTCCAAATTTACCAGGGAAACTATTTACGCTGTAAGAACTTTCTGTGCCTATGTTTGTTCTGTGTGCTTGTTGGAGCAACAGAAATGTTACAAGTATCTTTCGTGTGTGGGGAAGAAGGACATAACAGATAGTTACCAGAGAAAGGGCAAAAGAAATTAATAAGTAAAGTGTGTAATTTCGAGAAAACCGAGTGTGAAAGTTTGATCGGTTTTCTGCCAATCATTTAGACATCCTAGCAAGGTTAAATTCTGCATGGGAATGGGGGAAAAATCTCTTTATAAAAATTACCTTGTCCTGACAAAGAATAAGCTCCAAGAAAAATGTGCAATATTACTTGCCCTTTAAGTCTGAGACTAAATGATGTCACAACAACCATTTAAAACATCTAACACATGCACAATGACTATCTACAAACCGCAAATCATGTCCACTTAAAAAACCAAGTCCGTTTTAAATTCCTGTCAGCCACTTCAGCTCAAATTTGTATTTTGCTTGGCCCTAATGGACCGACCATAATCCCTACCCATTTGGAGTGGAGGCAAGCTATCTAACCTCTCTCTTGAATCTGTCCCGGTAATCTGCAAAACGCTTGTTTGCCAACGACACGGAATATGAACCATTGCTCGGAGGGGGGATTTGGCTTGCCGATGTTGCGAGCTTTAGTCGTTGAACTTGTGCAATTGTGCAGCAATGGCCCTTGGCATGGTTAGCATGTACAAAAACCAATCTCAGAGCCCGATCCCGATGTACAATGCACTCTTCTCCAGCCAACTGTTGGTATTTTTCCAGCAAAGCTTTGAGTGCGTGTAGGTTTTACTAGTTAAGTGTCCTCTAGTGGGGGGCTCTGATTCTGTGTTTGCACAGTATAAGCTCTATGCTGTATTGATTTATATACATATTCAGAAACATCCATTTTCTTGGGGTTGTGTATACATTGTGGGGGCAATGCATCCTGTACATTAACGAACAGCAAATAATAAAAAGTGTTAGAGACATAAGCTTCGGGGCTGTGGGGAAACCATTTCATCCGTAGTGATGTGTTACATTAAAAAAAAGTGTGTTTTCAGCCCTGAAGGCTGGTTTGCAAATCTGAGAAAACGGCAGAGACCAAGAAAGAAAAAACCTTTGATACACTCTTGGGGTTATTTCATTGCCCGGCAGTGCATTGGTTGCACTTCCAAAGAGCCTAAGTACCTACACTTGTCTCTTTTTGGATGCCTTCAACCCTGATAAGATTATATGAAAATTAAGGTTAAAGCAGCATTTGATCTTTAAACGTTCAATGAAGAACATTGATGTCCATCTACACACACACAAAGTTATGAGTCGGATTCTTCATTAATATGATGGGGGGTACATAGACCTTTAAAATGTTAAAGGGTCCATTACACAGAATGGTTGCACTCAAAAACAGTGTCATAGAGTGTCATGGCCGAGTGGTTAAGAGCATTGAATTCAAGTTCTGGTTCTAAGTCACCAGAGTGTGGGTTCGAATCCCGGTCATGACACTTGTGTTCTTGAGCAAGATACTAATTGCTTCTCTTCACCCAGGGGTATAAATGTGTACCTGCAGGGGTAGAGGTTGATATTGTGTATGAAAATGCCTTTGGAGCAATATAAACGGTTGGCCAGGTTGTATACTCCCATGGAAGCTGAGAAACATTAAAAAGGGACTAATGTAAAGCGCATAAAAACTCATCAAAATTCTTGACAAACTTGAATCCGGGTCAATTCTTAGTGTAGGGTTAGATGTGCATTAGAAAATTGCATAAGAATGTATTTTGCATCCTTCTTCAAATAATTGTTATTATTATATATTTCTGGTAATGAAACCAAGGATGCCTCTTACATGTAAGTGAACTCAATCACCTCTGTAGCTCGCTTGCCTTAAAACCTGTTCGCTAGGGTGATTGCTATGTGAACCAGAAACACCAGGGTGAGTTCTTTACTTGCACTACCAGTCCTAATGCACAAGATCTAAGGCTTAATGTCCGATCCAGAGGACAGAGTAACTATGGTAGAGGCATCTTGTTCGAGGGCTCAAGTGCCATGACCGGGACTAGAACCCACACTCTGCTGATAAGAAACACCAGAGTTAATTCTGATACTCTCCACCGCACGACACACAATTTGAAACTGTTATTTGTTTTGTTTCTTTGCAGGTCCATGGGGTATATGCAACGGCAACCAATGCGGCTTTGCTGGTAGCCAAACTCGCCATGTGTGGTGCACCCATCCAGTACTTAACACCCAACCCCCGTCCAAATGTGATCAAGTGACCATGCCAGAGAGCCGAAGAAACTGTTTCAAAGTCTGCGAGGAGCACAGGCACCTCTTCGCGTGGCTCTCGGGCGACTGGGAAAAATGTGAACGCCTGGACGACTCTGGAAAACTGACATGTGGTGAGACGTCCATCGGAGTCAAGACGAGGGCCGTTAAGTGCATTGACACTAGTACAGGTTTTCTTAAAGAGGACACAAGAGAGGTTGTGCCTCAGTATATCTGTGAGCAGTTTGAGCCTAAACCTTTCACGGAGATGGAGTGCTTCACGCCCTGCCCACAGGACTGCATTGTGGGTACTTTTAAACATTGGAGCGAGTGCACGAGTTCGTGTGGGAACGGCACACAGACACGTACTCGCGAGGTCGTGGTCCCGCCTATACGCGGGGGAAGGAGCTGTCCCAATCTCAGCGAGACGAGGATATGTAAGAATAATCCACCGTGCGCAAGTAGAGAGTTTACGTATTTTACTAAAGTGGGTACATGGATGAAGTGCCAGTCGCCAGCGAGGGCAGCCTCGGGGAACAGCGGAGTGCCTGGGATTGGTCTGCAGTCAAGGAGTGTTTCGTGTCTGACTGGTAATGGGCACAAAGTTGATGATGGGTAAGCTTGTTTTTGTTTGTTTACTTCAACTCCTTTTTTCTTAGCTTCTTATAGTGAAGACTTGTTTATAAACGTTTGGAATTGTAATCAGGGCCTATAATTCTATTTACCGTACGTCTTCGCTTACACAGCCTATGCAAAAAATCTGCCCTCACCCTGTTAGCGAAGAATTGTAATCACAGGCGCAGACCCGTAAGCAGTGCCATGAAATTCAAGTGAAGTAGGCTCCAATGAGTTCGTGTTCAGTGGCATTTGCCACTGATGAGCCTTCCTGGCATGTGACTCTAGTGCACAAACTCAATGAGAATTGTAGATCTCCTTGACGAGAAACCCTCTGCTAAATAGAACTTGGTATCACTTCATCTTTCAATTAATCAATAAATTAATCAATAAATCTCATACACAGTATTCCACAGTAATTTCTCAAATAAAGGTACCCTTTGAGAGTTTTTTTAAAAGCAAATAATCAAGCAGATGTCATTTGATACTGTTAGGAACACTGTTTCGGATGCTTTAATAAGGGAATAAAAGGGTAGCGATGAGTTCTTACACGGCCTCTTAAAGCCGGCAGGGTCGAATTGCTGTGTGATAAAAGCCTGAGCCGAAGGCGAGGGCTTTTGCCGCACGGCAACGACCCTGCGAGGTTTTAAACGGACGTGTAAGATCGAGTCACTACTCTTTTATTACCCATTCATAAATGCCCTTTTGTTAAAAAACGTTAAAAAAATACAATAACAGACACTTTGACAGTTGAAAATTCGAGGTTTGAAATATTTGTTTCAAAAACTTTGTGAAGAGTATGTTGTGCGTGGTTTGTGTGTATGGGCGCGCGCGATTAGAAACAGATTACGCGCTCACGCTTAGAAATAAATTACGCACGCGCGCTTAGAAATAGATTATGCACTGTTACATAGCTATGAATTGCGCGTTCCGCGTGATAGTCTTGAGCGCCGACACGCGGAAGCCAGCCGGTTACAAACTCTGGTTATCAACCATTTAAACACCCCCACGTGACGCGCTCTCCACCAATAGGAGTAGAGAAACTGTGCGGGGTATTTATGAATACCCATTTATGGATGTTCTCTAAATTCTATCCCATATTTCTCACCAGCCTCTGCTACCTCAATCAAAACACCATAGTGCCCTCAAAGTTCCAGTCCTGTCTGGTCCCGCGCGACTGCGACACCACTAGCTGGTCAAGCTGGAGCAGCTGCCCAAACCCCTGTCGCCAGGCCATCGGGGATGCCGAGGTGGGGACCGTGTACAAGGAGCGAAAACGCAGCATCACTGTAGCTCCCTTGGGAGGAGGGACGCTCTGTCCGAAGCTGGTTGAACGGCTTCCGTGTCCTGAAGCCAATGATGAGACAAGACTGGAATGCCCCAGGTCAGTATTGCATATATCGATATCGTATCTGCATAATAGTACAAATTAACACTGTGTCATAATGTATATCTTGATTCGTACTTATTATGTGATTTAAGGCATTGCTTGGTGAGGTATCAATGTATATTTATACTTGGTTTGTGGTAACACCATGTGTATTCTACTAGCTGAGTAGATTATGTTCTTTTTGTGAACTTGTCTTTTTGTTGGGAATTCGGGAGTACATGATCTACCCAGCATGTAGATGGTGTTACCGCAAACCAAGTATACATAAACTTGTCCTCTTTAAGATGTTGTTTACATCCAAAAGTAAGGGTTTTATTGTTTCAGTTATGAAATGCTGCTAGCAAGTTTTGAGCAAGTTACTTGTTTTGGACTTTTCTTTGAAACTTCTTCTTGGATGTTGCTCAACCGTGGCTCCTTTGCCTTTTAATGGCTTCCTGACCGATGACGGCAAATTTACATACATCAAAGTCGCAGACAATTCAAATGTCACAATGTCGCCTGCCATGTGTACCGAGGCCAAATAGCGTCTTGCTGTGCAAAGATGCCGACCTTGTTTGTGCCTGCCAAGTGCGAACCGAAACGTGTCGCTTGTGATTAATTTGGTTCAAGAATAGGAGGGAGATTAGAGCAGTGGGACGATACCTTGCTCCGCGATTAGAATGTGAGGAGAATTATTAAGACTTTAAGATTGATGGCAAGGACAGAGGTCTCTGATTCTGAAGTGCTGAGTGAAGTCAGGATTAATAGCAATTACAAATCAAGTGATCTCACCTTGATCAGAAAATAAAAATACCAACTTTCTTGGAAATAAGGAGCTATAATATTTCAAAATTTGAGTGAATAATTATTTAAGCAACATGATTGTTCAAGTGGTGTCAAAATTATTAGCAATTACATGTACAAAACAAGTGATCTCACCTTGATCAAAAACTAAAAACTTCAACTACTTTTAAATTGTATATGGTGTTGAGAAACTATGATATTTCCTGATTTGTGTGAATATTATCAGAACAGTACGATTGTTCGTGTGAATGAATGTTAGTAGCAATTACAAATCAGGTAAACTTTCTTTGATTAGAAAGTAAAAGCAATACTACTTAAGTTGTAGATGGAATTGAGGAAACGAATTTTTCTTGATCTGTATTAATAATAATAATTTTTAAAACAACATGATTGTTTGAGTGAATGAACGTTATTAGCAACTACAAATCAAGTGATCACTCCTGATTAAATACTAAAAAGCATCAAATGCTGAAAAGTTTTTGATGGAATTGAGGAGCTGTGGTTTCTCCCAGACTGTGTGAAACAAATATTCAAACTATCCAATTGTTTAAAATATCACATCCCCGATAAGGAGATCTGACTTGGAACTAAAATATATATATATATATATATATCAAATAATAAACCACAAGGGAAACTGACTGGGTACATTTTTAAATGATTTAGGATTGAACAAAGAAAAATTGACTAGAGCGGGATTTGAACCAACGACCTCCGGTTTAACGTGCCAGTTTAACGCGTGTATATATATATATATATTTATTTATTTATTTTTTTTTTTTGGGGGGGGATTTTTGTACCCTCATGTTACTGAACATTTTTGTATTTCAGTCGTGACTCATGGGTTTCCTAATATTCAAGAGCTTATAGGTCAGTATCGATGAAGAAAAAGGCCATATGGGAGGTTTTCCACTGTCCTAATTCTTCATCTCCAAGTGATCTCACCTTGATCAAAAACTAAAAACTTCAACTACTTTTAAATTGTATATGGTGTTGAGAAACTATGATATTTCCTGATTTGTGTGAATATTATCAGAACAGTACGATTGTTCGTGTGAATGAATGTTAGTAGCAATTACAAATCAGGTAAACTTTCTTTGATTAGAAAGTAAAAGCAATACTACTTAAGTTGTAGATGGAATTGAGGAAACGAATTTTTCTTGATCTGTATTAATAATAATAATTTTTAAAACAACATGATTGTTTGAGTGAATGAACGTTATTAGCAACTACAAATCAAGTGATCACTCCTGATTAAATACTAAAAAGCATCAAATGCTGAAAAGTTTTTGATGGAATTGAGGAGCTGTGGTTTCTCCCAGACTGTGTGAAACAAATATTCAAACTATCCAATTGTTTAAAATATCACATCCCCGATAAGGAGATCTGACTTGGAACTAAAATATATATATATATATATATATATCAAATAATAAACCACAAGGGAAACTGACTGGGTACATTTTTAAATGATTTAGGATTGAACAAAGAAAAATTGACTAGAGCGGGATTTGAACCAACGACCTCCGGTTTAACGTGCCAGTTTAACGCGTGTATATATATATATATATTTATTTATTTATTTTTTTTTTTTGGGGGGGGGATTTTTGTACCCTCATGTTACTGAACATTTTTGTATTTCAGTCGTGACTCATGGGTTTCCTAATATTCAAGAGCTTATAGGTCAGTATCGATGAAGAAAAAGGCCATATGGGAGGTTTTCCACTGTCCTAATTCTTCATCTCCAAAGGCCATAAATGAAAATTCTTTTGGGACTACAACATTTTTTATCAAACTTGAATATAGACACTAGAACAACAAGATGTGTCCTGGTCGGGCGTTGCTCCAAACACATAAATACTCAAAACAAAAAGAAATCAGAGCACACTGTAAACTACACCATGTTACACACAACATCACAAAGTCTATATCCAACAAAATTTTGACTGTCCAAAACTGTCCGCGGATTCACGTTACCAATTTACCTGCAGCCAAGATTGACCTGTACGTGTCCCATTACCGGAGCATTACCACTAAACTAGACTGCACTTACTCTGAATCCTCCTTCATCGTCCCCAAGTTCCGCACACAAACACTCAAAGACTGGAAATTCCCAGTTGACCCTTACTGCTCAAGTACCGAATCCTCTGAAAAACAAGACAGCATTTTTTTTTTTTTTGCTGCACCCCCAAACCGGACAATGTTCTTCTTGTCTGTTTGGGTTTTTTCTTTTCCTTGAGAAAATGTTTGCTGTGTGCCAAGCTTGAAGATAATTGGAAAGAAAACCAGGAGCAAGAAGTAAAAAAAAACTACAACCATCACATGAACATTGGAGACTAATGCCGACGGCTTTGTACGATATATAGGGCATACGATATGGTAGGGACCAATTCACTCGTTAATGGGCAATAAGGGCAACGTATATCCGTCTATCATGTGCAAAATGAGCCGTACTGTCTCCACATTATCTGCATGCCAGTGTCAGAATTAAGGTTAGTAACCTGGGTTTGGCTGGCACTCGATTTACAGCGAGTGGGCAGTGAAAAGAAAAAAAACAAGTAGTTTCCAGGCACAATAGTTTACTTTAAAAAAAAAGCCTGGGCTTCCGGTTAGAAGCTGTTTTTGATGTGGCATGTTTTTAAGCAGGCTTAAGCTTTAATTTCCTCTTGAGAAGGGTTTTGTTTGAACGGGTGACCCAGACCACTAATGCATTATAATTCTCGATCAGAAAATATAACGTCCCTAGAACATGAGAGTCTCTTGAGATTTCATCTATTGATTTTTTTTCTCTTTCTCTCAATGCTCCTCTTTTTAGTAGTCTCATCTCGTATCTCCCTTGTTGTCCTCATCATCTTCACAAAGTCTGCTCTCTTTTTCTATCACATCCATTTCACTTTTTATCCATTCATCTTTAATATTCCTGTCTTCTTTTCATCTCGCTCTATTCACCCTTCGCCCCTCACCATCATTCTATTTTTGTAACATCTTTTCTGTATTCCTTTAAGACAAGGTATAACCTTACCTTCTAGTTTATGCTTGCCCTTTTAAAGTGGTTTTATTATCCCTGTCTCAGCTTTCCTTCCATCTGTCTTAAAATCTCTTCCACCCTTACCCATCTCAAATCTCGTTCTCCTTCCGCTTTCTGCTGTTTCATATACTTGTAAAGTCTTACTTAATAAACTAAGTATTCTCACCTCTTTCCAACTTCAACAACAGTATATTTCTGGAACAAAGGAGAGAAATATCTGTTGCAAAATCCCTCACAAACCAAAAGGACCTTTGCCATAAATACACAAAAGGGATGGTTTCACGTTTCAAACAGAGCAGAGTCTTTCTCAAAGGCTATTTTAATAACGGAATCTTATGATCTGATTTACCACGTCTTAATTTCCCTCTTATCCATCCTGGTTAACTTCTTGTTCCTTTGTGTGCCTCCATTTGGTCCTCCCTGTTCCTCTTCTTCCTTTGTGTCTTACTCTCTGTCTTCAAGATAGAGCGTCTTCTGTACCTTACTCTTTCCTCTTTTCATCCCATCCATCAGTTCCTTCCTTTTTCTTTTTTTCTTTCTCCATGGCTTATCGAACTCTAAAGTATCCAGGCTCTTTTTTTTCCCCGAATCGTGAAATCAGATCGCCTTTCACAGCCTAAGCTAAAATCAAACCCTAGTGTCCCTACAGACTTCAGAACTTTCTCTGTATAACTTTATATGATTACTGGAGCACTTACACTGTGCATCTGGTCACAGTAACAGATTCATCTTCAGCCACCGACATGTCTAAAGTATCATATTTATTTCATTGAGGCCCTGTCCTGATTTTAAAACTTAATCCAAGTGACCACTGACCTGTTTAATGAAAAATACACAGATAAAAGTGATATAGAAGTACATCTGTCGTATATCCTTTTACACTAAATGGTGTCTAGCAGCATCGGATAAACTTTTAGAAGTGTGCCAAATATGACCATGTGCCTTGAATTTTCTTCAGGTTTTTTTTTTTTTTTTTTTTTTTTTTTTTGCTCGCTCGTGGGAATTGCGTGCTCTGTCTGTGTGCAGTTAAAGGAGAATTTTCAACGACCCACACTGATTGAATAGAAAACAGGATATGTAAATTGCTGGACTCTTTAATGGGACCATGGGCACCATGTGAAAACATCGTGAGACCGAGTCCAGGCATCTTTGGGGGTTGTGGGGAGTTTGTGTTCTTGGTTGTGTAAATAACCCTGGCGGCTTCTTCGTAGCTTTGGGTGAAATCTCTAAGTACATTTCTTTCTTTTTTTTTCATTCAAAAGGATATATACAAGTGTTTGAATGACCCAGTTCTCAGTTGAAGATTTGTGATAACTGACACCAAGAAAAAACAACAGAAAAAAGTACAGGATTTCCAGTAGATGTTTTTTTAAACCCATAGTAGGTTTTGCTCTTTTGCATACAGGCTTATAATTTTCCAATGTATGAGTTTTTACCAGACATTTTTACTTTATTTTTATTTTTGGTGCGGCTTATCTGAGGCAAAGACATAAATTGGGGGCTTGTATCAAACCACTCATTTGTGCATTTTTTGTTTAACCTGTTTTTTTTTCCCCCTGAGAAAATGACATTTTGATCCATAAAGGTAGCTCTTTTGAACTACTTCACATGTATAATTCTTAAACAATAATAGGTCATTGGTTCTAATTCTGCTCAAGTCAATTTTTCTTTGTTCTACCCCAAAACATTTATAATTTACCCAGTCAGTTTTCCTTGTTAAAAAAATATAGTATACATCTTTGCAATGCATTAAAAGCTTGACTTGTCACAGTAGACCTCTGTCTTTTGTTAGTAGTAGTAGTAAAATTATTCCATTGGAAGGGGGGGGGGGGGGGTGTTGTTGTTAACGTTTTTTCCCCTTTGTTTTCTTCTTCTTCTTTGGAGGGGGGGGGGGGGTGCTCTGGATGGTTCTCTGGATTTGGGTCAATAGGTAACTATCTGTTGAAATCACACATTTCAACTATCAAGGCTTTTACTTTTGCCCATAGGCCCACTCCACAACCACTCTCAAGTCGTTAAATATTTAGGTAAATCACTGTATCAGGAAGATCACGCCCATGGGAAGCAGGCCAATTTATGGGCCATCTGGCAAATTATACTGCAGCAATATTTGGGACACTTTGAGGCGGCAACAGATTTAGTGTTTTCAAGTTGTCCGTCACCCCTGAGGACCCTGGTTGTAACACTTGAAAGGAACCGGTGATCCCTGCTTCCATAAATTCAGTATTTTTGCACTTGGGAGCTGACAAGTACTTTCATTGAGGCACTACCTGTGGGTGTGGAACAGTCCCCACATTGGCATTATAACCATAATTCAAATAAACTGGTGGTCAGTGTGTTGGCGAGGATTTTTGAAAAGTGGGAGTGCAAATTGAAAAATAGGGAGTGCATTTGTTTCACCCAAAACCCTTCATGTCATTTGCACCAAACCACAATGGTGCAAATGACATAAAGGCTAAGGGTTGGGAACGTTTTGGTAAGTTGTGACTTGCTCCGGCTCTCCCTGATTCTGCAAAAAGTCTCCCCTGTGATGAATATGAAAGTCTTCCTGATTATATGCAGAGTTTTTCCCTATATATGTTGAATTTTAAATTTCTCTGTGATTGTTTGTACAAAATCTCCCTGATTGCAAGATGCAAATGTTGGCAGCTCTGTGCCACGAACTGAATCATTATTAAAGCTGGTTTCAGCAGAGTAAAGTTAAATTGTTTTACTGTGAGAAAATGTTTATCTACTGGCACTAGCTTAGAGTTGATTTCAAGTCTTAGATCGCGGTTATTCCTCTGCATCTCAGCCACGAAAAACGCCCTCACAAATATTAGCTGTCACACGCCCTAACTTGCAATCGCTGTCACGTGCCCTAACTCGCAATCTAAATCATAGGCTAAATGACAGAGGTTTATTATAAAAGGGCGCTGTTTTCAGCCAGTAATGTAGCAGCTATCAGGACGACTATAAGCCACGATCAAAGAGTTTGAACAAAGTCTAGCACTAGCTTTGAGTAGGATATTGGGATTCCCTATTTCTAGAATTGAAGGATGGTTGACCTGAGTTGACATAATCATGATTTAACTATGATCGCTGTAACAAGTCTGCAGGCTTTGTGCTAAATCTCTAATCTTCAGCCAATGAAAAAATAGCGCCTGCCTAGATTATCTAGATTCTCGCTAACATGTGGCAATTTATTTTAATGGAAAATCGTTTTATGAAACACAGGGTTAGGGAAAAGTATGATATTACTAAATCATATGATTTTTTTTTCCCCCACTTCAAACCCCTTCTTCTTAGAAAATAAAAGAGCAAGTTCACGGCCACCAAAGCGCGTTCAAACAGTGCCAGGCATTGTATTTAATCTGTGAATTTTTATTGCAGCCTTTTAAGACAATTAGAAATGTTGATACCCATTTCCTCACACTTTAAACCCAGCCACATTACAAGGTACAATCTCTCTCCTGGGAGTATTGAACACTTCCTGCATTGACATATTTACTGCACACGCCTTCAATTTGGGTAGTCATAAACCTCAAGAAAGTGGCCATCTACAAGTCGGACTTGACACAGCGCAGTGGTGTCTAACCTTGTACTTGGTCTTCAACTACCGCGCCTTGGAATGATATTAGAGCTTCCCCTGGTTTCAATCAGCACCTTTGTGGCAACAATAAATGTCTGTCCTCTTTTATGTCATTCCACTCCCCTAATTGAAAGGGAAACCTTGGGAATTTGTTAATCATCATTTGACGGTTTGGCGCAATTTCATAAATCTGCTTAGCAAATGTTCCATAAAGCAAAACAATTTGTATAGAACCAGCTATGAAAAATATACTTGACATGGTATTTTGGCTGGTAACAAGTTTTGGCTAAGCAATATTTTTTTCTGTGCTAAGCAATTTTGCTGTGCTTAACAGTTTTCTGAAATTTGGTTTCTTTGACGAACCTTGCTCTGTGGAATGTATCTAGGAGAAACTATAGGATGTAGGACAGTTCTTATTTTGACACTTTTACACCTCGGGGTGATGTCCCGAATTGATTTTTGTTCTTCTCTTTTTGCCCCCCCCCCCCCCCTCCTTTGCCCGTCTTCTTTTTGTATCTTCAAGGCATCAAAAGGTCATCTCCCCTTCGTTTTCCGATTTTTGATGCCTTGATTTGAGATTTGTGTTCAATGGGATTGTGCCGAGATCTTGCTCTGTTAAAAACAAAGTTGTGTCATGTTGAAAGTGTGCTGATAATGTTCCCCTCAACTGCCGACTGTTGAATTTATAACTACATGTAAGATATATTGGTGGCTGTTAGTAATCCTTTTGGTGTGCTGTGTTAATAAATAAGTACACTGAGAAAAGTATTTTGTTGCAAATTTTGCATAGCCTTTAGCAATATGGCGTGTCTATACCGAGGGGTTAAGAGCACCGGTGTTCCTGATCAGCAGAGTGTTGGTTCGAGTCCCCGTTCGTGACACTTAGTGTCCTTGAGCAAGATGCTTTACCATAATTTCTGTGTCCTTTTGATGGGACATTAAGCTTCAACCCAAAAAATAAGCTTATCACAAAAAGAATTATGCTGACCAGAGTAAAGTTACCATTTTTAACTGGTATCCTGCTTATTTCTGTTAAGCAGGAATTTGTTGAGCAAAACTGTCTACTTAATTAGGCAGCTCTTTTGAAATTGGGCTCAGAAGTGAACACTGGAAATGACGCTTTAACGTTTGGCTGTCTCATCCCTCTTAAAGCCATTGGACCCTTTCGGTACAGAAAAAAAAAAAAAAGTTCACAGATTTACAAATAATTTACAGGGTTTACAGAAGGTAATGGTGAAAGACTTCTCTTGAAATATTAGTCCATGAAATGCTTTACTTTTTGAGAAAACGGTAAAACAATATAAATTCTCGTTAACGAGAATTACGGATTCGTTATAAACACATGTCATGACACGGCGAAACACGCAAAAACAGGAGTGGGTTTTCCCGTTATTTTCTCCCGACTCCGATGTCCGATTGAGCCTAAATTTCCACAGGATTGTTGTTTTATATATAAGTTGTGATACACGAAGTGTGGGACTTGGACAATACTGTTTACCGAAAGTGTATAATGGCTTTAAACTACACTTCACAGACATTAGCGACCGCTAAATTCTGGTCTTCCTCCTCAACTTTCTCCACAGGCGGTAATTCTTTCATCCTCGTCCTCACGCCTCTTCAGGGTATCACTAGCACATCGTCAAAGTGTAATATTTCCCTGTAATAATATAACAGAATCCGCCTGAAATATACCAGGTGTGTGCTAATCGGTATTGAATGACCACACTAGTGTGTAATTGTCCCAACCTTGGGGGCCCCCCAGTATTACAACTCAAGGCATGAAGGAACTGGCAGGAATAAATTCTGCGGCCGGTCGGTCATGTATTCCCGCAAGCATGTTGAGCGCAAAAAGGTGTAAAGAAAACTACCCAGGTGTAAGGTTCCCATGAATTTTTGATCCGTTTGATTTTTTATTGCTTCTTATACATGAGTTATGTACAACGGCCGACAGATTTATTAGCCGAGATGCATGCACATTCCTTTGGACAAAAGTAAGGTGGAGATATGATGAACGGGTTAACTATTTAATATAAGCAGAGAGAAAGGTCTATGGTCCATTCTCTATGATATAAGTGTGGTATGGTGGCCCTGAAGGGACATCGCATATCGCAAACGTGTGCGCATACGTATGCAATGTCGTGAAACAATTCGCAAATATGTGCGCACACGAATGCAATGTCGTGAAACAATTCGCGAATATGTGCGCACACGTATGCAATGTCGTGAAACAATTCGCAAATATGTGCGCACACGTATGCAATGTCGTGAAACAATTCGCGAATATGTGCGCACACGAATGCAATGTCGTGAAACAATTCGCGAATATGTGCGCACACGTATGCAATGTCGTGAAACAATTCGCAAATATGTGCGCACACGTATGCAATGTCGTGAAACAATTCGCGAATATGTGCGCACACGTATGCAATGTCGTGAAACAATTCGCGAATATGTGCGCACAGTGGTGTTCTGGTTCTGGTGAATTACTGCACAATCTCCATATCAAGATGTACACGTGCAGGTGACTGAGCAGCAAAGATTTACATGAAGTGGGCCCCCCTGATGATGTTACCCATACCCATAGCTCGAAGTTTACTCTTAAAAATACAATAAGTTGGTGCGTACATGGTCTAAGATAGTGTTGGTTTACAATGCCTGAAAGTCTACCATGCTGTTTCAAGTTTGTCTCTGACTGACTGATTCTAAAAGTGGATTACAAAAAAAGTACTTTATATCACCGTTTTCCCAGAAGAAGGGCCCTTTCAAGCACACTGAGTACTTTTATCTAGTAACAATTGACTGAAGTAATAAAATGGCTCCTGACCAAACAGTATGGTATTGGTTTTACAGGTTTTTGCTGGAATAACCCCAAGAGATGTTATTCTCTTCCCATGCAGAATTCAATAATGAGTTAAAAATGGCAGAAACCAAATCAAACTTTTAAACTCAATTTTCTTGAAACACAATTTCGCACATTAATTGCTTACGTAACTTTTTGTTGTGTCCTTCCTTCTCACAGCAAAACATCTTTCCGGTCTGTACTAAGAATCCCAATAAGTGTGTTGAACTGAAGCATGTAAATGTACCTAATGAGAAAACATATCAGTTGTTTTTTCTATGTAACAAAAAAATATTGACCCATTTTTGAAAATGTTTTTATGATCGAATGTTGGCAAAGAAGTTTCTGGTTGCTGTGCCATCCTGTGTGCATTGCACATTAATGTATCTACCAAATGACTATAAAAGCGCAATTCAAATTCTCCAGAAGGTTTTAGTTTGCTTTGATGGTCTCAGTAATTCGTCGTTAAGTGAAAGATGCCTTGCATTAGGCATCGGAAGAAACTATAAATGTACAACCATGTGTAAATCTCTTTTGTGTGAGTGTTGGCCTCGGAGAAGTGTCTTTGGTAGGCCTTGTTCAGTTATGATCCTTAAACTGAACTAACTGGGGGACAGGTCCTTTGCGCACGCTGGACCATTCCTATGGAATCAGTTGCCAAAACACATTCGGGATAGTTGCACCGTGGACACTTTTAAAGACAAATTGAAATTTCATGTGTTTCAAACAGCTTTTCAGTAGTTTATATTTTTTTTGTTTTCTCGATGTTCCCTCTTCCTTCTGTTGATTTGTTTCTGTTTTCTTCTTTTTATGCGCTTTGAGCACCTTATTAGGTGGATACATGCGCAATATAAATTGTCATTATTATTATTATTATTATTATTATTATTATTATTATTATTATTATTATTATTATTATTATTATTATTATTATTATTATTATTATTATTATTATTATTATTATTATTATTATTATTATTATTATTATTATTAAATGTTCATAAATTGCCCTCAAAGGTTCACTAAAGGTTTACATGCCATTATGTTATTGCCTTACACTCTTCATATCTTGTACCTTTCACTAAGTCCGACAATCCCCAAGAATAATAGTGAACATTCAATTGTGAAAGGATTCTATGTCTGGAACTGGTTTCATGTAAATTGTCTCGTGTGACATGACCCTTAGAACGCAAGTACCTACCCAATAAGAGACACACAAACAAAGATATTTATTTTTAAGATAGGTGTTTGAAATTTGTGATTTTGTGAATTATGAGAACGATTTATGTAGCACCGTATAAATAAGGCTTTGTAAGGTGCTGCGGCGCATAAAGCAGCTACTAATAATAATAATAATACAAATTTATACCGCGCTTAATACTACGTTTCTAAGCAAATGGTGCTGGTGTCCTGGTGAAGCCTATAGGGACTTTTCGTTTTCAACTACGGATGGTTCTGCGAGGGTAAAGATGACATTTGGCGTCATCTGCGCATGCGTCGGCTTTGAGGACGTTCGTCCCTCAATTTCTACGACAGTACTTGGGATGAATCTTCGTTGTGCTGAAAACGACAACGTTTAGCTGAACAACCGTCGCAGAACCATCCGTCGTCGAAAACGAAAAGTCCCTACTAGTAAACCAGGGCAACGTCACTAAAATAAAGAACAATTTACTAGTATAAACAAAATAAGCATTACAAAAGCAGAAATAAACATGAGAAATAAACACATTTAACAGAAAAAAACAAGCTGCAGAATGGGGTAACTACAAAGATTTGAACAAGTGAGTTTTCAACATAGCGGTAGTTTTACTACAAGAGTCCCCTTTTACCAGATTCTTATACAGCTCAGACCATAAAGACATGAATCAAAACTTGTTTTTATCATTTCGGATTGAAACAAAATTTACCAGGGGTTGATAACCTATTTTTAAATCTTTACCTTTTCTTATGAAAAGAAAAACGTGCCAGCCAGACCAACCTTTACGGATGCCGAGGTGTCATAATTATATATCACTAAAGGAGGCTTTCAGGCGACAGCTCTCAAACAAACAGGTTTGGATAAAACACCTGGCTCAGACCTTATTCAATCACAGGTATTGAAGACACTAAAATCCTATATCAGTACCATTCGACTATCAGTTTAGTCAATGACTGCTATCAATGACTGCTTAAACTTATGAGAGGCCAGTGATTTTATCATAGGGCCAGTAAACTCACGAACAGGCAAGTCTTGCAGTCTTTTTAAATTGAGTAATATTTTTTAAAGAAGAATTGTGTTCAAATGTTGACCTTAAGTCTGATAAATATCTTTAAATCATGTTTAGAAAATTATTACTAGGAGTGAGATAAAACTTCTCTAATGCTTAGTTCATATAAAAAACATAAAGTTAAACCAGCAAAAGCATTCTTTAGCTCTTTCTCTGGTCTTGCTGGTCCAGTAAAAATGTTGACCTATAACCTTTGCTGTGCTCTGTATTCTTATCTTAGTCATCCTTGAGGCTACAAGTTTTCTAGACTGACTAACAGTAACATTAATGTTTGATTGGGCTTCGGTCATTTACATAGTGCATGCATAGAGCGTGCCCTCGTTAACATTTAACACTGAATAATCTGCCAGTAAGTCAATCGTAAATTACCCCCAACAGTCGTGAGCAGTTCCCCGGATATGTCGTACCATTTACCTTTCTCAAAGACATTATTGGATTCGGTGGACATCCTTGCGGAGAGGACTATTCCCAACGAGTCGCAGGAAGAACTTGCAAATTTCATGAGGGCGTCCATGGTCTACTTAACAGAGATTGACTTTTAAATTGAAACAGATTCTGCGAGATTCCCCCAGCGTGACTGGCATTGCTTCCAGTTGACAACTTCTAATATTAACTGCCTCGAGAAAATTCCATTTGCTCCTGGGGCTCTAAGGAAAACACAATTTGAGGAAGTACCGGGATTGCCCTTTCTTTTTTCTAATTTTCTAGGGTTGTGAAAGTTTTACAACGGGGGAATATTGACTGCTGTTGGATTTGAACCAATGACCTCGTGATTGTAGCTTCTGGCTGAGCGACAGCATTAAAGTATAGCAGTATTCAGAAAGTACAAAACTGTAGCTTTTAAAATGTATATGACCATAATACAGTCATTGAATTTCGTTCTTGAAGGGGCACAGGAGTTTTCCCTTTGGTAAGGGGAACCTTATGAGGAAAATATGAAAGACCTAATAAGACCTAACCCATGTAGTACGTTTCTCAAAGGCTAAAGGGAAAAAAATAAAATTACTAGTTTACAAACTGACATGGTATATCGTTGATAACCGTTGACAGTTATTCAAAAAGTTGAATACCATAAAAACTTACTTGGTAGAGATCACCAGAGAGATGTTTACCTTATCAAACATTTTTAGAAATAATTTTTTTTTAATAATCTTATGTCACTCCCTTGAACAATTTTTCCATTAAGATTTTTGAGAGTGACACTCAAAAAGTTCTCTTAAATTAGGATTTTCTTTTTCAAGAATAACATTTTTAGCAGTATATACATTTCACACTTCTTGAGGTTACAAATTGCTTTCCTATTTTTAACCAGCTTAATTGCTACAGACACTTGGAAGTGCCCAGAAGCTTGACTCAACTCCAAAAAATAAGATCACATGACAATAATTTCATGGAAACAAATGCTTTTGGGCATTTAAATCATTACTGATAAGACATGACAGGACGTTTGTTCACTCATACACAGCATCTATATCAAATCCAATTAATGTCCTAATCTGTGAAATTATAAGAGAAGTTTTGTTTCCCCTGTTGCTCTTCTGGACGATTAGTATTTTGTTGTTTTCTACAGAAGCTCATTTTTCAGTTTCGTGGGCAGTAGTTCTATTCACCCCCACGGCTAAAAAACATTACGATTTTGACACGCACACAAATCATGCTATTTTCAAAGTGCGAAGAATTCAGCAAGCAATGATTGCAATTTGTGTTTTTCATCTTCTCCCTTTTCTCATTTTGCGATGTAAGACTTTGGATTCCTGCAGTGTGGAGGTAGTCATATATGACCATGCCTTCTAGACTGTAACTGCCTCAAGATTTACGACACCTGAATATATCCATTTCATACCCCTGGTACCTCCCCCCCCCCCCTTTTCGCATTAATAAAGAATCATCAAAACAACATAAAGATCACACTATGGAAAGAGAAAATAGTTGGTAGTTATTTTTCGCTGTGACCTCGGGCCGCATCCATCAAACTAAAACACCGCAGGGCAGCGTGGATCTGGTTTACTTCACTGATGGTGTTGGGTTCACTCCTTGAAATTAAAAAAATGGATGAAGGGATGTGAAAGAATGGAAGGTATTGATGGAACTAAGTATCCACAAACATTGTTTCTGGGCTGGCATGGCTTTTTTCTATTCCCCTTCCGGACTTAATTACCCCCCTTTCCTAATGTCACTGTCTCACTGCTAAGATTTGACATCATGCAAATAAACATAGTGCATTTTGTTAAAATATTTTTTATTTTATTTTTTTCATTTTTTTTTTTCATGACCCATTGCATGTTTTAGTGCACACTTTTTGCTGCTTTAATTTATGCACAATCCTCAGTAGATACATTCCTGAAAAATTGTGGCAAAAAACATTTTCACTGAATCCGGACATCTCTGTGTTTACTTCTTTCTCAACCGTTGTAACCAACATTATATGTTGATTGATGTTGGTTGATTATCAGTCAGTATTTGTCCCATTTGACTAGTAACCAAAAACAGTTTCAAAATGAGAAGCACATATATACATTTCCGCTAAGCAGATTTCTGTTTCTGCTTGAGCAACTATAAGGATGAAAATAACCACCCTATTAATCAATATTATGTTGGTTGATTATCAGTCAGTATTTGCCCCATTGGATAAGGTTTGGTCAGTAACCAAAAACAAACTCAAAATGAGAAGCTGCAATACATTTCCGCTAAGCAGATTCATGTTTCTGCTTGAGCAACTTCAGGATGAAAATAACCACCCTATTAATCAATATTATGTTGGTTGATTATCAGTCAGTATTTGTCCCATTGGATAAGGTTTGGTCAGTAACCAAAAACGAACTCAAAATGAGAAGCTGCAATACATTTCCGCTTAGCAGATTCATGTTTCTGCTTGAGCAACTTCAGGATGAAATTAACCACCCAATTAATCAATATTGTTTTGGTTAACCAGCAGTCAGTATTTGTCCCATTGAATAAGGTTTGGCCACTAACTAAAAACAAGGTATGAGAAGCACATACATTTCCGCTTAGCAGATTCCTGTTTCTGCTCCAGCAACTTCACGATGAAATTGACCGCAAGATTTTATCTATTCCCCTTGAGGGAGAGGATTCAGAGTTTCTCTGTGACCTTGGCCTGACGTTATAGATCTGTCCAATTCTAGACCAGGGTGTCAAGTATGTGTCTTATCTACTTATCATACTCACCCTGTGTTTTAATCAGATTCACTTTCTGAAATGAAGAAGTGGCAGTGAAGGGGGGTTTGTGAAAACAAACACGCAAAATGTTTCTCCCACTCTTCTGTCTGATTGGAAACTGTAAAAGTCATATCCTGAAGATTGTTATGCAGCCATTTCTATTTGATATTTTTTTCCCCTGTACATCCTACATGTAGGTGGAGTTTTTTTTTTTTGTTTTTTTTTTGGGGGGGGGGGAGGGGGAGGGGGGGTTGAAAGTGTTGAATTCATGTCCTAACTAGGTTCTTGCTCTAGAAGGATTATGAAAATACACTGAGGTTGTCAGAACTTTCGGAACATAGGGGTTTAACCACTGAACATTGAATAATGTATGTTTTATTTCGTTATTATCCACCTTCATCCATGGAAAGAGAGAGAGAGAGGTCTGTTTGAAGTTCTGTCTTGATCTCTGCCTCACACTTTTTTTCACCATTATGCAGACCCCGTTGTTATAAGAAGTGTGCAGGACCTGCCCCATGGCCAAACTGACTTCTCAAGGCTTTCCCCCACCATTTTCAGATAAATTGTACAGAAAATATCTTGTCGGGTTAACTAAACATTTACGAACCCAGAGGTGGGAGACAAGTGTTTCTTTATCTCTCGCTGCCAGTTAAAATAACATCGAGTTAACCCCCCATTGAAAACTTATATAAAGAACAGGAATCCCAGGTATTGAAGAAATAAACACAAGAAAGTGCAAACAACTATATTGGCAATATCATTATCACGAATCAATAAAACATGATACTGGATTTGGCAGAATCGGTGTTGACCAAACGCAGAACACCAGCGTAGTTTCAGTATGGTCTATTGCACAGCCAGGGGCCATTGTGGCTGGTAACAGTCAACAAGCTGTAATGGAGAACTCACTGGAGAATTACAAGTGATTGGCAGGGGACCAGCTAGCCCTCGGGGCTGATTGACGGGTGTATGGTTAGGTTTTTTTTTCTTTTCTTTTGGATTGTGCGAAAATATTGTTGTAAATAGTTGCAATTGTTTTGGTTTGACATTGATATAGTTTGAGGCAATCTACTCAAGTGGTATTGTGTTGCAGGAAGCTTTCCAGTGGTGAAATGTTTGCTCTTGTATTGAGCTTGAAATAAATATAAATATTTGGGGTTGTTTTGTTATAATTGTACTGGGTGTTGATGTTTTAGGACAAAGGGCTTCTGGTGCACCAACCCTCACCCTAAGAACCAATCAATTCACTTAGTAGTTGAGTTGTAATAAGGCAATCTGGGTGGTCTAGTTGGTGAGACATCTACTCTAGAATGGCAAGGGGTGTGGGTTCGAATCCCACCCCGAGTAATATGCCTAGATGAATCTTTTTCACAGAACTTGGGGGAAAGTAGTGTACTGAGAATGCAATGCTTACACACACTGGTTGTAAGGAAAACCAAATAATATTCTTGACCCCAGCCGGATGCAAATTGAACATCTATAAATGGATGATTGTTCGTATTGATCAACTATTCAAGCCCTAAGCCTTAAGTAAAATGTCCAAATGTTTTACATGTACGATCGAAGAAGAACCTTATTAGAGTAACGATTTTTCAATGACTGATCCTGGACTTGATATTTCTCATTGGAGTGTGCGGAGTTAAAAAGAAATTCATTGAACCTGGCTCTACTCAAGTCACGCTCCTCCTAGGAAAGTGACTTGTTCAAGATCCAGATGTTGTCTGTTAAGATGCAGGTGCAACCCAGCTGCAGGGCAGGAATGCCGCTAGGTCAAAAAGTGCTGATTCAATTTCTCCCCAACGCCAAACCGAAGACAGCGAGAGGGAAAGGAGGAAAAATAGAGAAGGAGAACAAGGGATAATTAAATCGGTCTTTGGCACCTTGAGGAAGATTTCTCACACCTTCCTTCCTCCTCGGCCTGCGTTTGACTATTAAGAAACACGCAAGGTTTCTTAATTGGCACGCCTACCTTCGTCTATTAAAAGTCCATGCCAATCATCTCGCTCAGATTCGTGTCATGATTTTTTTGAGTAAGTGAAGGATTTTTCCCCGCAGCGACCGCTCAGTGTTTGGTATTTTCGGAATGACAATTTTGTTTGAGTCTGTGTGTGGAACTATGTGAGTCTTGTTTTCATCTTGGTGTAGTATTAAATGCTTGGAGGGAACCGGCGGGTGATATTGGCGTGTGAGATGGTGTACCAGCAGAGTTCAGAATGGCTGGCCATGTGCAGTTTAGAATGTTCTAGTACTTTATATATTTGGTTTACGGTAACACCATGTGTGTATCTACTTTCCAGGTAGAGTTTGTTCTTACTTCTCATCATTATGTGATGCCCCATGCCAAAGCCAGGCACTTCTTGAAAAGTTAAAAACTTTTAGTTTATTTCCTCATCAAATATAAGTGTGAGAATAAGAATTTGCACACACTACTTCGGAAGGGTCGGAAACTTCCTGGTCTTCTCTCCATGGGAATACTTGGCTAGTATAGTGATTAAGTTGGCTTTTCTGAGAATCCTCGCTTTAACAACCGAACAAAATAAATAAAATTAAAAAAATTCAGTAAAATAATACCAATAATGTATTGACTAGAGTGGGATTCGAACCAACGACCTCTGGATTAACGTGCCAGCGCTCTACTAACTGAGCTTTCGAGCCCTAAGTTGGCGGTCTCTCATTTTCAAAATCCATTTAAAAATTTACCCAGTCAGTTTCCCTTGTGGTTTATATTGATTACTCATTAATAATAACATTAAAAAAAAAAAAAAAAACTGATCCTACTTCTTTTTTTGGATTGTCTTTTTTTCATTCCATTCAAATGGTGTCACAAGAATTTCGAACATCACAAATTCATTCATCAGTGCATTTGCATCTGAGACATTTACCCAAGGCTATTTATGTTAGTACATTCACTATTTGGTCATGCAGTCGCCCAAATAACCCATTCAACCCTCTGGCCCCCCGAAGCCCACCCAAAAAATATCGGAAAAGATAACTACCTTTGCAGTTCATTTCCTTGTCTGAGGCTGTAAATATCAAAACAACGTCTGTGAGATACGCATTATTTACCTATGGTTAGAGGGCAAGTTTGCTGACAGCGTATTCTATGTCAGCCGTGTAACGTTCATGTAGGTCTCCATTTAAAGGGAAGGTAAACGTTTTGTGATCGCTCTTCATGGCAATAAAAACTTACTTGGTTAGAAGTTTAGCACCTTTGATGGTATAAAGCATTTTAAAGTCATTTCATGTTGAAGTATTGTGGTAGTAGTAATAGAAGTAATTAGTGAGAATTTCCTTATATTTGATACGTTTTCAGAGTGAAATTTGAAACATGACATCATCAGACAGCAACAACATATAGGTCTGTACATTCCAAGCAGGAATTTCTGCGCCAGTTTGAAGGTCAAATTCAATGCTGTTGAGATTGAATATCAAAAGTCAAGACTGAAATGAAAATTCTCTGTAACATTCAGTACAGTACAGATCATATATCTGAAATTCGTCGACTTTTTTGGATTTTGGCAAAAAATTCAATTGAAGGGTATTAAACACAGTGGTGTTTAAAGGCAGTGGACACTATTGGTAATTGTCAAAGACTAGCATTCACAGTTGGTGTATCTCAACATATATGCATAAAATAACAAACCTGTGAAAACTTGAGCTCAATCGGTCATCAAACTTGCGACATAATGAAAGAAAAAAATACCCTTGTCACACGAAGTTGTGTGTGTTTAGATGGTTGATTTCGAGACCTCAAGTTCTAAATCTGAGGTCTCAAAATCAAATTCATGAAAAATTACTTCTTTCTCGAAAACTATGGCACTCCAGAGGGAGCCGTTTCTCAC
The DNA here is from genome assembly GCF_032118995.1 of Asterias amurensis. NCBI lineage: Eukaryota > Metazoa > Echinodermata > Asteroidea > Forcipulatida > Asteriidae > Asterias > Asterias amurensis. Next base: position 24,729,502 of record NC_092652.1, on the reverse strand, counting down.
AATGTTTTATACCATCAACCTTTCCCCATTACTCGTCACCATGAAAGTTTTTATGCTAGTAATTATTTTGAGTAATTACCAATAGTGTCCACTGCCTTTAACACAATTTGACTTGAGGTTAGAGTATTGTAATTTTTCCCCATATTCATGAGGACTCTATTGGAAAATGAGTGGATCACAAAACTGAATTCCAGCACCCTTATAGTAATGGATGATTTGTACAGGTGTTTCTCTTTACATACCACAGCTTACAGGTCCCATTCTTTGTGTGGAGGTCAATGCTCCCAATGGTATCAAATATTTTCTGATAAAAAGATACCAACCCTATGGTATAACTGTGGTTTCATTTAGCAATAGTAGAATTTTTAACTTTGCATGGTGGAAGTAAAAGTAGGTGAGATTCGCAGTAGCCCAATGTGTACATCTCTTTTTGAGTAGTGTTGGCTCTAAAAAAGAACCAGTGGTTGATGTTTGGAGCTTTCTCCAGAAGACGATCAGAGCATACTGTCGATTTGAAACCAACGGTTCTTTTCAGAACCGCTCCAACTCATTGAGAGATATTCATTACATGGTGTTACCGCAAACTTTTCCATATCAGTTTTAATGTCTGTGTTCTTGCGTGGTCTATTAAAGATGATGAAGACCACCAAACAACAGTAAACTTACATTTTAGGGGGAAAACTCAAACAGTAACCCTATACATAAAAAAAAAAAAAACAGGCACCTATCATAGGTGGGTTAAAACGTTGTAATATCCCCATTCTCTTGTTTAAGTTCCCATTTTACCATTTCCAGTCTTCTTAAAAAGTTTTAAGGTTCCAAACATTCTTTACAAAATCATTTTTCGGAGTGATGTTTTATTCTACAAATCCTCTCGGTCACGTACCCGGAGTGCCGTCACTGAGTGTGAATGAGAATGCTCCTAGACTCACAGCACCAGATTATTTTACCTTCTATGTTCGGTTCGAATGTATATCAAAGATGCCAATAGAAGAAATTATAGCTGCATGCTCCTAACAGTCTTTGTACACAGAAGAATTGTTGAAAATCCCTATTTGTGACAGTCGTAATAGAAGGGAAGGAAGGGCATCACTAGGTTATTGCCCGTTGTTTCCTTGAGAATTCAAAAAAATAAAGCGATATTGATGTGTTGTTGTCGGCTGTCGGATATCATAACCTGCAGTGTAATGAAAAGAACATCAAAAGCAACATTTGCACCAGTATTCCTTCTTCACTCGTTTTTTGTATTTTTTCCCCGGTAATCTGACCCGATAACTCGATTGAATAACTGTTCAAGATGAATGGATTATTGTTGACTTGTTAATTGAGTAGTAGTACACTGCGGAAAGTAGGTATAGTTGTCAGAGGTCTTCCGGATTGTATTTCTATATAGACAATAGCTTTGTGTGACAAGATGGCTCTTTGATAAAAGTGCAAACATTGTTTAGTTTTCCTTCTCATTACGGATGGCCTGCTGCACCATTGTGACACTTTTTGAATAAGATTCTTGACCTATAAAATTTCTAAACGTTGTTATATGGCAGTAACAGATTGAATGGCTTTTGACTGGCACGCTGAAAAAAAGATATTGACAAAGTAGGGAGGACCGCTAATAAAGGGCCATAGACCTTTATCACGCTGTCAATATCTTGGTGTTGTTCCCTGTTTCCAATAACAGTAATGAATGCTAACATTCATTGCACAAACATGGCACCAGAGTATTATTTCGTTCAGCCTCAGTTTGGTCTATAGATAGCTCAATTGAGAGAGCACCAGCATGGTAATCCAAAGGTCTCAGGTTCAAATCCTGCTATAATCAATTCTCTTTGTTCAGCCCCAATTTCTTTTTTTTTCAACTGCATGTCAAGTTTGACTTAACTTGAGATAGGTTGTAGCATAAACACTGTAAAACTTAGTCACTTTTTTCTTTTTCCCACAACAAAAGTTCCCCTTCCTCTGTCATGCCGCCGAGTTTGTTCTTGATGCAAGACAATCTCCCCCATCTATGGACCGCTCTGCCGTCTCCCAGTGTGAATGACCACCTCTTCAGTGTAAAGACAAATATCCATAATCTCCAATTTCTACCGGAGATGACAGATGTGATAGAAAGTAGTATGACTCAGGTTGTTCCATTCTTACCGCAGCGCCCAGACCTCTGATTACCTCGCTGATCCCCGGTACCCTTAATTACCCTTCCTATGGCTACAGCTCATATCCACAGGATCAGACCACAATATTCACCAAACCCCAAAGATATACTTCAGGAGATGAGACAGCGAACGAAAAGACAAGAGGATGGCTTCTCCCCCAGTGATGAATAACAGTTAGTGAGAGACAGTGGTAGCTTTTTTGCGGGAGGTGACGCGTTGTGATGATAGATTCCTCCACGAGATGGCTCCATTTTAATTTAGCCTTTGTTTGAACAACTTCACTTTATTTGATTGCTCCGCAGTGGGTGGGTTAGCGGGTAGACCCCTGTTTCTTCTTGCAGGGGGGGAGGTAATCTTCGGGCAGCGGCAGCTGTCTTGCGAAAAGCCAGTGATGCATCGCGTTGACGGATTTACTCTAATGGTTATGTACATTGTCATGGAATCTCAGACGGACAGTTATCATCACATTAATGACTGTTATAGTTAAAAGGGATCCTGATTCATAAGGGGACGGCTAGATTTCGGGAGCTCCATCGCCAGCTTACGAAAGTCTATGGGCTTGTTTGTCTCAATCTCTGTTCTAGATCTTGTGATTATAGTCACTGATACTCTGCTTCAATCCCCCCCCCCCCCACCAATCGTCCAGTCATTCTGGAGGTTCAAATGAGTACACACATACATACCTTTACATGATTTGGTTCTGACCGCGGAAATACTTTCAGATGTGTCACTATTTCTTCTCTCAAGAAAAAAAACCCTGAAACTGCTCACTGTTTGCATACTTTCAAATGATTCTCTTGTGGTCTAAGGGCCTTTTGTCACAAACGTTGCTTGTACAGGCAACTTTCAGGCAACCAACTGCAGTACATGGGACCACATGGGTATTTTTTTTTGGGAACACAGCAAGAGGAAGAACAAAATTACAAAGGAAGCAAAAAACTATATACTGAAATTGGTACTTGTGTTTGTACCAGAATGTAACATTCCTTTCATTTCAGGCAATTCAGTCCTTCTACCAAAGAGTCCCCCATTTGGTCATTTGTTTCCATTTCACACTATTACGGAAAGCACCATGTTTAAATGACGAATCCTGAATTTTAATCAGCTTTTGATTGTGTTTTAAGTAAAAGTTTCAAATGCCATTCAACTGAAATCATCCACTGGTATCTTGTGCTGTTTCCACTGGTAACCTTGACTTTAGTCTAAGGACACTGACCTTACACATGAGGACTTCATGATCATTAAAGTCCCTTTGTGACCATTCAAAAGACTAAATGTCAAAAAAGTTACAGTTTCCCCACAAAAAAAAGTTTGATGAGTTTCAAACGAGTATTAGAGGTACTGGCGCGTGTTAGAGAAGTTACGATTGATAGAGTGGGATGTTTCCATAGCCTGGGGTAACTTCCGCATTCTATTTGAAATGCGAGTTCCCATTTCCAATTACAGTTTAACCACAGTGATGTGTTCTTCATTCGAACCGGTTGTAATTACTCCAATATCATTGCCCATTGGGAGTCATTACATCCACGGAGGAAGGGGTCGTTGAATCCTGGAGCCTCACGTTGCCAAGTGTGTTAAAGGCACTGGACAGGTTTGGTAGATGTCAAAGACCTGCCGTCGATTTCACAAAAAATCTTCCTAACTTAAGACTAATCTTAGGACTTAGGACGAGTCCCAACCCTGCACTGTAGCATGCAGACCTTAAGATTAATCCTAAGTTAGGAAGAGTTACTCGTCCTAACTCGAGATAAGACGAGTCCTAACTCTTTTTGAAATCGACGGCAGGATTCTCACTTGGTGTACCAACATATAAGCATAAAATAATAAACCTGTGAACATTTGGGCTCAATTGGTCATCGAGTTTGCAAGAGAATATTGAAAGAAAAAAACACCCTTGTTGCATTACTTTGTGTGCTTGCAGATGCATAATAAAAGGCTTCAGCTGAAGTCTTTTATTATTTGAATGAGAAATTCCCTTTCTAGAAAACTACGTTACTTCAGAGGGAGTCGTTTCTCACAATTTTTGATACTATCAACAGTTCTCTGTTGCTCAATACCAAGTAAGTTTTTATGCTAATAATTAATTTGAGTAATTACTAAAAGTGTCTAGTGCCTTTAAGGCTTTGAATGTGATGCCTTCTTTATTCCATGATACCAAGAGCATCTGATGTGAATCAGGCGACCTCACCATCAATGTGTTTCTCTCATCATATGAAAAAAAAAGTGTTTCTCTACGGTGGAATATGACGATGATTTCTAGGTTTTAATACATCACAAGAGACAGCAGGTGATAATGATGATGGGTAAAAACCCCTAGGGGTACAGCCTGTCTTCAGCTACAATACACCCTTCAACTTTTGGTGTCTTGACTGCCGAAGAGTTCCTCCTTCCCTCTTCTCCTTATACGATGACATAAATATGCTTTCATGTGTCAAATTCCATTACGGCTCTGATATTTCTCCGCTACCCTAGGGTTTCCCCAATGTGATGGGGGCTTTGACAGTTGCTGAAAATTAAGACCGTTTTTTTTTTTTTTTTTTGGAAGGATTAATGATCATTGCTTGGATGTCGGATGTTTTAGGATGGTGTGTCAATCATTTAGGTTCAGCTGGTGTAACCCTGTAAATTAGCCAGCCTTTGGGCTCCTCAGTAGGGACTCCAGACTATAAAGCAAGGATACATGCCATTGGTAATTAGCTGGAAAGTGAAATGATGGCGATGGTACCTCTTAGTAGGGCTTAATGGAGAGGTGATGATGAGAAAGTAATATGTATTGAAAATCCATCTGTCAAAAGCGTGTCCTTTTTATTGAGAAAGAGGACAAAGTTATGGGAGTCTGAAAGGATTTATTTTTGTCTCTTTCTCTCTCTTGAAATGGGGGCTGTCTGAGGTTTTTTTCAAAAGAATGCCAAGAAAGCATTAAAATAAGTTTAATATGGTCAGGTTGTTTAACGAAGAGAGTTACGTGTGGTACTGCTTATGCCTGTTGGATCTCCAGAAAGCAGTGCAAATCTTGCACAGATTCAATCATTTTTTGGGACCGCTTTGGTCTCGGTACATTGCTTTAAAGCATGAAGGAAACAAACTTATGCACTTTAACATGTTCTAATGTTTGAATTGAAGATTGGCCCAGTCTCTATAACCACCATGTCTCAAAAGGCTAATGAAGATTTATTCATTGCTGAAGTATTGGAAGTTTTCTCACAGCTTTTTTCTCTTTGTTTATCATGATATTTTGATGCTTAGTCTTTAAATCAGCCTCTTTGTGGTTTCGTTTTCTCTCTAATAGGTATGAATGGCACTCTACAGAATGGGGCAGTTGCAGCGTGGACGCCATGTTGACGCCATACGAGAGACTACAATTCGGCAACGATCAGAAACTCTGCGGCGGGGGTGTGCACCAACGAGACGTCTTCTGCACTATGTATCGGTCTAACGATACGGGTAAGACCGACGTATCTATATACAATACAAATCAACATAGAAATACATACACGACTCAAATGGATAATTTTGTTGATGCGACATCGGTTCTAATGTTCTGATTTCACTGGCTAGGCTGGCTGGCTACCCTCGGAAATTGAATACGCAGTAATTTGACCTTTCAGTTGAGAGTATCATTGGCGACTGAGGCTAGTCAGTCACAGAAATCTTAAAGCATTGTACTTTTCTCTTCAGAGTATCTCTTGGAGAGTCTTAACCCTCCTTACCATAGGCGACTTAAGCCACTTACCATTGGCAACTTAGTTGACTGCACTCATACACCCTCTTCTTAACCATTGACAACTTTAGTTGACAAGCTCAGGCCTGTATGCTTCGTTTTTGAAAGGGTAAGGGTAAGGGCACAAGACATGTTCTCATGATGAGGACACCCTTTAAGGAAATTTTTAATTTCCTCTGGACCATTTCAAGAGCACTAAGGCAATAGCCAGGGGGCATGGAGGCATTGCCTCCGTGAAGTATCAGGCCTGCAAGCTTACAAATAAATAAAACGCCCAAGCTAAGCACTGCCCATTTTGTTATAAAGCTGTAGTTCTGTCCACGTTCACACTCCATATCCATGCTTGAAATGAGGAAGATTTATCCGATTTATATAATGATGGTAAAATAAACCAGGTTGCTATTATGCAATATCTCCAAATTGGAAGGCAAAGCTTGGAAAAGCTTAACAGTTTTCGGAGCGCCATATAGTTGACAAAAGTACAAATTTCAATTGAAAAAATTTGCAACTGAGGACATGACCTCCTCCGAAAAGATTTTGAGCTAAAAAGAGATCAAGTCACTATACCATTAATGGATTGGCAAAATGGAAGTTTGCTTGTTGACATTATCGTATATAAGAAAGGCTCATACAGATTTAGTTCCTAAAATATTTTCCACTTCCTTTAACAGTTCTTCATAGTCTAGTAACACTTTCCCAAAGCTATACACTTGCCTCAACGTAACCTTAGACATCACCATTGCAATAAAAACACCAAGAAATTAAAAAGGTTTCTTCGTGAAAAAGAAATAGCGCTGCGGTTATATGAAAAAAAAAGACGTAAAGAAACAGGAGAATTCAGCCCGATCGATTATATTTAAGGTTATGTGTACACTGAGAATAATCTACTAGCTTTGAAAATGATGTTAAGGAAATACTAGCTTGAGAGAGCTCTTGCCAGCAAGGTGGGCGTAATCTAAGACATTCGATATGATAATTCTTTCTTATAAGGAGTTCTTGTGTCGAGAATAGAAGATCTTTACTCCGAAGAATCCTTCCTGTAATTTTGGCCAAGCTGTGATTGAAAATTGTAATGTTAGTCCGCTAAAAGCTGTTGAACTTTTCATTAGCGCCCCTAAAGATGTTTTTTATATTTTGTTTATTATCTCATTTTGTTAACTCGGAAGTGCAGTGACCTATCGGGATAAAACCTGCAAGGTGTTGTCTCATGGTTTTATTTATTTTTAGAGGGTATACTGAGGGCGTCATTTGAACTCCCAGGTTGTTTTTATATATATTGCGTTATGTGATGGCATAGTTCCTTAGAGTGCTACCAAAGTTCAGATTAAATAAATTCTTTTGGTGTATTTACGCACTGCTCATTTTGGAACCTTGATTGGTTTAATATTGTTGAATCAGTCATCTTATTAAACTCATAGTATGATAACATCGTTCACCAAAGTAGTTTTGTAAAAAGATTTTTGGGTAAAGGAGGTTTTGTAGGATTTGAAAAGGAGGTTTTGTCTTTAAAAAAAATGGTACTGATATAAAACTTAACTAATCTGGAAATAGACATAAATTTTCAAGTGTAATAAAATCTGAAATGGTCAAGGTAAATTTGGTTACCTGATTGACTAAATCAATATTAATGTAGCATTAACTGTTGTTCTTTCACACGATGTACATTTTGTAAAATTTTATAACCTTGCTACAATTTTGCCAGGGACCCTTGCTAAATTGCTCTCGTGTGAAGGGTGCTTGTCACACGCAATTTCACAGACATTTCACAAGGAGTGCAATAATTTATCTTCTAACTTTCCACACTCTTTATCTAGCACCAGTCGCTTCCTCCCTGTGTAATCCCAACGCTAAGCCAGAGCCGGTTGGTCAGTGTGGTGTACCATGCCCAGCTCCCTGCCAGGTCACTCCATGGAGTCAGTGGAGCGAGTGTGTCTCAGACCAATGCAGTCCGCAAAACTCTAAGAAACTCAAAGGTAAGAAGATAATGAAACACTGGCTGCAAAACAAAAATGGCTCTTCTCTCTTTCTCTTCCTTAAACAGCTATGATTACTTTTTTTCTAGAACATTATCAACCATCTTTCTGCCATTTTTCTTTTCACCGATTTGTCTTTCCCACCTCCGAAGCAGAGTCTGAAAACCCTAATCCACTTTCCACCCCGGTTTGGGATCGAACCCTGGACGACGTCATCGAAGGCAAGTGACTTCAAGTACCCTCTTCTTTCCTCTTTTTATTCCCCCTCTTTGAGCAAACTCACCGAAGCATATTACCTCCCGCCACTAGTGATGCCAGTCACTTGTAACTCTGCACCCGTGCACTTCGCTCTGTGTGTAATGTGCCGTTGTCGTGACGTTCTATTCCGTAGCTTTTCTTGAGCAAGGTTTGACTTCGACAAGTACGAGAGATTGGAATGTTTACTTGTTTGCTTCTATAAAACTAACCATGACTAAAGCTTCTTTATCAACCGCTTGCTGTTAGTGATCGTTCAAATTTGACGACGCCTTTCCAGTGGTTTGTTTGTTTTCAGTGGCATTTCGAGATCGATAGTTGCATATTTTCTCGGGAAAGAAAGACCACTGTGTTGCATTTTACAGTCACTATTTGAAGTGTTTTACAAATACAATAATTTTGTTTTGTTGTTTCTTAAGAAAACGAGCAAAACAAAATTATCTCTGCATGCTTTTCTGTATTGGCCGTGGCCCCTTACCCCTTGTGCCCCTCTAATTTCAAAACAGTCTTTACTGTCACCATTTTTGACCGTCTGATTAGGTATTTATCTAGTGTCTTGCAGAGGAGAGTGGTCCACCACTGGCCCACTAGCCAGAGTCCAGTGACTTTCATATTGGGCCAGAAACCCAACAACCAAACAAGTCCATGCAGACAAGCCTACATTGGAAGTGTTAACAAATTTCACATAAGTCTAGAAAATCATGTCATCTGACGTGAAGTGGTTAAATCAGCGAAGAATGAAACATTTTCAGAATGTGTAAAAATAATTCCTGGTCCAGTGAAAGTCTTACAAACCCCCTGTTCTAGTGGATTCAAGCTCTGCCTTTTAGCATCTTTAGAGATTGTATTTGCATGTTATTAAATCCTGAAGGTACTGATACGTGATTGGTTACTGTAACTAATCTGCACTTTAATTGTCTCAAAAATTTTCTCAAGTAAACTGTCCCTCGGGCACTCAGGTCTTTGGAAAAGAACAAAAAACCAAGAAACATAAACATGTGCACATGTGTACAAATTTGTATAGTAGATGTTTTTAGTGCAACTTGATATTTTCCGAAAATATTGTACCCACAGTTTTGGGTTGTCTTGTTTACTTTTAATTCAAGGAATAAAATGAATGCATACTAAACACCAATGATGTATCAAACCCTTTAACATTATTTCTAGTGACTTTGAATGTATTTTCAGGGCTCATTAACATGGCCCAGTAAAATCACGAATGGACACGCCAGTTGGTCTTGTGTTTTTCAATTGACTAATAACAGTAATACCTTTTTGTGTAGTATCTTTGTGGAAAAAGTTCAAAAAGAATCGGATATATCTTTCAATTTTGTTGTGTATGGAAGTAGCAATTCTGTTGAGTATCGAAGTAGCAAATAGATAGAACTACTTTTAGTGCTTGTTCAACTCATTTTAAATCTGGGCCCAATTTCATGGATCTGCTTACCGTAAGCACAGAATCGGCGCTTACGGAAGCAGGGAATTCTGTGCTTACGGCAAGCCTATTTCACAGGTTAGTGGCGAACTTTGGCTTCTGCACGTGTGTACTCCACGTTACTGGGCATTCTACACTTACAAGGCTAGCGCAGTAATTCGGCGCTTGCACGTAAGCACAGAATTCGGCGGTAAGCAGAGCCATGAAATTGGGCCCTGGTCTTGTCAAAAACAAATTTGCCCCATTACAAATGTTGAGCTGCAACCCCTGCAGTAGTTTGGATTTTCCCTCCAAATTCAAGCCCTGAATTTGACATGAACTTGATCTCTCTGATGAGTCAAGGTGAGCTCATGACTGAATCTGCATCTGATTGGTTAAGACTTATTGAATGACACTTGATAGATACACCTGATTGGTCAGAAGTTAGTTTGGAATGATATAATGTGTCTCATTGGTCAATCTGCATTGCCAAAATCACAGCAGTGTCGTAAAGTTGGTATCGGCATTGAATCCTACCCATGAATGAAGCTTGCTTTTTAACATATTGCCCATGGAAAAAGAAAATAAACAGTGATAGACTAGGTACCACCACTTGTGTCATTCTTTTAAAAAATGTTCCTCTTACAAGTTTATGTCATACTCTTCACATGTTTATTTTAATCTTGGAAGTTTAAAAAATATCAAGTAATAAACCACAAGGTAAACTTACTAGGTAAAAAAAAAGTTAAACAAAGAAATTGACTAAAACGAGACTTGAACCTGTGTCCGGATTAACGTGCCATCGCTCTACCGACTTAGATATCTAGCTCTCATGTTGGTGGTCTCCCTATTTTGTCAATATCTTTGTTCAGGGGTATATCCTATTGCTGTGCTTTCTGGTTCTTGTTGTGTATTTTTATATGAAAAATATAACTTAACATAAATACATTTTCCAAGTGTGTATTTTTCTGTCTATTAAAATCATTTTCCTTTTTCACTTTGTATTTTTTATCAACTGAAGTCACATTTTGTTCTCTCTATTTTGGACAGTTCAGTGTGATGTTGATTTGCCATGATTTGAATTCTTTGATTTCATTGATTGATTTTGAACAGTTATTTTCTGAAGAATAGTTTCAAACCATTGTACTATTGGTTTTTAATTTGATTACAACGTTTTTTAATATCTCCATTCTGTGTTTTTCAGTTACTACGGAAGTTTTGATCAATTACCTCAGCTGCACATTTTTGGAAGATTTTGTGCAAATGTTTTTGTATCTGTGCAAGTGTTTGTACACACTGTCTTTATGTGTCCAATGTTTGGTGAAAATTCTGTTCCAGCAGATGTACACGTATCCCTGTGTCACTTTGTTTTTTCTGTGCTATGGATTCTGGGGCTACAGCACTTAAGATGTCTTTCCACATGTGGATTTGTCATTTGTTGAGCCAAGCGTGAAAATCCTGTACAATGGAGTTGGCATCCAGTTTGTTCAGTCTTCTTGAATGTTGCTTGCTGCAAACGAGTTTATGTTTGCCGTGAAGTTGATGAGCAGACATGTTTGACAAGGCATGTGTGAGTGAATTTTGAAGAGAAAAAAATGTATTTATACAGATGGGATTTATCACTGATGCTTTTCCTACTGGCAGTGTGGTTGAATTACTGTGACTTTGCTTATTGTGCGTACATATCACTTATTCCAAGTGACATAGAAGAAATTTGTATTAAATGCATGGTGTTTGACGCTCTGCGTTTAAAACTTTACAAAGCATTCTAACGCATGGAGGTTACTTAAATACTCAATTTGAGTAAGTGCTATACAGATCCCGAAGCTAACACAGAGAGATTGTTTTTTTCCAGGAAAGCTTGAAATCCTGTTTTCTGACCGGCCCGATGCCTGTTTATATCTCTTTCAGGTCACAAAATCAGAGAACGAGAAGTTGCCACCGAAGCGGAGCACGGTGGAGTAGACTGTCCTCACTTGACCGAGTATGCGCCGTGCGACATCGCATTCTGCTTCAAATGGCACGCAGACGATCTGGGCGCCTGCGTCCCGGTCGACAGCACGGCTAGATGCGGGGAAGGCACCCAAGACCTGAATATCACCTGCTTGGACGTTAATCAAGTAAGATAAATTCCTCCACTAAAATTTGAAATTCTTTTTCAGTTCAGTAATGTATCAATCAAATGTCCTTGTTTCTTTTTAATGGTTTTATTTGAAACATTTGCGTTGGGGATTAGTTACGTGGCTGTGAAGTTTGTCACCGCAGCTGCGAAGTGCTGACTGTAATGAATCAACCCAAGGAGAAAAAAATCTACAGGCCTCGATAAGTTTGATTCTAGTCCTTGCGAATTCCGATTCCCTTTTTTTTCTTCGTAAAGTTAATTATGTAGCCAAAAATTTCCAGGGTCTTTAAATGTCCTTTAAGAAAGTGAGGCTTTGATTGAAGGTCTTATGATTGAAGTGTGATTGTGTGAAAGGTTGTTTGTCAGAGAATAAAAGAGCAATCACTAGATTGAGTTTGGGGTTATTGAATAAGGCCCCAGTAGAGGTAAGTAAGGTAAAGTGCTGTCTGTCCGAATTGAGAGAAATTTACCCATCTCCATCATCAGGCATGCATGTTTTCAGGTGATCAGCTGATTTTTTTCTCTCTCTGCCTTTTTGTTAACGTTTATGAGAACTGAAAAAGACTGTTCACAGTTTTGTAAGCGAGGCAGTTTCCTGTTTGAATCAGGTATTGCAGTTAATGCTTAGGTGAATTATTATCAAGATAAAATTTTTAAATTTTTATTTTTTCATTTTAGCCTTTGAGAAAGACTCGGCTAGGGTCGAAATGTCAGGCCATTAAATTTTTTTTGCAAAATTTTATTCAATTATGTTAAAAACACGGGTGATTTTCAAAGTGAATTTTAAAGAAGCATTGAAAAATAAATAGACAAGAATTCTAATAAAACATTTTAAAAAAAACACAAAGAAAGTCCAGGTCACTTAAAATACTATATGTATGAAAATATATAATAATAAAAAGCACTGCAGTGAGGGAAATTCAACAGTTATTTTAAAACTGAAAATGTGCTACACTAACCATGCAAGCTGTAAAACCCCACTATTAATTAAAGACCTACTTAATAATAGGCCTACCCAACCACGCTTTAGTGAAATACATCAATCAGGGGGGGGGTGGAGATGGACAGCGAATTTTACCAGGAATTGTAGAAAGTGATTGTACAGTCACATGAGTTATTTGAATCCATTAAATATGAAGTGATTTGACCTTAATACCATTGAGGGAAATAATTGAAAGATTAAAACCGGACAGTTGTTGAGGGGGAAACTCGTCCTTTGACAACATGATTAATTTCCCGTTCAGCCATCGTTTAAAACCAATCAACACCTGTCATGTCAATAATTCATAGAATAACATAACACAGAAATTGGATGTAAATCATGCGCAGAAATTGTTTAACAAAAGAATTTGGGAGGTTGTTTTAAATTGATGAAATGTGAAGTTGGTGTCAGTTGAGCTATATCATGTCTATTCAGCTGTTGGATTGTAAATTAACACTGCCACTGTCACACGGGCGATACTTTTCCAAGCCAGTATATACAAACAACAAAATAAAAAACATGATTTGTCTTGTTTTAAAAATAATGTTGGGAGGATGTTTTCAAATGATGAAATGTGAAGCTGGTGTTATTTGAGTTATATCATGTCTATTCAGCTGCTGTTGGATTGTAAATTATCACTGCCACTGTCACACTGGTGATACTCTTCCCCGGCTGGTATATACAAATAGCAAAATAAAAAACATGATTTGTGAGGTTTTATTTGAGTTGAATTGGGAGAGAAATCAATGTGACATTTTGAGTTTGATAACGTTGCTGCAATGGCTTGGGAGGTGAGGAGTGATTGTAGCGAGATGTGGGGATGATTCTATTATGGGAGAATTGAGATAAATTCTGACGAGCAGAGACATGGGCTGTTATTATTATTATTATTTTTTTATTCGGCACTAAAATCAAGCATACAGAGTAAAGGATAGCCCAAAATAGCTGAAAACCGCTTATTTCCATTGGAGTCCTTAAAAGACACAAAGACAAACAACTAAGTACAAAACCTAACAAATTACACAAGAAAAAGTGAACAATGGAAATATGAAAATTACAAAACTTTTAAAAGTTAAATTACTCAAAATGTTCCCATGCCATGTAGTAGGCACACTCTTTATACTTGTGTACAGAAATCCCCCCCCCCTCCAAAAACAAAGAAAAGAAAAAACTCTAAAGAATTCATGAGAATCCCGAAACACAATGGAAACACAATAGGAGGGGCTAAACCATTAATAAATCTTTTAATGATGTTTTCTCAAAAACATTTTCATTCTTGTTATAGAGATAGTAATGCAATAATGTGCTGCACCAAACACCATTAATGAACCATCTCCTTGTATCAAATTCATTGAAACATAGAAAATGTGTTGAGCCTAAGCACGTAAAGTGCACTTTCCTAAACCCCCGCCCGACCCTCGGGGAGTCATTATTTCAGTATAATCAGCCAAAACAGATTGTCAAAATCTTGTTTTATTCATACTCGAGCTCGTTAAGAAGACACGCTGGCAAAAGATTACCCCCAAAAGACATTAATTTATCCCCCCTCTACCCCATCAAGATAAATAAATAAACAATGCGGATGAAATGTAGCCCGGTGTATAGGACAAGGTATAGAAACATGATCAGAACCATCGATAATACTGGTGACATCAAGTCGAAGGAAACACGAGTTTGCCGTCCGCAGTTGGTCATTACCATTGCAAATACTCGTGTAGCCCGGTAGGGATTAAAGCAAGAAGTGCAACATTGGTAAGGTGGAGATTTTCTAGTCGGCTGCAATGGCTTAAAGAAGTTCTTTCAAAAACACTTTTAAATATCATTATTTTTCTAATTATTTACTTGGGAGGTGTCTTTATCATGAGGGTGGTTCAACTGTATTAAATAAATATTCATAAAAACCTCAGACAGTTTCGCTGTTCCTATTGGTGGAGAGTGCGTCACGTGGGTGTGTATAAACCGTTGTTTATGACCAGTAAAAAGTGTTGAAACATGGGCGTGACACGCGACCATGCACCTGTTCTTATAAGACAGTTTCTTCGTTCCTATTGGTCAACGAGAGCAACGACCGGGACAGTTGTGCCACATCACGCGACGCGCACAGCATTCCCTTATAAGGAGTTGTTTACCCGAGGCAGCAGAGGGCTTTATCATTTCATAGCTGGAGGGGTGTTGTGTTGAAAGAAATCATTGAACAATTGTAATTGTTGCATTTATTTTACTTTTTGACCAAAAAGTGTGGATGTTTTTGACCAAAAAGGTATTTATGAATGGGAGTCAAAGTATGTTGAATCGCTTTTCAACTAGTGGTTTAAACCCGCCGAGGCCTGGTTCTTGATAATTTACCTCGACTTCGTCTCGGTAAAATTAGCAAGAACCAGGCCTCGTTGGGATTAAACCACTAGTTGGAAACCTCTTCACCACACATTGAATCCTTAATAATCCACAAGGGAATCTGATCTGATTGGGTAATTGTTTTTTTAATTGATTTAGGGTCGAACAAAGAATAATTGACGAAGTAGAGCGGGATTTGAACCAATGACTTCAAGGCGCTCCAACTGAGCTATCTTGTCCTAAGTTGGCGGTCTCCCTATGTTTTCAATATCTTTGTTTGGGGTGCCAGTCAGCAGCCATGCAACTGTTAACTGCTGTATAGCCAGGGATCACACCAAAGTTTACGATACAAACGTTTTTGTTATGTACTGGAGACTTTATATCACTGTTTGTTTAACTGTTGTTTGGTCCTTTAGTTTTTGCGGGTGTTTTTTTTTTTTTGGGGGGGGGGGGGGTAAATTTTATACCCGCAATCAGAAATTTTAAGTCTGAAATTGATTGTATTGTAAATCCTACTAAATCTAACGGGCATATACAAAGTTTGCGAGCATAATGTCGGTTCCCTGATGACCTAAAATCATTGAGTCCAGCATTGAATAATGCCAGTTTAATTAGACTCCAAAGTAAACGAGGAGCCACCCAAGGATTGTCCATGAGCAAGTTGTCTAAAACAAACAAACAATAAAATGTACTAAGATAATTGTGTATAATTCTCATCCTCCTTGTCTCCGAAAGAGAGAGATAGAGAGAGAGAGAGAGAGAGAGAGAGAGAGGGGTTGTTGTTGAACCAGCTTGAAAAGCACACACAACCTGCCACTTCTCTTTAGAGTCGAAGCCAGCCTAATCCATGCATTGGCTCCCTGTTGTCTATGTCTGTCTCATTCTTCTTTCTAAGGTTCTTCATTTCTTGAGACAGAAGGCGGAGAAGAAGAAGAAAAAAAAATCAACATCGCTGTTCTCCTTGTGCTACGACCAAGGTTGACATTGTTTTGTTGGTGCGCAAGGCAGAACCTTAAATCAAATCTAGCAGCCCATCCACACACTCTCTCTCTCTCTCTGTGTCTCTACTTTTAATGAAAAAATAAATGCCTCTGGCTTCGGGGAAGTTCATTATGCTCGTCTTGTACTTGTGAAATGGGGAGGTTTTTTGTCTACCTTCATTTTTCTTATCTATGCTGGAGCACAAGTAAAACAGTCCGACTGTTACGTGGGTTATAGCCGTGGCTATGATCAGGATTTATAAGCTTGATCGTGACAAAACAACATTCTTAAATGTCATATATACACTGATTTTATTTTTCCGTCTTGATTTGTTTGATATACATATCTGTATTTTGTTTTTATATCAAGGTGGTCTTTGAGTCGCCAGGCACCCCTTTGAACTTCTTTATAGTGGAAAAAAAAAAAATCAATATCTATGTCTACTTGATTCGTTTGGCATGCATGATAGCGATGCGTTTCACCCGTTTCTCAGAGCCATTGCCTTGGGATGTTTTATACATAATACTATGCTTATGATAAAAATAAGAAGAAAAAAAAACACCTTTCTATATAAAATGTTGAAATGAACTAGCAGGTATAGAATATTACATTCATGATAACAAGCCGTAGGGAGCCCTCAGAGGTTCAGTTTGCAAAAACACATTTGTGCAATTGCTTACATTGTGCCATATAAATACAACTTTCTTTTTCAAAACACCCTTTCATGGTGACTTCTAAAGATAAGGAACATAAATTGATTTTTTTTTATCCCTAGAGAGTTTTAAGAACAATTTTATGTGGAAATAGAGAAGTTATTAATGAGTGTTTTTATGGATATATTTCAGTTCAGACTTAAAGTTGTATTGCAAGTTTTGTTTTGTTTTACAGAGACATAAAAGTTTTTAAAAAAATTTCTCAGAATTGGTTTCCACAGTGCTGTATCAAAACCCCAAACCATAAAATACACTTGTGTATGCTACATACAATTTGCAAATACTTCACTTCAAGTATCATAAATTTGTATTATTAAGTGACTATGATTAATCTTTGATGTGTATTAATTTTTTTGTTCAGTATCTAAGTGGAAGTTTAAAAAATAAAGGAACATAAGCCCTTGTTTGTGTTGTCTGATGTTTTCAGAGCCACAAATACTGTTCATAACCCAAAGTACCAAATCTGAACGTAATGTGTCCCTTTAAGCTAGTTGCTAGCATCTGCCAATAAGATAATACTAAAAAAGTATATGTTATTCTCACTTTGATTTCTTAAATATTAAATTTGGCAATATTGCGCATTTTAAGTTGTGTGTTCATTACCTTCAGTTGCAGCTCAAGGCACTAACGTCATTATATTGCGTTAACGTCATAATACATTACCTTGGTTGCGTTGTTACCATCTTCTTATTATCCAATGCCATAAATAAACAACACACATCATCACAGTATAGACTTATTGTGTGGCTGTGTATAATATTTATTTTCTCAATAAAAACATTAATAGGTGATGTTTATGAAAGAGTGGGTTCGATGAGTTTTCCTGCTTGACTTGTGAGAAATTTGTGTGGACTGACATTACTGACATGCAAAACATGTCTACTTAAAGGAACACGTTGCCTTGGATCGGATGAGTTGGTCAAAACAAAAGCGTTTGTAACCGTTTTTTATAAAATGCATATGGTTGGAAAGATGTTTTAAAAGTAGAATACAATGATCCACACAAGTTTGCCTCGAAATTGCGTGGTTTTCCTTCTACTGTGCGAACTAACATGGTCGGCCATTTATGGGAGTCAAAATTTTGACCCCCATAAATGGCTGACGTGTTAGTCGACAAGGTAAAAGGAAAACCACGCAATTTCGAGGCATGTTTGTGTGGATCATTGTATTCTACTTTTACAACATCTTTCTACCCATATGCATTTTATAAAAAACGGTTACAAACGCTTTTCAAAGACCAACTCGACCGATCCAAGGCAACGTGTTCCTTTAAAGGCAGTGGACACTATTTGTAATTTCTGAAAATAATTATTATCATAAAACCTGTCTTGATTACAAGTAATGGGGAGAGATTGATATTATAAAACATTGTGAGAAACGGCTCCCTCTGAAGTGCCATAGTTTTCGAGAAAGATGTAATTTTCCACAAATTTGATTTCGAGACCTCAAGTTTAGGTCTCGAAATCAACCATCTAAACGCACACAACTTCATGTGAGAAGGGTTATTTTTCTTTCATTATTATCTCGCAACTTCGATGACCGATTGAGCTCAAATTTTCACAGGTTTGTTATTTTATGCATATGTTGAGATACACCAACTGTGAAGACAAGTCTTTGACAATTACCAATAGTGTCCACTGTCTTTAAGCACAAAAAAGTATTTAAGCACGGGGCAATTTACTGACAACCAGTCCCAGACAATCTCCAAGAAGATAATTCATTCTCGTTTGAATGTTTACGTATTTTTCTTGGGGATTGTAAGGTTTGAAAAAATTACTCGTGTTCTGCCAAAGTAGTCCTAAAGCATGCACTGTAGTTGGTTGCCTCCAAGCTGCCTGTAAAAGTTAAGCCTCTAACTTTGCGAATATGGTATGTTGTATTACTGTCCACAATAGATGTACCTAGAAACATTTTGCAAACAATGAGCACATTCTATCACCACGGTAATTATTAAGAGAGTCCAGCATTCTGCTGAAGACAATCGGATTCAGAGCATATTGATCGAAACGCCGGTTCTTTCAAGACCCAACACTACTCGAAGGAATTACACACGGTGCTACAACAAACCTCACCTGGTCCCAATTTCATGGAGCTGCTTAAGCACAAAACTTTGTTTAAGCAAAAGAAACTTGCTTAGTAAAATCAAATTACTGGCCAAGACTCCACTCAATTGTTATGCTAAGTAAGCAACAGCTAAATACAAGTCACAAGCAATGTATATGGCATGGAATTTTGGCCAGTAACGTGTGTAAAATAAGCAAGCTATTTTCGTGCTTAAGTTTGCCTAAGCTGTTCCATGAAATTGGCCCCTGATTAAACTGTCACCATGCAAAAGTTCAAATCCAAGTTATAATTCTCTTGTTCCATCTTCTCTTAGAATACTGTCGATGAAGAGTTATGTTTGAGTATAACGCCCAAGCCTGAGATGTCTGAATTGTGTTGGCTGCCGTGTCCGAATGACTGCGTAGTGGACAACTGGGCCGCATGGAGTCCCTGTACTCAAGCATGCGGTAAAGGAGGCATGGAGACCAGATATAGAACCATCAGAGCATATCCTTCTAATGGTATGGATGATAAATAAAGCCTGGTTTATACTTCACATGAATTGCGAAAGCGAGAACTTTCTTGGAGCACTTTGGTTGTTTGTCACTGTGCCTGCTGTGTAAGCTATACAGACTTTGTTTTCACAAAGTAACTAGATTTTGTGCACTTTGCAACAAAATTAAAATTCCAACTTGTTTTAATTTTTAGTGTAAATTTTTCATTATGTTTGAACTCTTGAATCTGCCAAATATGCGCAATCCCTGAAACTAATGAAAAGTTCCATCTTCACCTTCGTTTCTTGGCAGATCTCATCGGCTAAAATATTGTTTTAAGAATTAAGAAGATCCAGACTCACCACTGCCAGTTGGTTTGGACGTTTTTATACTTTAAAATTTTCACTATAACAAAGTGAAGGGACTAAGGCAAGAAGGCCACCCCTGTTGTTACGAGCCTGTAATAATAAGTTTTGAATTCTTTTCTCTATTCTTCTGCCGATTACAGGAGGCCACGAATGCCCTCTCCAACGGCATCTAATAGAGACCCGAGCCTGTAACGAACACAGCTGTGCCCAGTTCGCTTGGAGCACGTCAGAATGGAGCGAATGTGTAGGTGGTCTTAAACCTGTAGTGTTGGAGGGGGTTGAAGGGATGTGTTCCATTGGGCGCCAGACTAGATCCATGGTGTGCGTCCGGACCGTGCAAAATAAAGAGGCACCAGAGAAGAGGTAAGCTGAAAATGATAATTGTTTGAATTTCAACTGTACTAGAAAGTCATGTATTAACCAGTAGATGGTGCAAATCTTGCACATTTTGAGACCTGTAAGGTCCCCTCTTTCATTGTTGAAAAAATAGTTAATGGCCTGACATTTTGGCCCTAGTAGTATAGTCTTTCTCAAAGGCTGTTTTATTGTACATTTCTTTATCTAGAAGTAAGGTAAAATTGAATCCTGAAGGCTCATCAATATGTATCAAAAAACCCTAACGCTGAAGACTTAACTTTGCTTTTTTTATCAGCCGATTTGTTCGGTTTGATATGACCAAAATGAAACCCTCCAGAAAAGAATGTTTGATTCAATTTGTTTTTCAAACAAAGAAAAAGTTATGAATTACTCCAAGCACTGATTTAGTTTGCGTTTAACAACTACAGATGCAGTGAACAAGGAAAGCCCAACAGTGTACGTGAGTGCCACATCCCATGCCCCCAAGACTGCATTGTTACCGGCTTTGGGGAATGGACACAATGCTCACAAACCTGCCAGACTGGTGAGTAAAGTTGTGATAGACTTTAATTGGAGACTTTTGAACGCTAGGTGGCAGCAGACTAAAGGTCGGCGGTCACACTGGCCTCTTCGATAACGAAAACAAGACTTACCAGGTAACTTTTCATTGTTAATGTTGTGAGCAGGCTCACTTTTTTAAGAACACTGGATTTACCTGGTAAGTCTGCTGCCACCTAGTGTTCCCAAAAGTCTTGCATTTCATTTCATTGTCATTTTTGTTTAGCTCAGAATATGTTTGTGCGTGTTATATGAAATATCCAATATTAGGTCGTGCGATGGGAGACTTTCAAACATTGGTGGCAGCAGACATAACGGCCCTTTTTTATGGCTCTTAGCTTGCGCATACATTGTGCCTAGGTCTGAGAATATGCACTACTGGTGGTAAGAACTGTGAAAAAGGACCGTCCAATTTAAGTCTCTCATTAGAAGTTAATCATATTTTGCTCCAGGACCTAAGAACATTGGCCTTTAGGCCGGGACATAAAAATATATTTTGATGGATCAAGCACGGTACTTGAGTCTTTCAGACGACTCGTCAGCGACTTCTCGAGACTGTCTCAGGTATCGATGTTTTCGTTTCCTTAATGAGGAGGTCGTCGAATCTCTTCACTTTCTTTGTCATTGATGAATAAAGAATGTAATGCATTATTCAAACTTAAAAACTGTAAAGGCACTGGACCATTTGGTATTTGTCAAAGACCTGTAACCCCACTTGGTGTATCCCAACATACCTGTGCAATTGTTGGCTACCTCAATTGGTCATCAAGGTTGCAAGAAAATTACAAATGAAAAAACACCCTTGTTGCACAAATATGTGCTTTCAGATGCCTAACAAAGGCTTCTGGCCTGAAGTCTTTTAATATTTGAGTGAGAAATTACCTTTTTCTCAAAAACTACGTTACTTCAGAGGGAGCCGTTTCTCACATTGTTTTATACTATCAGCAGCTCTCCATTGCTTGTTACCAAGTAAGTTTTTATGCTAACATTAAATATGCTAACAATTATTTTGAGTAATTCCCAGAAGTGTCCAGTGCCTTTAATTTATATAACACCTGTCCACCTGCATTTTTTAATATCACTTTTAAGTGATTAAAATTCCTCAACGATTCCATCGCCATCAAATTCTTTAAAACAGTGTGTTTCTGAGTCCCCTCATAAATTTTGTTAAACTACCAACTTATTTAAGTGAATAAATCAATGAAATATTCATTGAGGTTTTTTTCCCCCCTGTAACTTTCAAATGCATTATTCTCTTTTTCAAATATTAAAGGTCTTGGTTTTCTACATGTACGAAACCGCTTCATCTTAAAGAGAGACAGGTACGGAGGCGAGACTTGCCCAAAACTTCAAGAGCGGCAGGTGTGCCCAGTCCCAGACTCGTGCTACTCCTATGACTGGGTACCTGGTTCGTGGGGCAATTGTCAGTTACCTATTGGAAGACAGAGGGGCAACTGGGACGCCTGTGGGGACGGGCTACAGACAAGAGGTGAGCTGTTATTGGGTACTTGTTTAGATGGGGTGATTATCAGTTACTTATTGGAAGACAGGGGGTAAATTGGGTGCCTGTTTGGAGGGCTTTTGGTACTTGGGTAGGGATTATAGGAAGACTGAAGATGTTTGCAACTGTGTTGCCTGTGAATGTAGCAAGACAGCAGATCAAACTGGGTACTAGGTACAACTGGGTTGCTCATACTGAGCACTGGGACAACTTGGTTGCCTTTGGAGGTAGTGCGAAAGCAGGTTATACTGGGTACTAGGACAACTTGGTTGCTTGTGGAGGTAGTGCGAAAGCAGGTCATACTGGATACTAGGTACAACTGGGTTTTTCATACTGGGTACTAGGTACAACTGGGTTGCTCATACTGGGTACTAGGACAACTTGGTTGCCTTTGGAGGTAGTGCGAAAGCAGGTCATACTGGATACTAGGTACAACTGGGTTGCTCATACTGGGTACTAGGTACAACTTGGTTGCTCATACTGGGTACTAGGACAACTTGGTTGCTTGTGGAGGTAGTGCGACAGCAGGTCATACTGGGTACTAGGTACAACTGGGTTGCTCATACTGGGTACTGGGACAACTTGGTTGCCTTTGGAGGTAGTGCGACAGCAGGTCATACTGGGTACTAGGTACAACTGGGTTGCTCATACTGGGTACTAGGACAACTTGGTTGCCTTTGGAGGTAGTGCGACAGCAGGTCATACTGGGTACTAGGTACAACTGGGTTGCTCATACTGGGTACTAGGTACAACTGGGTTGCTTGTGGAGGTAGTGCGACAGCAGGTCATACTGGATACTAGGTACAACTGGGTTGCTCATACTGGGTACTAGGACAACTTGGTTGCTTGTGGAGGTAGTGCGACAGCAGGTCATACTGGGTACTAGGTACAACTGGGTTGCTCATACTGGGTACTAGGTACAACTGGGTTTTTCATACTGGGTACTAGGTACAACTGGGTTTTTCATACTGGGTACTAGGTACAACTGGGTTTTTCATACTGGGTACTAGGTACAACTGGGTTTTTCATACTGGGTACTAGGTACAACTGGGTTGCTCATACTGGGTACTAGGTACAACTGGGTTGCTCATACTGGGTACTAGGACAACTTGGTTGCTCATACTGGGTACTAGGTACAACTGGGTTGCTTGTGGAGGTAGTGCGACAGCAGGTCATACTGGATACTAGGTACAACTGGGTTGCTCATACTGGGTACTAGGACAACTTGGTTGCTTGTGGAGGTAGTGCGACAGCAGGTCATACTGGGTACTAGGTACAACTGGGTTGCTCATACTGGGTACTAGGTACAACTGGGTTTTTCATACTGGGTACTAGGTACAACTGGGTTTTTCATACTGGGTACTAGGTACAACTGGGTTTTTCATACTGGGTACTAGGTACAACTGGGTTTTTCATACTGGGTACTAGGTACAACTGGGTTGCTCATACTGGGTACTAGGTACAACTGGGTTGCTCATACTGGGTACTAGGACAACTTGGTTGCTCATACTGGGTACTAGGACAACTTGGTTGCTTGTGGAGGTAGTGCGACAGCAGGTCATACTGGGTACTAGGTACAACTGGGTTGCTCATACTGGGTACTAGGTACAACTGGGTTTTTCATACTGGGTACTAGGTACAACTGGGTTGCTCATACTGGGTACTAGGACAACTTGGTTGCTTGTGGAGGTAGTGCGACAGCAGGTCATACTGGGTACTAGGTACAACTGGGTTTTTCATACTGGGTACTAGGTACAACTGGGTTGCTCATACTGGGTACTAGGTACAACTGGGTTGCTCATACTGGGTACTAGGACAACTTGGTTGCTCATACTGGGTACTAGGACAACTTGGTTGCTTGTGGAGGTAGTGCGAAAGCAGGTCATACTGGGTACTAGGTACAACTGGGTTGCTCATACTGGGTACTAGGACAACTTGGTTGCTTGTGGAGGTAGTGCGACAGCAGGTCATACTGGATACTAGGTACAAATTACACTCTTATTCTACTCTCTTCCAGAGGTGCAGTGCCAACGTGAAGGAGGAATGCAAGTGGATGTTGACCTGTGTCTACGTTACGGACCTCCAATGATAGCTGCCTCTCAATCATGCCATATACTGTGTGAGGGAGAATGTGAACTTACTGAATGGTCTCGATGGACCGATTGCCCTGAAACATGTAAAGGCAGAAAGACCCGTAGGAGGCGGCTTATTGGTGAGAAACTTTTTCTTTTTTTCCCTTTTTTTTTCTGCAATGTTTAAAATGGTTGACCACTAGACCACAGAGGCTAGAGGCAGTTTGAGTATATAGTACTTCATACACATTGGTGTAAGGGTAAAAACAAATTATATTCTTCATCCCCAATACAAATGATAGCATATATATAATAAATTTCTTTTGCAGGTCTGAGTCGTCGGTTATCAGAGTGCACCAATGAGCAGCTGTACCCACTGGCCGAGAACAGTCCCTGTAGATGCCATAACTATAGCTTACAACCCATGGGGATCTGGTCCGATTGCTTCATGGAACCCTCCCAGTTTAAGGGTCCTCCGAAGCCCGGCAGTCAGATGGGCGATTCAGCAGGGGGCGTGTCTGGTGGGTGTGGTCTTGGGGTGCGGTATAGGGCGGATATGTGTATAGATGAGGAGGGGAGGATTGTAGATGCTGCAAAGTGTGGGAGTGATACAGGTAGGAGCGATGAAGGAATCTTAACTCTTTAGAGACCATTAATCGCTGAGTCATCACTTAATTCTCCGAAGTGCTTTATTTCTTTAATCACATTTTGTCAGTTAAAATGTCAAAAGAAAAAAGAACTCACGTTTGGAAATTTGACCGCTATGTTTTGTTTGTCATTGGAATAATACAAATAAACTGATCTCAAAAGTCTTTTTAAGCCTAAACCATTTTAACATGTTAGTCAGCCTATACTAAATAAAATGTTCCCATATTTTTCGTAGAACCAAATATCATGCCTTGCAACTGATACAATTTAAGAAATCATTACTCTTTGGTGATGTTTGAAGTTTTGCATGGTCTTAATAATAAGATTAAGCTATAGAATAATATTAAACTTGCAGGCACAACCATGTAACAAAACTCTGTTGAGGGAGTGTTGGATCTGAAAAGAGCATTATGGTCTCAACCAGTCCCTCGACAGATTTTTCTTACATGGTTGTACCCGCAAGTTTACTATTGTTAATAGTTTATTCTTATCATTATTCTTGATTATTTATGTTAGATTTTACGGTTGAGATGTGTGAGATACCCTGCCCAGAGGATTGTCAGCTCGGTCCTTGGTCCTCGTGGAGTGAATGTAGTCAGACGTCAGGTATTGGACAGATGATCAGATGGCGGGAGATTATGCAGGAGTCATCAAGCGTTGGTCGACCCTGTCCGACCCCAGAGAGGGGCAACAGGGTGAGTACTTAACCACTTACAGTGGGGATGTCCTAAACTAATTCATGCCCACAAGCAGGATGCATTTCAACAATTTCAGGAACAAAACTTGGCAGGGCCGACTATCAGTGTCTCAATGAATTCAGAATTTTACCTGCTACATTCCTCATTTGATCTTACCAAGAGATGTTCAGGGCCATTAACATAGCACCTGGTGTTCAGCTGGAGGCCAACCTTGTTTGAACCTTGGAAGCTTCTACATTAGAAAGGTTGAAGTCATCTTATGTACCCTTGAGATTAACTGGGGTTTTTTCTTCAGATTTGTATAGCAGTTTCTCTCCTTGCCTTCACCTGCAGGACCACGGTTTGAATCTTGCCAGGAGCACTATGTGGATTGGGTTTTCACCTGATTGTGTGTAATTACCCTGGAATAATTTTCTAGGGTTTTCCTCCCACATCTAAAAGTAAAACTTCCTTCATTGTCTTCTCTTTATTTGGTTCTTGGCTAGTGTAGCGCTTAAGTTCGCTTTTCTGAGAGTCATTGGCTACACAACAAGATTAATTTTAAATGAAATGAAACTAAATGAAATAAACTTCTTTGTATTGTCTGACAGATATACCAGCGCTTGCCTTGTCGATCTGATGCTCATAGTCGTCTGCTTTGGTTCAAGGGACCGTGGCAGGAATGTGAGATTACACAGGGTAATGGGAGCTGTGGACAGGGACACCAGCGGCGTGAAGTCGGGTAAATACTTTGCTCTGCATGCCAATTGTTAAAACCCTTTCAGCACTTTCAGGGTACAGATGTTTTTAAACGGTCACCCTAACCTGTTAACCGTAAGAAACGTCACAAGATCAGGGACCACTTGCTCTATAACTTGATGCCTCATTTGACGGTGCACTTTGTGTACGTCTTTAACACAGAATGGACCAACTACTGAACTGAGATATCCAATTTATTGTGACTTGTCAAAGCCACACTTCCAGGGGTTATGAAAGAGAGTAAGGCATTCCGAGGGGAAATGGCGCAGCAAGATCATACACCACTGGGAGCAAGGTTGTCAGTACATAAGCTCTACCCAATTATGGCAACGTGACTGCTGTGCCCATTTGGGTATTGAACAGTATGTGATAGGAGCTACAATAAATTGTTCCCTTCGCATCCATAATATTTTCCCAATTTTTCCAACGGCTGTAACTTTTTTTCAAGTGCCTAAAACCGTCCAAAAGTTTTTCATTCAACACCTGCAAGGAAATGCAGACTTATATAGTAAAAATAATTTAAGAGTACACTCATTTGATGTTTGAAAAAGATTTATAAATAAGTCAACCTCAAATTTCCATTCAAAATTTTTAGGAATAAAGTTACCTGCCTTGTCCGTCTTTAAAAAACACCCAATACTTTTAGAAAAGCTAAACACTATATCAACTCCCAATTTTTTATTTTTTTTTATTTTCACTCACCTCAGGTGTAAGATAAGTGGCCCGCCAGGATCCTATGCACCAGACAATAGCTCCAGTCTCTGTGATCTACAGATTCGTCCATCAATGACCAGGCAGTGCGGCAAGCCATGCTCTGGAGAATGTGTGGTCAGTGATTGGACAGCGTGGTCGATTTGTCCGCAGGTAAGGGAGAAGATTTTATAGAAACTGAGGAAATTGACAACTAGCATTCCCTAATAATAGAAACTTGAGTCAAATAATGCCTCAGACTGGATCCTTGATTGTTGAATAGGTTTTTAATCTCTAGACGATTACTTGAATTTGCCCTGTTTTAAGGTTTCTTCTTCAAAACTAAAAGTTGTTTTATCCTTTCCACATCATCCCATTCCTTGTTGTATTAAAGCTACATTGCTATCCTTCCTTACTCAGGACTGTGACAACCTCCACTATCACAACCGGACCAGGACGGTTCTCCGTCAGCCTTCGTCCTTAACGGAAGGGGGTGTGACCTGCCCTCCGTCCCGTCAAGTCGAGCCGTGTCATATGGGCGTTGACTGCACAGCGCATAGATGGAACGCAACCGACTGGAGCTCGTGTATAATGGAGCAAGGAGCTGCTTGCGGGAAGGGGAAGATGGTTCGCATACCTCGGTGTCTGCTGAATGACGGAAGGGAGGTAGACCCATCAGTCTGTGAAAGGGTATGTAACATATTCAGCACTTATGTATAACAACTGCCAAGAGGTGGCGCCCTTTGCTTAACATGTATAGCTTAAGATATGTCAGGAGTCCACACGGAATTGAATAAAATAAAGTAAAATTAACTGGCAAATAGAATAAGCTCTTGCAAACTGCTTACCAACTGAATAGTTAAAGGCCTGATGTTTCGACCTTAGCAGAGTCTCATTTTCCCCCACTTTTTTTAGCCTTTGAGAAAGAGTCTGCTCTGGTTGACTCTGAAAGGATTGGTGGTCCACAACTCCGCGTATTGAATCTTAGCATGATCGGATCGTCTTCAGAAGTAGTCCTTTTTCTGAAGACGATTAGAGCATTCTTGTCGAAATGTTGATTTGTCAACCACCATTTTTTTTTTCAGAACCAACACTACTCCAAAGAGATTTACACATGGTGCTACGACATACCTCAAGTATGATTTGAATTAATTTATTTTGCTGAATCCCACCGATGTACACAACTTTTTAACCTTACCCTTCTTCTTCTCATACCTTACAGTTGAACCTTCCTAAGCCAGAGTCGTTGGCGGTACCTTGTTCTGTAGAGTGTCCAGAGGATTGTATACTGAGTCCGTGGTCAGACTGGGGGAAATGTACCCAGGCTTGTGGACACAGCGGTAAGTTGCTCATCCCTCAGGAAGGAGGTTTTTTCAAACATCTTATGGCCGGTTTATAGTCGGTCGCGCAATGGTCGGGCAATGGAAATCTTGACGCGCGTTCAAAAAAAGACACATGTTTTTGGCCTCAGCGATGACTATAAACTGTGTCGCTCGTCAAAATTTCCATCGAGTGACCGACGTTAAACCGGCCTTTATGGTAATAAATACACTGGGTACAGTTTTCCTGCATCAAATCATAAGGGCATTAAGCAACTCTTTTGTAGTAAACCTCAAACCTCAACTCCAAATAGGTGGAAAAACTCAAAGATTCAAAATCTTTTAAATCATTATGGTACCTGCTGATAAATTATAGGATTCCGAACTGCCTTTAACCAGCGGGCTCCCCCTAGTGATATGCCTTTGGATTTTCATTCCCACAGGACTCAAGAAAGTATACAGAACTTATTACACATCAGTGTATGGGGCAAATAAAATAATTGGGAGGAGTAACTATAAATATAAATATGAATAGTAAACTTGCGGGTACAACCATGAGTTTTGAAGGAGTGGTGGCTATGAAATGAGCCGGTTTGGTCTAGAAACTGGTTTTGGATGAGACCAAACTGGCTCTTTTCAGAGCCACCACTCGTATGGTTGTACCTGCAAGTTAACTATTCAAATTTTTATTTATAGTTACTCTTATTCTCCACACCATTCAAAGCTTCAAATGCCATTTAAATAATTTTTATCCACGATGCAAAATTTAAATCTAACAACCATTTCAGTGATTCTGGACTTCATTGTGTTTCATTTATATTTACAGTTGGGCGGACACGCAGTCGGTCTATCTTGAGATCAGCCAATGAGATTGGAAGGCCATGTGTGTCATCGTTGTACCAATGGAGACCGTGCAAAGCTACTCCTTGCTACCGTTGGGTCACTGGAAACTGGCAACAGTGTCGTCCGAGGGTGAGTCTTGCTTTCTTTTTTATTTTTAATTTTTCAAAAAATAAAAATAAAGAAGGGAAACTGACTGGATAAATTTGAAATCATTTCAGGTTGAACAGAGAAAAATTAACTACAGTCAGGCGAGATATTCTTCCTACTTAGTCTGTGTTCTGATTTCTTTGCACTCAGAAAAGAAATCTGAGATTTTGTTATTAATAAGGCCTGAGTAGTCTATTACAGCCTACACCTTGTGTATATGTACAATGTAGGTCAGCCGTGTACTTGATAGAATTTTCCTACTTTTTCAAAGGACCAAATATCATGCCTGTACAGTGGTATTTGAACCTGTTTTTTGTTCTTAATAGTCATAATAATAGTAATAATGTGCATGTATCCATCCTGCTGGGTGTTCAAGGCACAGTGTAGAACTTGTATACAACTTGATTCCAGCTTTTGATGGCCCATTTTTTTGAACATTATAATCGGTATCCCTAAATCTAAGTTTAACAAAACAAATTACCCCCCCCCCAAAAAAAAAAAATATATTATATATATATTATGAAGAAGGTCCGGATTGGATCGAAAGCTAAGGCCATCTACCCTATTCATTTCATATATATATTATATATATAAATGATTTAGGATTGAACAAAGAAAAATTGACTAGAGCGGGATTTGAACCAACGACCTCCGGTTTAACGTGCCGGCGCTCTACAAACTGAGCTATCTAGCCCTATGTTGGTGGTCTCCCAATTTTGTCAATATCTTTGTTCGGGGGTGCCTGTCAGAAGCCATTGAAACCGCAAACTGCCGTGTAGCCAGGGATCACACCCGGGTAATGATACAACCCGGGGAAGCGGCAGACAGGGGATCACCTTAAGGGGATGCGACTCTTTATATCAGATATCAAATAATAAACCACAAGGGAAACTGACTGGGTACATTTTTAAATGATTTAGGATTGAATAAAGAAAAATTGACTAGAGCGGGATTTGAACCAACATATATATATATATTGCTATATTTTTACGAAAATGTTTTGATAAGTACTATTTTTTATTTGGGGAGTTGGGTACTCATATAGAAGTACTACTATTTGTGCTCAGCCAGTATGATGGGTTACCATTTTTTTTACAAAGACACTAAATGAACAACTAGAACAAAATTGAGTAACTTTTTTCAGAATTTATATTCAGCAAACTCAATCAGTTCTAATTCATCTTTGACACATCAATTGATATTTGATATATTAAAGAAACACGTTGCCTTGGATCGGTCGAGTTGGTCTTTGAAAAGCGTTTTGTAACCATTTGTTGTAAAATGCATATGGGTAGAAAGATGTTGTAAAAGTAGAAAAAAATGATCCACACAAATATGCCTCGAAAATGCGTGGTTTTCTTTTTACAGCGCGACTAACAAGGTCGGCCATTTATTGGACTCCCATAAAAATGGCCGATCAGGTAAATGGAAAACCGTGCAATTTTCAGTGATACTTGTGTGGATCATTATATTCTACTTTTAAAACATCTTTCTAACCATATGCATTTTATAACAAACGATTTCAAACGCTTTTTATAGACCAACTCGACCGATCCAAGGCAACATGTTCCTTTAATAACATTGAGATAACTGCTACATCAGTGGTTTTCAAACTGTTGTTTATAAATTGGACACGAAAACATATGTTCCCATTACTGTATTTGTTCAGACATGTAAATGAACTGGGGAAAATGTGGAAAAACTTGGGACTCATTGTATGCCAGAATGCAAACAAAAGTCTATGAAAATGTTTCAATTCACTTTACATGACTCCCTCAATAGACCTTTCCATTGTTAATAAATAATCCGCACTCCTTGGTATTGCCGGCCCAAGTGTTAGAAAAACATTCAATCGTACTAACAGATGTTCTGACTCACATCTTCTGCAAACTTTCAATTAAATAAAATATCTCCCATGATTGGTTGCTTTGTTTCCAACAAATTCGACACGAATAGTTGTGTGACATTGTTACAAACTAATGCCAACTGCTTTTTGTTTTGCATCGATGGCTTTCCATAAATTTCCAGCCTCAGTTGGCAAACTCTGGCTGTGACGTTGCGATAGAATAGAAAGGTCTATATGCACCATGAGCCAGAAGGCAAAGTCAAGGACTTAGTTTCATTCATCTCAGGTGTATGGTGTGATGAAAACAGTTTAAAGGTCATGCTGATCATGCTATGTTTCCCTCAAAACATTTTTAGAATGTTTTTTTTTCACCTGAGGTTTGTTTGTCACAGGGTTATACATAAATATGAGCTATGGCATGCAATGGGAAGAAGGAAATAACAACATTGATGGATAAATTCAAATGGAATGTTCTACTTTTATTTAATTGTGGCCAACAGCTAAACTCTTAGTTAGTTTTGGTTTTACAAGTCTGGATACCAGTAACACATTGCTTCAAAGTGACGTGTTTCTCAAAGTGCTTAAAACTTTTTGAAAGTTCCTGTATGGTGCTCACTAAGAGGTTTTTTGCTATTAATTTAAAGAGTGATTGCGCAAATTTCTCTACTGGAACCCAGGTCAAAATTCCAGTTGAACCTAGTTAAACTATGTTTAACTGGAACTAGTTGAAACCAGTTGATAAACTAGTTAAACACAGTTAAAACCAGTTGGTTAATATGGAAAATGGACAGAAACCAACTGGTTCATAATTTCAACCTAGTTGAACAAAGTTAAACCTAGTCCAAACCAGTTGGTTTATATGGAAAATGGACAAGTTTGATCACTACCCAGTTGAACCAGTTGACCCCAGTTAACTGGGTTCAACTGGAATTTTGACCTGGGAAAGCAGCTTTACTAAATTGTTGCCTCTGATCAAAACACTTGAGAGAGAATTTAGAGAAAGGGAATGCAAGGGCTCTTCTTGGAGCCTACGTTATAAAAAAGTGGTTGCTCTAAATTCACATGAAATAAGTTATAACTGAGCTGGTTTCAACAGAATTAGACTTGAGGAAACAATTGATGTATTACCATTGAATCATTTAAAACACAAGGTGGCCTTTATGCCAAAAATATAGTTTTTTGAAATAAACTCATTTCTGTAAAATTCAGTACCTTACATGTATATGAAATGGTTTTTTTAATTACACTAAAGAGCATAAACGAGGTATAACTTTTATAAACCAAAATTGGTAGAAGTGATCGGGAACCTTGATACGCCACTTTACCAATGATATACAAAGCAATACAGTGCCCACACATCAGTCGCTTGAGTGACGTTTGCATTTTCACATAGTGACCTATCTGGAAGCGTAATATTTTCACGAAGTGACATATCGCAATAGGGTCTCAATATGCGTTGATTTGTACACAAACCGTTTTTTAAATGACTATAGTGTTTAGGAATTTTATTCCTATGAAAATATTGCAGGAATGAAAACTCAGTTCTGTATGAATAAAAGTGGCTCGTAATTCCCCCCCCCCCTAACAAAATATTTAAGATATAGCAAGCAGACTTCAAAACAGCAGTTTGAAAAATTTCAATTGTGAAATTCTTTTTAAAACATTTTTGTTCTCTCTTCTTTTTTGGCCGTGGTCAGGATAGGTAACTTCAAGCTACGACACATGCGACAAAATTATCTGCTTGCTCAAAAATATATGATTCAATCAAAACATTTGTTTGTGTGGAGGTTTGAAAAAAACAAACATCAACTTGTAATAACATTTCAGTCTTTATACTCTCCGGTAGATCTTAACTGAGTCTTTATCAGCCACAGCGAGGTTATCCCTCGGGGTGAAGATGATCCCAAGTGGGTTATATAATCCCTCCACCATACATCCCAAGAGTTCCCCAGTCCGGTTGTAATGATGTATCTCACACATTCCCTTGAACGTAGAATGCACCGCGACGTAGATAAATCCGAAAGCGTCGCAACATACACCCGTCGGGCTCTTATCGGCAGTACTCACACAGAACACAATGTTACCTTTATAGTCCATCGAGACGAGTGTCCTCTTTTGGTAATTGCTGTAGATGATCCGTTCCCCGTTGGCCATTGTCATTTGCATGTCGATCAAATCGGCAGGTAGAACCCTCAGTAGCTTACCGTCAGGGTGATGGAGAGACACAGCTTTCTTACCGAGGTTTCCAACTGCAATCCTGTTCTGCTTGTCCACGGCCAGGCACGTTATTATGCTGGGGGCAGAATGCTCATCATCTTGCCTCTGTAGGAAAGGGATTTGAACGTCAAACAAGTAATTAATCTCATTGTCAAACACTTTCACCATGTTTTGATCAATTACCAAGAGTTGGTCATCTTTGTTGATTGCTACGGCGAATGGATTGAGCAATGCCTTGTCTGATTTCTCAATCCTCTTGCATCTTTTAGTGTCTTGCGAGATAACTGTAAGTTGCCATTTTAACATGTCAGTTAAAGCTAAATCCCCATTGGAGTACATGGCAAGATAGCCCGCCAGTTGGAATGCTTCCTCAGTGCTCTCAACAAGTTCTTCTTGTAGTTCCCAGTTTTCAGTCTGCAGAACATGCCCCATTGTGATTTTAGAGCCTTCCTGCGCCTCTGCAAAGTCAAGGAAGGATAGCTTGTGCATTGGCTTATCGATGACTTCCTTGAGCAATTTGTTGCATTGAGCGGCGACATTGTCCCTGGCTATGAGGACTTCCAGTTGGCTGGCTTTGTTTATAGCATGCTCCAGGATGTTCTGATTGGAGCTTGCCATCTCGGCTCCTTCACAGTGTTTTCGATGTTGCTCCTCTATTTTATCTGCTCGGTCGTTGCTGAGTTGGGTCGCCTCTTCAAGAAGTGCTGCCGATCTTTCTCTGATTTTCTGGATTTGATACTTCTCTTGCTCCATAATCTTCTTTTTAGTGTTATAAGTCATGCTGTGGAGGCGGCAGTATGCATCCTCCAATGATCTCACTGATTGTACGAACTCGTCTTTCTGCTTCTTAATCATCTCAAGGAGCAACTTCATTACATTCTTCCATTCTACCTCCGCCAAAGCAGCATCGACATAATGATGCTTCGTCGCATTGTGATCGACTTTCAAACATTCTGAGCAGATGAGCTTTTTGCAGGGTCTACAAAAGTGGGTGAGTTCGTTATTTGGATGTTGCACACATTGTTTTGAGTTCCCTGCGGAGTAATCCGTAAGAAACGGTTCCAAGGGTTTGTCTTTCTTTAGCAACATCACTTCGTAAGTTTTCACCGAGCGATTGTGAACTCTGAGCATCTTACTATCATTACTGCTTTTCATGGGCTCTTGAAGAAAGACCGGATCATCTGACCTTTGACCTACATGACTGGACTCATGCTTGGAAACGTCATCGATTAGATCTTGGAGCAGGGTGTTGTCTGGGAGGCCATTTAACCCGTTAACGGGAATGGGCGTGTCCTTCGCACAAGTAGGACAGGGTATGGTTCCCTTTAGGGGGGTTGGATGCTGAATTGTTTCTGACAGGCAGTGGGAACAAAAACTGTGAGAGCACATTAGCATCTTGGGCTGGTTGTACTGCTTGTTACAAACCTTACAAATTAAGTGACCACTTAATCGTTTTTGCAGATCATTGGTTTGGCTGTCCGGTAGTCCATTTTGTTTTTCCTGTGTTGAGTAAAGATAAAAAAGGGAAAAACACAGTTTTAAGTTTATGAGAAAAACTTAATATTTTTGTGTAAATTTTTGTTTTTTGTTTTTCCTGTGTTTACAAGATAAAAAGGGAAAAACTAATATTGAAATTTATGACAACAAAAACTTACTTTTGTGCCATTTTTTTGTGTGCATTTAAAATATTTGAACTTCAATTTTCAAATTGCTGTTAAAATTATATGCAATGAGCATTTAGTCAGAAAATCTTCTGCAGAAAAGGCAACATCTTAAATTTTTTAAAAATGAGGTCTTAAAAGACCTAATGAAGATAGCTTGAACTTGGATTGTTATGGTTCGGTAACTTAGGCGTTTGCTTCTTCTAAACCATCCAAAAGAATTTTCCTTTTTAAGAGAAGGTACACGTTTGGTAATTGTCAAAGACCAGTCTTCTCACTTGGTGTGTCCCAACATAAGCATTAAATAACAAGCCTGTGAAAATTTGGGCTCAATCGGTCATCGAAGTTGCCAGAAAATGATGAAAGAAAAAACACCCTTGTTGGACGAACTTGTGTGCTTTCAGATAGGAATAAAAGACTTCTAGCTAGAAGTCTTTTATTATTTTAGTGAGAAATTACCTCTTTCTCCAAAATTACGTTACTTCAAAGGGAGCCGTTTCCCACAATGTTTTATACTATCAACTGCTCTCCAATGCTCGTTACCAAGTCAGTTTTTAAGTTAATATTTGTTTAGAGTAATTACCAAATGTGTACCTATTTCCCTGTAAATTGTTGAAGTTTTATTATATTTTGTGGTCCTCTTTTTTCCCCTGTAATATCAATTTTCTTTCACAATATTTCAAACTGACCTTTTTGGGTATAGCTGGTAGCGGTTTGATAGGCTGCATTTTCATATACACAGATTCAGGTTCTGGTAATGCGTTATCAAGAATGTATTTGGATTGGCCAGTTGGAGCTTCGGTGTCGTTAGAGTTGTTGTTCTGACCGTCAGTTGATGATTTTACTCGTCGTCGTTGTGGCTTCGGGGGAACTTTTGGATTTGGGGGCACGTCCCAAGTGTAAACATCGACACGTCGTCGTGGAGACTTCATAGCCTCAAAGACTTTGGGTTTAGTTTGCATCTCTGACTGGAGGCAGCTTGCTTTTAACCCATCATCTTTAAGGAGGCTGTTCCTAAGATGCTGCAATGAGGATGTGGTCTCATTCCACTCTAGATTGGGGGGTGGATTCCAGCTAGATGACCGTCTTCTTTGTGGAAGCTCTAGCTTTAGCGCGTTATTCATTGTGAATCTCTCGTTAAAATATTTGCGAAAAGGGTTGATCACTGTTACCACACACAGGGCTGGATGGCAAAGACGAGTTTCAAACATTCACTTAGTCACAAAAAGTCGAGTCTGGTTTGTGTAGCATCAAATAGTACTTACTCTACACAGAAGGGACTCTCCTAAAAAATATTCCAAAATAGTTGATCACCAAGAGGAGTTTCAAACATTCTGGAAAATCTTTGGTCACAATGAGTCGAGTCTGGCTCGTTTAGCGTCGAATAAGAACACAGAAGAAACAGGAGCAAGTTGTTCCGACCTGAATGTACATGTAGCATTCATGCATACAGCTAGGTTCTATGTTTGTTCATTCCAAGATATCAAATATACTAATGTGCAGTTTGCAGGAAAGTCAAACAGGAAAGTCAAACAGATCTTTCAATCCAGCGAAATGTCCGTTCAGGGAAGCCCGCACAAACAAAAACTCACAGTGAAATGAAAGTTTGGATGAATGTATTGAAAGGTAGTGTTGACCTTGCGACTGTGTGTACTTGGCAGTGGCGGTTAGTAAACCAGTCATGTCGTTATGAATAATTTCTTTACATGAACCATGAACGCTTGATTTCTTTTTGCATTGATACCAGTCTTGATTTTTTTTTTTTTTTTTTTCTCTAAACCAAGCCTTTGGGTGTTAGTAACAATTGGAGGGGAAGTCCCTGTTTTTCTACCGTTCTTTTTTGGAAAACAGCCTCATACAAAGAATGTTGTTTATTTTAGGAGCTAAGTTCCTCATATCGAGTGGCATCAATGGGGGAGACATAAATGGTTAGATTTGTATTTTTTGTTGGATGTAAAGGAATTGAGAATGGGCAGGCTCTGGTTTTCTAGGGCATGGAAGTAGAAATGTCTACACCCATATCTAGGGCAGGTACAGTATTATTGTCTGAACCTTGTTGTAGAGTGTTATGAAAAGTTAAAATTATTCTATACAGGATTGGCAGAATTGATAAAATATAGCTACAGTCTTTATGTTCTGTGTGATCAACCATACATAAAATAACAAACCTGTAAACATTATTGGTCTTTATTGGTTAAGTGAGTCATGCAGGAAGAAATAGTTAAAAAAAACTTTAAAAAAACAAACAGTTTTCAGCATAAAAACACATTTGAGTTATACCCACCATATCTGCTTACTTTGGTTTTTCAGATACGGTTTTGTTGAATATTACTTCTTTTCTGAGAGAAATATTTCACAGACAAAATGATTTTAATTAGGAACTGGATACTCAGTAAGCTTTCTGACTAAAATTAAACAATTCCATGAGCCATATAAGCAAAAAATATTCTGGCAAGCAGAGCCATAAAATCTGGCCCAGCTGATTTCCCTTCATTTCAGTATAGGACGCCTTTTGATCAATATAGGACTCCTGTAATAATAATAATTATAGGACTCCGATATTAAAGCCATTGGACACTTTCGGTACAGAAACTTTTTTTAAAGTTCACAGATTTACAAATAACTTACAGGGTTTACAAAAGGTAATGGTGAAAGACTTCTCTTGAAATATTATTCCATGAAATGCTTAATGTTTTTGAGAAAACATTAAAACAATATCAATTCTCGATAGCGAGAATTATGGATTTATTTTAAACACATGTCATGACACGGCGTAACGTGCAGAAACAAGGCTGGGCTTTCCCGTTATTTTCTCCCGACTCCGATGACCGATTGAGCCTAAATTTTCACAGATTTGTTATTTTATATATAAGTTGTGATACACGAAGTGTGGGACTTGGACAATACTGTTTACCGAAAAGTGTTCAATGGCTTTAAAGATTGGAGTTTTGCGACTGTATATGAGGTAAGATATAAAGGCTAGCATGTGATGTTTCCCCTTGAGGACCTGTATTAGTGTGGTACAAATAAACATTTTTTCTAGTTTTTATTTTATTTTGTATTTCTTGTCTCATCAAGGGTGGTGATTGTGGCATAGGATGGCAACAGCGTAATGTCACATGTCAACAAGAGGACGGTGTCATTGTCAGCGAGGAGTTGTGTCAGAAAGGGGCGTACCAGAGCAACATCAACGTCACCGAAGAAGGACGAGAACGGCTTGAGGTAAGACTAATGGCAAACGTAATACTATTAGATTATAGCAGAGTGTCAACAGATTTTTTCAACAGTTAAATTAGTCTCAAAACATTTGTGGCAATTGTAATGGGATGAAATTGCAGCCCCCCCCCCCTTTTTTTTATATATTCTTTTTCCTCCCCATCCCATTACACAATGTTTTTTTTTTTTTTTAATGTATTCTATGTATAAAGAAAATATTTTTAAAAAATTAAAAAATTACTAAACTAGTCCAAAATTCCCACTTACAAAAGTCTAGTAAAGAAATTGCACTGGTTTCATTTTCTCTGGGGTGGCCATTGAGGAGAATACAAGTCTTTAAAGGTGGCTAATTCTTCACTGAAGGAGTCAATTTCCTTCCCCTCCTGAAGTTTCCCATTTGCACAATGATCTAACCAACCTCAAAAAGTCTTGTTTAATTAAAAAGATAAAGGGTCATAGATTGTTTTTTCAACAAAAATGCTTATATATGGGCAAAATTAGAAACAAAGATACAAAAAATGTCACATGTGGATCTTTCAGCTGTGTCTTCTTGCTGAGAAATAGCAAAAAAAGTGTAATTGTCACAGTATTTTCACAAACTGTCACAATATTTCACAGGAATCATGTGAAAATCTTTTAAGTAGTGTTGATTCTGAAAAGAATCGGCGGTTGACAACTCAAAGTTTCCCGAACCTCCGATTATCTACTCCACAGCAGTAGAATAAAGCAAGACAGTTCCCTAAGAACAACTCTACCTGGCAAGTAGATACACACATGGTGTTACCGCAAACCAAATATACAGGAATACGATTATAATTTTTGATCAAATTTTGAGTTTTTTTTAAACCACCGGTTCTTCTTAGAACCAACACTACTCAACAGAGATTTTCACAAAGTGTTACCGCAAACCTCACCTAATTATACTTCCACCACGCAAAGTTTCAAATCGTACTGACAACAACGTAGTAATGATTCTCTGATGTTTTGTTGGCCAACGTTAAGCTAACAGTATGACATCCTGTCGCGTGTTATGGCCTAGCGATAATTAAAAGGGCACGGGATTCAAATTCTGGTGTTTCTGATCAGCAAGGTGTGGGTTTGAGTCCCAGAGGTGACGTGATACCTGTGTCCTTTAAGCAAGACACTTAACCATGATGCTTCGTCCTTTGGATTTGACAGAAAGCCGCTGGTCCTGTGTGTTGTGTAATGCACGTAAAAAAAAAAAACATGCACTTATCAGAAAGAGAAGGGGTGTTCCTGGTGTTCCTTAAGCATCACTGAGTGACGGATAAACGCAATATATAAAAAGCCAATATTATTATCATTATTATTATCCTGTTTGTTACAGAGAGAGCGTGTATGTACCATCCCTTGTCCCAGTGAATGTCAACACACAATGTGGAGTAGCTGGAGTGATTGCTATATATCCTGTCTACAATCAAGACCCATCGGTAAATAACTCTGCAATCGTTTCAGCAGCTTTTTTTTCCGATTTAGAATTGTTCAAATCAGGGCCCAATTTCACAGAGCTGCTTCAGCAGGAAAGATTTGCTTAAACTGTATCTGCTGAGCAATATTTAATGGACGTCAGTTATAGATGTTACATTGTATTTTAGCTTGTAACCCTATTCTGCTAAGCATAAGTTTGTTGTGCTTAAAGCCATTGGACCCTTTCGGTAAACAGTATTGTCCTAGGCCCACACTTCGTGTATCACAACTTCTATATCAAATAACAAACCTGTGAAAATTTGGGCTTAATCGGTCATCGGAGTCGGGAGAAAATAACGGGAAAACCCACCCTTGTATCCGCGCGTTTCGCCGTGTGATGACATGTGTTTAAAATAATTCCGTAATTCTCGTTAACGAGAATTGATATTGTTTTACTGTTTTCTCAAAAAGTAAAGCATTTCATGGAACAATATTTTAAGAGAAGTCTTTCACCATTACCTTCTGTAAACCCTGTAAATTATTTGTAAATCTGTGAACTTTTTTTTTTTTTCTGTACCGAAAGGGTCCAATGGCTTTAAGCAGCTCTATGAAATTGGGCCCTGCGCTCATACCGACCGATTTATGGGTCAACTTGACCCTAACTTTGGGACAAAAACACAATATTGATACTGATTCCTGGTAATTGCGACCTGGGAATTGAAACCAGGAATAGACACTGTCATGCAACTTGTCAATTGTTCAGCTGATTTCCTTCAACTGTTTTTTCCTTCCTTCCTAGTACAATAGGAAACTGAAACCACGGTTTAAAGGTCTGTGTGGCTTGACAGTTTACACTTCCTACTTCAAATCCTTCTTTAAACAAAACAAACTAGTGGTTGAACCAGAGTCATCAACCACCGGTTTCTCTCATCAGAACAAAACACCACTCAAAAGAGATTTACACATGGTGCTAGCGCCAACCTTAGTGAATATAAAAAGAAAAATTATTTTTATTTGAAGATGGTTTGAACCACCCACCCACCACAAATTTAAATTGTATATATTGAATGGCTTCAGAATATAATCTATCCAATGAAGAACAAAGTACTGCCTTAAATGAAGTAGACATCAAAGGTCTCAAACATCAGTAGTTTTCTATGACTTTTTCTGGCTTAAAGGCAGTGGACACTATTGGTAAAAGCCTTCACAGACTAGCCCTCACAGTTGGTGTATCTCAACATATGCATAAAATAACTAACCTGTGAAAAGTTGAGCTCAATCGGTCGTCGAACTTGCGAGATAATAATGAAAGAAAAAAAACACCCTTCTCACAAAAAATGGTGTGCGTTTAGATGGTTGATTTTGAGACCTTAAGTTCTAAATCTGAGCTCTCAAAATCAAATTCGTGGAAAATTACTTCTTTCTCAAAAACTATGGCACTTCAGAGGGAGCCGTTTTTCACAATGTTTTATACCATCAACCTCTCCCCATTACTTGTCACCAAGACAGGTTTTATGCTAATAATTATTTTGAGTAATTACCAATAGTGTCCACTGCCTTTAAAGCCATTGGACCCTTTCGGAACAGAAAAAAAAAAAAAGTTCACAGATTTACAAATAACTTACAGGGTTTACAGAAGGTAAAAGTGAAAGACTTCTCTTGAAATATTATTCCATGAAATGCTTTACTTTTTGAGAAAACATTAAAACAATATCAATTCTCGATATCGAGAATTAGGGATTTATTTTAAACACATGTCATAACACGGCGAAACA
The DNA here is from genome assembly GCF_032118995.1 of Asterias amurensis. NCBI lineage: Eukaryota > Metazoa > Echinodermata > Asteroidea > Forcipulatida > Asteriidae > Asterias > Asterias amurensis. Next base: position 24,688,238 of record NC_092652.1, on the reverse strand, counting down.
TGCAGAAACAAGGCTGGGTTTTCTCATAATTTTCTCCCGACTCCGATGACCGATCGAGCCTAAATTTTCACAGGTTTGTTATTTTATACAGAAGTTGTGATACACGAAGTGTGGGCCTTGGACAATACTGTTTACCGAAAGTGTCAAATGGCTTTAAACAAACAACTTTGTAAGTTTAATCATAATTTAAATTGTCGATCTTGGCAAGCTGGTATTTGTTTTTCTCCTTTTTCGTTTGTTAATATATATTTTTTAAATTTGATTATTCTGAGTGGCTCCTTCCCTAATTATACTCCCATTGTGCTAAGTTTAAAATCCTACGCATTTTTGTATTTTTTGTATTAATAAAAGTGTGCCTCCAAAATTACTTCCAAATAAATATCTGTTTTTTTGTTTTGTTTTAGGTAATGAGGGAATAGAGGTGAGATCTCGAGCTGCATTGGGACCTGATGTTGGATGTCCATCAGATGAGATGGAGTTCAGACCATGCCAAGGTAATACAGAATGGGACATAACTGTACAACAGCACCAGACTATTTTAGGAGAAACACCAACAGCACTTCAGTGTGTTTAATTGGATTGACTATTACAAGCAGTGTTTTTATGCTTACTTTATGCTTCCTGTTGTTACATTTTGTATATTTTTTTTGTATCTTGTATTAATTTTCCTTGTTAAAGGCATCAAAGACCAGTCTTCTCACTTGGTGTATTTCAACAATTATGCATAAAACAACAAACCTGTGAAAATTTGAAATGTGTGCTTTCTGATGCTTGAATTAGAGATCTCAGAGGTCTCGAATTCAATTCAAATATTTTAGTCAGAAGTTACTTAACGCTACTTCTGAAGGAACCGTTTCTCACAATGTTTTAAACTATCAACAGCTCTCCATTGCTCGTTACCAAGTAAGTTTTTATGCTTACATTTATGTTGAGTAATCACCAATAGTGTCCAGTGCCTTTAGGCGTGTTGAGACTGTTGTCCGATGCGCTATATAAAACCTGTGTATTATTAATATTATTATTTATTGTTTCTCATCAGGTGAAACTTGTCATGAGTTTACGTGGCATACAAGTCCCTGGAAGAAAGGCAAACGAGAAGTTTGGTGTCAAAGGTCAGATGGTCTCAATGTAACAGGTGAGTTGTTAACATCACTAGATATTTTTAACTGGATCCTAAATCATGAACTCGTGAAGCTTAAAATATTTTACTGCTATAATTAAAGGTATTATAAAGGATCAGAAAGAATGAAAAACTTCATTGTCTAAATTCAGTCTTAAAGCTTACTGATTATGTTCATACTATAAATCCCCTTTTGTGAATTTCTCCCTCTAAAATGAACTCATATTCAGAGAACTATCTGAAAACTCCTAAAATGCGAGAGCTGGGTTTTGTTGTTACAACCAAAAATAAGGACAATGTGATTACCTCATCTATCCTCTTTGAGCAAAATGCCCCATAAGGCTGCAAGGTTCCTCTCCACTGCACTCTGTCTCTGGATACAGACTTGGCTCCATCCCAGGATCGCCATCCAAACGCCATCCTCTGTTTCTCTACAGTTGGTCTCCACATTGTTTTTAAGATGTCCTACTTTCCTCCTGCCTTCAGAACGCCATAAAGTGGCAGTTATCATTCCATTTCCAACATCTTGCCTTGACTTCCTCCTTTTATTCTTGGTTTTCTGTAGTATCTCATCGTTGGTTATGACATATGGTTGTAGTGGTTGATCACAAAAAACGCTGTTTGCAACCTTTTTGTCAGCTCCTCCAACCCTGTTTAATATCTTTCAAGCAAAATATTACTCAATTTCTTAGTATATCTGAAATCCTATATATATTTTTATTATATCTAATATTCTTTGATTTGCTAGGTCCCTGTACGAGTGACACCAAGCCCAGTATATCAGTAGTATGTCTACCAGAGTGTGACACGCAGGTTTCATTCTGCAGTGAAGACAATGTGTGTCAGTGCAAGAAAGGGTACTCACCAAAATTTAGGTAAGAATTTCTCTAGATTATTTCCCTTAGGCCACATTAAAAAAAAATTGTTGATCGTCCCTGCCTGACCGTTCAAAACCCCCCGACCCCATTATTTTTTCTTTTCTTTTTTTCCCATGTCTAGATATCTCTTTATACTTTTACTGCCCAGATTTTTCAGCTGATATTTTTTTCAAAATGTACAGGTTTGAAAAGATGTTTTAAGAAGGTTTTTCAGAAAGTTTCAAAAAGTTTACAGAAAATGTCATCTAGGAGTTAATTTTGTTTGACAAAACTATTGAAAACATCAAAAACACACAAACCCTCTGTTTTATAGTGATTGTGATGATTTCTTTATTCTTGATTTCATATTTGGCATCAAAAAAAAAAAATAAATTGGCACTTTTTTGTGACATTCCTATCTGGCTTGTGTTAACAGTGAATCAACAGGTCTCCTGATCAAGTGCATAGATAAATCATGGACAATGCAGCAAGATGGCGGGGGAGAACATAGGACACCAGACCAGAGTGTGAGTGCTAATCAAGGCAATCAAGCGACTACTACAGAGAATGATACCATCCAGAAAGACGCTGAAAACACAAGATCTAAAGGATTCTTTGGTAAGATTAAAATCTGTTTGGACCAATAATTGTGCAATCCTTATCAACAACACCTTCTGGTTTGTTGTTTTTTTCTTTTTTTTTCTTTTTCTTTGTTAAACCTCTTTGATAAGTTATGATTTTGTTTCCTTCTCTACAGAAACAATACCACCTTGGGGTTATGCTGTAGTAGGCTGTGTTGGACTTCTAATCCTAGTTATTATCATTGTTGTAGCTGTCGTTTATGGCTGGTAAGTATTAAAAGCTACTCACTTTCACGGGGTGAGGGCATGTGTACACAAAATTTAGTTTATGCAAAACAAGTTAAACTAACTTTCCTTTTCATTGTTGTTATTATCATCATTATTTATTTGGTCATTGATACAAGAAAACATAATTTTTTCAGTGTATCTGTTCTTGCAATTAAAAAATAAGGTCATTAACTCTGATGGTCTCAGATCCTCTAAAATCATATTCAGGAAGTTGTTAAGATATTGTTGCCACTTTACAGATTACTGAATTGACAAAAGATCATACTGATCTAAATTTAACTCCTAGATGACTTTTTCAAACAACTAAGCACAGTGTAGCCCAAGTAAATATTTGAAGAATTGTTCTTGCTTTGCCAACCCTCTTTAAACATCTTTTCAAACCTGTATATTTTGAAAAAAAATATCAGCTGAAAAATCTGGGCAGTAAAAGTAAAATGAGATATCCAGACATGGAAAAAAAAAATGGGTCGGGGGGTTTTGAACAGTTGGGCGGGGACGATCAACAATTTTTCTTTTTATGTGGCCTAAGAGAGGTTTGCAAAGCACCGTGTGGATATCTCTTTTGTTTACTAGTGTTGGTTCTAAAACACACGACTAAACAAAAACATGGTGTTATCGCAAACCTCTCTTAGGATAAATCAACCGCTGACAGTATGTGTTGATGGCCAGGGATTACACCCAACTTTTCGATACACCTTTACGAAGCGGTAACAGAGGGATCACCTAAAGGGAGATGGAACTTTTATTTAAAGAAATAAATATCTTAATCTTGATGATTTTTTCTTTTCAGTCGTACAGCAAGACGGAAGGAGGAAGAGAAGAGAAAATACCAACATGCAGCCGATTATTCCCTCTACTGGGACGACAATGCTAAAAAGAAATACAACGGGGAGGTAGATCTCTGATGACACCATCAAATCACAAACCAAGGTTTTTTGTAAATTATTTTGCTCTTTCTTTCATTTGTGTACAAACTTTTGTGGTATTTTTTTAAATATATATATATATTAAAAAATCTTGAAAAAAAAAGGAAAAAGAAGGACACTGTACTTGAAAGGTTGTAGAAAAATGCAGTTTATCCGCAAGATAGAGTGACACAGTGGCATCTTGATAAAGGGGTGTACCAACGAGTTCAAACGGTGGACAAAGTTTCCATTTTCACGTCCATCAAGTTGTTTTTTTCCATATCGAAAAAAACGTCCTGGGTGTTTTTTCACTGCGTGATCGTTTAATAGGATGTATATACATTATATAACCACTTGTGACAAAAAAGAGAGGAAAAAAACACTCAATTTGACCGATTTCCTCTTTCAGGATTTTTCTGCACAGATTCTACACCACCTGTAAATATTACTGTACTTTGAACTTTCATTATGAAGGTCAAAGGTGAAGCATAGAAATAAAGCCAGGAGAACGTTGAGCTTGACTACACGCTGTCCCCTGGGGACAAATTCATGCTTAAACCGTAAGCAAACTTTCATGCTACCTATATCTGAAAATTTGCTTAAGCGTAAGCATATTTCACAGGTCAGCAAGAATTTAGACTGTGAAGGGGTAACCCTGTTTCAGTCCCAGGCGTTGCTCATGGTGGCAATTAATTTGGTTTGACAGCCCAAATCAGTGTAGCCCTCACCTTGAAGTAGCATTCGGCCTTGTGATACTTGGCGATATCTCATGAAGACATTATTTAAACAAATAAAATAACAAGAGTTGACTGTAATGACTCAAGCAGAGTTTTCTTGGTCCTATTTCTGTGCATAAAATCAAAAGATTCACCCTAAAAATGTAATTATCTAATGAATTTTCAGAAATGATCAATAAAAAATTTTAAAAATTGTTTTTTTTTTGAGAAAGCTAAAAAGGATTCGGAAGTAAATACAGTGAGAAGGATTCCGTAAAAGTCAGTAGAATTGCAATTAATGGATAGGCTGGTACTATGCAATCTCAACAACAAAGTTATTTTTTAATGTTTAGTGTGTATAATTGTTCATAGAATATGATGGTTAGTGTTATGTAAACTGATCCCACTGTATTATTTAATTTGGAACAAGAATAGATCAAATGGACAAAACTGTTTGCAAATGACAAATGAACGTTTTGCTGCAGTATTACTGTCAAAAGAATTGAAAATAGAGTTTTGTGTAGTTGGGTTTCTAACTTCGCAGCTGCCTTTTGATTGACACAGCTTTCTAAATAAAAACAAGACATGTCATGTGATGCACCTAAACCAATCACAAGCTATATTCTATGTACAGGGTGTTGTAAAATGGCTTACATGTGTACGTATGGAGTACATAGTCTGTAAGTATATTTAAAAACATATAAGCCTTCAATCACAAGTCATGTGGTTTTCTAGTCACATGGTTTCCAAGTCATGTGATTTCCAAGTCATGTGATCTCTAAGTCATATGGTTTCCATCCAATTAACACATGGGTATACAAAGCTATAAAAACAAAGTTTTCTTTAAAGTCCCTAAACTGTTTCTATTGCAAAGTGTTTCATTTATTTCACCCAGTTAGTTGTTTCTTAACAGTAAATTAATCCATTTTTTATAAGCTGAACATATGTAAATAGTGTAAGATGTACAATAATGGTAGTGCTAGATTGCTAAATAATGTTCTCTGTGAATGCACAGTGGCCGACTTTTGTCTCTCTCATAAGCTGACCATTGGTTGACGCTGTAGAAAGGTGACATGTTAAATGCATACCGCCCTCGCCAGTGCATTTGGTTTAAATTTGCTTCGGCTGTGACGGCTGGTGATAGTTGAAGGAAAAACCATGTTTAGATGAAAATTCCCCGTTGACATGTTGCGAAAAAAATTACCTTCTGACGTTTTGGGGCTTCCTAAGAGTACCAACAATCAAGTCACTGGTGATATTTTCACCAGCATCCATTTATGAATATTCATAACTTAGGTATTGCAACGCATTCATTGGCTGAGAGTCTAGCATTGTCTGCCTTGCTTCATATAGGAATGAATGTTTCATACCATCCAAAGTTGAAGTTTATAAGTTTTTAAAACCATCTTGCCTTTATTAAATAGACTACCAAAAAAACTTAGCTTAATTCCCTTCCTGCAATTTTTCCTTTTTAAATGTTGTTCTGAAATGTGTATATCGAGTTGTTACTAGCCAATAAGATGTACATGTACATGATATTTTTGACGTATTTATTTAAAATGTAGGATGGCTTTTTGTTCCGTTTCATTTTAAAGCAGCTAGTTTTGTTCCTTGAGTTAAAGGCAGTGGACACTATTGGTAATTGTCAAAGACTAGCTTTCACAGTTGGTGTATCTCAACATATGCATAAAATAACTAACCTGTGAAAATTTTAGCTCAATCGGTCATCGAACTTGCGAGATAATAATGAAAGAAAAAAACACCCTTGTCACACGAAGTTGTGTGCGTTTAGATGGTTGATTTCGAGACCTCAAGTTCTAAATGAGGTCTCGAAATCAAATTCGTGGAATATTACGTCTTAAAACTATGGCACTTCAGAGGGAGCCGTTTCTCACAATGTTCTATACCATCAACCTCTCCCCATTACTTGTCACCAAGTAAGGTTTTATGCCAATAATTATTTTAAGTAATTACCAATAGTGTCCATTGCCTTTAATCAGCCATTCACATGTAGTTAGGTGGAGTTTTCTACGATGGAAATTAATTTGAATTATTGATGAAAACCCTCATTTTCAGTCCTCCATTTTGATATTATATCGTGCATTCTCCAATTGTTTGAATTAAGAAACTGTAGCATTGAACTAAATACACCTTCTTTTTTAATACGGTGCTTTCGTAAACTTCCGTTTTATTTATGACAATCAATGTTTTTATTTAATACCTTGTAGCGTATTCAAAGTCAGGCCACAAACAAAAATAGAGTGTCTTTCCTTGGTGTTAACTGATTGGACAAAATGAATGCAATAAATTGTAAATTTGATACAAACAAACAATGAACAAATCATGTAATTAAGAAAGAATTAACGCTGATTAAATTAATATTTGTACTATTGATAAAAAGTTTATGGTATTTTTTAAATTGCTAGTTCAAATCCTGTACATGTTTGAGTTTTGTAAGGTTATATCAAGTAACACTGCTTAACTGAATCGTACGCCTTGTTTTAATTTCAACATCTGATTATGAATAAAGCGTGTGTTAGATTACGCAAAACAAGAATATAAGTGCAACTTAATCAATAATATGTGTACAAAGATCATCTTCTATCTGTTTGTGTAGCTATTAAACCAACATGGACCAAACAGATTGTCGACTGAATTTTAACTTCTCTCTAATTCACTGGAATCCATTTTAGGTTTTTTATATAACAATCATTGTATTGTTAATGTAGTTCAACAAGTCCAGGGTTTTAATTTTAATCAGTTTTTGTAAATTATGAGCAAAAATAAAAGTGAACGAAGTCCAGTAGCAAATGTGTTCAAGCACAAATATACTGTGTAACCCCCAATTTCAGGCCTGATACTGATATTGGAGGGAAAAATCACAAGCAAATCCAGCATTTTTATCAAATTTTAATACAAAAATGAAAAAAATCACAAGATGTAAGTCTAGCATTTGTATTCAATGTTGGTAAAATATTGAAAAAATCACATGGGGTTAGTCCAGTATTTTTATCAAATTTTTGTACAAAAAATAAAAAATCACAAGGGGCAAGTCCAGCATTTTTATCAAATTGTTGTACAAACAAATGAAAAAATCACAAGGAGTAAGTCCAGCATTTTTATCAAATTTGGTAAGGGGTAAGTCCAGCATGTTCATCAAATTTTGGTACAAAAATGGAAAAAAACCACAAGGGGTAATCCAGCATTTTATTCAAGTTTGGGTAAAATATTGAAAAAATCACAAGGGGTAAGTCCAGCATTTTTATCAAATTTTGGTACAAAAAAATAAAAAATCACAAGGGGCAAGTCCAGCATTTTTATCAAATGTTGGTACAAAAAATGAAAAAAAAACAAGGGGTAAGTCCAGCATTCTAATCAAATTTGGTCAAATATTGAACAAATCACAAGGGGTAAGTCCATCATTTGTATCTAATTTCATTACAAAAATGAAAAAATCACAAGGGGTAAGTCCAGCATTTTCATCAAATTTCGGCCAAATATTGAAAAATCACAATCATAAGTCCAGCATCAAATTTCATCAAATTTCGGCCAAACTATATTGAAAAAATCACAAAGGGGTAAAAATCTGCTAACTCGTACCTCAATGTATACACAACCCTAACCCTAATTACAACTTACACCAAAGCCCAAACATACATGTTATATTACAAAATACAAACTCCTGAGTGACAACCCACAAATCTTTGACAATTTACCAGCCTCAGTGTGACGATTGAATCGCTTATCATCTGGCCACACCCACATAGCCATGGGTCAAAGGTCATAATCTAGTCAATAAGAGAACACAAAACATTTCAAATATTTGTCTTTCAAAAGCGAATGTTTAATATCCATAACATTAGAAATGATGCATCATTTATTAATATCAATGGGCACATACGATTGAGGGCAATGTATTGTACAATTCAAGTTTATATAATACAGAAAAAGAAAAAGAAATTATGTTAGGCACACATAATACATTCATGATTTTAATTAGCAGTTAATGAGTGATCAAGCAATAAGAGCCCAGTTTCATGGCTCAGTACAGAAAGCAAAGAATCGGCACTTCCGGGAGCAGGGAAATTTTGCTTGTGCTTGGGCTTTCTTCGATTACAGAGCTAGATCTTGACGGTAAGCAGAGCCATGACATTGGGCCCAGATCGTTTGATAGATACAAACAACAACATGGAGAAACACATCAGCAAAACAATGTGTGTGTAACTTTGTTCCTTGGTGAATTCCCAGCATTAATAATGTGCTGTTAACCCAAGTTTGCCCTGTATGCTACTTGTTTTACCACAGTCCTAAATAATGCCACTCAAAATAAATAGTCAAACCAGAAGAAAATGTAGACTCAAATGAAATCTTACGATTGATACAAGTACATTATAAATAAGTTACACTACACTTGAAGGCCTCGTAACAACAAATGTCTGATTATTTGGATCAAAATTATGAACAAGTAAAACCATTACAATGATCCTTGAATACGGTGTATCGCGCTACTGTTACTTGAATATCATTTTAAAGCTATCCCACAAAACCAACAGTTTCTTTGATAAAACAATACAGCAACGACAAAATATGCATTAGGTAAACCACATAATATATTGTACTGTGGTACAAAAAGGTCAGATTTGGTGTTAAAAGTTGTGCGTTAGTCTGGTTCAATTGTATGGAAACAGTGTGATCATTCATGAACTCTTGTTAAAGTTAAAGCCATTATACACTTTCGGAACAGAAAAAGAAATAAAAGTTCACAAATTTACAAAGCTTACAGGGTTTACAGAAGGAAATGGTGAAAGACTTACTCTTGAAATATTATTCCATGAAATGCTTTACTTTTTGAGAAAACATTAAAACAATTATCAATTCTCGACAATGAGAATTACGGATTATAGTAAACACATGTCATGACACGGCGAAACATGCGGAAACAAGGGTGGGTTTTCCTGTTATTTTCCCCCTCATCCGATGACTGAGCCCAAATTTTCACAGGTTTGTTATTTTATATATCAGTTGTGATACACGAAGTGTGGGCCTTTGGACAATACTGTTTACCGAAAGTGTCCAATGGCTTTAACACACACAGTGTAATCGGTCCAATAACTTTCATAAAAGGTATAATACAGGACTGGTAGAGCGGACTGATGATACCCAAGCCTACATCCGTATGGACTGTAAAAGGGGTAACCCTGTTTCAGCCCTAGGAGTAGGTGGCAATGGCCTCAGGACAAAAATAATTGTAGCCCACACCTTGAAGTGGCCTTCAGGCCTTGTGTGTCTGGTGACTTGCAAAAAAAAAAAAAAAAAAAAATGTAGTCACAGACAGTGTTCATGTTCTGTGTGCTCAACCAATACACATTAAAGAGCTAACTTAACGCAGGCTTAATCTGTTGTATGTGTCTAGAAAAAAAAAGTGACGGTCAATGAACAATTTTCAGCCTGTTGACACATTATCCTAAACTTGGGTTGTGACAACCGAAAATAAGCTTTTGCGTTTTTTTGTGTGTGTTTTTGGTCCATTAGGCTTCAGGTACAGTTTTTTTAACTACGACTTCATTTCACAGGGAAATATTTCACAGAAAAAAAATGGTTCTAGTATGAACTTTGCAATAAGTGCATCAGACTACAACTAGACAATGTCGTTTATCCTTACCGAATCTGTATAATACATTTATACACACAGCAGTGTGTTCAATTCATACAGTATATTTCATACATGCAACTTCCTAATAGCAAAAAAAAAAGAGGAAATGGCCGATCACACTTAAAGGCAGTGGACACTATTGGTAATTGTCAAAGACTAGCCTCCACAGTTGGTGTATCTCAACATATGCATAAAATAACTAACCTGTGAAAATTTGAGCTCAATTGGTCGTCGAAGTTGCGAGATAATAATGAAAGAAGAAAACACCCTTGTCACACGAAGTGTTTTTAAGATTATGACATTTTTAAACGAAAGAGAAAACTTAATGAAATAGTATACTGTCCCTGTTTAGGTAAAAGCTTTGGTTAATATAATTTTTCACATAGCTTGGGGTTATTATTAGTAAAGTACTGAAAGTATTAACTTGCATATTTCTACAAGATTAGTACTTCCGGTTCTCTGAAAGAAAAATTTGGCAAACTTGAGTAAGGCGCTTGGGGAAAGGATATTTATTGGGAATGGTTTGCATGAGAAAACATTATGATGGGAATCAATAAAATCATTTGTATAGTGTAGATGTGTTCTCTACATATCATATTGCTGGCATTTATCTACCAGTTAAAGGCAGTGGACACTATTGGTAATTATTCAAAATAATTATTAGCATAAAATCTTACTTGGTAACGGGTAATGGGGAGAGGTTGATGGTATAAAACATTGTGAGAAACAGCTCCCTCTGAATTAACAGAGTTTTCGAGAAAGAAGTAATTTTCCACGATTTTGATTTTGAGACCTCAGAATTAGATTTGGAGGTCTCGAAATCAAGCATCTGAAAGCACACAACTTCGTGTGACAAGGGTGTTTTTTCTATCATTATTATCTCGCAACTTCTGCGACCAATTTAGCTCAAATTTTCACAGGTTTGTTATTTCATGCATATGTTGAGACACACCAAGTGAGTAGACTGGTCTTTGACAACTACCAATAGTGTCCAGTGTCTTTAAAACACCACATTGGATAATATTGACTGGTCAGGCAGTAGGAGGGTTCTTAAGGAAAAACAAATACATGTAGAAAACCTAAAGTGACTTCTTAATTCTTAAAGACTATGCATATTTGTTTGTTATCTGCAGTTCATTTGTTTGCTCCATATTGGCTAGCATTGTGCATTACTTTGGTCTTTGGTGTTGTACATGTATGTATTAATAATCACCCTGCAGCCGATTTCACGAAACACTAAGATTAATCAGAGTAGGGACGAGTAACTCGTCCTAACTTAGGATTAAATCCTAGGATCGAGTTCACCAAACTTAGGATGGGTTTAATGCATCCTATCCTGTGATTAAGTTCGGAAGAGTTTGGTGAAATCGGCGGCTGTATACACACACAGTGAGACATCGTTGCCAATGCTGTGAGTTTCAAATTGGCAGTAGAAGACTGATTGATCCACTAAACTAACTAATTAACTAATCAATTAGTAAAAAGGTCATCAGAATAGGAGAAAAATGAAGAAAGGAAAAAGGGTTGAATCAGAAAAGAACAGAAATAGTTTTCACCTAAACATTAGTTAGCAATTAATTTTGTGAATATAAAACATAATTATACTATAGAAAATATGATTAATTTTTTTTATATCTCAGTACATTTTGGTTGAACCAGATTTCAAGTACTTGTCCAAACAAATCACTCATAAATTACAAAGAAAGAAACAAATTTATTTATGTACTATTATTTTGTTTTTCATGATAGGTATATATATTAACATAAAATTCACCCAGTTATATAAATCACACTTTACAATCAGCGAAAAAACTTACAATTTGCAATAATTTACAGACTTAAATAACTTCACTCTAAAGGCCCGGTCCCAAAGCAGCGATAACGAGAACGATACTGAGAACGACGCTAAGAGAACGCATTCTATTGGTTGAATTGCTACACGCAGAATACACACACGCTCATTCAACCAATAGAATGCATTCTCTTGGCGTCGTTATCGCTGCAGTGGGACCGGGCCTTAAGACCCTAAATAATATTAATAACCATAGTTCTAGTATACTGTACTGAGAGTTAAGCCGAGTGCGAATTTGAGAGAAAAATCCACAAGATCGCAGAGCAAGTTCCTCAAAACGTTTACTGGACCAGACATTTATGTACAAGACCAGAGTGAGAAAAAAAACCCACAAAAAACAAGCAGGCCTTGGAGCTCAAAAAAAAACATGCATTCTCCATCGCTGGTCCCCGCAACTGGAACTCACTCCCAACAAATATCTGGAACGCTTGTTCTGTAGAACAGTTTAAAGGACTTTTAAAAACACATTTGTTTAAACATTCCATCTAAAGTGTTTTTGAATCTGTCACTTTTTGTATTTTTGCTTACTATTCTTTGTTCTCTTTTGGGTTATTCTTTATTCTCTTTTGGGTTATTCTTTATTCTCTTTTGGGTTATTCTTCATTCTCTTTTGGGTTATTCTTTATTCTCTTTTGGGTTATTCTTTATTCTCTTTTGGGTTATTCTTTATTCTCTTTTGGGTTATTCTTTATTCTCTTTTGGGTTATTCTTTATTCTCTTTTGGGTTTTTGGTTGCATTATCCCTTTGGAAAAGGCGCTCTATAAATTTGGTTATTATTATTTATTATTATATGAAAGAGAATTTGTTTGATATTTACAGTATGCCATGGGAAGTTTTCAATTTAGAAGATGACCTTAAGAATGACCTTTAGCGAACGTCCTTCTGGGATGATTGGAAATGGGTCCAAACTTAAGCCTTTTTGGAGCTACATGTATAAGAAGAAACTATAAATAAATAGTAAACTTGCGGGTACAACCATGTGTAAATCTCTTAGGGTGTGTGTTGGCTCTGAAAAGAGCCGGTTGGGTCTTGATGTTTCGAACAGTATACTCTGCTCGTCTTCAGGAGAAACTTTGTGGAGCTTTTTGGAGCTGTTGTTTGTGGTTAGGTACAGGCTGTTTATGGCTTCTCTAAATGGTTTATGTTCCCCCACTCTGAATGAGAAAAAGTTGAGTCCATTCTGGAATGTCATACTGTAATGTAATTTACATCTAAAGAAAACAAATCCTCTAAAGAGTGAATAAACAATCTCTCCTTTAACAACACAATGGAAGACACAGATATATAGTTGTATAAATTAAGATATCACATTTACTACATAAACCTACATTTATGTATAAATATATACACAAGTACTGAATGCTAGCACATAATTGATCATTGTTTAATAGGGGAATTAAATCATTGCTATAATCCAGGTCAAAATGCATGGGCCAAAAATGCCCCCCCCCCCCCCCCGCTCATTGCTCAATATTATTCAACCCAGCTGAGTGCAGAACGTGCAGTGACAACCAATATTGACCAGGGGCTGGGTGGCTTTTCCATGACAAAAAGGCCTAATTCCCAAAATTATATTTTGAGAAAGGCAAGTGGAGCAGTAGTACTTTGACAGAGTAACAATTTTCTGAGACCGCCAGCTGGAGCCATGAAAACACATCTCTGAAACACACCAATGGTATTCATTCAGAGCTGGGCCCAATTTCATAAAGCTGTTTAGCAGAAAATACTGCTTAACCAATTTCTTTGCTAAGCAAACAACTAGTTGGGCACCAGTCGCAACAATGTGAACTTCATGGAATGTTGGCTGGTAACCTGTTTTTAGATTTTCCTCTACTTAGCGATTTTTTTTTGCTTACAGGCTTTATGAAAGTGGGCCCTGATAGTAGCAACCTTGCTACACCATCTCATAAAAGTCTTGGCTATTGGAAATCTTAAATAATTTTGGGCAGCTTTTGCATGATTCAATCATAAACATTAAGACAGACATATTCCTTAAGTAGTACCTTTAAATGATAGTTAGTGAAAACATACGAAGCAGTCCCAGTGAAGAATGGAATGTTTTAGTAGCTTTCATAACATGATTACACATACATTGATCTCTGCATTGGTTGATCGCATATAAATAACATCCCCTCAAAAAATAGGCACAAAATCGGCGACTTCAAAAATCAATATCTGTTTTTAGTGGACTATACCACTTCTGTGATTGATATTAAAGTAAACTCCATTACAACGGGTACAGGCAATTTTGTCATTTCATTTGTTAAGTAGGAGTTAAATTTCTGTTAGTTTACAATTACAAATTCCTCATCACACTTATAACCAATTCGCCATCTTTTCTCCGTTTCGGAACTTTGGCAGTTTGATCAATTTGATTCAACATACTGATGAAATGTCGAAAAATTTCTAGGCACATGGTTTGAAATTATCCGGCAACAAAAAACGCCTGAAAAACTTTGGCCATTGAAGGAAATAATTGAGGGATCACTTGTTAATCTCACACTGAGGTGGTACTCATTATGTACTGTACACCACACACACACACATACACGCTGTAACCGGAGTTGCATTAGTAGTACTTATCTTGTTCTCTTCAATCCGTTCTGTCAACTTCTTGTGAAACTTCATCTATCACACTTCTCTTGGGCCATTAAACTAACTCCATATTGAAGACAACCCTGTAACCGAGATTTTTAAAAAATAGCTTAAAAACATTGGTATACATGTAACAGGAAGGCAACGCAAATCATTTCTGAAACATGTTCAACACATGATGTGGCCGAGTGGTTAAGAGCTCAGAGGTCGATTTCACAGAGAGTTAGTTAGGACTAGTCCTAGGAGATATTAAAAACATACGGCTGGTCTTAAGTAACTCATCCTTACTAGAGATAAGACTAGTCTTAACTCTTTGTGAAATCCCCCCCCCCCCCCCCCCCGGTAGTTTTTTATCTTCCGAGTGAGGGTTAGAGTTCTGGTCTTGCCACGGAGGTAATTGGCAGTGGCTGTGAAATGCACTATATATATTGGTTTTAAAAGAATTTAAAAACTTGTATTGTAATGTTTCTGTTTGTTTAATCCTCTTGAATACCTTGTTGCTAATAAGTGGGCCATGTAAGACGGTAATTTTCATCCAAAAGTCTACTTGTATAAAGATGATAATGGTAGCAAGCATCCTGCAAAATTACCTTATTGTTAAGCCATAATATCCAGCTTAGCGCCTTTCCGTTTGACAGACGGTGTTGGGTTGGAAACGTTGGCATCCAGTGTGCATACAGTGGCTTGAATACGGGTACCATTGAAGTCAACTGGGAACCTGTGAAAATGATTAGAAAATGTTACAAAATAAACAAACAATAAGGCCACATGAAAAAAAAATTTTTTGATCGCCCCCGCCCGACCGTTTAGAACCCCCCCCCCCCCCCCCGACTCCATTTATTTTTTTTTTTTTTTTTTTTTTTATCATAAAAAACCTTTTCAGCTGATGTTTTTTGCAAAATGTACAGGTTTGAAAAGATGTTTAAAGAAGGTTTTTATTAATGTTGGCAAAGCAAGAACAATTCTTCAAATATTTACTTGGGCTACACTGTGCCTAGTTGTTTGAAAAAAAATACAGAAAATGTCATCTAGGAGTTAAATTTTTACTATTTATTTTTAAACTATTGAAAACATCAAAAACACACAAACCCTCTGTTTTATAGTGATTGTGATGATTTCTTTATTCTTGATTTCATATTTGGCATGCCAATAAAAAAAAAACTCCCTCCCTCCCCCATCCGCAAAAAAAAAAGGACGATCAACACTTTTTTTTAATGTGGCCTAATTGATTTATATCAGGGATAAGGAATAGGATTTGGCTTTTACCCATACACCGATATGTATAAAGCACTGTAAACTTAGTACTTTCCCAAGTCCCGTGAAGAAAATACAGGCATATCACTCGGGTGGGGATTTGAACCCACAACATTTAAAATACGACAGCTGCTAAACCATAGGATTTGAACTGCCTCTAACCAAAGGCTAGCTCAGTGGTCTAGTGGTAAGACATCTGCTCTAGCATGGCAGAGATTGTGGGTTCAAATCACACCCGAGTAATATGCCTGTAGACTTGTTTACAGGACTCCGGAAAGTACCGAGTATACAGTGCGTAATACACATCAGTGTAAGGGCTAAAACCAAATAATAACATACAATACAAACAAAGCATTTGTACTAAAATCCTGGAATCGACTTACCTGTCAGCCACTTTGACTGGGGCGTCCTGATTCGTTGCCGTTCTACAGGTCCGCTGGAACTTTGTCACCAACTCAATGGCCTTGTCAGTCACAATGACAAGGTCACCTTTCTTTGTTGTCTCACTTCCCTGCACAACAAAATTATGTTCGAAATTTTTCTTTGGTGTGAAAGCATTCATAAAATCAAAAAATCAAAATTAGAAAGAGTAATCCATTCCAAATATCTACGCCTGATACTTCACAGAGGCAACAGAGGCGCCCCTGGACATTGCCTTGGTGCCTCTCAAAATGTTCCAATAGAAATTGTCTCATGGAGGTGCCCTTTACCAAGGAGAATACATTTTTAAAATGTCAGCAATGTCTGGACCTATTAGTGCTGTAAAGCAATCTTTCACCAATCTTGAACTCTTGGTGGCAGCACACACCTAGTGATGGGTTTAAGGGTTTGACTACACGGTGCTCATCTGGGCCCAATTTCATGGCTCTGCTTACCGTAAGCACAGAATCGGCACTTACGGAAGCAGAGAATTCTGTGCTTACGGCAAGCGTGTTTCACGGGCTAGCGGCTAATTTTGGCTTCTGCGCGTGCAGACTCCACTTTACTAGGCATTCTATGCTTACAAGGCTAGCGCAGAAATTCGGCGCTTGCGCGTAAGCGGGGAATCGTTATTGTAAGCGCAGAATTCGGCGGTAAGCAGAGCCATGAAATTGGGCCCTGATCAGTCACGGGTTATTGGATTTTTACTTTGCAAATCGCATGCTGGAAGGATTGCTGTAAAGAGAAATGCATGGTCCCCGCTTCTAGTTTTGTATTGTACCTTCTTTAGAAGAATGACTACAATGCCATCACTGTAGGGACTGACAGTGAATCCAGCTACGTCAGCTAGGGGAATACGACTCTTCAGAAGCAATGTCTTTTGATCCATCATCATGAAGGAAGAAGTGGTCAACACAAACAGTTGGGAATGCAACTAAACACAGAAAGGAAAAACAATCTTTCAGAAACCTTCTTTTGTACCAAGTTTCTACTTAGAAGTCACTAAAACATTACCTAACTCTTGGTATTATTGAAAATGTATGAGAATATCTATTGGTAGATGCTTTCAACCTGTAATAAACGGAGCTGTGATTAATAAAAAGGAAAAGGCGGACAAAACAAATCCTAGTTCTCCCCTTGATCTACAGCATGTCATTTTCTGCCTTTTTTACAGGGAGCTGTGTTCGAAATATAAGACTCATTAGTTTACAAAGCCCCATAGATGGTTTACAAGGTGCTGTGGTGCAATCTGCAGGCAAACTATACCAGAAAACACTGTGGCAAACCCCTTCTTGTAACAGGATTTAAACCCAAACTCTGCTAATCAGAGACACCGGATTTTGAGTCCAGTGTACTTGACCGCTCAGCCACAACATACCACATAACAAATCATTTGGGGACATACCTTGCCATTGCCTCTGTTGATCTTACTGATGACATCAGCAAATACCACATGCTGGTCGTTTGTTGTTGAGTACGTCTTGCTGTATTTGGCATTGCTGCGTAGTCTTACATAATCCCCTTGGAAGGCCTTGGAGACACTAGACATAAGAAGGGAAAAACACATAAGGAAATGTGCGTGGTAAAATTGAGTAGATACACAGTGAAATAAAACAATCAGTTTATAGAAATTGCACCATGACAGGAAGAAAAGATGCACAAAAATTGGAAGAGGTGAGTTTTCATTGGTTGAAACTTACTTTCAAGCTGCCTTTACAAATTTGTTTGTTGGGGTGTTTTTGAAAAACTTTCATCATCACCAAAAGTAAATATCTTGGGTTTTGATAAAATATGCACTTTTTGTTTCCTTAACTCAGTATCTTTCCTCCCGTTCCACCTTTGGGACACTGTTCGAATCCCACTGGGAGCAAATGTGAATTGGGTTTTTCCCGGGAACAATTCTTTTCAGTTTCCCTGGATTTCTCTTGGGTTTTCCCTCCTACATCTAAACCTGAAACTTCCTTCCTTGTCTTCTCTCCATTGGGTTCTTGGCTAGTACAGTGATCAAGTTCAATACGCCAAGAATCTGGCTTCACAACCAGAATTTACAAATACAAATGAATAAAAAATAACACCGCCTCCTACCTCTTAGGATACAGAGTCTTCTTGTCCTTGAAAAGGATGCTTGCCGTAACCTTCTCACCTAGTCTCATCCGGGTAGCTTCGTCAAACTTCTTGCGGTATTGGTTGGCCTAATCAAAACCGAGAAAACAAATTAACCTTTGTTAAAAGAATAATATCCTCCACATCACTGATTGCTGAAGGGCAGGCCTTGAATTTTGTTCTAGAAGGGCCACAGCAATTTTCCTCTGCACATCTGTGAGGACAGTTAAAACTTGTATTGGAACCTTGCAAAGGGCACCACAGCAAAAGCACAGGGCACCCAGGGCAATTGCCCTGGGGTGCTGTGAGTTAACTAGGCCTGGATGGGTCATGTAACTAGACTTTGCTACTGTCTGCCCATTGTCTGCAATTGACTGCTGAATTGTACTGAAGTCACACCTGTCCAGAGCTGTGAATAAAGAGCTGTAACATGGACAAACCAGTTGTTTTTTAGTCATGTAGTTTGTGGACACCATTTTCGGTCCAAATGCCGTTCACACAGAGATACCAATGTTTCTTAGTATAGAATGAATCTCTGAGCATCTTATGGAGTTTGAAAAAATGTTGTCTCCCTCAGAATGCTCGGAGATTAATTCTGTTTAAGAAACACGGGTACTGGTCTATTATTTTTGGGGGTCAAATTGGCCTTTAACCGTGCACACTGCTTAACTTACCCTCCATCTAATGAAGATATTCTTGAGTTGCTTGTGTGTTGTTGTGTGTAGGATTGAACACGGTGGCCAGGTGTAATCCAGAGGTGACATGGTTGGTAGATGCTGCTGCAGTCGCCGTAAGTAGGTCGTGTGCTGAAATGTCAACAAATGAAACAGAATTGCTCACTTCTCTTGCTAACTTCTATTCAACTACATCATGTACATGTATCAAGTAGTAAACCACAAGGGAAACTGGTTGAGTTAATTTAAACTAATCTTTTGTTTCAGAATTTTATTTTTAAAAGAGCGGGATTGAGCCCAAGACCAAATGAGTGAAAAGAAACAACTTACAATGTATCTGAGCAGGAATTCCATCACCATAGGAGCAGCATGGGCCTTGAAGTGTTTCCGATGCTCCTTCCTCACCTGTGAAGAAATTTAATCAAAATCAATCAAGACTTGTATCAGACCAAAAGCATTCAGTTTGTATGATTATTATTATATGTGTATTTCTGGTACTGAAACCAAGGATCCCTCATAAGACAACTTAATCACTGTGGCTGGTAAGCCTGAGGGAAACCTAGGCCCAATTTCATAAAGCCTGTAAACACATAAATTTGCTTAGCGTGAAATTTCTTCCATGATAAAAACAGGATTACCAACCAAATTGCCACGTGATTTTCAGGATAAGCAAACAACAGATGAATACCAGTATCAAGCAATATGCAACAAATGGAAATTTGGTTGGTAATCCTGTTTTTATCAAGGAAGAAATTTCATGCTAAGCAAATTTTTGTGCTAACAGGCTTTGTGAAATTGGACCCTGTAAATAAGGGTGCTTGCTATATGTCAAACTGAAACACTGCCGCACCTTCCAGAGAAAAATGCCCAACTCAAAGATTCGTGTGGTTTTTATATAAGATCAATTATTGGTAAGTTGAGGGCGCTTTTCTTGTATCAAAGTTTCAAGGACATATTATGTACAAATGTGAATAATACACTCCTCCCCCCTCCCCAAAAGTCTCCCATTGGAGAAACACCAATCCAGAAGCATGTCTTGAATCCCCTTTAACACCAGAATAATACTGAGATTTCTTCAACATCTATTCACACTTATCTTAAGTTGTTACACCAAAATTAGTCTTAAACATACCTTCCATCCGATGTAGAACTTGTGTATAATACCAGCAGCCCACATGCACTTGGCTTGATACCGTCTGCGTCTGTATTCTTTCCTTGCTTGATGGCCCCGGTAGTATGACTCGATGGTGATAGTGGCGTTACGTACTGTCTGGTAATTTTTCCTCTCCTGAAAACCACAAAGAAATTACGTTAAGGATTTAGGTTTACTCATTTTAAAGTGTCGCAAATCGGGGCTTGAAGAAATCTCTAAATCTCTCCATCTTGTTCGTCCTTTGGATGGGACGTAAAGCCGTTGGTCCCGTAAAATAACCCAGTGCAGTTTTCGCCAAGAGAAGGGGCCCCAGTGTTCCTTGCTGTGGCTGCTGAATGCGCTGTAGCCTTGTAAACCTTTATAGGGTGCTACATAATTGGGTTTCAGAATTCATAACTTCACAAACCTAACCTGTAAAAATGAGTACCTTGTTGGTAGATACATTCAATTCAATTCAATTCAAAAATGGTTTATTAAAACATTACTCGCAGTTAAAAAAAACTGAATTGCACATGTCAACAGAGTAGGGGTTCGCCCCGGTGTTCCTACGTAAATCCTACATGCGCTAAATAAGACTTTGATATTATACTATTATATACCAATGACTAATGAGACAGGCAATTTTAGCTGCTTGGAAGGGCTTGATGTCACAAAGAGCTAAGACTATTCTTAAAATAATAATAATATCAAACGAAAGGTCTCAATGCGCCATTGCGCTGTATATAACGATTAGGAAAACCAGAAACAAAACAAATGGAAAGCTAAGCTAAGGATTCAAACTGTCTCTAGCCACCTGGCTAGCTTGGTGGTCTAGTTGTAAGCGCCTGCTCTAGAAATGCAAAGGTTGCGGGTTCGAATCCCACCCGAGAGAGTTGCGTGTGTTTGTTTTTTTCTTGATTGGTCTATTCTTCTTTACCTTGTACCCTCTGAACTGTGTCTCGATGAGGATAGCACTGTCTCTCATCTGCTGGAATCTTGAGTAGGCTTTCCATCCTTTGTAGATCTTCTGTAGTAAGGTAGCCAGGCCTTCCATCCTTCTGTGTCTGCGCTGCTCTAGTTCAAACAGCTGAGGAACACAAAATCAGAAAGGGTTTATTGCAATACATTTTGGGGACTTATGATATTAAATAATAACAATTTTTCTTTGTATGAGTCATTACATTTTAATTTCTCACCTAAATATGTGATGTGATCAAGCAAAATTAGTGGTTTGTTGAAAGAATTAAACTGAGAAAAATGGGTTTAAAATCAGGTTGTGTTATTGAACAGACATCTTCTTCAATGCTAATTTGAACCCCTTTTCGATGTTACTTACCAGGAAGGAAGTTGTCAATATAAACTAAGACATATTTTGGCATTTAAATTGACCCAAACAAATAATTGTTCAAATTTTACATCCAGATGCCTGTTTTGGTCTGTTTATGCATAATTTATTTCTGACAGACATTTTATTTAGCTTGATCACATCACATATAAATTTGAAAGCTCGCCAACATGCAATATGGAAATGAATACTACATATATGTAGTATTAATTTCCATACATTTATGTAGTATTCATTTTCCATATTGCATGTTGGCGAGCTTTCAAATTTGCTCATCAAAACACAAATTGGTTTATTTTCAGGTAATTTTCTGCAGAATCAGTTACAGTTGGCAGCTCTGACATACGTAGACTTTTTAATCAACTCAGCATGATCAGTGAGGTATGGCTCAGGGCAACTAGACCATATATCTTTCTTCATGAAGACTTAAGCCCGGTTCATACTTCATGCGAATGCGAAGCGAATTTGACGCCACAACCCTCCTTTCGCAACGCTATTCGCAAGTGAGTTGAGCAAAGTTGAACTGCTGCGAACTGTTCGTTGCGAATTTGTGACGTCAACATTCGTATCGCATTCGCATTCACAGGAAGTATGAACCGGGCTATAATCAACGAGTACATACCGTGCGTGGATTACGGATGAATATCTTAGTCCGCCCATAGGCAAACTCTTCCTTATCCTTGGTGAGCTTGAGATGGTTCAAGATCTCTCTCACTCCATCCTTGGGTTGTCCACGCCAGTTGGGCCACGTTGCAGGGCACAGCATCTTGTAACGTTTCAGGAAGATCTCGTACAACTGCCTGAAAGCGTAGCCTGCTCGCCGGACCCTGACATTCTCCATCAATCTGAGAAAATAAAAAGTTGTCAAAGTGAGTAACTGAGGAAGTTTTCCATTTTGGTTTTTCGATTCAAACATTTCACCAAAATGTTTAGAAATGTACAAGACTCACACTGTCTTTACTGAACACTTCTTCTATAATGGAAGTAGTTTACAGTTGTTTGGCTGCATAGAAGTTCGAGTGTTCCTCTGGCCAAAATGCCAGTTCAAGCACAGAAGGACCAGTCAAAGTTCTCCCCAAGTGGTCTGGCTGGTTAGTCCGGTATTAAAAACAGTGTTTCACTGAAAGTGTTATAGTCTCTAAAACACTTACAAAGTTAAGAGCAAACCCTGTATGAAAACAGTCTTCTATACAAGAGGTTTATGACTGTGTTCATTAGCAGGAATTCTCACTGTTAAGGCCTGGTCACACAGGCCCTGATAACAAGGACGAAAACGAGAACGATAAAAATGCACGCCCTTGATTGGATGAATGAGCGTGGGCGTATTCTGCGTGGAGCATTTCAACCAATCGAGGGCGTGCATTTTTATCGTTCTCGTTATCGTTCTCGTTATCGGGGCCTGTGTGACCAGGCCTTATAACAACTCCGTTTGGCATACAGGTTAAGGGTTGTTTTGTTTCATTACTCACCCCAGATATCTGACTTGATGCCGGACGAGTGCTCGGTCAAACGTCATACTCTCCTTGTAATCATTCGGCTGAAATGAAATATGAAATAAGATCTTAATTTTCTAAGACTATCTTGGTTTTTGAGTCTTTGAGAAACATTCCACTAGGGTCAAAGGGTCAGGCCATTGAATATTTTTTTGCAAAATCTTGATTTTTAAGATTATCTCTTCTTTTTATCAAAATTAATTCAAATTTCTTATAGAAATAGAGCATTGTATATTTGGTTTGCGGTAACACCATGTGTGTATCTACTTGCCAGGTAGAGTTTGTTCTTAGAGAACTGTGTTGCTTTATTCTACTGCCGTGGAGTAGATAATCGGAGGTTCGGGACACTTCTCAGTTCTGAAAAAAACTGTCCTGCTTTTTAACTATTACTAGGGCGGATGGTATAGAAAATAGACTGGACTACTTCTTTAGCTTATAGGATCGTAATTAACTGTACTGCCGCGGAGTCAGTTCTGAATTGGTCTCAACGTTTTGACTAGCTTGCTCTAGTCATCATCTGGAGACTTGTTCTCTATGAACAAACTCTACCTGGCAAGTAGATACACACACGGTGTTACCGCAAACCAAATATACAATGATACCTCACCATGCAATGCCTCAAATTCTATATAGAAATAGAGCATATCTGACGCCTTAGTGTTTCTGGCATGGTTTGCTGCAGATTGCGCCACGCCACCTTGTAAACACTTACAAGGTGCTATTTAATGGGGCTCATAGTTCAAAAACTTAGTCTAACTGTCTTTAAAAATTAATAAGCACTTTAATAGTGTTTACCTTGATACATCTGATGTAGTTTGGTTCTTTGGCAAGGAGGTTCTTCATCAGCTGTGATACGGAAACCTGAATCAAACAAACAAAATCAATCAATTTACAGGGTTATGTTTATTCAAAAAAGAAAAGTGTTTGTTGCCATAGAGGGTCCTTAAAAGGTATGTTTTTTATTTTGTACATTTTGGGGGGAATATGGATATTGTATTTGGGAAAATAAACTCTTTGGTGTTACACAACACAAACCTTTTACTGTATTGGACTCTTTTTAATGTCCTTGAATAGTATTTTCACACTGAAAACTATTAATTTTGGTTTTTACCCATACACGAATGTGTGTTAGCACTGTATACTCAGTACTTTCCTGAGTCCTGTGAAAAAATATCACAGGCATGTTACTCGGGTGGGATTCGAACCCTGAAAACTGTTCAACTAACAACATTTGATAGTCTCATACTGTAACTTTTGGGGGAAAAAAAACCAAAACTATAAAATAATATTAAAAAAAGGGGGGAGGAAGAAAAAAAAATAACAAAAATGTTTTTTCTTTCAGATCCTCTTTATTGAGTGGCCACTTATTATCATGCAAATGGGTTAGCAGACTAGGGGAAGGAGAGGCAATACCAACCTTGAACTGTGAGCCTGTAGTGATTGGTCGTCTATTAGAAGCATACTTGGGGCTACCCTCAGGGAACATCTCTTGTAGTAGTATATGCTCACATTTGAACATCAACTCTGATAGATCTCGGAACAGCAGGTCGTTATTCTTGTCGATGAAACCACTCACTTCATACGTTACCTTGGCAATAACAAAAAAAATTAAAATCCAGAAAACATTACACTTCTTATCAAGAGGTTTTCGTGCGTTTTTGTTCTTTTATGTGTGTGCTTGTGTGGTGTGTGTCTTGCCAAAGGTGTGTCTCGGTAAAATTATCAAGAACCAGGCCTCGTTGGGATTAAACAACTAGTTGAAAACCTCTTCACCAAACATTGATTCCCTTATTGACACAGCCACTGTTCATTGATATAATATAAAATTAACATTGAGACAACTGCTACATCAGAGGTTTTCAAACTGTTGTTCACAAAATAAAAATTTTTTAAACCCATGATTGTGGTTGTGCACTTTTACACTTTATCTGAATCTTAGTCATCTAAGAATACTTACTGCTCCAGCATAGTGCTGTAGTCTGAAACTCATATGATCAATGGTCTTATCTGACTTGAGTTTGGCTCTGCTCTCGTAGTGTTTATGTCCAAAGATGTAATTTGAGGAGTTTATTCTATTGAGGAATGTCTGATCGGTTACGTCACCCGGTCTTAGGCATTCGTCATCAAGCATGGCTAAGATTCCTGCTTTATTCTGCAAATAAAAAAAAACAGGGCATAAAAAATAATTCATAAATACCTCAGACAGTTTCGCTATTCCTATTAGAGAGCGCGTCATGTGGGTGTGTATAAACCTTTGTTTATGACTAGTACAAAGTGTTGAAACATGGGCATGACACGTGAGTTTGCACCTGTGCTTATAAGACAATTATTTCATTCCTATTGGTCGAGAGCAACGGCTGAAACAGTTGTGCCACATCACGCGATACGCGCGACGCACACAGTATTCCCTTATAAGGAGTTGTTTACCCGATCAGGCTGAGGGCCTTACCATTTCATAGCTGGAGGGGTGTTGTGTTGAAAGAAATCATTGAACAATTATAATTTATGCATTTATTTTACTTTTTGACTAAAAAGTGTTGATGTTTTTTGACCGAAAAGGTATTTATGAATGGGAATCAATGTGTTGAATCGGTTTTCATGTAGTGGTTTAAATCCGCCGAAGCCTGGTACTTGATAATTTACCTCGACTTCGTCTCGGTAAAATTATCAAGAACCAGGCCTCGTTGGGATTAAACCACTAGTTGAAAACCTCTTCACCACACATTCATTCCCTTTTTTAAATGCAAGCTGGTTCCATGTGAAGGATCAGACCAAACACAGCACATGGTCCTCCAGGTTGGGGGCTGGGCATGGTGCCAACAACCCCACTCCACTAAATAGCCATCACGTTAAAGAAACCGCAGTTACTACAAACAAAACTTCTACAGAACGAGTAGTATCAAACATTTCGAGAAGCGCCCCCCAAAGAAGTAACATAGCTTATGAGCAAGAGGTAATTTCTCACTAAACTATTTGAATTAGGGAAAGACCTCAGGGCCTGGTGCCTTTCTCATGCGCCTGAAAGCACAAAAATGTGTGCAACAAGGGTGTTTTTTTTCTTCTAAATTATTTTCTTACCAATTGTGCCCAGACTTTCACAGGTTTGTTATCTTATGCATATGTTTGGATACACCAAGTGATAAGACTGGTCTTTGAAAATAACCAAAGGTGTCATTTAAAGGGAAGGTACACTATTGGAAATTTTCAAAAGGTGTCATTTAAAGGGAAGGTACACTATTGGTAATTTTCAAAGACCAGTCTGCTCACTTGGTGTATCCCAGCATAAGCATAAAATAGCTAGCCTGTGAAAATTTTATTTAAATCGGTCATCGAAATTGCGAGAAAATGATGAGAGAAAAAACACCCTTGTTGGATGAATTTGTGTGCTTTCAGATAGGAATAAAAGACTTCTAGCTAAAAGTCTTTTTTATTTTAGTGAGAAATTACCTCTTTCTCAAAATCTATGCTACTTCAGAGGGAGCCGTTTCTCACAATGTTTTATACCATCAACATCTCTCCAATGCTCGTTACCAAGTCAGTTTTTAAGTTAGTGTTTGTTTTGAGTAATTACCAAACATGTACCTTCCCTTTAATCAAGTACAGTTTAGGTTGCCTACCTTGTCTACGAGCTCACATATAGGGATGTTATTGAAGTAATCAATGTGTGTCCATTCAATCCCTTCCACTATGTATTCCTCTTGCTCCTCTCGTAGTGTTAACTCAATGAAGATCTGTTGTAGTTTCTCATTACAGTAGTTGATAATGAACTGCTCAAACCCGTTGTACTAAAAAAGGGGGAAAATAACAGGTGTAAACACTTTTTGTAAAGGTATCTGCGCCGACTCTAAAAGGTAATGAACAGGATCGGTAAGGATACAAAATATAATTGACGAGTTGTAGTCTAAAAGCTGACTGATTATAACGTCCATACGAGAACTATTTTTTTCTGTGAAATATTTCCATCTGAAATGAAGTCGTGTTTGAGGAAACTGTATCTGAAAACCTGAAAAAATACAATCAGTTGATTTCGGTTTTTGTACAACCCAAATTAATGACAATGTGTTTACATGCTAAAAAATTGTTCTTGGTTTTCACTATTTTCTCCTGACTCATAAAACAGAATCAGCCCAATTTGTTTTACTGGTTTGTAATTTCATGTATGGTTGATCACACAAAACATTAATTCTGTCAGTACTTTCCCCGAATCCTGTGAACAAATATCACATGCATGTTACTCGGGTGGGATTCGAACCCACGACCCTTGCAATTCTAGAGCAGTGTCTTACCAACTAGACTAGGATTCCAACCGCCTCTAGCTGCCGGGCAAGGTCGGTAGTCTAGTTGGTAAGACACTGCTCTAGAATTGCAAGAGTCGTGGGTTCGAATCCCACCCGAGTTACATACCTGTGATATTTTTTCACAGGACTCGGGAAAGTACTGAGTATACAGTGCTAACACACATCGGTGTATGGATAAAAACCAAAATTAATATTCCTTATCCCCGATGCAAATTTAACATCTATTATTAACACTGTCGGCGACTTTTTTGTCAGCTCCACCAATCCTGTATAATACCTGTAAGTTTTTTGGAAGGTGCTGAAAAACATAGAATCCCCTCACCTTGTGACACCACATGTCATACTGTATGGTACATGTATGATATAAACATGAAAACAAGGGGTTACAAAGACAATTATCTTCAACAAACCTCAAAGATTTCAAATCCATAGATGTCCAGGACACCCATGACTTTCTTTCTACCTCCTGTCTTGACCTAAATTAATGAAAATCAAATAAAAGTTAACAATCAGCAGTGAAACAAATTATAGATCTAAGAAGTGATTAGGCTTACGGTTACAACTATCTGAATTAAAGCACTTTAAGGAGAAGTGTTTTGAGTAAAAAAGTAATAATAGTTGCAAAAAGTTGGGTTGTGAATTTCCCTAGAGCGGGCCTTATTGGATCCTCCTAAACACTAGGACCAGCATTGATTGTAGGTTCATTCATTTGTGTAACTTTCAAGAAAAATAGTTGTAAATTCTGAAAATCAGGAAAAAATCCCCACCCGACAAGTCTGTATCGAAAATTTATTAGGATTGGCTGAGCTTACTTTGACATAATATTAAGATTAATGGTGGTAAATTTTACCCTGATGCTCTCGTTGATTGTTCTAACGATCCAAGTGAAGAGTCGGTCATACAGAGCCTTACAGAGGGCATCTCTAGCATAGAAGGCTTGGGACGCACTCAGGGCGGTGATAACCTTGTCCCCCCTTGCCCCCTCGTACGGTCCTTTTAGTCAGGGCATGCATTACGTCATGACGCTCACATTGAAGCATCTCACACACATCATCGAGATCTGGAGAATAAAAAATGAGAAAAAGCAGGTTGAAGAGTACCAGTTACTGATTGAATAGTACCAATTACTAATTGAAGAATACAAGTTGCCAATTGAAAGATACCAGTTACTGATTGAAGAGTACTAGTTACCGATTGAAGAGTACGAGTTGCCGATCATAAGATTCTTAAAGTTGCCTCTGGGCAAAATTTCACATACAGCTATTTAGCAGAAAATACTGCTGAACAAATTTCTTTGCTTAGCAAAAAAGTGGAGCACCAGTCTCAACAATGTTGAATGTTAGCCGGTAACCTATTTCTGCTAAGCAAAATTTGAGTCGTGCACAAGTTGCAACGATGTTAAGTTTGTGGAATATTGGCCGGTAACCTGCCTCTTCTAAGCAATTTTATTTGTGTTACAGGCTTTTATGATAGAATCTAAGAGCACCTCACCATCTTGATTAGTAATTTTGACTCCTTCTGTTCCATTCATAGTGATGTAGGCTTTAAACTCCATGTTGCCTAGTTTGAGGACACTTGCTAGAAGCTGATATATAGCTAAGATCTCCTCATCTGTGAATCCAATGATCTGCATTGCTTTCTACAAGAAACAATAAATAGTGTACATGGTATTACCTATATTTAAAGAGAGAAGAGTGAAATCATAATCTTGCTGTGTGCAAGCAAATCATGAGATGAGACCAAGTGTGACCACATAAAACCATTTTGATGTCCTTTTATGTATACATAATAATGGTTGTTTTTAAGGACAAGCATGAAATCAGTAATACCGTAACGCACTCAAAATGACAATCATGTGTTGAAAACCAAGCTTTAAAATAGTTTATGAGGAGTGCAATGGAGGAGGGGAATAACAGGTTTAGGGCAAAGAAACAAGAACAATTTGTGTGAGGGGGTGTGAGGAGGGAGGGGTTTGAGAAAGAAGGAGACTGAGTGGAGAACAGTGCTGTCCGTGCTTACTTGTGTAACTGAGAAATTCTCTTTGTCGTTGATATTGCTTGATTTTCCAGAATTATTTCTCCCGAGGAAGTGATAATGTGAAAGGTCTCTCTCCAACTCCAACTCGTCTGATTCAAGCAGAAAAGAAAAAAAATATGAACAATACAATTCATTCAAAATGATAAAGCTAATACTGCATGCTTAATAGCATCACAGATGGAGTGTCAATTTGAAATCCTTTCCAAAAGGAGTTTCAAATTTCATAAATCAAATACTTTATGAAAGTCTGTCTCATTTGTGTGTTATTTCTCCTTATGAGGGCCCTTTTTAAACTCAACAGCATAATGTGAAAATTACTGACATTTCAAGTCACACAATCATTTAAAGGTATGGGCCCAATTTCAAAGAGCTGCTAAGCACAAAAATTTGCTAAGGATGAAATTTCTTCCTTGATGAAAACAGGGTTACCAACCAAATTTCCACATGATTTTTTAGGATAAGCAAACAACAGCTGAATACCAGTAACAAGCAATATGTAACAAATGGAAATTTGTTTGGTAATCCTGTTTTTATCGAGAAAGAAATTTCATGCTAAGCAAATTTTTGTGCTTAGCAGCTCTATGAAATTGGGCCATGGTCATAGATTGGTAAATACTCCATAAACGAATGGCCATAAAAGCTTACTTGGTGAGAAGCACTGCAGCAGTTGATAAGATAAGAACTTTTATTACCCCATACTGGGGAAATTATTACTGTACGTACATGCAGCCGGATGCTGACGTGAGTGACGATTTTTCAATACCCAACTACTTTCTCCCATTCCAAGGGGTGAGAGTCACTGCTGACACAAAAAGTCTGACATTTCTTATCCCTACATTCTGTAGCACAAGGTCCATCTGGCTTTTATTTTAAACCCAAAATATTACTCATGAATCTCCATATTATTTACCTAGTAATACTTGTGGTGCGCCCTCTAACAGCTGATAGAACATGTGGAAGTTTCTCTCTCCCTTGCTCTGTACGACGACTCGAGACTTCTCTAGTAGATCTGTTGAAACAACAAGACATCTTTTTATCACACAGTCAAAGACACAACTGGCTCAAACAGCAATTAAATGTAAATCCAAAGCATTAAGTGAATACTTTGCAGTAAAAGAATAAGTTTATTCATACGGAATTTAGAAGATGCTTTTTTACTAAATGCTTCTACTTGGAAGTTGATGCTTTTACTATTTGCTATAACTTGTCAGTATTTACTACTTTTTATTCATACAACCCAAATATGCTACTAACTCATCTATCTTAAATTACTTACAGTTTGTGATTACACCGCCAATCGGGTCACCTTTGTAGTCAAACTCTATATCCATGTATTTACCCTGTATTAGGAGATATAAATCAGTCCATAGCAAATGACTTTCTCAAAGGAACCCTTTTAAAGACATCAACAAATAATAATAATAACTGAGAGGATAAATATTCTAAATACTAGGGGGTTGTGGGGGTGGGGGTCGATATACAGTGTATACAGTTTTAGTGAAAGCAACCCCTGACAAAACATTGATTTCCTTTATTAGCTCTGTATTGCTTCAGTCTTTTCCATTTCCTGTAAATTTTTTAGGACATGGAGTGGGCAATATAACCCCTGCTTAAAATACACACAAGCTCATTATTCCAACCCCCCCCCCTGCAAATCCCTAGGAATTACCTGGGGATTTAAAATCCTTATAAAAGCTCTGAAGTGTAAAAAGGAATTCACAGAGAAATGCAAGAGATATCTGTGCTATGCCGGGGGTTGGGTATATCCCCATCATGTCATACTGTAATTGAATTAGGATATGATGAAGGACACCCAGACAGCATTTCTCATTACATGCACCGGTAACTCAAAGGATTGGATACCAGTTAGGGAAAACCCTGATACCATCTGGGAAAGAGGTTAGTCAATGGAATACCATACATGTCAGGAATGTTGCACTTCATAAAGTGACGTTCAGTGATCTCCGATGTCAGTTACTGATGGAAATAATTCATCATATTTTTGTGATGTATTTGAAATGTTATACTTTATCATTTTATGTTGGTAACAACTATTATTATCCCTTCGGGCCTAGTATATTGTAGTATTAAGGAATTCACATTATTGTAGCAAAAGCAAACCACAAAATTTCCTTTTAACAACAACAATAATCGCATCTTTTGAAAGAGAAAATTGATTCATTCATTCAAATGTATGAAATAATACATCAAATTTTACAATGACAAAACAAACCTAAAGTGGCATTTAAACCAATTTTGATGATAATTGCATCATGATTTTAAAGATCAGCGAGCTATATGGTTCAAAATGATGTAGAGTAACAGATTTGTATTTACTTATTTTGTACGTAGATGTACTTACAAATCTTGATGAATTATCGTTCCTGTTTGTCTTTGCATTGCCAAAAGCTGTAAACAATAAAACAAAGAAAATATTCACATAATTGCCTGGCGAGATCAAACACAACTGGGAACAAGGTTGCCATCACAGGACTGATAAAACAATGCTGATTTGCTCTCTAAAATGACTGCTTTGCGCACACGCTTGTTAAAAACTTTGAGTTCTTGTATGGTGCATGTAGGTCGCCTAGTAGGCTATTTGATTTGATTCGTAAAAACAATCATGTTCTTACACAGTCACCCTTAATTGCATACAATTAGACATGTCGCAAGATCAAAGATGAATGAGAGGGGACCAGTTGCTCTTTTACATCATGCCTCTTTTGTGGGCAACCATACATTGGGCAATACTAGGGTTATATAAGCAAGCAGCACAAGCTAGGGGGAAAATGGCACAGCAAGATCGATGGAGGGGGTAACGTTACCTTCTAGTACTGGGTTGCTTTGTAGGAGTTGCTCCTTGACTATATCTACATCATTGCCTTTCCCACACACTGCTGCCACATACTGCATCACTACCTTACTGGCCTCTGTAATTACAATAAGATTCCACAAAATTATCGAGAAGAATATAACTTAGAAAAACGTCATGAAATGTTGGCAAGATATAGACCTTATAAATGCATGTGATGTCATAGAGTAGGGCGACCACATTGGTCGATCCTGTGCAAAAGTCGTTTATTTTCCATTGTTCCGTCATTGATTTACTTCTAAGATGGTGACATGAGGTCCATTCTTCCCAAATTAAAATCTTTGAATAGTCGACAAGTCAATCACATAAAAAAGTTTACAGGTATAACCACTAGAACCTTGTCATTTGATTGGTGACAGTCCTACTTGATTTTGTTATATTTTGTATTGCTGTGACACGCAAACCTCCAAAATGTAAAAAATATTGACTGCACTTCATTCATGCATTTTTGAGAGTACACTCACTCACTGAAATCTGGCTTTTCCATTTTAGGCGGCTTTGTCTTGTGAACATGGTGCAAAGGAATAGTCCCGATTTGACCTTGTGATTATATTAAATGCAACAATGCACTCTAATGCATCCAATAATTATTTGTATAATAATATTCTTCACCAACTGTTGATAGATGTGGTATCTCTCTAACCTGTTTTTCCGGCACCACTTTCTCCTGAGATGATCACACACTGGTCCCTGTTTTTGTCCCTCATATCACGGTACGCATCGTCTGCTATTGCATATCTGAGCATACAAAGAATACAAACAAGTATAAGCAACATTGGGACTCTCTTTATTTTATTTTATTTTAATTTTATTACACGCCAATAATGCTCAGAATGAAGAGGAAATGCTGAGTTTCAGATGTAGGAGGAAAATGGGGGAGGGGGGGATCCATGCGATCGTGTAGGGACTGAAAACCCAATCCCACCTCAAGGTCTGAGGTGGGATTCGAACCGAGGTCCACAGAAGTGAAAGGCAGGGATAGAAACCACTGAGCCAACCTGATTTCTCCGACATAGTCTCTGTTTGTATTAAAGAAAGCACACTAACACTGTGGACATCATTAGCCCAAAATCTAATGGGTGATTATCTAGAATCCTTCATCACTCTACAACAAAAATCAGCTAGTAGTAACTCTACACCCAAACTACTGGACTCTGATTATGGTGGCATGCATGATCCCAAGTGAAGCATTTAATCATTTCACTGGTGCAGTCCCATACAGTAACTATACACCCAAACTGTTGGACTCTGATTATGGCCATACACCTAATCCCATGTAAAACAAGACCAGTTTACTAGTGCAGTCCTCATTCCAGACCATTCAGTAACTCTACACCCAAACTACTGCTGGGCCAATTTCATAGAGCTGCTTAAGCAAAAAAATTGCTTAAGCACGAAAATAGCTCGCTTATTTTACACATGTTACTAGCCCAAATTTCATGCCATATACATTGCTTGTGACTGGTACTTAGCTGTTGTTTACTTAGCATAAAAATTTAGTGGAGTCTTGGCCGGTAATCTGATTTTACTAAGCAAGTATTTTTTTGCTTAAGCATAATTTTGTGCTTAAGCAGCTCTATGAAATTGGGCCCTTGACACTGATTATGGAGGTATGCCTGATCCTATGTAGAGCAAAATCAGTTTGTCTAGTGCAGTCCTCAGTCAGTAACTCTACACCCAAACTGTTGGACTCTGATTATGGCCATACACCTAATCCCATGTAAAACAAGACCAGTTTACTAGTGCAGTCCTCATTCAAGACCATTCAGTAACTCTACACCCAAACTACTGGACTCTGATTATGGTGGTATGCTTGATCCAATGCCAAGGTGTTTTCATATGCTATCGCATAATGAGCCAACTATATTTCCCCAACAGCGGGCGTACGCTCTCATTCTATTTACGAGTGTTGTTCTGAAAGCACCCTCTAAAGTTCAATGACACTTCCTAGCTACTTACATGTGAGGAGGCAATTCATAAAGATTCATTCCTCGGTACTCTTGGATCTTGTTGATGGTGTACAACGGAAGCTTCTTGTAGGGATTGACGGAGACGACTACGCTCCCGATGTAGGTCTGAAGGCAAAACAATCGAGAATAACCGACTT
Organism: Asterias amurensis; assembly: GCF_032118995.1. Taxonomy (NCBI): domain Eukaryota; kingdom Metazoa; phylum Echinodermata; class Asteroidea; order Forcipulatida; family Asteriidae; genus Asterias; species Asterias amurensis. Next base: position 24,653,935 of record NC_092652.1, on the reverse strand, counting down.
AATATTTGCAACTAGAGGGTTGAATAAATTTACATTTCATAGTGAGATTTTAATCATTTTTATTTTATGAGATATCTCCTAACATCACAAATGCAGTTCATCACTTCACAATGACAGGGTGAGGGCTACACTCAACTGATTTGGGCTGTCGCCCCAAATTTCTTATGTGGCTTTTATTGTATTTTCTTTACAATTTGGCCAATAAATAAGCATTAGGCTGACAAAAACCATTATCTTCCAGTACGCGCTAATCCACCAATCAGATGCTCGAATTGGAGGGTGGTATAAAAAGCTATAACCTACTCCCAGTTTTTATATTGCACTCTACGTATTGTGAGTGTCAAAGGGTCATGCTCTGCATACAGACAATGCAAAAATTACATTCTAAACTTTGTGCGCGTGCATGCTGTTCGTCGCGAAATAACGTTCTGAAATTTTAAACTATGCGCGTTGCACGTGAGACTGGAAGATAAATTCGTTATAACACGCGCACTTGTGTGATAACTTATATATTACCCTACTTTAAAGTCACCTGGAAATAGATTTTTTTTTCTTTCAAACATAAGAGTATATACTTACGAACAATAAAACAATTTTTTTTAGTAATTGTTTGTCACGATTTATATGTTTAAAAAATATATAAAGTTGTTTGGGGGGCTGACTCCGCCTACCCCTTTTGTGACGTCATTCAAGGCAGACTTTGCCTGCAATGCGTATAGTAAACACACGTGCAAAGTACATGTACGTCCAAGTCGTGAGTTGGTACATTTCAAAAAGTGTTTTTCTGCATTCGTACAAACTCACGACTTGGTCCGTACAAGTACTTTGCAATTGTGTTTACTCTACGCATTACAGGCAAAGTCTGCCTCGATTGACGTCATGAACAGTGCCCTCTCGGGTCGGGGTCTACTCTTAAATTTGTAAATAACATAAGAACTGATTTTTTAAAACCTTAGTTAACTGTTTATTCACATTCAACTCATCAAAACACATATATTAGTGACAAAAGCTTTATTTTAAAAAAAGACCACTTCCAGGTGACTTTAATGTTAAGCTAGTAAAGCTACTGTAAGCAATGCCAAGGGCAAGTCTCTTACTCAGGAAATGAAGTGTATTTTATCCAGCTGTAGCTACATACTCAATCCTTGTCTTGATCGGGAATCTATTTCCGTTTTAATGCCACTTGGCATGCTTGGTACATGATTACATACACATGTTCGTAATTAGATTTGAATGGTTTAGGGAAAAGGAAAAAAAAGTAGGTTTGGGGGAGTAACAACCAAGTAAATAAATCTTTCAAGGGAATAAGTGGTATTTATTCTGAGATAAAACCCTATTTGAGATGTCACAGGCCAGCCGTCGACTACACCAAACTCTTCCTAAAGTAGGATTAATCTTAGGACTCAGGACAAGTTAAGGTCTGTATCCAAAGACGTTAGGACACATCCATCCTAAGTTAGGACGGGTTACTCATCCTAACTCTAGAAGGATTTCCTAGCGTTTCGTGAAATCGGCTGCTGTAACTTCATCTTTGAGAATGAGAAAGCAAGGCCATTTCCATGTTGCAAAGTGTACTAATGAAAGTGTCGGGCCAAGCAGCTAAGAGCACTGAATTCAAACTCTGGTGTTTCTGATCAGCAGAGTGTGGGTTCGAATCCCCAGCCGTGACACTTGTGTCCTTAAACAAGACACTTAAAAATTGCTTTGTCCTTCGGATGAGACGTAAAGCCATTGCGTCCCATGTGTTGTGTAACGCATGTAAAAGAACCCAGTGCACTTATCGAAAAGAGAAGGGGTTCGCCCCGGTGTTCCTGGCTGTGGCTGCTCTATGCGTCAAGCACATTGTAAACCCTTATAAGGTGCTAAATAATTGGGTCTCAAAATTAATCACTGCAATATCCTATCTTCTGAAAGTTTGTATATACTCAGCGCCTTGAGTACATGTACCTTGTTTGGTAGATACGTGCGCTATACATGTATAAGACTTCGATATTAATTCTATTGTAAAATACTGTTCAGTCTATAGGGGGACCAAAGTCAAGACAAGGGAATGGAGGTCATGACCTCTGTGACTGTCGTGTTATTCCAGGCATAAGATTATGTAGAGAGTACAAGTTTTGAACAGTGCACTCAGACCATCTTCAGCTAGACTGTTGCTATTGAAGCTTCAGTAGCATTTAGAAAGAGAACCAGAACCAGTCCATACTCTACATCTCAACCCTGGCTCTTCTCAGAACCAAGTTCTTCTCAGAACCAAGTTCTCCTCAAAACTAAGTTCTTCTCAGAACCAATACATCTTCCCAAAAGAAATTCAATTCAAACTCCAAAGTATACAATATGTAGTTTGTTTTCAGACAAAATATCAATTCTGTTTTTAACACGTGAAGGAAACAAACTCGTGCACTTTAAAGGGTCACGATGATCCAATACACTTGAGACTTGTACAGTCTAATGTTTTGAATGATAGACGCACTTTGCCGCCCTGCAATAAGATCTCATGTGGTGAACGCATCATGTATCAGCGTAGATTGTTGAATTCATAACTTTATACAGTGAGGTGTGTCTAACAGACAGATGTACAATGTATTCACTGCATGCCATATTGATCTCCCAACATGGTGTACTATAATAGGTATTAAACCTAAGTGATGGCTGGATAGGCTGGTGGATGAAGAAATCACATAGCAATTATGCAGACTTTGGATCAATAAAGTTTGATCAATAATGTACCGCTCTTTTTCCATAAATTTAACATAAATAATACAAGAGATGAGATTGCAGTATTTCACTGATTCACTGGGTCATGCCAAGATGTCTGTGGTCCAGTCACCTAATTGCTTCTTTCTTTGGTACTGTATGTGATTTTTTCAACATTCATACATGTACATATAGTGCATATAATGATGATTTATTGGCAAAAACATAATATGAAAAAGATTCAGTGTTTCCACATGAACTTTGAATCCATCCACTGTTAAGATTCTGTTATGTTTGATTTATTTGATGAGAAAATATTGCACATAAAATCAACAGCAGGGTTTGCCCCATGCACAAGCTACATGTAACGCATCAGGCAAGCACCTACGAATTGCACCCAGATATGCACAAACTGTGTGCTGATATGCGCAATATGCACAAATGTGCGTGTAGATTGCATACTGATACACGCAAATTGTGGTTGATAAGCAACAACAATTTGTGCAGGTCAGTTAAATGTACAGCTTACAAGGATTCCTCCCCCCCCCCCCCCCCCCAAAGCGTTTCTGGGGGAAAAACACAGGGCCTGGAAATTCAAAATCATTTGGATGTTCTCTACCGCCACTTCTCTAAAGGCATGAATTGACATACATTGTACATAATATATGTGACCCGCTGTGTGAAAATGAGTCAGATGTTGACAATTTCAAGGATTGAGTTATATGCATGGCTGGAAAAAAAACACAATCAGCAGTAATTTGGTATACATGTATGTCTAAGCTTTGGGGTGTATCGCGTAAGTGAGTTACTTCTGTTTGAAATTAGCCAATACATATAATTTTTTCTAAAAAACGAATTACAAGTAAAGTGATGTTTTAAACTACCATTTCATGCAAAAGGATACAAATTAGACATACGTATAATCACAAAATTGTTTTTTTCGAAGCAGTTTTGCCTAAAAGTAAGTGTTCTAAAGGTTAACCTTGATAAAAATATAGATCTTAAAAAGTAATATTAAAAAAAAGTTTTTTTTCCTTCTTTTTTTCCCCACATTAAACTGTCCATTACTCAATAATGCATTGGGCGACATCTGACTCATTTTCACGTAGTGGGTCACATACATGTATGTTGTATGTTTGGTTTGCGGTAACACCATGTGTGTATCTACTTGCCAGGTAGAGTTTGTTCTTAGACAACTGACTGTCTTGCTTTATTCTACTACCGCGGAGTAGATGTTCGAGGGTTCGGGAGACTTTACAATTCTAAAAAGAACTGTCATGCTTATTAACTATTACCCGAGTGGATGATATAGAAATTAGGCTGGGACTGCTACTTTAACTTACATGTATAGGATCGTGATTAACTGTACTACCGTGGAGTCAGCTCTGAAATTGGTCTCAACGTTTCGACCAGCAATTACCGTCATTTTGCCAATGATATGGACTGTAGCACTATCCCACAGTCTGCTGACTTCATTATCACAGGGATCAGCACTTTGCACAAATTGATTTGTGATTTTAAGTGCATGGTATTGATAAGAGTTATTCATGAGTGATTGAGTACATGTTATCTAATGCAGACTCTATGCTAAAGTGACGTTGAGCATTATGGATTTAATGGACACACTGATGAACTGGCTACACACAGTTAGACTTTCTGAGTCTTTGAACATCCGGTACCAAGTTGGTCCCAACCACATCAAGTTAAATGCGTGTGGGATTTGGTTTTTAAAAGGTGTTTTCCTGCAAAGGGGCATGTATTTTATGCATACAGAATACTGGTCTTTGACCGTCACATGAACCAAAGGTGTCCTGCAGCCGATTTCATGAATCTTGAGTTAGGACAAGTGGCTTGTCCCCAATTACACATGTGGCATGGGTTCAATGGGTCCTAACATCTATGGTTACGGAACATAACTCGTCCCAAGTCCTAACATTAATCCTAAGTTAAGAAGAGTTTGGTGAAATCAACAGCAGTACATTTTAGTATCCCTTAAAACCACTATTTCTAGCCCTCTATCAAAACACTCACATAGATATCTTGAGCATCAAACCGCAGCTTGAGATTATCAATAAAGGCATCTTCAGTGACCGGATCAAGGAGTACGCAGTCTCCAACGCCGACCATGTCATCAAGGATGGTCTTCGAGTGTCCGTTCTCCCGCGCCATTTTTGGTCGTGAGGTTCACCCTCCTCAACAGACCCAGGCTACAGATTGTCGGTACGGGACTTTATGGTTGAGCGCCTTGTTGTGGTCAGACCTGTGTGAAAACAAGACAAATCGTATTGAAAATAAGACCACTAGAGTTGGTAGAGCACTGGAACATTAATCGGGAGGTCGCAGATGCGAATCCTGCTCTAGTGTTTTGTTGTTGTTCAACCCAAAAAAAATTAAAATTTTATTACTCAAATCACTTTTTTGCTACTTTAATTTCTTCTTTGAGCCTCAGTAAAAAGTTTCAACCCAAATGTAAAGCCCTTTTTAAAAAAGGGGCAGGTGTCAACGTTCTCCCTTGTTTTAACAGTGGTCCGCTGGCAAAAAAAGCAGTTAAAACACATGAGGACCAGTCAGAATTCTCTCAAAGTGGTTCGACCGACTAGTTCAGTGTTGAAAAGCTTCCTTATTACATCTGAAATAACAGACGTAGACTCAGTGAAAAAGTTGGCGGACTACTAAAATGACAAGCTAACTACATGTAGTCCTTTTGGCCACATTTTTAATGATTGGCCCAGTCATTCACAAAGTTTAGGGTGAAACCTGTACATGTACATGTAGATCCGAGCTTTTGTGTCTGTCTTTTACACAAAATGAAATAAAAACAACCCTACAATGAGCATTTGTTTGAAAATCTCAATGTATCAAAATCGAATCTCAGTGTGTTAAATCAGGAAGTAAAATCCTTGCGTAGTTTCATTTGGTACGAAAGACTAAAGTCGAGTTGTTAAAGAATTGTTCTCTTAAAAATGACACAAAGCTTAATTTTTTGCATGAATGTAATATAAACATTGCTTTATTCTTGACCTGCTTGCCACTCTATTGTCAAGGTTTCTTAAGCTAACCTACATTATGTAAATGTAGTGATGATAATATATTTTATAAGGTTTTTGTATGATTTACAAAACAAGGGAAATGTGGACAGAATTTCAATGTCAACACAGACACCAACACTGCATTTGGATGAGAATCACTCTTTGATTGTGTTTATAAAAATTTAAAGGAACACGTTGCCTTGGACCGGACGAGTTGGTCTATAAAAAGCGTTTGTAACCTTTTTTTAATAAAATGCATATGGTTGGAAAGATGTTTTTTAAGTAGAATACAATGATCCACACAAGTTTGCCTCGAAATTGCACGGTTTTCCTTTTACTGTGCGAACTAACATGGTCAACCATTTATGGGAGTCAAAAATTTGACTCCCATAAATGGCCGACCGTGTTAGTCGACGAGGTAAAAGGAAAACTGGCAATTTCGGGGCATGTTTGTGTGGATCAGTGTATTCTACTTTTACAACATCTTTCTAGCCGTATGCATTTCATAAAAAAACATAAACAAACGCTTTTCAAAGACCAACTCGACCAATCCAAGGCAACATGTTCCTTTAAGCTACAATCCCCGCGGTATCTTGGATCCCCCAACCCCACCCCAGGCCAGATTCTTTATGGAGGCAACAAAGGCGACCGTCTCGGTGCCCCATGGTCATTGCCTTGACGCCCTTGAAATGCTTCAGTAGAATTTCCAATTTCCTCATACAGGGTGCCCTTTACTAAGCAGAAATGTCTTGGTGCCTTTGCCCTTCCAAAGGCGAAGCATTCAGGCCCGTCACCCCAGCTCTGACTTTATATACATCATACTATATCAACTACTCAAGTACATTATTTGTACAGTATGCATACTGCCTACATTTATAGTCCCTGTACAAACCAAGGGGCACTTCCAGTCTATTGACCTACTCTATGCAAAGTTCACACCCCCTTCTTTGATCCATCATGTTTAGCCTATTGCAGTTGTCTGTCAGTAAATACTTATGTTATCACCAGATGCGTATCAAATAATAATGATTGCATATCAGACCATCCTCCCTCAAAACAAACACAACAAACTACTCACTGGCCGCAAGACATACATACATGTAATATACCTAACTGTGTATACAATGTCCCTTCACACTAATACAAACTCAGGCCCATATACATGTATACGACCCATCTCGAGTTAGGATCGTAAAGATTGGGTTCAGTGTGTCCTATGATGTCTATGAATACGGAACTTAAGTTATAACTCGTCCCAAGTCCTAAGATTAATCCTAAGTTAGGAAGAGTTTGGTGAAATCGATGGCAGACCTCCAAAATACATGAACAGCACCCACAGCAGTTGCCGTAGTATTGGGGACCGAACTTTGCTTAGGGAACAACAGCAAAAGCACAGGGCACCCTGGCAATTGCTCTGGGAGCCTTCGGTTATTTTGAGGCCTGGTAGCCCCACAACTCTCGATTAGTTTTTGTTCGTAAAGATTTCTCAGCCTATCCATCATCCATCAGAGTTATACGACCACCGTCACCAATCACCATCCAGGCCTGATACTTCACGGAGAGGCAACGTATGCGATTGCCCCTACATGTATGCCCCCTGATCGTTGCCTTGGTGCCCTTGAAATGCTCCATCACAAGTTAACAATTTCCTCATAGGGTGCCCTTTACCAATGAGAAAATGCTGTGGTGCCCTTCCCCTTTCAAAAACGAAGCATACAGGCGCCATCATCCATCAATACAAGCCTGCAATCACAGGCTCACTGACCAGCCACACTCCCACTCATAATAAGTGACAGACCCACAAATTCAACCCAAATCAATAACTTCCTGTAATAATTGATTTGCTAATCCCTGACCTGTATGTCCACTCACCAACCAGAAGTACACAAAACATGTTCATCTTACTGTATAAATTGGCCTTTATTGATTTGATTCAACCACCAAAAATATGGCTCACAATTTGTTATTTGAACACTTAGACACCTTAAAGGAACACGTTGCCTTGGATCGGACGAGTTGGTCAAAACAAAAGCGTTTGTAACCGTTTTTTATAAAATGCATATGGTTGGAAAGATGTTTTAAAAGTAGCATACAATGATCCACACAAGTTTGCCTCGAAATTGCGTGGTTTTCCTTCTACTGTGCGAACTATCACCGTCGGCTATTTATGGGAGTCAAAATTTTGACCCCCATAAATGGCCGACGTGTTAGTCGACGAGGTAAAAGGAAAACCACGCAATTTCGAGGCATGTTTGTGTGGATCATTGTATTCTACTTTTACAACATCTTTCTACCCATATGCATTTTATAAAAAACGGTTACAAACGTTTTTCAAAGATCAACTCGACCGATCCAAGGCAACGTGTTCCTTTAAGGCCATTGTAGCACACTACACAAGCAGGGGTCCTTGCAGCAGTCACAAAAATTGTTCAAATTCTCTAAGAAGATTCCTTTGAAAAGAACTAACCTCTCTTTTTATTGCGATTCCAATAGAAATAATGCTGACTTTTCAGTCATACAGAGCTGTATTTTTTTTCAGTTGTGCAAATATTTTTTAAATTAATAAAAATTTACTTCCTAAACACAGTCGCCACATCGTGAAATCGAAGAAATGAGATGTGCATATATTGAAACAATGCAAGATTGTAAAAAAAACTCAACATGTTTTACAAAATGCACAATTTGCACTTTACACGTACAAGGACACAGTGTTTTATCAGTAAACTAGTGTTTTCATTGGTAGAATAACTCAGCCTTGTGTTATCTTTCATTGTTTCCCCTGATAACAAACACTTCCTTCCTCCAATCATGGACTACTGGTAAACTGTCAAACAGTTAGAACAAAAAAAACCTCACAAATGCATATAAACCAGGGTTACCAATCCAAAATACATGTAAGTTTAATTCTCAAAAGACTGTTGTCTACTTATCCAACCATTTATCTATTTATTCAAACAAACTTAATACCCCCTAAAGTTTTTCGGACCCAAAAATTCTTTTACTTCGACCTCCATGGTTAACCTAAAGACCAATGTGCAGAAACAAGGTCTAAAGGTACTTTGCACACTTCATGTAGTAGGCCTACAGTACTAGGTTCCGGTCTGAGGTGGCATTCCAACCAGGGTCACCAGAGGTGGGAGGCAGGTAAAGAAACCAACGAGGACTCCAACTGGTTGATTGAGCAAAACTATTTCTAACACAAATACAACAAACAATGCAAATATCACAAAAATACTCTACACCTAAAAAACACACAAGCTTAACAGTCAGCTCTTAACACATTTTTTCAACAAAACCAACCTTGACCAAATATCTGGGGCAATTTGTTTTGTTAAACCACAGTGGTCTAGATTTTACTTTTTGTACAGTATACAAGTATGTTAGTGCACAACTCAATACTTTTCAAATTATGTAGATCATTTCATCAAAAACTCTTCTAATCCCACCCTTTTAAATTTATTGAACCACACAAGAGCAAAGGTTGAGCATTAGGCAGCAAAAACTGCAATTATTAAAAAATATTCTTTGATGATGGTGAAACTCCTATACCCACATGTACATGTTCATCGTTTCCAATAATGACATCAGATTTGGATGTCCAACCACACAAAGGTGTGGTCAACATCAAACAGTGACTCAATAAACAAAATGACGTCACATTCATAAACACTATTACATATTACACAGCGTGTGTATGGATCTAGGATAGTAATGCCCTTCAAAACAGCTGTAATCAGATAGCTCTGTTATTAAATTAATTATTACAATTTAATAAGAATAAACCACTGTGTTTTGGGGTTTGTTTTTTTATGTGAATAAATTTCCAACATTTGGTAACTTGGCTTGGCACTATCAACTGGACATTTGAAAAAAAAAATTAAAAAAAATGGGCGTACCATTTATTGCACATTTCCTGTCACAATTCAGACTTTCAACACACTGTACAAATGTGCACAAATACATTGGAAATTTCATGTAAATCAGCCACAATTTAAACATTTCCTTCATTCAAAACTTTGCTCACTGACTCAAGAGAGTTCTCGGATATTGTTTATTTATAGACAGAATTCCCACAAATAAAGAGGGTTACAAAAAGTCAGGTTATGAATGGCTTCCTGAATGCACCTCAACAGGAAATAGTAGAATATCCCCAATTGTCATACAAATTGTGCATTCCAGTAGCAGCAAGCTTCTGTACAAAGTATTGAACACAGATTACACAGTCAAAACATGCACGGCCTGGAATTTTAGCTTTCAGAGGGCAAGGAAATTTTCAATTTGCAAAGATTGGGCACTTCTAGTGGGATCTCTGAAAGTCTATGGGAAACTTCTGAAGGGGCACTGAGGCCAAGACCAGGGGCAACAGAGACCATGGCCTTTGTGTAATTTTCCAGGCCTGCAAAATAATGAAGCCCTACACACATGATGTATTGTGTGCTACAACACATGTAACTCCATTTACACATTAATAAGGTCAATAAAATTACTGTATGGCATCCATGGTGATTTCACCATTAAACTGGGGCAACCTGAATTACATTTTAGGAAATACATTACAGGAAAATAGGGAATTCGTTTGTCTGTGTCTATTTTTAGATGACATTGATGTCACAAACCAAATAACATTACATTTCTACACATGTACAGTAGGCCTACATGTAGACCTACATGTTCTTAGTGTTCATGTTCGTACAGTGAACATTGGCTAGAGCTATGTATGTATTATCTGATGTTTTCTAATCATTTACACATTAAATACAACTGTTGTCAAGAACAGCAAGTCCAAGATTAAGAATAAAAAATCCTTTTGAGAGGTTGCACTGTCACCATGACAACTTGTGTTGTGCTGTCTTATTCCTTCAAAAAAAAATTCTATTGATTCGTTGCTTACTACTCCAAGATAAACCTTAAAGGGAAGGTACACATTTGGTAATTACTCAAAACAAATATTAACTTAAAAACTGACTTGGTAACGAGCATTGGAGAGCTGTTGGTAGTATAAAACATTGTGGGAATCGACTCCCTTTGAAATAACGTAGTTTTTGAGATAGAGGTAATTTCTCACTAAAATAATAAAAGACTTCTAGCTAGAAGTCCTTTATTCCTACATCTCTGTTTAATGTTAACCCCATCATAGAGCTATAATAAGAATGGTTAACCCCCATATCTCACTTTTAGCCTCAAGATTCTGTGGAGTTTTCCCAGGGTTAGCGCTACAACGTGTGACAAGGTCAAAACCATAGAGAAAGGTCAAATAGAGTTTCAGAGTACTCATGCCAAGGGGCTTTTAAAGAGGGGCTCCAGGGTCAAATTCCTTTTATTGTGATGCACTCAATTTTCCACTTGTATAGAGTCCTTATAAAAGTCGTGACAAATTTTAAGTCTCTAATCTCACGTTAAAAAATGATGTAAAATGCCACTCTCTTTGACATGCTTTAACCTCATTCAAGAGCAATTATTTTTAGAATTCAAATACGTTGGAAGACAGGGGGTCTTTTGGGGAATTAAACTTCTGGCCTCTTAAGTCTGATAGTGCACTTGTGTACACTAACTTTAAACTCTAACCCTAACCTAAACCCAACTTTAACCCTACATGTAATCCTAACCCCAAAACATTGAGTGCATGTTAACACTGTGTGGCCTAAAAAGAGCATTACACTCACTGTATACTGTACACTCACTGAGTGTATAGTGCCAAAAATGGCAAGGGAATGATTTTGACCAGCAACTTTGCATAAATGTGTAGCACTTTCTTTACAGACTGAACTCATTTTGTGCACACTGAATGCTACTCTGTAATATTGAGTAGCAAATGGTGTTTTTGAGAAGCAAATGACACATAATTATTCATTGTGTGTAATAAACGGGATAAGAAACACTAACAGGGTGACAAAGTTTATTGAATGAAATTTTAAAAACTAATCAATATTGTCAAAAATGTTCACCTAAATGGCACCAAAACAATCTGAATCATGGTATGGTGAGTAAAGATCAACAACCACACATACATGTATAGTTCAACCATGGGTCAACACATAACTCCATACTGGAGTACTGGCAGGGGACAACCATAGGGGTCTGTCAACTGACAGTTCTTACAAAGAAAAAGACATCCAAATTTCCTTGACTTTTTAACAAAATAGAGTAAATAAAAGATGAGACCTTCATTTTCTCCAAATTAGCCCAAGACACTATTCAGGGACAATGATTGACATCCCTTTTGTTCCTGGCATTTTTCTAAGTCTTAATCCCCTACAAATGTAACACATTGTTTTTAATCTCCTACAATTTGTTATACTTTTTGTTATACATTTTTCTTTGCACTGCCACAAGGTGTCTGATTTTGTGACTGTAAAACTTGTACCTAGAGACTGGGTTACAGGGGAGTGTTCTATTTTTAATATTTGTTCAAGGTGTGTTGACATCAGGGCCCAACTTCGTACACAAAAACTTGCTAAGCAAAGAAAAGTATTACCAGCCAAAATAACACCAAGTTTACATTGCTTTGACTGGGTCCCCACTAATTTTTGCTCAGCACTGAAATTTGCTAAGACGTCTTTTCTGCTAAACAGCTTTATGTAATTTCATAGGGCTGCTAAGCACAAAACTTTGCTTAGCATGAAATTTCTTCCTTGTTAAAAACAGGATTACCAACCAAATTTCCATTTGTTGCATTGCTTGCTACTCGTGTTCAGCTGTTGTTTGCTTAATTCCTGAAAATCATGTGAAAATTTTGTTGGTAATACTGTTTTTATCAAGGAATAAATTTCATGCTTAAAGGCAGTGGTATTTGTCAAAGACCAGTATTCTCACTTGATGTACCTCAACATATGCACAAATAACAAAACCATGAAAATTTGAGCTCAAATGGTCATCGAAGTTGCGAGATAATAATGAAAGAAAATAACACCCTTGTCACATGAAGCTGTGTGCTTTCAGATGCTTGATTTTGAGACCTCAAATTCTAAACTTGAGGTCTCGAAATCAAATTCGTGGAAAATTACTTCTTTCTCGAAAACTACGTCACTTCAGAGGGACCCGTTTCTCACAATGCTTTATACTATCAACGTCTCCCCAATACTCGTTACCAAGTAAGGTTTTATGCTGATAATTATTTTGAGTAATTACCAATAGTGTCCACTGCCTTTAAGCAAATTGTCGTGCTTAGCAGCTCTATAAAATTGGGCCCTGATTGGAATCCGAAATTAAACGGTCTGGATATAACAAGTTCTGTTTCATTGTCCAGGAAAATATTAATATTAGATAAATGCACACTGGACAACAACTAACTTGAGAAACTCACTGTCAACTCCATCCTGGTGGCATTGGATTACTGCTCATTTCATTTCTGCCCCCAGGCTAATTGTGGCTAAGTGGTCATTGATTGATTACCATGGCATAACAGACACATATTATACCTGAAATCTTGTCAGGTTTGATCCATGTATGGATGCAGCAGACAGTTCAATCATGGAGGAAGGAAAATACATTGTTGGTCCTCTGAGGTTCAATACAATACAGGCAACCAGTTCCAGACAATTTTCACGAAGAAACAGTGCAATTTTCTATTAGCCGAATGTACATTCACACGTTAATTTTTTCAAAATCATTACGTGCAAAATGTGACTTCCGATATGTAGGCCATCGACAGCCAGTCTTTAGTCCCAAAAACCAGTAGCATCATGTACAAAACAAAATACAACAAATATAAGGGGATTCTTATGAAATAACGTGAATATATTTTGTATGGGATTAAGATCAGACATTTCCCCTGACAAAAGGGATGTCAAGCATTCTTCTTGGATAGCTTCTTGGGATACCACAATTTTCAAGAAAATGTCGTTTTGGTGGTTATTTTCACTGTCAGTTGTTTCTTATGGGTTGTCATTTCACAAGTCTGTCCAGCATTTTCTCAAATCAATGTTTCATACCTACCACATAGGGAAGCTTTTCAACACTGAACTAGCCTAGCCAGCCGGGACCACTTTTAAAAACAGAAATCTGACTGGTGGATCCTCGTATGATTTACTTGGCTAGAAGACCACCGGAGAACGCTGACATTTATAAAGCTGTCATCCAAATTTGTATATTTGTTAAAATGTGGAATGGAAAATCTAGTCCAACTATTAAAAGTAATCCACTGCTCGTATTCATTCATGTACATGTACATGTACTGTACATATACATCAGTTCACCAACCATACTTTTCAAACTTGATTTCCAAGCAAGCATCAGTCATAGTAGGCCTACATAATACACATAACGCCTACTAGCCCCAACCTGGGCTAAACCCCACCAGCATTATCACAGTTAACCATAGTCCATACAGGTATACATTGTAGCAGACTGACTTAGAAAAAAACTCAATTTGTTAACGTGTAAGTTATGTCATAACTCATAATTGACAAATGATTTAAAGGAACACGTTGCCTTGGATCGGTCGAGTTGGTCTTTGAAAAGCGTTTGTAACCGTTTTTATAAAATGCATATGGGTAGAAAGATGTTGCAAAAGTAGAATACAATGATCCACACAAACATGCCTCGAAGTTGCACGGTTTTCCTTTTCTTACCTCGTCTACTAACACAGTCGGCCATTTATTTTATGTTATGGGAGTCAAATTGTTGACTCCCATAAATGGCCGACCGTGTTAGTTTTTACAGTAAAAGGAAAACCACGCAATTTCGAGGCAAACTTGTGTGGATCATTGTATTCTACTTTTTAAAACATCTTTCCAACCATTATGCATGTTATAACAAACGGTTATAAACGCTTTTTGTAGACCAACTCGTCCAATCCAAGGCAACGTGTTCCTTTAAAACAATACAAGTGCAAGTTTTAAAATCAAAATAATTAGGGCCTAACATTCCAAGACTCTACAAAATACAACACAAATGCACTGAAAAACTAGGGTAACCTATTTGTTGTAAATAAAAAAATTAATAATTATAAATAGCCTATAATATAATATTTAATATTACTACTATTTTACCCACAATTTGTGTGAAACCGACAATTGCAATAGTTAATAACATATTAGTGAAAATTGACACATACTAAAACAATGTGAAATTTTGTCTCAACTTCATTCAACCATCCCACCAATCCACCATCCTTGCTCTAATGATCCCGGGTCCCACCCCCACCCACTCCACATGATAAACCAGCAGTGCATGGCCAGTCACAATTCCATTCAACTATTTTAATTCAAGAAATAGTTTTACTGTCACAAGTAAACTAAGATTTGTGCACAATTAAGAAACAACAAATATCTGTGTATGTCACATCATTTCATACAACAAGATATGTCAAAAATCCAACGGAATTTACAAGAACTGTACAAAATATGTACATTGAGAATGTATACGAATGATTCACTGTTCAAATATTCAATCAATCACCATAAAAAAAAACACGGAATCGTTTAGAGCCGACAAGGCCACTGACTAGCACTGAAAATACCTACCCCAAAAAGACGGTCTTTCAAGATGAGTTTTACCACCCGGAGATGACGATATCTTGCCACATCTGATGAAATAGCACACACCTTGTTTTCCAGTGAATATATTCAAGTTAAATGACGATCTAGGCAAATTTTGACGACTAAAATTGAGCCGTACTTCAGCGCAGGTGTGTTTCCCGTGGGCTTTGGGCGTGCAGCAGTTTGTGTATTCGGTAATGTGTTTCACACATTGTGTACCGTTTCTGCATCTGTTGCTTACACACATTATTATTCCTGGGGAGGGACCGGGAACCAGTCTACACTTGAAACGTGTAAATAAATGAAACCCCCCATCTGGCGACACGAGAGGGCGCGCTTTGAAGAAGAAGTGGAGCAGTTTTTGTAATGTAAACACTAAAAAAGATTAGGAATCAGATGAGGCCTGCATGCTGTACTGTCATGACTGTGTGTGGTTGTGTAGAGTGCTCGTAGTTTAATCGTATGGTTGATTACATCATGATTTATGTAAGTATTTTGTGACAGTATAACTTTAACTTTTAATGCATTCATTCGAAATGATCAATGTCATCATGATGACATTCAATCAGTTCAAACTGAAGAATGAAATTATGAAGAGTAAGAAGAGTTCATTTTAGACTAAAAAATAGTAAATGATTAAAAAAAATAAACTGCTATGATTTGAATATGATGATATCATGATTTTATCTAGCACTGTAGCATATATACTATCAGGACGGTCAATAAGCACTATGTACTCAGTAATTTCCTAGACCCAGTTTACTGGGGCACTGTACTCCTTTTCACTTCAGTCTTTAAGCTACAGAGAATGACAAATTTTGAAAAAAGGAGTACAACGCCCCAGTAACTTGGTAAAAACTGGGTCTAGTCTAGTAGTACTTTCCAGAATTCTGTCCCACAATATATTGAGATATATATTGCATATGTTGAGATACACCAAGTGGGAAGACTATGTCTTTGACACTTACCAATAGTGTCCATTGTCTTGAAGCAGCCATTGTAAACTCGATACTTTCCCGATTTCTGTGGAGAAAAAAACCCAGGCAAATCACTCGGCACATTTAAGTTTGCGTAAAGAATTTTATATTGTGGCTGTTCGTTTATTTAACCATCTGATTTTATAATTTTACAGTTGAGGTATTTTAATAACAAGTGAACCACCAAAAATGGCATCAGGTGCAAACAACCCACAACAATCTTCCTTCAAGTGTCGTAAATGTAGACGATTTCTTTTCAACGAAGACAGCATTCTCCGTTCCACATCAGCCAAAGACTCGGACTTGACTACAACGTATCATCAACGGAGTGGCGCTAGTGGTGCATCGTTGTATATCAGTGAGGATGCAACACCGTCCTGGATCAAGACTGCTATTGAGGAGGTATTTTTAACATAAAGGGCAGCTGCAGATAAGGCCAAGGCTTACTCCTAGAACTATGAGGTTCGTTCCTCTATAGTGGAACAAGCCTCATAATTCTAGGAGTAGGCGGGGGCTCATCCTTAAAGACACTGGACACTTTTGTTAATTGTCAAAGACTAGTCTTCTCACTTGGTGTATCTCAACATGCATAAAACAACAAACCTGTGAAAATTTGAGCTCAATCGGTCGTCGAAGTTGCGAGATAAAAATAAAAGAAAAAACACCCTTGTCACACATAGTTGTGTGCTCTCAGATGCTTGATTTTGAGACCTCAAATTCTAAATCTGAGGTCTCAAATTAAATTCGTGGAAAGTTACTTCTTTCTGGAAAACTACGCTACTTCAGAGGGAGCCGTTTCTCATAATGTTTTATACCATCAACAGCTCCCCATTACTCGTTACCAAGTAACGTTTTATGCTAATAAATATTTTAAGTAATTACCAATAGTGTCCACTGCCTTTAAAGGAACACGTTGCCTTGGATCGGTCGAGTTGGTCTTTAAAAAGCGTTTGTAACCGTTTGTTATAAAATGCACATGGGTAGAAAGATGTTGTAAAAGTAGAATACAATGATCCACACAAACATGCCTCAAAATTGCGTGGTTTTCCTTTTACCTCGTCGACTAACACGTCGGCCATTTATGGGGGTCAAAATTTTGACTCCCATAAATGGCCGACCATGTTAGTTCGCACAGTAGAAGGAAAACCACGCAATTTCGAGGCAAACTTGTGTGGATCATTGTATTCTACTTTTAAAACATCTTTCCAACCATATGCATTTTATAAAAAACGGTTACAAACGCTTTTGTTTTGACCAACTCGTCCGATCCAAGGCAACGTGTTCCTTTAACACTAACCTGGTGTACACTGTCTAATAAAAACTGCTACAGGCTTTGTGTAACCCTTTAGAGAGACCCCAGCCGCCAGAAGCGACTTGTACTGAAATGCCCATAGCGGGCGCAAATGATGCAAGGTTTGACCACCTTCTATTCACACAAAGTGGTCAAAGTATTTAAGGCTATGTCCAGGATATGAAATTTTCCAATGAGGTGTGTTAGTAGAGTATCAACATTTCTAACAAAAAAAACTAAACTATCTGTTTCATGTTAATTCTGTTGACATTTTTACTGTTCCAGTAAGGTCCTGCAGTCTTGTAGGATTTTTTTCCCCAAAGTCGAGCCCTGACGTACTCCAAAGTGCTTTGGGCCTATATTAAAATCTTGCAATGCCAAATACCACAGAGAAAGTCATACTCCTCGAAATGTGTGGAAAATGTCGATTTTGTCAAAAAAAGAATTTTAAAAAACCTGATTTTATTTTTATTTTTTTGACAGTCACAGTGGACAAGAGGAAAACTTGCCTGCCCAAAATGCAGAGGTCGCCTTGGGTCATTTGATTTTCTGACCCCTAGCATAAGGCACCACCAGGATCACCAGGGGCCTTGGTCCAGTGTTCACATCATCGGCAGCCGTGTCGACCACGAACTGCCTCAATCTCAACTAGCAAAACTGAGAGGTGGTGTACGCGACCAAGATCCTCAGGTTAAAGGTCAAGCATCACCCACCAAATCAAAAGACAGCTACGAGAAGAGTGTGGTTGGGTTACTTCCAAATGAAGATGGTACCCTTCCTGTAGGTTCCTGGTACTTGGATACACACGAGTTGGATTCCAGATCCAGCAAGGTTTCAGAAGTTGATAAAGATGAGTTGGAATCAGTCTCGATCCTACCAACAAGTACGAAAACATCTTTGTCGTCAGTTGAACCTAAAGTCCGTAATCAACTCAGGTTCAGGCCAGGCTATAAAAACACTGAGCATTCAAAGACCAAATCTCATGCGTCTAATGCTACCTCTGTTCAGGAGTCGCAGTCTGGCTCCTGTACTTCTATGCGTAATGGACCATTAACTGAGACGTGTAGTACAGACTACTTTAATCGAATCCCTGCCGAAGAGGTATTGGATGCCGATACTGAATCAAATTCTTCGCACAGCAATCTCATTAATTCATCCAAATTGTCAAGAAACTCACAAGCAACTAGTATCAGTATTCCACCAAATTCAAGACAAACCGCCCTCCGCTCCACATCGGAGGACAGTTCATCTGATCAGACTGTCCCGAGACAGTTATCAATAGTTGATCAAAACACACTTGGTTCTGGTAGTGAATCAGAAGAGGAAAACATGTCGCAATCGCACGTGGTAGTTGGAACTTCCTCAGCACCTTTGACGTGGAAGGACTTTCTGGACGAACTCTTATTGGAGCTGGAGCGAGAGCCTTCACCATTGAGAGCTGAGAATGACGTCAACCAGCTTGTTGAGGACTTTGACACGGACAGTCAACAAGAGGGTGAGGAAAGTTCACACAAAAATTCTGATCAAAACTTGTTGTGTGTCTGTGTTAATTTAAACTGTGGGTGAAGATCTATTAAAGAGTGGCTCCGAGGTCAAACTCAGTTTTGTGATGCATTTATTTGGGGCGAAATTACAAGTCTCTCTAACTTAACGTTAAAATTGTGTGAAAAAGTCATTTTATCTAATGTCTTATATAGCAAAATTTGAAATGTGACAATATCGAACATCCCAAAACAAATGGGTCTGTAGTTTCTTTTCACAAAAGCAAGGCTGGATTTGTTTCTGGAGTTTTTTTTTGCAAGTAATGATGGTTGATTGAAACATAATGTTTTAACATTTGAACCTCAATTTGAAGCTTCTGCAAGTTCAGACAACGATTTTCAGGGTACTGGAGCTCAAGACACCGAGGGGACATCAGCTTACCTGCAACGGGCCATCCTGAGAGCTCAGAAGAAAGAGAAGAATCGCAGGAAGAATGAGAGAAGGAAACTACGAAGACGAGAGAGATGGCAAGAAGAAAAGACGATGGAAGACCATGAGCTGCTGATAGAAGAACAGGTAAACATAACCTGACCAGTTTATTTTGTTCCTTACAACCAACATTTCTTCATGAGAAAGATGGTTTCAAATGGTAACATAGTTCTTACTGCATTTACCTTTTTTTACAGGGCAATGAGGCAGTAGGTAACCACAGAGACTGTTTGTATGAGCAGGGGAGAAACTGTGGATAAGGTGCCTCCAGACCATTCAACCCCATGTTTTGTGAACATCCAAGAAGCAAACAAACAAAAAACTTTTTGCAATTGCCTTTTCCTTTTCCTTTTCCCCTCAGATATCCTAATAGTCTGCCTCATTCAGTTTAATAATCTTCTCCCTCCTTTTGCTTTTCCTTCACTGCAAATGCAAAGCTTTAAATCTTGACACTCCTGACTTCCCATCTTTCCTTCAGAATCTTGACTGTGACTCGGCAAAGATTATGTCCCTCTTGAGTGTCTGTGACTCGGGTATGTCCCTCCGTGAGGCAACCACATGCCCTGTTTGTCTGGACTTGTACCTGTACCCCAACGTGTGCATTCCCTGTCAGCACGTCTTCTGTGAACCATGCTTACGCCAGCTTGCCCAGGCTGTGCAGTCGCCCAGGACACCATGCCCCCTCTGCAGGACAGTCATTCAACATGTCAAGGCACATGAAAGTGAGTTGTACACAAGTTGGAATTCAATTTTGTGATCCACTTCTCATTGTTACACAAAATTTCACTTAAGCGAGTGCCCACATTTTCAAGGTCAGAAGTGCTCTCAAAAAAAGAGATACGGTTATTGACAACGGGGGAAATATTTCAACATAAATATGTCAGTTTTCTATTCAAACATGTTTTTCAAGCTTTGACAGAGGGCCAAGAAGTGGAGGGAGTCTAGCAAATTAGTCTTCTTATGCCTATTGACTTATTTCACCTGACGTCATCATTAGAAAAATCTTTAATACACGTAAACCTAACTGCCCACCAACTTTGGGTGCGTGGCATCAGTCGCCGCGTGTGACGTGCGTGCAAGGGGTCAATATGGGGCTAAAAAGGTAATCTAAACCAGTAATAGTTTCAGACTGTTAGTGTTTCTATTTGTTTAAACGGGGATGTAGGTGTATAGTTTACGTAGTGTCTTCCTCAATTTTTGTTATTGCCCCGCCCGATTTTTGTGAGTTAGAAATTCCGTAATCCTGATTTGTTGTTTGTCAGTGGTGATACTTCAGTTCCCAACAAATTAAAACAATAATTGATATTCTTTTGTCTCAGCTCTGACGACTGCAATCCAAGAAGCGTTTCCTCGAATGATAGCCCTCCGCAAACAGAACGAGAGAAAAACACTGAACAAATCCTACCCCCTCCCTGGTGACGCATTAAACACCCCTATGTCAACATGGTTTAACCACATGCTGAGGGGTCACACCAGGAGACACATCACAATGGGACTGCACCATTCTGGATTGAGAGGTAGACAAGAATTCGGGGTGATGTGGCAGATTGGGGCAGCCTGTTTATTGATGACAACCCTAGTTGGGATGACGGGTGTTTTTCTGTTTTCTATCATGCTGTATTCATGACTGCAATATTGTACCACTTCAGCTGTAAATTTCACCAAACTCTCCCTCACTTAGGAATATTCTTAGGACTAAAGACATGTAGTACCAGTCCCTCCCTTTCACTGGAACTTGTAAACCTTAAGATTAATCCCAAGTTAGGACTAGTTATTCGTCCTAGCCTGGAGAGAAAATTAATCGTAGCGTTTCGTGAAATCAGCTGATGAATCAGACCTGAATGTTTGCGTAGTGGAAAGACAATAAAAATATTTCTGTATTTCTCGAAAACTTACTCTACTAAGGAGTAACCTACATGCTGTTTATGCAAATGTTATGCCACACAGGAAGAATAATCCGTAATACACAATCTTAGAAACATATCCGACAGGAAAGTTTCTCAGATTCAAATTTTGGGGCATAAGAACTGATATATTTCTTCTTAGTGAAATGACTCGGATTTGGGTATTTTTTCAAAATGTCCATAGATTTACATTAAACTTACAGGGTTTGAAGATAATGAAAGTAGAAAGCATACCTTAAAATGTTACTTACTGAGGTGCTGTAGTTTTTGGGAAATTAGTAAAACAATGTCATGAAAGTATGTTTGTATGCTTAAAATAATTTTCGTCTCATGAGAGGAAAATTATTTTTATGACATTGTTTTACTCATTTACCAAAAACTACAGCACCTCAGCACGTAATATTTTCAGGGAAGCTTTCTACTATCATTATCTTCAAACTGTGTAAGTTAAGTGTGAATCTGTGGACATTGTGTTTTTTGTCTTACAAAAAGTACATACACCCTTTAAAGCTGATTCTAAACCAACTAATTTTGTGTTGCCATTAATTTTACGATTGATTACCTAACAAAATGTCTTCCCTTCCCTGTACAATAAACACTGTCTACCAGTGCCTTCTGAGTTTTGTCTAAAAAATCCATACGCTAAATTTGAACCCGTTACCATTTCAGCTTTCATATTCAAGAGCAGATGTCTTTAATGCTAGACGTCCGAGCATGGACGGTTACGAAAAGCCAACCTGGGCCCAATTTCATAGAGCTGCTTAGCACAAAAATTTGCTTAGCATGAAATTTCTTCCTTTGATAAAAACAAGATTACCAACCAAATTTTTCATTTTTTGCATATTGCTTGTTACAGGTGTTCAGCTGTTGTTTGCTTATCCTGAAAATCACACAGAAATTTGGTTGGTAATCTTGTTTTTATCAAGGCAAAAAATTTAATGCTAAGCAAATTTTGGTGCTTAGCTCTATGCAATTGGGCCCAGTTTCTACATTTTTGATAAAATCTTTTGTTGCCACATTATCTGTGGATATGCAAAAATTATTGTGTGAAATAAGCATAATGAATGTTAATAACAAAATATGTTAGAATGTGTTCTACTAGATTGGAAGAGGATGCATTTTTGCACACCAATGAATGAAAGTAAAAGTGATATATGAAGAATGCTAGTAAATTTATAAAATTAAAAGTATATGCAATACTCTGTCAACATGAAGTGAAGGGCGAATAAAATATATTCCAATTTTCTTTGAAGATTTTGTTTTCCTCTGTACTTTAAAGAAATATATTGTATTTCCATTGATTGAGATTAAATTTGACCTCTAATGTTGTTGCGAAATAATTATAGTGCTTCTTATATAGGGCTCAAATCCATCACTCCAGGCGTTCCAACATTCATTATTTTTCCTACAAAGTATGTGGAGCTTTGTGTATCAGGCCTATTTCTTTCACATAGCACTATGTAATGGTCTACAAAGTGCTGTGGGGCATTATGCAGCCAATCAAACCAGGAACACAGGGCGAACCCCTTCTCCTTATTAGAATAGACCTGTCCATGAGGCTCCGCCCACGATGCACGTGTGTGCAAGAACACGTGAGCCTCTCCATAGAGGAAGGAATATAGATGCCTTTCTGCACAACTCTGCCGCGCACGGCAAGATACGCGCACCCATGTTAGACTTTATTTGTCGGACAGGCGTTGCATTATGATTGGTCAATACGCAATGGGGTGGAGCTTAATGGATCGGTCTATTGCACTGGGCTCTTTTACGTGCATTATACAACACATGAGACCTACATGTATGGCTTTACATCCCATCTGAAGAACAAAGCAGTAATCAATAAGCAATGGACAAAGAAATAATGGTCAAGAGTGTCGCGACTTGGACTCGAAGCCACTCTCTGCTGAACAGAAACACCAGTGCTCGTGTCTGGTGCTCTGATCCGTTCAGCCATGACACACCGTAACTGACATGTGTCAAGATAAAAAGGGGAACCAATTTAAACCGACAGAAAAAAACTAGAGATTTTAGACATTTTGCAAACAAAACAGTCTTCACTCAACATAATTTAGAATGATAACAACAAATTTATTATATCTACACTGATTTTACTTTGCACTGTACATATTTAAAACATAAAATTTTAAAATCCTTCATTCCAGTAGCACCTCTATTTTTTCAAATATTTCATTTTCATAATATTCTTTTGTGAAATATAATAAATACACACATTTTATTAAGTGAAAGGAACATCATCTGTATTTTGGCAGAGAATGGGCATGTTTACACTTCAACAAAAACAGAAAGATGCATATCTTTGAAGAGTGTTTGACATATATTAATTTGATGAATATGCAAAAGAAGTTTACATATATTTTTTAACAAGTTATCGTTCCATGATAAGCTGAAACAGCATCAAGTACTGTACTGGCATAACATTAAAATTATTTTCTTTGTTCAAACATTTTAAATCAATACCTTGGTTGGAAAGTTGTGACATAACAACATTCCACATTTTAACCTTTTTTTTTTGCCAGCCAAAAATACAGATTATTCAACCTTATCCTTAAAAACCTTTACACTTGAAAACAACGTTTTATCACAAAAACACAATATTCTTTTGGGGGGGGGTTCAGCCTGTATCAATGGTTAAAATTAATTTATTTAACTTTCAATCAAAATAATCAACTCCGAATAACTCTTAAACATCAGAATACACTTCTTTGTTCAAGCCACAGTTTTTCAGTCTAAGGTCAGTTTATAATCAAGATTCATATCCTATCACATCGCATCTCTATTTCAGAAATTTTCAAAGTCAATAACTCTATTGATTATGGAAGACAAAACACTACTACAGTCCAATTCCGTTATAATTCCCTCTTTACAACAGGAACATTGTTATTTAAGAGGGCAGCAAAAGCAGAAATGAGTTTCAGAACTTCAGAATGTACTCTTTATGAGCAGAACCTCTGGACTTATAACAGTGCTCTTTATAACAAAGGTTGACAGTATAGCCATAAAATTGAAACATATTTTATCAGACTCAAAGTCAATATTTGAACATCATATCCGTATACACAGTGAGTTATTTTATTCAATTGAACAACAAACGACTGCTGGACTTTTCCAGTTAGTTAGTTGGTCTGACACTATATTCACTGCCTCTGGCCAGTGGTTTGTTGTAAATTTAAAACCCTGTGATCGACTGAAATGCTACATGCCTGTTGCAAACACACTCGCTTTGTAGCTCAACCTCAACCAAATTTTATTTTCATTAAACACTCCCAGATGTACAAAACCAAAGGAGCGTGATATAGTTATAATTTCGGAGGCTAATCATCCTTACTCCCAGCTGAGAAGCTGAATTGTGACAAACGCGGCTACAAAATGTTAGAGAAGCAGGCATGCAAGGGTGCCTAAGGGAGCGTCTCAAAAGTCGGGCACGTTCCTAGCGCAAAAGAACGTTCCTGCGGGCATATGCCCGCAGGATCGCAACATCATGACAAAGTATACGCGGAGCGTTCCAAAAGACCGGTCCTGTGGAACGGACAAAAGCGGCGGGGATACTCTTGTGATCCAAAAAGAACGTTCCTACCGTTCCGACTTTTGAGACGCTCCCTAAGACAGCCAGCCACTACCACCAGTATACACGTACAAACAATGTATGACCATGGAGCACAGCCAGAGATTAAAAATATTAAAATTTTCAGGAGGAATAAAAAACAGGAAAAAACTCTTTTGGCATAGAAGAGTACCAGCGAACAACTATACTTACATGGTCCAAGCCAGGAATCAAACCAGGCGAATGCTTCCAGCACTAGCCACCCATGCCATATGAACATGGTGCAAGGAGCAAATTGTCTAAACACACTTTTGACAGCCGCATCGACAAAGGCAGTGCAAGATCTAAACAAAATGGGGTGGTAAGGGGGAAAAAAAGGGCAGGCTTAAAGTTAAGGGGGGGGAGCATTAACTTTTAAAGTAATTACGTACTGCTGTTCTGAAAAAGAATTGACTAGACTTTCACAAGTACTACTCTTGAGCTGAATAATAAAAAATTATTTGAATTAACTGGGGTAAAATTAAATTTTGGCATTCCGGGGGGCGGGGGGGGGGGGGGGGGGAAACAGGTGGGAATTGGGGAAGAGGAGCGACTGCATAACACATTGCTGTTAAAGTACATGTGTAAATAGAGCAAGCCACTGCAATAGATCCATTTGTTTGTTTGTTTGTTTGTTTCCCTCAAGAGGATATAAACACCAAGCTGGCAACAGCCAATCTCAGTCAAACAAACAATGATTATGAATTGCACAAATCAAGAAATTGTTATCCAGTAACTAGACGACAAAACTTATTCTAGTCACATGAAATTGTGAAATAACAGTTAGCCTGGACTGCAAGACTTGCAGTCTAACCACTGGACTATGGTGACCATCACCAGGTATCCACGTGTTCAACTCTTCAAATGTTTGTAGGTGTCTGTAAATCTTGCATGTCCGCGTCCATACTGTCTCCCTGCCTGGTATCAACTGTCAGCCTTTCATGTACTCTCTTCTTCGCCAGACCCTTAGGTGTTAAAATGGTCTCAGTTTCCATTGGTTCATCTGGGCAGTTTGAACCGCGGCTCTGCTGTCTACTCCTTGGCAGCAAGCCCTCCTGGCTTTCGTCCTCGGCCACGTAACCATCTGGCAACTGATCCGAGAGACTATTCCCTCTGTTCGCCTTACCCAAACTGTCTTTCCTCTTCACCTTATCCACGAACTCCATGAAATCAAAATGCTGCGAGTTGTTCTCCGTCGGGGAGGGGAGCGCACTCGACGTATTGGAAGACGGATTGCTTGTGGATCGACTGTAGAGGGAGCCATCCGATTCGCGACCAAACGACAACGGCGTAGGGAGTACCCTCCGTGGAGTGAAGGTGTTGAGTTGGTAGGATTGGCGTGGGGTGGTGCTCTCTGGGGTCATGGCACCATTCTGCGTAAAGCGTTCCAAGAAATGATCAATCTGCTTGAGGGAGAGGCAATTGTGTAGCGTCTCTAGAGGTAAGATGGACGGTACTTGCATTTGGTGATCGAGTGGTATACCTGTGGTTGGATGATAAGGTCATAGTGAGATTAATATCACTAGGTTCAACTGTGCCATATAACATCTGCCCCAATTCCATGGTGCTGCTTAAGCTGAAGTTTCTGCCGAGCAAATCTTAGGAGACCAGTCACCGGAAATACATATGGATTTGTTTTATTTTATTTATTTTTTTTTATTTGTTGGGGGTGGGGGAGGGGCTTATTCTAAGCATGTTAGCATGTTTATTGTACATGTAGCTACTTTTTGTGCTTAAGCAGCTCTTATGAAATTGGGACCCGTTTTCCACAACTCATTTAAGCATACTAAAAAATTTAATACAAAAACATTCAACAAATATATATTTAAATAATAAACCGCAAGAAAGACTGAAAGGGTAAATTTTAAATGATTTTGGGCTGAACAAAGAAAACTTAGTCTTACCTACCTCTCATAATAACCCCTTACATCAATACTTCTTTCTGAAAACTCTTAAGTCTTTTTCCCTACACAAATGTTACAAATAGAATCTAAACAACCACGAAAAGTAAAACAACATTTTTACAGTTCGATGAACCCGCTACCCCCTCACCCCTCTCCATATTGTAAATGTTCACATCACTGTGTAATAGATGTTAAATTTGCATCGGGGATAAAGAATATTAATTTTGGTTTTTACCCATACACCGATGTGTGTTAGCACTGTATACTCAGTACTTTCCAGAGTCCTGTGAAAAAATATCACAGGCATGTTACTCGGGTGGGATTCGAACCCACGACCCTTGCAATTCTAGAGCAGTGTCTTACCAACTAGACTACCAAGGTTGCCCAGCAGCTAGAGGCAGAAACCAAAATTAATATTCTTTAGCCCTGATGCAAATTTAACATCTATTATATCGTTGCGGTACCCGCTGCCAAAACATAGGATTCGAACTGCCTCTAGCTGCCGGGCAACCTTGGTAGTCTAGTTGGTAAGACACTGCTGTAGAATTGCAAGGGTCGTGGGTTCGAATCCCACCCGAGTAACATGCCTGTGATATTTTTTCACAGGACTCGGGAAAGTACTGAGTATACAGTGCTAACACACATCACTGTGGTTTTACCTTGTGCCGAGAAATGTGATGCTCTTCGAAGCAGCTCTTCCTGACTGACGACCCAGTTAGCATCACCAGGATTCTCCTTGTCAGCTTGGCGGAGGTTAGGGGCACTGTGGACCCCAAGTAACCCCTTGCCACCCTTGTCTGGCTGATGGTCTGAAAAATGGAATGGGTAAAAAGTAGTTGACAACATTTCATTTTTCATGGATGAGATTCCTGAAGATGGCTTGTGGGTCAAGACTTGGATATTACAATTCAGGAGGTCTACTATAGAGTATTATAAGAACTAGAGGGCGCACTGGCCTATATACATGCCCCGTTTGCGCGAAGGCGGCCATTTTCTAAGTTGAACAAACAGGCATTGCTTAGCGTGTGTTTGTGCGGCCATTTTGTAAGTTGACAAAACAGCATCGCGTCAGCGTTCAATAAATACAAACTCCAACGTTTTCTTCATATTCAACACGCGTTCGCGTGACTCCGCCAGAATCCAAATGGAATCCGACGTGGATTCGCGTCGGATTTCTAGGCCTGACTGGAAGGGGATCAAATACAAAGGCAATTTACACCATGTTAACAAGAAGTTAGAGATTCTAACTTTTATTTCCCACTCACATGAGGACTCGAACTGTTTGAAAATTAGTACATCACAAAATTGAATTTGAAATTTCCCCTTCCTCCTTAAGAAGTACTGTTCATGATTTCCTTATCAGAAACATAAAACAACAAAAATAAACCTCCTACCCTTTAATAATGAATCATCATGCTCCGCAATATCCGTCAGTGTATTGAAGCTCGCCCTGGACGGAATAGACGCAGGGCCAGAACTGGGTCGACTACTCTCTTTAATACTGATGCCGACCCTCATACTAGGGGCTTCCATCCTGGCGTCCAGATCCCCACTGGATGTACTCTCTCCCTTCCAATTGTCTTGGTCCAGGGCCGTCTGCGATGACGTCGGGGTGAAGTCGTCCCTGGTGGCGGTGCACTGCGGACTGTCGCTGGTGGTCGTGATATTGCTGAATGTGGAGTCCTCGTCGTTTTCAGAAAGTTGGTCCGTTGGTGACATGTCTCCCTGGTTGCAAGGAAATAGCAACAAGTATTGAATATTCGGTGCAATTCTAGGGCGATATGCGCTACAATGATCACAAGTATCGGGGATCTGACTTTCTGAATGTTTTTGGTGGTTTGGTATGATATCTAGGGTCGGGACATTTAACTGTTTAACAATAAACGAAGACTGAAATATTTCCAAACTTCCTTGATGATTAATTGAAGGCAACAGTATAAGCTTAATTGACTTTCCTTTACTTTGAATTGCGTTTGCATGATTATCTTGCACGCCTGACATGCGGAAGCCAGCTGGTTATAAACACTGGTCATTATCAACCGTTTAAACACACCCACGTGACGTGCTCTCCACCAATAGGAGTAGAGAAACTGTCTGGATTATTTTTGAATGTGTGTTGACAACTGCTCGTTTTACAAAACACCTTAATTCTGATTGGAATAAATTTTGAGATGTTGCTGCGCCGTGTGTCTACCTTTCAATCAAACTTACATCCTTAGAGACAGATCGGTAACCTCCGAATGTAGGAAGACTGTCAAAGTCGCAGCCCTTGGCCCCAGGGCTGAAGTGGAGCTCCACCCGGAACCGTTCATCGGACATCGGTTCTTTACTAGGGTCTTCATACAGCATGAGCACAATCTGTGTCATGTAGTTTAGTTCCTTGACTTCTCCTAGGTATTGCATTGCACGGGCCCACTGGGAGTCACTCATCTCCTGTTTGGGAAAGAACAAATACTAATTCAAACTGTGGATTTTTGTCAGAAGTTGTTCTAT
This sequence comes from Asterias amurensis, assembly GCF_032118995.1. Classification (NCBI taxonomy): domain Eukaryota; kingdom Metazoa; phylum Echinodermata; class Asteroidea; order Forcipulatida; family Asteriidae; genus Asterias; species Asterias amurensis. The sequence continues at coordinate 24,624,589 of NC_092652.1, read as the reverse complement.
AAGCTATCACTCAAATACCACTTCTGGCAAATTACTCAGGCATGCCACTGCCCGTTGAAAAGGAATTTTTTGAAGGCACAACGCAAGTGCGGAGCGAGGCAGCCGAAATTCCACGGGACATGACACCCACAATGGTACCCTAGAAAATGTTGAGGTTTATTATGCTCTAAGGTGCATTGTGAGCATGTACTAGGCTTATTTGTCAGTATTGTAGTTGTAAATTGTTAATGCCAGGCATATACTAGGCTAAAAATTTAAAGCGTCGATTAACTTTTTTTAAATGCGGAGTTCGCGGAAGAGTTGCATGCCTGATTACTTTGCTAAGCAAAAAATAAGCGTTAACTTAAATGAAAGTTTGGCTGGTACCCAGTTTCTGCAAAGAAATATTTGTATGTGCTTACAGGCTTTATGAAGTTGAGCCTAGATTGTTCATGCGATTGAATTTGCTTGGTGCACTACATGTTTGGCAGGGGAGCCGAAATGGTCTAAGAAATAAAGTAAATGGGCCCAGTGATCAGGGATACTGTTGGAGCGCCACGAGCGTCACTGAGTGACAGAATTGAATAAGCCATTATTATTATTATTACAACAGAAATGTAGACAACTCACACTGCAGAGATTGCCGTATCTGAGGCAGGAGAGAAGGGAGTGGATGTGACTCTCACTAGTGAAGTACAGCCTAGTCCTGACATGCCTGTCTGGAGACAGAACCCCCTTGGAGTATTTGGGATTCAGTCTGAATGTTGTTTCCTCCTCGCTGTTGATACGTTGGAGGTCCGCTCTGATCTTACGGAGTAGGGGTGTACAGATGCTTGTGCCGATCTCCAGTTTCTCGTCTGCAGTGATGCCGTATTCCTGTCGGGAGGGAGGAAAACAAAAACATGATTTAAAATAGCCTACATGTAGGTCTTGAATTTTGATTCCTTCGTTTCGTTGAAGGGGCACAGCAATTTTCCTTTGGTAAGGGGCAATTGTTTGAGGAAAATGTATGGATGTGAATATAACATGTTCTTTCTCTAAACAGCTTATCTCTGTACTTGCTTTTTCTCAAAATGTAATTTTTTTTTCAAGTTCGGCTGTTTTGCCAGGGAAGGGCTGAGCAATCTTACCTGTGGTATTATAACATCGGCCAATAGCTGAGCTCCTAGGTAGAGATTACCCATCTCGGTAAACCCTAAGGAGCTGATAATCTTCTCATTATGTAAGAGATCGTACTTGATGCAGTCGTAGATGTCAGGTATCTTGGTGATATCAAACACGCCCAGTTTAGTCTTGAAGTCCTTCTCTAGCTTGGCCCAGCGTCGCAGCATCAGATCCAACGACTCGTTGTGGTATAACATCATCTCTGTCAAGGAGCAACAGGTTTGGTAACCATCACAGGGCCTAATTTCATAGCTGCTACGCACACAAATTTGCTTAGCATGAAATTTCTTCCTTGATAAAAACAGGATTGCCAACCAAATTTCCACGTGATTTTCAGGATAAGCAAACAACAGGTGAATACCAGTATCAAGCAATATGTAACAAATAGAAATTTGGTTGGTAACCCTGTTTTTATTAAGGAAGTAATTTCATGCTAAGCAAATTTGTGTGCTTAGCAGCTCTATATGAAATTGAGCCCTGGTTAAGAAAAGATAAATTGAGGCAACAGGATTTTTGTATGCAAGTCCCCTGACACACAAAGCCTGAAGGCCACTTCAAGGAGTGGGCTACAATTATTTTTTCCAGAGGCCATTGCCACCTACTCCTAGGGCTGAAACAGGGTTACCCCTTTCACAGTCCATACGAATGTAGGCTTGGGTATCTTCAATTCGAAGCCTGGCCGGTAGAGCAGAAAGCACTACCTCCCTAATTGGTAACCACTACAGGATTAAGGTACCAGCGCTCCATTAACTAAGCTATCTACAACCCCGGCCATATCTCGTTGGGACCCCCTGCCCCCTTTCAATGTTGGTTCCAATTGCCGATCGTCTTTAGAGTTACAGTCAACATTGAGCGGGGGGCGGGGGACATTTTCTTTTTTTTTTTGAATGGGAAGTGCACAGGAAATTGTTTTATATAATGGGTGGCCCAAGCATTTTGGCTGGGATTGTAGCCCTAATGTAATACACATGCATGAAGTCACTGATTGTGAAGTTCATGTCAGTGCCGTATCTTCCAGAGAAATATTTATGTTGCAGAATCGCTGTGTCTTAAATTTTATTTAAAGCTTTCCGTATAAAGTTAAGTGCTCAAAATGCCTAACCAAGCGAAACATTTTTTATGGCTTTCAATAAAACACCATATTCGTTGGTTAGACGGTGTGTTTGGTTGTTGGACAGCGCATTTTATAGATGATATGTTTCTTGAAACCTAGAGGATGGGAACAACTTTCTTTTTACAAAAATATGAAGTCTTTTCAATTAGAGAGGCGCATTGGGTGGCATGATTGGCTTGTGCGTAAAGCGCTCGCCTCTCACCAAGGTGACCCCGGTTCGATTCCCGGTCAGGGCCATATGTGAGTTAAGTTGTGCGCTGGTTCTCTGCTGTGCCAAGAGGGTTTTCCAGACTATCCGGTTTTTCTCCCTCAGGAAAAAAATCAAACACTTTCGATCTTGGCTGTGCTCCGTGGTGATAATGGGTTGATGTGGCTGGCAGCTGAATGCGCCCTTGCATGCCTGCTTCTCGAACACGTTGTAGCCGTGTCCTTCACAATTCAGCTCTAGCTGCGAGTAAGGATGATTAGCCCCCCAAGCTATTATTATTATTATTATTGCATTGCCTTCAAATCTCCTCAGATCCTTGAATAGAAGCTGAACAAAATTAAAAAACTAATGTGCCCTCTAAATTCTTTTGGAAGACATTTTCCCATTACCTTCACGTGATTTTTCGTCCTCTAAACACTGTCTGATTTGCTTGGTCATACTCTTCATCAAGTTATAAATCTTCACACACATCTCTGTTGGATTCTCAATGCATGACAAGGAGTGCTGCAGCGACCTACTGCCAGTTGGAGATAGCTGGACAAGAGAAGAAAACATCAAATTAGTTCAGTTGAATTATGTTTTTGCATTAGGCCCACCCACACTCTTCTTTTTTTTTGGTCCTCCTCCAAATGACCATAATGAAATTGAGTTATATGCATGGCTGGAAAGAACACACCAGCAGCAGTAGTTTGGTATATTACTAGCTTTGGGACTGATCGCGTTGCTGAGTTACTCCCGTTTGAAATTAGCCAGTATATCTATTTTTTGTTAAACACGAAATACAAGTGATGTTTAAAACTACCATTTCGCGCAAAAGGATACAAATTAGACTAAAGTATGATCACAAAACTGTTGTATCCATAGCTTTATTGCCTTAAAAAAGTGTTCTGAAGGATTACCATGCAAATATAAATCTTACAAAGTAAAAAAATTGCGTATTGCAATATTGCGTATGGGTGGCCCAAGCATTTTGGCCAGGATTGTTGGGTCAGAATGCTGAATCAATCGTAATCACCTCCTTTTTATCCTCTTCAGTGAAATTATCTTTCTTCCGGAATCGTTCATACAACATCTCCTTCACTCTGTAGAATGAAAGAAATTAAGGAATTAAATCCAGAATTCAAGCTTAGCAAAATATAGGGTACTGTGGTGATAAGACAAGGGCCCAATTTCATGGCTCTGCTTACCGCTGAAATTTGCGTTTACGATTACCAGTCTCCGCTTACATGCAAGCGGCGAATTTCTACGCTAGCTTTGTAAGCGTAGAATGCCTAATAACGTAGTGAACGCATGCGAAGAAGCCGAAATTCCCTGCTAACCCGTGAAATACGCTTGACCTAAACACAGAACTCCCTGCTTCCGTAAGCGCAGGTTCCTTGCTTACGGTAAGCAGAGCCATGAAATTGAACCCAGATGTGTATGTCTACCACCCAAATCAAAGAATGCAGATGTTATAATGTGTTCTGGGCCCAATGTCATAAAGCTATTTAACAGAAAAACTGGCTTACAAAATTTGTTTGCTAAGCAAAAAATTCATTGGGGAACAGTTGCAATGATAGATATTTCATGGAATTTTGAATGGTTCCCTTTTTCTGCTAAGCAGAGTTTTCTGCCCTTAGTGATTTTTGTGCTTACAGGATTGATCAAGCTGTTTACCGCTAAGCACATTCTTGTGATCACTTCAGCAGAAAAAAATGCTAGCTACGACGTGGTTATGGAATAAAATTTCTGCTTACAAATTAGGCCCCGAATAATCAAATATGTATAAGCCAGGAACTGGAAATTAAACAACTGTGACTTTTCCCTACACTGTTGCTCATTAACACAGCTATTCCTTTTAAAATAACAGGTGAAACAGAGCCTCAAAAACTTGGGTTGAGATGAACAACTGATAAGCAACAAACAAATTAAACAATTTTCTGAAACAAATTAGTAACTTGTGTAATGTAAAATGTTACTTGTAACTCTGCTGGGACAAATGGCAAAATGTAATGTAATACAAATATTGGATGTATGTAAGAGAATTGTCCAAAACTATAATCACGAGGTGAAATATGGACTGTTCCAAGTGACTCACCAAGTATTCTGTCACAACGCAGGAACGAAATGTATCCAATATTTGTTTTATATACATAACTCACACATAGATTCTTGTCATTTGAAATTTGTTGACGACTTTATTTCAGAAATCAAAATTGTTCATCGCATAACACATCCTTAACTCAGTGAAACGGGCGGGCAGCAATTATTTTGGAAACAGTGAGCTGCTGTCCAAAAGTTATCCAATATTAATCCATATTGGAAGGGCGCCTGTCCAATATTCAATTTTGGAGCCTCATGGCAGTAAATATATGGCGAAATAATGGATGACGAGCAACATGTGTTTGACCAATCAAATGACAAGGCTCTGTGTGTGTGGAACAAAATAAAATTTATCTATCAGTCGACACCATGAGACCCTAAAATTGTTAGTAAATAAATAACAATGATTTCCCTGTGGCAAGTTGTTGAAGGAATGAAATTTAGCAAATTTGTAGTAATAAAGTTGTCAACATTTAACAATTATTAGTAAATAATTCAAAATGATTTCCCTATCGCAGATTGTTTAAACATGAAATTTGCAAACTTGCAGTAATAAAGTTGTCAACATTTCTGTGGAAACACAGAGGTCAAAAGATGTGTTTAGACTTTAAAAATCTATTTTAAAATTAAAAGCTATTTCTACAGTAGAATCAATACAAATGTTGTGGAAAAATATCTAAAATATAGCAGGCACTTGAATTAAAGGCAGTGGACACTATTGGTAATTGTCAAAGACTAGCCTTCACAGTTGGTGTATCTCAACATATGCATAAAACAACAAACCTGTGAAAACTTGAGCTCAATTGGTCATCAAACTTGCGAGATATTAGTGAAAGAAAAAAACACCCTTGTCACACGAAGTTGTGTGCGTTTAGATGGTTGATTTCGAGACCTCAAGTTCTAAATCTGAGGTCTCGAAATCAAATTCGTGGAAAATTACTTCTTTCTCAAAAACTATGGCACTTCAGAGGGAGCCGTTTCTCACAACCTCTCCCCATTATTTGTCACCAAGAAAGGTTTTATGCTAAAAGTTATTTTGAGTAATTACCAATAGTGTCCACTGCCTTTAACGATAGGCTGGTTTTTTAGGAAGAAGGAAGAGTATCATGCCTTCTTGGGGGTGTAAATACTGGATTGTTATCTTTAAATTTAAGTTCTGCTATGAAATACGACATGATGATGTGGACAATGTCCCCCTGAAACTGAATGCTTGGAATCAGATCTGGATTTATCAATGATTGGTCATGGCAATGGGTGATGAAGTTTATCTTACACTAGGCGATTTTGATCATCGTCAAAGCAGGTTATCAAATTAGTACACACATCATCCACCAAACACCGCTCCAATCTGTGAGAACAATCCATGTCAAAGAAGAGGGGGGGGGGAGTCGTTTATAGCTACGTCAGTTTGGTTTTTGATAACAAGACTCTATGGACCGTAAGCGAAGAAATGTACCGTATGCCAGGGCCTATAATTTCATAGCTCTGCTTACCGTCAGCAAAGAATCGGCGCATGGAATTCCGCACCTACGCAACTGTATTTCACGGGTTAGCCAATTTGGCTGGTGCACGTGCGTACTCCACATTACTAGGCATTCTATGCTTACACAGCTAGAGCCAAGTTTCGGTGCTTGCACGTAAGCTGAGAATGGTGATCGAAAGAGAAACGTCCACCTAAACACACCAATCAGGGCCCACTTTCATGGCTCTGCTAGCCCCCGAAATTCTGAGCACACGATCAACATTTCCGCTTCCTGTGAAAGTGCCAAAGTTCTGCCCTAGCTGTGGAAGCAAAGAATGCCCCAGTGCGAGAGGTATGAACAGCACAAGCAAAAATTCCTGCTAACCTGTGAAGTACCCTTGAAATAAGCAGGGAATTACCTGCTTCTGCAAGCGCCAATTCTTTGTCTACGATAAGCAGGGCCCCTGATTGACATGTTTTAGAAAGATCTAATGGATGTGTGTTTATTAACTTGAGCTAGATGATGATACAAATGTGGAATTTCCATTCTGGAAGGATTGTATAATGTCGTCAACAATCAGTGAAATGAACTGGCCCAATTTCATGGCTCTGCTTGCCGCCAAACTCTGTGTTATGATCACCATTCTCCTTTTACTGTGCAAGCGCCAAATTTCTGCGCTAGCTGTGTAAGCGTGGAATGCCTAGTAACGTGGAGTACACACACGTGCACAAACCAAAATTCCCTGGTAACCCCTGCTATCACTGAAATACGCTTGACATAGGCACACAGAATTTCCTGCTTCTGTAAGCGCAGATTCTTTGCTTACGGTAAGCAGAGCCATGAAGTTGGGACCCGAGTACTCTTCACTTGACAAAAATGTGAACTCATCTACATGACAAAATGAACAAGACAAACCCCTTTCCTTGGTTTGAAAACATAATTCAGCAAAAAGGGGAAATATTTGTGGAGAGAATAAAAAAAACAGAACTGGATGCTGTACAGTGATGTGATTAAGTACCTCTGATGCAGAATGCGAGCTCGAACTTCAATACACAAACTGTTACATCTATGGAACAAAGACACTCATTCATCAAGGCAATTGATTTGAAATCAAAATAATTTGTATGCATTCCGGCAGGGCATTTTTGGCGGGCAAGACGAACTTTATACACGTATATCAACATTGGGGATTAGGTTGCCTTCTACCCCTGTGGACCATGGTTCGAATCCCACCTCAGACCAGAGCCTTGCATGTGGATGGGGTTTCAGTCCCAACCTGATTGCATGGGTTTTTTTTTCTTTTCTTTTCCTCCCACATCGTTTCTTCTTGTTTCCTAATCACCATCCTGTTTTCGGCACTTGCGCTTTTGGATATGTAATAAAATAACTAAATACAATCTTGCCTGCCGAGAAATGCACCCGAATTCATGAGGTTGCTTTTTACATCAACAAGGTGACATCACAACATGGTCAAAAGAAAAACATATCCATCAGGTGTAAAAGTATTAGATTCAGTTAACCATTTTTTTTTTGCAAGATTCAATGAAAACATTCCCTTAGATTGTGAAAAAAATATATTATAAGTTATCACACAAGCGCGAGTGGAATACGGAAAAATATAGCGCTTCTGCGTCCCATATCCAACGAGGCCAAAGGCCGAGTTGGATATGGGACGCAGACGCGCTATATTTTCCGTATTTCCACGAGCGCGCGTGTGATAACGTATTTATCTTCAAGCAAACTTGGCGCGTGACATAGAACACACAATACGCATGGTAGTGATATTAGCCGTGCAATATAGGTTTTTATCACCACTCCATTCTGCCAATCTGATTGGTGGATTAGCGTGTACTTGAAGATAAATATATATATTTGTAGCTTGACTTACTTTCCTTGCAGCGTGACGGAGTCTTTCTCATGATCTAGCAAGCCATTAGTGTTGGCACTCTTCACCATCTGCACCAGGATAGGGGTAAGCTCACCCTCTAAGGCCAACATACCCTGCATCAAGCAACAAAGACAACGGGTAGTAAGTTTCAGGGGCTTGGTTACAGAAGTGAACAGCCACAATCATGGGTATGTAACGTTTTATTACAAAGACAACAAATGAACAATGTATAAATGTTGAGTAAATTTAAATATGATTTTTGGGGTTGAACAAAGAATTGACTAGAGTGGGATTCGAACCAACGACCTCCGGATTAACGTGCCGGCGCTCTACCAACTGAGCTATCTAGCCCTTTATTGGCGGTGTCCCTATTTTGTCAATATCTTTGTTCGGGGGTGCCGGTCAGAAGCCATACAACCGTTAACTGCCGTGTAGCCAGGGATCACACCCAAATTACGATACAACCTGGGAAGCGGCAGCCAGGGGATCACCTTAAGGGGATGCGACATTTTGTTTCAGATATCAATATAAACCAGTCAGTTTCCCTTGTGGTTTATATTTAAATATGTCTCCATACAATCAAGGCCCAACATCATAGAGCTGCTTACTTAACATTCTCTGCAGGATTGCAGTCACAAATTGTACACAAGACCTTGTAGTTGGCTGGTAACCTTATTCTGGTAAGCATAACTTTGTTGTGCTTAGCTACTTTTTGTGCTCAAGCAGCTTTATGAAATGACACTGACCTTTGTAAATGCTGCAGCAGTCATCTGTACCCGCCCTTCATCCGATGCATATATTTTAAGATCGTGACGGTAAGTGCTATGAAGACGCAGTAACCCACAACCAGGGAACCCGGCATACTCCCCTGAATGGAAACAATAATAAATTGTGATTCAACATGGTTTTAATATGTTCTTAACATTAAATTATTCTCAACCATTTCTTTTTTTAAGAAATCGCCTTAAATCACAAGGTGACGGCTACACTTAACTGATTTGGGCTATCAACCAAAATCAACTGCCGCCAGTGGCACATTGTCACCTACTCCTCAGTCCATTTCAGATTTCAGTTACTCCTCAGTCCTCAGTCCTCGGCGGCGGTACCCCTTTTTATGCCTGGCTGGAGAGAAGCAATCAAGATAATGTTTCTTGCTCAAGGACACAAGTGTCACAACTGACCAGGCCAGACTACAGAATTTGAGCCCTAGACCGCTGGGCCACCACTTAGCAGCTAAGTGGCAGAACACTTACAGAGTAAATTTCATTGCTCCCTAAAAATGGAAACCAGCCCAGGGCCCAATTTCATAGAGCTGCCAAGCACGAAAATTTGCTTAGCATGAAATTTCTTCCAGGATTACCAACCAAATTTCCATGTGATTTTTCAGGATAAGCAAACAACAGCTGATTACTAGTAGCAAGCAATATGCAAAAAACAGAAATTTTGTTGGTAATCCTGTTTTTATCAAGAAAGAAATTTCATGCTATGCAAATTATTGTGCTTAGCAGCTCTATGAAATTGGGCCTAGATTTGTATAACAAAGAAACTTAGTTGAAACCTATTGTTCCAAAGTAAAGGGAATGTACACAGAGTCTTCTTACCTTGTCCACCAGGGTATATACAGCGGAAGGCTCTGCCCAGTTCCTCAGCCTGATCACGCCCAGCTGGCGTCAGCTCACCACCCCACTTCAAAATCAGCAACAGGGAAGGATCCGCTTTACAATCTGCAGCCCGACCAAAAAACAAAAGGGTTCAACTTGTAAAATGTTACTAAAAAAACCAGCTTTTGACACTGTACCTTTCACCACAAGGAGAAATAAAACATGTCTTGGTTCCTCTGAAAGAAGCAGATACACATTAGAGCAAAAATTGAAGTTAAACCCAATACTTTTGGCTTACCAGAGAGTGACGTCTTGACATCTTCGGTCTTTAATAACTTGAAGATCATTTCTAAGAAAAACCTTAAGGAGGAATACTTAAAGCAGCAACATGGAATTGAAGCTGTTGTAACCTCATTGTACCTTGGAAACACACTGGGGTTACATGCTGTTAACCCAGGGTTAACCCAGAGTTAACCCAGAGTTAACCCAGAGTTAACACAGAGTTAACCCAGAGTTACCACTTGTTTAATTTTGAGGAATACAAACTTGAAGCAGCAACTTGGAATCGAAGCTGTTGTTACCTCATTGTACCTTGGAAACACACTGGGTTTACATGCCGTTAACCCAGGGTTAACCCAGAGTTAACCCAGAGTTAACCCAGAGTTAACCCAGAGTTAACCCAGAGTTACCATTTGTTTAATTTTGAGGAATACAAGCTTGAAGCAGCAACTTGGAATCGAAGCTTATTGAACCTTGGAAACACACTGGGGTTACATGCGGTTAACCCAGGGTTAACCCAGAGTTAACACAGAGTTAACCCAGAGTTAACCAAGAGTTTTTTCTGTGTGCATTCTATCCCTCTCCCTCTCTCTCTTCATACACTTCACTACTCCTTTCACCATTTCATGTATGATGTGTGGTGTGGTGTCATTTAGCCTTTGAAAAAAAACTCTGCTGGGGTTAAAACATCAGGTCAGGTCATTGACTATTTTTTTGCATTTTCTGTTGAAATCTTGAGAAGTGTGTGGCATATCTGTAATAATTTGAATAGCCCCCCTCTGCAATCTAGTGGTTTTATGGTTTTATCTTTAAGTTTTTCTAGAATTTGAACTTAATAATAAAAGAATGTATATATACCCTGTATATTTAAAAAAGAGAAAGACAAAAAAGAAGGAAAAAAAAGACAAAATCAGATTTCTGGTTTATAAAAGGAGAAATCCCTGTGAAATCCCAAAGAACCTGACCACCACCAAAGTGAAACTGTACCTCATTGCACCTGGGTGGGTTTGAGAGGGAATCGAAGGTGGTTGCCCACCCTTACCTTTAGCAACAATTCCAGACTGATCAAGATCTACATAAAGTAAAATAGGCATCAGGCCTAGACATTAGTCTTAGTTCAAGGTTGTCTAAATAAAATTAGGGTAAAATTCCAATGATCTGGTGAAAAAACAAAGCGTTTGTGGAAAGGAGGTGGTACGCAAGACCCAGAGGGAAAGGAGGCAACCACCGTTATAGATTTTGGGAAAACACAGGAGAACATTAAGGCACAGCAAGGAGGGAAAAAATGGACAGAGAAAGCAAAAAAAACTTTTAGGAGGTACATGTACAGTGAAATATTTCTACCTTTTTAGTAACCCCTAAGGTTTTTTAATCACAGAGCTTTTAGGAACAGCTCTTGAGAAGCAGATCTAAGAGGAGAATTTCTTTGTGGACAAATCAACAGCTGATTTTCTTTCACCAGGCTGACCTAAAAAGTCTGATTTCAGATAAAAGTCTGGCATTTATCCGTAAACATAGACTTTTTTTTAAATGTCATTTGGGAAATGGAATGTCTGATCCAACCACACATAGTTTTGGAGTTAATAAACTCATCCAGAAACAAAATGACTCACACATGCATCCACCCACACATGGTCAATCCACAAATGAATTCATCCACAAACACTACAAAGAAACACATCCCTGTATGATTCCACAGGGGTCGAAATTAAGTGTATTTCCATGGTAGTCAGCAGGGCTAGTGACCAATAATTTTTAGTAGCCCTGATTAGATTTTGGTAGCCCGAAAGACACATTATGTCTCGCGTCACGGCTCAAACTTTACAATACACCAATAACATAGTTCTTTATTGTTTGTGATGATGATTTTTGCATTATTTTTCCACTAGCCTGTCGGGCTATCAAACTGGAAAAATGAGTAGCCCGGCTGTAAATCTGGTAGTCCCGGGCTAGCGGGCTAGTGGCAATTTCGACCCCTGTTCCATCCGCTATCAACTAGTTAACTAATCCACACAAGTTCCATCCACCAATGAATCCATCCATAAACACTGCAAAGTAATCCATCCGAAAACAATTCTGTCCACTATCAACATATGCACTCATCCACATATAGTTCCATCCACAAATGAATCTATCCACACATAAGTTGTTCAGCTATTCACAAATGTATCCATGTATCCATCCAGTGTCCACAAAACGAATACATCCACAAATTAACTCATCCAAAAAGGAATTAATCAACACATAAATCTGTCCACTATCTACAAATAAATCCATCCACACATAAATTCCGACCACTATCTACAAATGAATCCATCCACAAATGAAATCATCCACAAATAAATTGAATTATCTAGACAAAAATGAACTCACATAAAAATCCAACCAAACAAAAGGCACAGCAAACCAACATCAAAAGGGGCGACAAATCCTCTTGGTAAAGTGGAATAATATGCCATTAGTTACTTAGCACTGCAAAGCTTTTTGTGGTTATACTTTTCCAAAATAAGTTCCCCATATCCACAAGGTTAAATATTTTAAAGAAGAACCGAAAAATCAATCTACTTCAAGAGTAAAGAAAAGCACCGCATTTCACACTTATTCTTTTATAATATAGGTTTTCTTGGTCAATTTCGGCAAATGAGCAGCCAATTGAACCATCAAGCTATTCTAATTCGCGCGAAATCGAATGCTACTGAAAAGGGTTATTCGATTTTGTTTTATGATTAGTCAAATATAATGTTGCGTCATTCGATTTAAAAAAATAATTATTCACGATATGCTAAACTGAACAGAGTTCTAAAGGAATTTGACTCGACTCAAAACGAAATTGAATAGCCGAATTCTGAATTTGAAACGCAGTAACAACTGGAGAGGCAAAACAGCTTTAATTCGAACGCATGAAAATAAATCTGACTGCTCATTTGCCGAATTTGACCGAGAAAACCTATAGTAAACACTCTTTGGCGCGCAATCTTCGAGAAAATCTACAAGTCTAACAGCATATATTTTTCTCTCTAACAATACCCAACAATATTCTTTCTTTTTTGTATTTGCAAAACTATAGCTAGTGGCCTGACGTGTTGGACCCTAGCAGAGTCTTACTCGTTTTTGCATTTGTTGAACTTTTCGAGGGTTTTGCCTAAATTAGTAAATCTTTCAAGGCTGCATGGCTTATGTGGTCGTGAGGTTTCTACCCAAGTGCTAAAATAACTGGACTCTCGCCAGTGATCAACTGAGGTTTTCAAGCCCTTCTTTTAAAAATGACAACTCCTTTACCAAGAGGATTGGGATGGTTGCAGACAGGAACGGATTAAATGAACAATGTTTAGAAAGGTTTACTAGGAGGGGAAAAACTCAACAGGCAAAGAAAGAAAAGTCACACACCAGATTTAAAAGATGGACGACGTCTTCGTGAAGGCCCATGGAAGAGGTTTGGCAGAGAGTTTCGAGCCAGAAGCATAAACACTGATCATAAAAGTGGTGAGGGGATTAACATTTTAGTTTGTTTCGGTTAAACTTTATCAAGTAGTTTGAACTTTCAAAAAACAATATTGACAGTTAATGGTTTCTTTAGCTTGCTTGTTTTATAGGCAAAGTAGACCTTTAGTTTTTGGAACTGTTCGATCATTTAATCTTATAAAAATGTAAAAACAATAAACCTAACATGTGAAAACTTTGTTTCGAAAGGTGGTAGCGTTTTTGAGATTGTGCCGAAAATCTGGAAAGCAAATATCCACGCAGGAAGAATTATCAGTAAATGGAACACATCTCAGATTGAAGTGTTTTTGAACCCCTCTCTCTAGAACCACATTCATTTGAGGGGAACTGTTTCGCAAAATGTAACACGTTGTGCTGCCGTGCTTCATACCAAGTCAGTTTTTATGGTCATTCAATTTTGGAGTAATAACCAAAGGTAAACCTTCTCTTGAGAAAAATATTATTTTATTATTTAAAAGAATGGGAAACGAAACGCTGATTTCAAGTGGAGAAAAACTAAATCCCAATCCTCTAGTACTGAAGTCTATTGTCAGAAGAGTTAACAGAGATAACAAATGAGATGTTTTTTATTCCAAATTTGTTTAGTTGCCATACACTATCAAGTAGAATCATGTATTCTATAGTAATCCCACTCAATTATTGTGATTTGATAAACGTTATGCCTAATTGCATTTCAAAGCCACGATAAGCCCAGCAGAGCCGAATCAGAGCCGAATCAAACAAAATCAGGCAAAAACTTGGGTATGGGATTTGGGAGAACGGCAGTCTCATGGGTGTCAAAGCACACGTTGGGGGGAAACAAAGCAACATTTAAGATTTTCGGCCCGGCAAACCGCTTACAAAAAAACAACAAAAACAACATCAACAGGCATGGACTGTTTTAGGCAAGCTGCACATCAAGGCTTAACATTAAAAGGAACCATAATTCTGATCATTAATTAAACAAAATACAAACTCACTCCACACGCCAAAAAAACTAAAGGAAACTAAAAAATTATTTCAAAAGGGGAAGGACCCAATACCAAAGAGACCTGTGCGCAGGTTGATGTTTTTAAAATGAAAAAAATAATGCATTTTAGTTGCAAGACTGAAATAGATGGTACACACAATGTACACATGCTAAATTTAGATATTGTTAAAAAAATCTTCTGAATCTTGCAATTTTGGATAAAGAGTTCGTTTGATGTGAGCTATAATAAGCAAGGATTGTAATTTGGTGAGCAAATTGAATTGATTTTGGTATTATGTGTGATATTTTGCTTGAAGGAAAAACATTAAAATTACTCGAAGAAATGCACAAAAAAGTTCCCTTTACTTGATGACTTTGCGCACATCCTTTGTCAAAACCACTCGCAGAAGATTCATCCTACTGTAGGTCCGGACCTCGAACTAAATTGAGCTATATTCGGAAGACTTCACTAAGATTTTCACTTGTAAACAGCCCAAATGTTGTTGTCCCTCTCACACAAAGTTCAATTTGTAAAATTTCACAACACTGTTAAAATTAACTTGCTGTCATGTGAAAATGGCTAATTTAAAGTGTTTTCTGTTAGCTACCCCACACATTATGTATCTACAAGCACTATGTCTGTCATAGCATGCATTCTCTGTGACTAGTGTTTATTATTATGCCAGTCTAGTGACAAAATCAAACCTTGCTAGTCTCCACTGCTATGAGTGTCAGCTTAGTTGCTCATTCAGTGAGTCTACAGCATTCTAGTAAGATCTACACTTACCACTGTGACTAACTGGGGCTCAGTAGAATAGCTACATGTACACTGACTTATTGTTAACCAGGGCCCAATTTCATAGAGCTGCTAAGCACAAACATTTGCTTAGCATGAAATTTATGTCTTGATGAAAACAGGATTACCAACCGTATTTACACATGATTTTCTGGATAAGCAAACAACAGCTGAATACCAGTAACAAGCAATATGCAACAAATTAAAATTTGGTTGGTAAACCAAACAAATTGTATTATTTATCCCAGATTGAAAGTTAACATCCATTAAATTGTGGTTTATTGTTAAAAAGAAAAACCCACCCCTATTCTTAAAAGTTACACTTGGGCATGCGCTTGTGCTTGCATATGGACACACAGAACAACACAGCAACATAAACACTACAAATCCACACCAATGTTCCCCTCAAAACGTAAAATCAACATTTTGATTTTGTCACCGCACTAAAAATGACCGATAAACAGGGTTGATGAAAAGGATCAGAATGCTTTTGTTTCTTAAACCACAGCCAGGGGTGAGAGTGAGTAGGGAGGGGGTCAAAGTTCAAAGAGCTTCATAGCAAACAGAAATGTGCTTAACGGAATATCTGCACAACAAAATCATTCCCTGGTACCAGGTAAGCGTCCTATCATATCTACATCTATGGCTGGTTGCGGTTTCTCTATAGACTGTGCAAGTCTCGCCCGCACCGGAGCGAGAAAACACGACAACTGAAGAACTTAATTTTTTTATGAATCAAATCTTTGCTTTAATTTTTTTCTTAATGCCGAATCTGAACAACAAAAATACCCATTAGAGCTTGTTTAAATTAGTTTTAGCTTTTTAAACTAATACACAATTATCGGTTAAAGTCTATGTATAGACAAAAGTAAAACTCTGGGACAAGGATGTTTGTTTGATCTTAAATGTTTTGAAACCCCTTTTGTAAATCTACGCCCGAATGTGAAACTACTGAAAGCTGGTTTATACGCGGATGCACGATGGTCGCAAGGGCGTTAGATAAACGCGTGACGCATTTTAAAGAGGAAGCCGACGCCTAAGCGACCAATGAAAAGGCTTTCCACCCCGCACGGCCAAAACAAGCGTCTGCGTAAGTTTCTTGATCGGAGATGGGCACAAATTCTTAATTTTTTACAAGTAACCTGACCTGAGGTCAAGTTTAAATATCGGTTTTTCTTCGTTATTATGTTGACTTAATTTTTACGTTTATATATGTTGTTAATTAGTATTACATTTTTAACAACATATGTCATTTTTATGGTCATAAACTATATTAAACTAAAGCAGTGGGCGAAACAAAATCTCCCCAACGTAAAACTCCATAAGGTTGGGACCACAATGGTCCCGGAAGTTCAAATCTGCGCGAGACTTGCACAGTCTATTGGAGCAGGCTTTTTCCGGTTTCTAAGAGCTCATTGAATAAGAATACAAAGCAATACTTAAAGCCTTGGAGGGAGGGGGGAGGAGGAAGGGAACAAAATTGTGAGTTGAAGTTGGGGGAGGGGAAACCAGTAGCTGTAAACCGAGAGAACTTGTAACCCACCTGAGGATGCTGTGATAGACAGAAGGGGGAGAGAAGATAAGAGTTGAGAAACAGGAATGAACAGTGACATGTATTGAGCCCCTTGCACGACGCAGAACGCACCTCCGCGTCTACCATTTTCAGCCATTTTGGGAGTCAAAGCCCTCTGTGTACATTTTGACGGCCAAATTTGTGTACAGCACAAGAAGTCAAAAGACCTTCTTGCATTGACGCACACAAATCTACTGTCAGCCCCATGGTCTGCCAGTTTTGGAGTCAATTTTGCAAGTGAAGATATGGTGCTTGTCTTGCTGCTCGCACATTGCCTTCCGTTCAAACCGCACAGTACCAACACACAGGCGATATTTGACTCCCAATATAGCCGATCAAGGTTTAACATGGGTGATGAAGCCAGGTGAATTGGGCCCATACACTCACAGTACTAGTACAAGACACAACAAAATACTACACGTACATTGTACAACAAGGGCTCCATTTCATAGAGCTGCTTAAGCACAAAAATTACGCTTACCAGAAAAAGGTTACCAGCCAAACAACCATGTCTCAAGTACAATTTTGGACTGGTATCCTGCTCTTTCCGCAATAGCAAAAAATTGTGAAGCCATATTTTCTGCTTTTAAAAGCAGCTCTTAGAACTAGGCCCAGGGGTCGATTTCACAAAGCAATAAAATTCATCGCAAGACAATTTTTCAGTATCACCATAGTAATTTGTATTGTGACATCACCATTTTCATAGCAACTACGATTGATTTGCAGTTACGATCAATCTTAGATCTTTGTGAAATCGGCCCCAGATTATGCTGTAACCGAACAGTCAGCTGTAGCAACGACTGTTGCTAAGAATGTTGCTAAAGGACGTTCTATACTTCATGGCATTATGACACGGAAATCCAGCCGAAGTCGTAGCTCTAGCAGCTGATTCAGACACGGTCTAACACTCTTTCACCCTTTGCAACTCTTGTCTAAATGTAACCGTACTTCACTACTCCCAACAGGGAATTAAAGGGGGAAAACAAACTCATGGCTAAGCATTCCCATATAACTTATTACAGTATTTACAAGCTGTAATTCTGAAGAAAAAAAACCTTTCCAGTTATTCTGCCTTGTTGATAAAATATTTGCAGTGGGATATGAACAAATCATTGAGTCAGTTCAAAATCAATGCAAGCATACATGTAGTTCTTCATCAACAACATTTCAGAAGATGGGTGGGAACCAATAACGAGGATTAAGGCTAAACGAGGATCATGTGTAGAGTTGCCGAAGTACAGATTACATTCCATCTATTCTCCTCCAAGTCTGGCGTTTACGTTCTAATTTAAAGACTTTATAATTTGTTATTTATTCTAATCACCCCATGCCAAATTATATTTCATGATATCCCTTGTGAACAAAAATCAACAAGAAAGCAGGGCTGTATGCTTCGTTTTTGAAAGGGCAAGGGCACCAAGGCATTTTCTTCTTGGTAAAGGGCACTCTATGATGAAATTGCAAATTTATACTGAAGCATTTTAAGGGCACCAAGGCAATAACCAGGGGACATGGAGGCAATCGCCTTCGTTGCCTCCGTGAAGTACCAGGCCTGAGAAAGCAATAAGTTAAAGACGTGCCAATTGGAAGCTTGATGCAGCGTGCAACATCAAGTGCTACCCAAACTTTAGTTTATGATATATTTTCCGGATGATGTTTTGTCTTTGTACCCATACATGTATATGTTTTTTATGTAAGTAAGTGTTGTGAAGTCTGTTGGTGTGTTTGTTTATTTGTTCGTTTTTTGTCTGTCGGTAGGTACGGGAACAAAAGCCTTGCTTCACCCTATGCCTAGATGCTGTCCTGTTTGTGATTATTTACTCAACTTCCGTGTAAATTGTTATTGTCTTTACTACGTCTGTGGTTTTTGCCATTATTTATTCATTATCATGTATATTAACTTTAACGATGTACACAAATGTAACTTTATGGCAACATTAAAAAAAATGTATTGAAATAATATAAACAAATCATTGCAATTATCATTAAAATGTTGCATGGACAAACAGAGTCTAAAGAAAAAGCCTAACTCCTTGAACATTTTTGAGCTTCTACTTGTAAGTTCATCAATTTATGGCCAAAGGGGAGAAAAATAGCCATGGAAAATCCTTGGCACACCCTAGGGAAATTTGGGTACTGGCCCAGCACAGTTTAGAACTTCCCTTAAGTCACATTGACAAGGGGTCTACCTTAAGCTCAGGATGAAATCTTATTTCCACTTATTTGTTTATAGTTTTGGTCTTGCCAAGTTCAGGACAAACTTCTTCGAAAATATTCAACAGATGTCTGTTACGTCGTGGTTTTTTTTTATCAAGCATTTCTTAAAGTTTACATTTACATAAGTTCAAACACTCCTACTAGGAAGCTTCACGCCAAGGAGCTGAAAACAACCTAAAGGTGATTGGACAGCAAAAGGCAATGTATATAAGAAGAAAAGATGAAGATATGCTAGGAACAAAGCAGTGTTTTGTACGAGCAGAAAATGCAGAATTTAATGAATAAAATTTAACTGTATTTACCACATGAGGTTGCTTTCAACTGCAAATTTCCTTGCATATTACCATTTTATTTATTTTGACTGCCTGTGTGTTATTTTTTTTTCTCAATAACAAAATAACTTTACAAGCATAAAAACTAGAAGGAAAAAAGTTTCTATTTTTTTTTTTTGCATTATATTTAGTCCCGACACGCCCTCATATGGTCAACAATACTTAAATGGTAGTTTTCCTTGCTTCTCTGAATTGAAATAGACAAAGACAAGTCATTCAACTACTTTCGAGAAGAATGATTTCAAAATATTTTCAAAAATTAAATCTCAACTACACCATAATTTTGTAAAAGTAGACAAAGTGTGATGCAGGATGCCAGAAACCAGGCACTTCCTGCCAAAGTTCAGAAAGAAGGGAACAAATGGTAAAATACTGTTTGGCGACGCATAACTTGTTGAACTTTCTACCAGGAAGACAAAATACATACGTTGGTCACCTTCATAAGTCAATTCATACTCCACACAAATGCAGAATAAAACTGTTTCATCATGGATATGAACAATTTGACATCATCACTTCACAGGCAACTATTCACTCAAGTTGTTTTGCTGCAAAATTCCATTTATAACAGTAAAGGGCCCACTTTCATAGAGCTGCTTAAGCAGACAATTTAGCTTAAACAACTCCTGCTTAGCAGAAATTAGCAGGATACCAGTCAGAAACGATGCATAAGGCATTGTATATTGGCTGGTAACCTTACTCTGGTAAGCATAATTCTGTTGTGCTTAGCTTACTTTTGTGCTTAAGCAGCTCTATGTAATTGCGCCCAGTTTCCTTCACATTTGCAATTGCATGGAGTATGAATCCCGTCTGAAACTCCCAGATTCAGCTAAATGTCTTGTAGTATCCTTACCTTCTTCGCTACTGGAGTGGCGTGGCTGGCCGTGGGGTTGATATTTAAACTGCACCTTGCGGTTGATGCCTGAGAAGTGGCCATACATCTCCAAGACGGCCTTGAGTTGTTCCAATTTGGACTGCCTCTCCTCTATCTCCAACCTATAAAATGTAGACATCGAAAGTTGATGTGAGAATTAAAGGACCGGGGTGGGTTTCACAAAGAATTAAGACTTGTCTTATCTTAAGTTAGGACAAGTTACCCATCTTAACTTAGGACTAGCGTTAAGTTTTTAAAAACTTCTAGACTAGCCCTTACTTTGGACTATCTTTTTGAAAATTGACCCCAGCACACGTTTGGTAATTCCTCAAAATGTATATTAGTATAAAACATTGTAAGAAACAACTCCATCTGAAGTAACTAGTTACCTGAGAACAGGTAATTTCTCACTAAAATTTGTGCAGCAAGGGTGTAACTCCGATGACCAATTGACAAACATTTTCACAGGTTTGTTGTTTATGCATGTGAAAATACTGGGGTCGATTTCACAAAGAGTTAGGAATTGTCTTATCTCGAGTTAGGACGTGTAACTCTTCCTAACTTAGGATTAATTATAAGGTCTGCATGCTACAGTGCGGGGTTGGGACTCGTCCTAAGTCCTAAGATTAATCTTTAAGTTAGGAAGGGTTTTGTGAAATCAACGGCTGGTCTCTAACAATTACCAAATGTGTCAAGTACCTGTAAGTACATGTAGTAGACACCAAGGAATTGATGTTGAGGCCAGTGACTTTAAAGGTTATTTAAAGGTTGTTTAGAAAACTTTCTACCAAACAAGTCTGGCTGTCTTGTGTTTTTTTCAACTGAATAATGTTCATGGCAACATTATTATGCTCTGCTAGGAAGCAACATTGGTACTGGCTGCGCAATCGTGTTAAGCAGTCTGTGTTTTGTTTGTTTTTGTAATGTTTTTTGGTATGACAATGGTCTTGAAAAAAGTGTTCCGGTCCAATAAAAATTGTCTTGTTAGTTTATCTACAAAATTGACGAAAGACCTTGTTCCTGCTATTACCTGACACGATGTTTCTGTCTCTTTAGCTCTTCCAGTAGATACCTAGCCACGTCTAATACTTCCTGTAGCTGCTTGGGACGTTTCAGTTTAATCTTGCCTTTGTCAAAGCCGCCGTACTTCTCAAATACTTTGAAAAACCTTGAAAGATCAAAAAGTAAGAAAATTCGGACTCTGTCGTCAGAACAATCGATTATACATTACATTTTACTCAACACTACTGTACATTTAAAATACTCAATAATTTTAATTTTAGTCTGCTATTTTGTGGAGTCAGAAAGTTGGTTGGTTTAAATGACGGATCGTTTTAGTTCACAAAATAAAAAGGAAAACCACACAGTTTTGAGGCATATTTGTGTGGATCTTCATATTCTACTTTTAACACGTTTTTCCAACTATATTCATGTCACAACATATGCTTTTAAACGCTTTTTATAGTTAGCTCAAAACACCCAATCCAAGGATATCAGATATAAGCCGATCACCACACAGTACTTTCACTTGTAACCCATTTCTGCTACGCAAGAGTTTTCTGTGATTAACAAATTTATACAAAAATGGTCACAGCTTGTTGGGAGTCAAACAACTTACTTAGGGTGTTTAACCTCCATCTTCATTTTCTGTTTCGGTGTACGGTCGCCATGACGAATAACAGCTATCACACAACGCAGTTCCATCCTTTGGAAATAGAACATAAAAGTCATTTTCAAAAAGTTAAACAAGTAGTTTACTAGAGCGAGATTTGACCCTGTGACCCCCGGACTAATGTGCCTGAGCTATCTAGCCCTAATGTTGATGGTCTTCCTATTCTAGTCAATATCTTTGTTCAGGGTACCAGTCAGAATCCATTCAGGGTACCAGTCAGAATCCATTGTATCTTTGTACCAGGGTACCAGTCAGAATCCATTCAGGGTACCAGTCAGAATCCATTAAACCTGTTACTGGGTTCATAATGTTGATTGGAATTGGTAGAAACAGTTTAACAGAAGTCACAAGCTCCGTTGAACTGTTTAGGAAAATTAACGTAAATACAGAACTCCAAAACAGTACCCATGGAAACATGCCGAGCGTACTTACACAGTTCCAGATGTAGTAGGAACGTAAGGTATCTCCTCCTCCATTGTAAACATTTGCCAAGGGATGTTATACTTGGGAGCCAATTCTCTCATCACAAGATTCCTAAATAAATAAAAAGTTTATTAGAGTAGTATTTCTAAAGGTTAGACATCATTATACTTTGTTTTTCCCAATAGATTTGTCAAGAAAGTGGGGAAACAACTGCAAACAAAAGACGTTTTTTGATGTAATATCTCTAACGATAAGACATTACACTTTGTTTAAAGAAGGGCTCTACGGTCAAATTCCATTTTACAATATATACAGCTTCTCATGAAAGTGGGGAAACATCAACAAGTCACTTCACAACTTCACACAGTATTTTGGCACTGTCATTACAGTACTTCTTTAACTTACCCCAGTACTTAAGCAAAGTAAAAAAGTACTGTGACTTTGTATTATGGCACTGTCATCATAATACTGCTTGTAACCTACCCTAGTACTTTAGCACAGTAATAGTACTTCTAGTAACTTACACTGATAGTTTAGCAAAGTAAGGTAGTACTTACTGTGACTTAGTACTTTGTCCCTGTCATTTTAGTACTTCTTGTAACTTATCCATAGTACCTATGTAAGCAATACTTTTTACACTTACCCTAGTATTTTGGCACAGTCATCGTAGTACTTCTTTGAATTCTTGACGAAGCTGAATCCGTTTACGTCACACACGTAGGATTTACCATTGGCTCTCAACAAATCAAAACCACACACAGATTGCTGAAACAAGAGACAAATCTTTGTATCAATGGTATATTTTGCGAATGTATAATTCTATATGATGTCGTCCTTGCTCAAATGATCCCAACAGTCCCTTTTTAGCATTGTGACAAATGGCTGTATTTTTTTGAGATCCCAGAAGAAAAAATATAACAAAAAGTTACGGGAAAAGGCAGTAGCAATTAATGTGCAAAACTGTGTTTTCATAAAACTGAGCGTAAAATTTTGATGCTGCTCGTAAGTCATCATTTAAAGTTTAAAATCTGTATGGGAATGGAAAAAGTTGTCTTTAGGATAATTGTATATGTAGCAACAATAAGGTTACACTAATGCCAAATTTGTATTGTCATGACCTGTTTTTATTGCTCAGAGCCGTTAGTTATTGGAAAAAGTTCTTTTAGTGCCTGGAAGAAAGGCGTAGAGCCTTACACCCTTCTGCAGGATAAACAAAAATATCTCTTAAGTCATGGACAAATTCAAAGAAAGCCCAGTAACAATTACTAAACACAATCTACTTTATATTATAGTGACCTACCTTGAAGGCAAGGCAGACCTTTCGTGCAATAAGTTTCTCATGGTTGCTAAGGATGACTGGGTACCTGACTTCTTTTCCTTCACTGTCCCTCTCCACCTTCCCATCAAGGGCAGGTGACTTCCTGGCCTCAGCATGGGCGTAGTCTGGTCCCACTGTGTACACCTAATAAGAAGAATTTAAACATATTATGGCTTTTTAAGTGATTGTCTAGCCGAACTGTAACTAGAGTCCAAAGGTAGGGCCCTCGTTCGGTTTTTGTCAACAAATTGACCACAGCTCAACTTGTCTGCACTATTTGTTGTAAATTTGTGGCATCAAAACTCGTATCACTTTCGCATTTGCAGGAAGTTTGAACCAGGCCTAATGGATTTCAAAAATGGCATTATGCATGAGACTTGCACCTATTCTTTATTCTATATTTTAAACTTGCCTTGACATCGGTTCCATCTGTGGGCATGAATTCTTCATAGATGTAGGAACCTTTTTGGCGCAGCACGTTCACTTGGGAGTAAAAACTACTGCGACTTCCTATCTGAAACAAGAGGGAAAACATCATCAAAAATACAAAAACTGTTACAATATTTTCACCAAGATCATGGATTCTTCATGACAGCAAGGTGACAGCAGTTGCAAACCAAATATCCGGCCGCAGCATTTACAAACAAACACCCTGATATTTGAATCAACAAAACCCACCCTGTTTTGGAGATCTTAAAAAACTTTAATAGTACCCTTAACATCTTTAAACCAGTGGGGTTTTCATAGAAATTACACAAACAATTCTAGGGTCATTGCCAAAATTTGACCCGAACTTTAAATCTTGCTGAAATTTGGCAGATGCAGATAGACAGGCTTATGAGTAGAGACTACAACTCACCTTTCTAAACAACCTCTGACTGCCACCACCGGCTGACGAGGGGTAGTAGATATAGATATTGTGATCCTCTGCCGACACCGGTTTCTCAACAAATGGTTTTTGGAAGACATGACCACAGATCTCTATTTGGTCGTCAGACTCATTGATCATATTCTCTGTGTATGGACAGAAGACAGAGGGCAGTCAGGAGAAAGCGAAATGTGAAGCAAGAATCAGATCAAGTGATGAGTGTTTCAAAAGATTAATTTGGATTTGAAACTTTGCATGGTGGGAGTGTGAGGTTTGCGGAAGCACCATGTGTAAGGCCTAGGCCTGGGCGAATTGTTCGAATATCCGGTTAATGGCGAATAGGTTTTCCTATCCGTAACCGCGAATGCCTTTTTTTTCTTAACCGGATATCCGCATAGGGCGCGAATACCTATTTACAAACCGGATAATTCTGTAATTACAACCGAGTAACCGGATATTCTTTAATATCCGAATATCCGCGGACGTCGGGCGACAACTGATATGAATGTTTTGTCTGAATCCTTATGAAACTTCTATTAAGACAGCATAAAACAGCATATATTAAGTATTTAACTATGCTCACCTCCGTGAAGAGTTCAAACAATGACATTTCTGACGTAATTTGTTCAAAGATTACAAAAGTTTTCCTTCACGTAGAGTCAATCACGATCAAAAGAAAAAGCAAATCGCCATCTTTAAATTAGATCCGGTCATTTTTATGAATGAACCGAGTGACACTGTCTAAAACTAATATCAATCCGCCCAAAAGATCTCATTCACAAACGAACAGCGCCCTCTAGCGGCAAAAAAAATTTTTTTTATTTTTTTTAAACAGCGCCCTCTAGCGGCGAAAAAACTATTCGAATATCCGGTTAATTTCGGATAGTTGGCCAGCGGTATCCGAATAACAAAATTTCACTATTCGCCCAGCACTAGTAAGGCCGTGTCAAAATCGGTGTCTAAAGCTACAGCTGTTGCTAAGGCGTGTTGCCAAGGACATCATATACCTCAATTACCTTGATGCATGATGTAGTCATAGCTGTAGCCGCCAATTCCGACACAACTTAAATCTCTTTTGAGTAGTGGTTGACAACTCAACGTTTCGATCAGTATTCTCTGATCATCTTGTTCAATCAGTAAGTACCGATACTAAATGTCTGCTACTATTTTATTAAGTTTTTTTGTGAAATTTATTCTTTGTATTCTCAGTATGATTATGTTAAATACACTGGACACCTTTGGTAATTGTCAAAGACCAGTCTACTCACTTGGTGTATCTCAACATATGCACAAAGTAACAAATCTGTGAAAATTTGAACTCAATTGGTTGTCGAAAATGCGAGAAGATAATGGAAGAAAAAACACCATTGTCACAGAAGTTGTGTGGTTTCAGATGCTTGATTTCAAAATCTAATTCCGAGATCTCGAAATCAAACTCAAATATTTTAGTGGAAAATTAACACGTACTTCTTTCTCGAAAACTTATGTTACTTTCCCAGGGGAGCCGTTTCTCACAACGTTTTATACTATACAACAGCTTTCCATTGCTTGGTACCAAGCAAGTTTTCATCCTAACAATTATTTTGAGTAATTACCAATAGTGTCTAGTACCTTTAATACACATAAGAGGACTGCTTTTTCAAAGTTCTTACCAGCATTCTCTTTATCCCGGTCGAAGAAGACAAAGCGAGGCGCAGCGATCCCTTGTTCATATAAAATTCTGTACACTTTCCTCCTTTAATACACGATATCAAACAAAGCTTGGTAAACAAAATACATAGGAGACATATTTTTGTACAGTTGACTAAGGCAGAAAATACTGCTTAACAATTTTCTGCTTAGCAGAAATATGAGCACGATACCAGTCACATGTGGTACATGTGTTGTTGTGTTTTGTGTTTTGATGACCGGTAACCTTATCCTGGTAAGTAATTATAATTTTGGCGTTAGCATGATACACAATTGTAGAAAAACAGGGTCACAAGCACTGTCATTATTCATACCGGCTGAAGTCAGATTTCAAGCCAATTTGATTGAATGCATCATACTTTTCAATGTGTAAGGGTGCTCTCAATAGTATTTTTATCACTTCCGGGGGTTTACACGATTCGTCCTGCACAGTTTTAATCGGCCTTCTGCCACTTTTGTTGCGCTGTAGTTTTAAGTTGCTTTAGAGGTGGGTTGTAACGGCTCCTTAAAATGTCTTATTGTCCGTGATGGATATGATGTCTGTGGTGGTAATGTGTTCCAGTCTTTCATATCTGTTTTGGGTATGAATGATATACCCCTGGAAGTAGTACAAATTAGTTTGAGAGCGCCCTCGCGCGGTCAAAAATATGGCGCATTCATTCTGTAAAAAAATAATTAACCAGCGCAACATACCTATCAAGAAGGTTATACTGTGCTTCCAGGTCGTTAATCACCAACGGCTTCCGCAGCTTGGCATAGTCAATAGCCTTCTCCAGTGGAAAACCCTGCGAGAAAAACGAGACCAAACAATCGCAGATGGGCCACTCTTCCACCGGGTCGTTCAAGATGACCTCCTCCTTGAAGATGATGATCTCAATGTGTTCAAAAATCTCCAGTCGGGTGAGAATCTCTCGCATGGGCTTGGAGCTAGACTTCTTGGCCATGGCGCAGATCCCGATGGTCCCCTTGATGGTCACCTCACTGGTGTCCCAGCCCGGTATCATGTTCATGTCGAGCTCTTCCTGTTTTTTAATTGATCATAAAACGATTGATTACAAACAATGTCAAGATCACCGAGACGTACTTTTGGCACAAATCAAATAATTTAAACATACTCCCTGCAACAAACTTTACTTTACTTTGGGTTGAACAAAGACAAATTGACTAGAGCAGGACTTGAACACAGGCCTTGAACTACGCTCTTAAAGGGGCACAGCAATTTTCCTCAGGTCGGGGGCACCTCAATGGGGAAAATGTAAGTTTGTATTGGAACCTTATAGAGGGTACAACAAAACCCAGGGCACCACAGCAATAGACCCTTCCCATGAAATATGTAAATTGCACATAGCGCATGCGCACTAACGTTTTGGTTGGCAAAATGAGGGAACATCGCGCTGTTTTGTACACGGCTAATGGGTGCGTGACACAGACGCGATTGCGCGTCTGCTTAGTGCACAACTCTATGGTGTTTGCCAACCAACAGGGTCTGTACGCATGCGTGAATGTACTTAGCATATTTCATGGGAAGGGTCCATTGCTGTGGGTGCCGTTGGTTAGTTGTGAACATGCGATGATGCGACTTCCGGATTATCATGCGAACGCTGTACCAACTGAGCTATCCAGCCTTAATGTTGGCCGTCTCCCTATTTTGCCACTTCCCAGGTTGTATCATAAATGATCCCTGGTTATATAGCAGTCACAGGTTGAATGGCTTCTGATTGGTACTCCTTAACAAAGATGTTCAAGTCCTGCTATAGCAAATTTTTCTTTGTTCAACCCCAAATTAATGTTGAAATTTACCCAGTCAGGTTCCCTTGTGGTTTACTAAAGTGTTGTTAAGTTACCTTACAACCAGAACCAATGAAGTGAAACCAATGGCACTGTGCACCTTCAGTGTGTAATGCTTAGTTCCGAATATCCACATTTATTGCTATGAAAATAATAAGACATAATAGGGTGCCTAATAATAATAATAATAATGTCAGAAGCAATTTGATACGCCCTCCATGCTGTGATAATGCGTTATACCAAAAAAAAAATTATAATTATTATTATTATTTATCGTGCCAACGCTGTACCAACTGAGCTATCCAGACCTAATGTCTCCCTATTTTGCCACTTCCCAGGTTGTATCATAAATGATCCCTGGTTATAGTAAAAACATGAGTAAACTCCAACTTTGGCACACATGTTTTTATGGTACATTGTTAACAACAGTGTTCGTACACAAAAAATCAACTTCTGCTTTGCATTCGTTTCCCATGAAGTACAATGGCGTGCACTGATTGTTAAACAAGACACTTTGTACCTGTGAAGAAACTCTGGAGAAATGACAAAATCTACACGCGATATTAAATAGAGTTGACTTTGCCTACTTGGCTGTTGCTAATAGCATAGAACCTTTGTAACAAAAATATTGCTGTTCTCAATGCCATCGCCACCAAATTGTTATACATTGAATCAAGCTTCTGATGAACATTGAACAAACCCCAGTCACCATGTGTTAGTTTCTGTACACTTACAATATACCGTGTTGTGTAACAGCCAAGTGAACATGAAGCAGAGCTTCAAACATTACCACAATCAGGGAGATATTTTCCAATCAACATACATGTAGTTATAATGTTCAGAGAAAATGTTTCCATAATCAGGGAGATTTTTCATTTTATTTTTCATCAGAAGGTAAGATTAAATTATTTTCAGGGAACTTTCTGCAGAATCAGTGAGAGTTGTCAGTTCTGCAAAAGTAGAAACGGCTGTAGACCATTATTCTTCCAGCTTGTGAAGATCATGTAATGATTATGAACCTGTGATTTCCAAAGTTGACATACATCTAAGAACCAGACGTGCACAGCTCAGATTTGAACACAGCTCAATGGAAGATTAAAAGGTGCACATCAAAAGGGCCCAATTCCAAAAAGCTGTTTAGCAGAAGATTCTGCTTAGCAAATTCCTGTGATAAGCAAGAACCAGTCACAGCAATAGTAATCTACAGTAGTTTGGCTGGTAACCTAGTTTTGCTAAGCAAGAGTTACCTGTGCTATCTTACCACGCTTAATGGAATTGGGCCCTGGTGGCAATAAATAAGTTCACTTTCTCGCAATAGAAATGTGTAGTATTTTGCACGCCAGATTTTGCCTTGGAATGAAATTATGTCACTCTTTAAGTAAACAAGAGCCACACTTGCTGAGCAAAGAAAATCTTGCTTAGCAGAAACTGGTTACCAGCCTAAATTCCATAAAGTTTGCATTGTTGCAACTAAGGCCCAACTTATTTGTTGCTTCTAAGCAAAGAAATCTGCTAAGCAGTATTTTCTGAAGCAGCTTTATAAAATAGAGCCCCAACTAATTTGTTGCCTAGCAAAGAAATCTGCTAAGCAGTATTTTCTGCTTAGCAGCTTTATGACTCTGCCCGGTGACAAAGTCCATTGCAAAGTCCACTGATATGGGCAGATATGTAGCATACAATGCAAACTGATATTATTGTGCATGGTAGCCGCATGACCTTGACACATGCAGTTCATTGACATCGGGTCAAAATGATAAGAACTCATCATTTAGTTACAAATAAAATCCTGCACTGTAATTTCATAAAACCATTGTTCAAACCTTCTCCCATCCAGTGCAAATAACGAATGTTGCTTAAAGGAACACGTTGCCTTGGATCGGACAAGTTGGTCTATGAAAAGCGTTTGAAACCGTTTGTTATAAAATGCATATGGTTAGAAAGATGTTTTAAATGTAAAATATAATGCTCCACACAAGTATTACTCAAAATTGCACGGTTTTCAATTTACGACGCGAACTAACACGGTCGGCCATTTATGGGAGTCAAACTTTTGACCCCCATAAATGGCCGACCGTGTTTGTCGACAGGGTAAAGCAAAAACCATGCAATTTCGAGGCATATTTGTGTAGATCATTGTATTCTACTTTTACAACATCTTTCTAACCATACCGATTTTATAACAAACGGTTACACAGCGCTTTTCAAAGACCAACTCGGCCGATCCAAGGCAACGTGTTTCTTTAATTAAAGCATGATATTTATGCGCTAAGCTGTGGATAAATGTCCTCATGATATTATGAAAAAAAAACTGGCTCTGCGACTGTGACAGAAGATTGTGTCGCCTCTGAAGATCCTTTCTGCACAAACATGTGCGGTGAATAGACATTATCACAAAATATACTTGGTACGCTGTAGGCGTTGAATGAGGTGCGTGCTGGTCTAGCTTGATACAGCGCTTAAGTTTGACTAGTTAGACCAGCTGAACCTTGTTCAACAGTTAGTGCTTGTGCAATGGGTATTTGCAAAAAGGTCTTTTGAGTAGACATTTATTGTGATAGCACCCTCTTTTGAATCAACTTCCACCAGCCCTTGTTAAAGGCAGTGGACACTATTGGTAATTAATCAAACTAATTATGAGCATAAAACCTTACTTAGTAACAAGTAATGGGGAGCTGTTAATAGTATAAAACTCTGTGAGAAATGGCTCCCTCTGAAGTAACATAGTTTTGCCCGATTTATCAATGTGGAAACAACGAGTTAGACATTCCCTTTGAATCAGACCAAATGAACCAACTGTGCAAGTTATCTGAGTGCAAGCTGTTAATCTTAATTTTGAATGTCATTAGGCTGCTTAAATGCTATTTGATTTTTAGCAAGTAAATTGTGCGCAAGCAAGAATGTTAGAGAGGCATTGTGTGAATTGCCTTGTCTGAACGACAAGAAAATACCAATTAAGTTTCTTCACAACACTTTAAACGGATTTTTTTTTTTTTTTTCAAAACAGAAATATTTTTTGTAGAATAGCACCCAAAAAACACCCAGAATTTGATTTCCCAAATTTCATTTCACCCAATGATGTGTATGACCCGTTAAAAAATGAAAGCATGCCAGCTTGCATTTGAGGTTTACATCACTACCTGACACTCATCCAATGGAAGATGAGGCTGAAACAGGCTAACGCTCAAACTAGGGGTAGACACTTTTCTCCTAAAACATGTCCTCCATGTTGGTAGATGATTACTTTCCACCAATAATGGGAGAACCCCCGAGAAAGAGTGAGCTCTTCTGTCTCGTCCTCGTTTCTTTTGCGATTTGTCATTCATCTTTCTCAACACCTAAAGATGTTTAAAACATGTAAAAATGTAGGACAAACAAATGCGGGTTATCCCAAACATATGTGGATATATATTTGACTTTAAATTTACTTAATTAGGGGGATTACATTCAATTAAAAGGGAAAATACGTGTGGTAATATCTCCTAAAAATAATGTTTTTACCATAAAACAAAATTTACCATAAACAAATTAATGTCGTTTTGTCATTTTTGTCAGAGCAGGCCTGATATTTCAGGGAGGCAACAAAGGCGTTTGCCTCCTTTCCCCCTGGTCATTGCCTTGTTAGTGCATTTGAAATATTCCAGTAACAAAAATTAATTTCCTCAAAGGGTGCCCTTTACCAAGGAGAAAATGCCTTGGTGCCTTCGCCCTTTCAAAAACTGCAGCATGTTCCTTACTTTATGATGACACTAAGAATGGAAGTTTTGGTACAAAGATAGTTCTAATGCAGGGCAACATTGATTTTAAACACAAAAGAATTTGTAAAAGAAATAGTTTTGCAAGGAACTTGAAAGGGAAATCAATCCCAAAATTATGAAGACAGAAATTATTTTCTTGGCCTATGGTTATTATAATAATCATGCTGACTTATGCACTTTCAAGTCCAGGGTAATCACTTCACAAGTTATGTTATAATGCACCCATGTTATTCGATTTCAAGGAGTTGTTTACTTTCAACACACGGAATTCAACTTGCATTCTTGAAGTCACAACCCTCGTCACACACATGGCAGATGGCAACAAGTGCTCGAAGTAAACAAATCAACCCTTGAACAACGAGCAAGAAGGCATACAAGCGTTACAACGGCTCATTGTTAATGAAAATACATTCATTGAAACAACAATCAGAGGATCGTCAGTAACAACAGGGTAGGCCTGTCGTGTGCCGAGCGGTTTACCAGACCGAAGCTCTGGTGCTATCAGCAGCAGAGTGTGGGTTTGAATCCCGATCTGGCATGTCTGGACACTGGCATTACTGGTTGGAAAGAGTAGTGTTTTCTGCTCTATCAGCCAGGCACCTAGTGGATTAGTTGCAATAATCTCCTCCAGACGGCCGAAGTACGGGTCAGTTGGAGAGTTATGTAATCGCAATTTAATACTAGTTGATGATGATGAAGTTGCTGATTATACAACCAAAACTGCCATTTTGACACGACTCGCTATCTCTGGCTGCTGAGCAGTGAGCTGAGCTCTGTAAACACTAAAAAAGATTGTATTGTATTTTGTACTTCTAGCTACTTCTACTTCAATCATTGGCATAGTCCTTCAGTCAGAATATAAACGCCAAGGATAGCTGCTTATGTGCTGTGCCAAGTGTTGCAGGTGCATTTTATTGTAAGTTGCAGTAGTATTCTTTTTGCCTATTCTTTTTGTTTTACAATCCTCTTGCTTCGTCTTGATGGTGATGTCGGTTATCTGTGCAAAGCAACTGGCGCCTACAAAAGTAAAACATAGGCCTACACTACACTAGCTACAGTCTACACAAACAATTTTCAGTCACGTCAACAATCACTAAAAAAAAACATTTTGAACAATTAATTATTGGTTATAATGATAAACAGCACCGATAGTCGTACCTTGTTACAGCATGGAAGGGAGAATATCTTCAGAGGGTCGAATTCATTTACAATAAAATGTCTAAGAATGTCTCATAATCATGACGGTCGACACTTGCCTTTTCATTAATCAAAATGTAGGGTACAAAAAGTCGGTACGAACTTGTTCTTTTTTACACGTACATCACGTCGTACATGCTATAGTGTACATGTACACATGTACTGCGCACACACATTCGGTCGGTGACCCCGTTTTTTTTAGCCAGAAAACCAACAGCGCCCTCTTCGTCATACTGGTCATTAGTCCAAACTTTTTTGTGCACACGGGGGGAAGGTCGCTTGCCGCCTCGCGGGGAAGTCCCGCCGGAGATTCTGTCTCCAAAACAATGAGAAATTAAAGCGCGCTGAAGGACGATTATGATTTCGAGAGAAAAAAATCCCCATAAAAGAGAAGTACGAATGTGTTAACTTTACAGAAACACAAATTGCCGACGGGTCCGTTGTGAAAGCCATTGGATCCTTTCGGTACAGAAAAAAAATTAAGATTTACACAGATTAAAATTTACAACAGAATTTAAAACAGATTAAGATTAAAACACAGATTTACAAATTATTTACAGAAGGTGATGGTGAAAGACTTCTCTTGAAATATTAGTCCATGAAATGCTTTACTTTTTGAGAAAACAGTAAAACAATATAAATTCTCGTCAGCGAGAATTACGGATTTATTTTAAACACATGTCATTACAGGGCGAAACGCGCGGAAACAGGAATGGGTTTTCCCGTTATTTTCTCCCGACTCCCCGACTCTGATGACCGATTGAGCCTAAATTTTCACAGGTTTGTTGTTTTACATAAGTTGTGATACCCGGGGTCTGGGCCTTGGACAATACTGTTTACCGAAAGTGAATAATGGCTTTAAACATAGCAACTCATGAACTCATCTTCGACATTATCCGAAACGGAACTGCCGACATGCGACCTAGATGTAGGCCTATTGGCCATTTCGTCATACTCGAGGAGATGGGACTAGTTAAACTCTAAGGATTTGAGGCAGTAGCAAAGATACTATAGTCAAAGCTATACACACATGGTGTTACCGCAAACCAAACTTAATTCCCGGGCTCAGGACCCGCGGAGGCGAGTCAATTTATTCTGACGCGCGTGGAGGTTTTAGACCGCCACACGAAACGCATTTTGCAAGATGTCACTGATGGGAAACGTGTTTCATGGACTGTGTTGAAACATTCCTCGAAAAATCGACTTAGTCAAAACAAATTCCTTCTCCGAACTTTATCTTTGTGCAGAGTTTAATCCCTTAATTATTTCCCTTTTTTCAGACTCGTGATGACCGTTTAACATGTTGGATGAAAGGTGAAAACAACAAACATCGTAGAAACCCTAATTACATCTGTCAAAATGTTGTAACGGTTTGAAAAACACCAATGGATCGAATTCTTACACAATGTGGATGTCGCTACTGATTTTCAACAAAACCATTGCAACAAAACTGTGACACAAAAACATTTGGACACAACACCATTGTGAAACAAAAACACAATGTAGTCCAGGATTACATGTGTATTTATACCCCCCCCCCCCCCCCACCATTTCAATTAATATTGTATAACGCAAAAACAGTAATGCCCTATTATTATTTTGTTTAAACAATTATTCAGTTTCTTCATGTATGACCTTTGTGCAATCTGTGTTTTTTTTTCTTCTTCTTGGGCTGAATAGGTAGGATTATCCAGTGTCCCCTTTCATCTGTAACCCAAACCAAGAGAAGGCCTACAACAATTGGAGCAGATACGAAAAAATAGACAATCCAGAAGCCTCGACAATAAAAGCATCGATCTCCCTTGGGTTTGGATTAGGCCTATAAGGGCTTAATTCTTGTGACAAAACATTTCGCTAATTGTTCTTATTTTGAAGCATACTGAAGGCTACCAAGCATCACCTCACCCATCACAGAAGAAGGCATCTAGAATTAAATCACGCATCTAGAATTAAATCACGCATTCCAACATGTCTTCGCCACAACTTAGGCTCTTCATGTCA
The DNA here is from genome assembly GCF_032118995.1 of Asterias amurensis. NCBI lineage: Eukaryota > Metazoa > Echinodermata > Asteroidea > Forcipulatida > Asteriidae > Asterias > Asterias amurensis. The sequence goes on along the minus strand of NC_092652.1, from coordinate 24,589,858 downwards.
GATTTTTGTCAGATAATGTGAACACAATATTTTCATCAAAATTAATTGCAAATTTATTTTGATCTATAGGTTATTATTACACCCCACCGAGATTATGTCTGTGATTTTTTTCCACAGAGCTCGGGAGAGTACTGAGTATTTCAGTGAACACACATCGGTGAGTAAAACCAAACCTGATATTCTTTTAGGCCTCAATCTACAAAAAGTACAACTGTACTGTATTTATTACATCCATCGTCGTAAATACCATCATTGCCTAATTTTATAATAACAACAATGTGTGCAGACAACTGTCAAAAAATGAGGAACATCATTTCTTTCAACAGAGGGTCATCGGCCAAAGCATGGAGTGAGGTTTCTGTACACGGTATTTCTCTATCCCTCCAAAAATAATAGTATGGAAATCGGGAGATTGCGTAACAGCGAAAGTTCGGTCTGGTGGAGTTGCTGAATGTCTAATTTGCATACGGGTATAAAATAGACTGTCGCCGTTTGACAGGCAGCATTTAGCAACCTGTTCCATCCAACACCAGTCACACTTCACGTCTAGCGTTGGATAAGACAAAGCAATTGAAAAAGCCCGCGAACAAACCATAACATCACTCTTGTTTGCTTCGCCATCTTTCTCCTGAAAACACACACGTGAACCACCTGGAAATCTCTCCTCCTCACTAGAAGAGCCTTGCAGAGCCCTTGGTTCACGACAGGACTGAGATATGAGTGATCCGATCTTGCAATTTCAGGCCATGAATCCACAAATGGTGAGGCTAAGATGATTTGTAGCAAAGTGTACTAAATTGGTCTTGCCAAAGATTATTGTCTTGCCTTGGGCCTTTAAAGGGAATGTTTAGTACGGCGATCTAAAAACGATCAAAATCTAAACTCGGGCGTAAACAAACTAATCTTGTGAGATCTAGGCCCGCTCTGTAATGCTTTTCTATTCCCAGGTTCCTGTAAATAATTTTTTTTTTTTATATTACCCGGCCCTACATTGTTTTTGTTTGATATTTTCTCCACATATAGAATTGTGCACATGGTTACTTTAAGGTAGGCCTGCTTTCCATTAAACCCCACCAATTCAGTATGGCGGCATGTTAATCTTTAGAGAACCAGCAGCAATCGTGAAAATTCGTCGACTGAATAGTCTTCATTCTAGAGGGCGCTAAAACAGTCCACCGTCCGTTAAATAACAGTTCTATTCCTTGGCAAGCACGTGCTATCATTGAGTACACAATAACGTACGCTCTTGGGACGCATTGCATGCAATGTACACTATACATAACAAGAACTCATTGCACACGTGGGCATCGGAGTCGGACCATCATCACTCACGTCTCGTCATATCAATGATATTATCATTGTTATTCAGTACAAAACAGCCTCAGAACGATGTCGTGATAGCATTATGTGTGTTTTTCGTCAAATCGTCTCTTGAATAAGTAATTGCCTCACTTTTAGACCGTGAAAGGTAAATCGATCATTGTGAACATAATATATTTTTTTTCCAGACGCATAACGGAGGTGGGTTGTACACCGAAGGGCGAACCCCTAGTCGCACTGAGAAGAAGGTTCGTTTTGAGGCAGCCCCTGGTTCACGAGGGGGTAGCGGTGGTGGCCTGACGTTCACTAACACCAATCTTCAAGCCACGACTTCCGCCGGTACAGGAGTTACGTGCAGCACCATCGATAACACTCCTTTTACGAGCTCGATCGGGGCTTCACCATCCGCAGCTGTGACCAATTTCAACAACAATTCGGAGCTTTTTCGTCAGATAAACGCCTTGCTGGAGAACTCACTGGATTTGAATAGCATCTGCATGAACCAGCAAAAGGCCGCTACTTGCCCAGGGGGCGTGTCTGGACTGTCGTCCCCAGGAGGCACTGGATTCGGTGGGCCTGGCCAGCCAGCAGGAGGCAACGGGAGTGTCAATCCCCTGCATGGACTCTTGCCTCCCCCGGGTCTACAACAACAAGCAGAAAGAAATGATCCTGGTGAGTCTCATCTTCATAAAGGCGAAAAATGGCATACTGGCCGAATAATAATATTATAATAATAATAAATAAAAACTTGTATTATTAAAATGCGCAATACATATCCACCCCGCTGGGTGTTGTTTTAGGCACATTAAAACCAAAAACAGAAGGAAAAAAGACAGACCTTGAAAACCTGTGTGACATAAGATAAGTTTTTACTTTTACTTAGAAGAGTGAATTTTGTGGTAGAAAATTAGAATTGGTCATTGGCATTTGTAAACAAAAAAATTTGTATCAAAAGTGCTCGCTAAGGGCCTACTATGCGAGTGTGACAGTGTGACAGTGAGTGTCCGCTTTCTTTAGTTGAAGCTTGGGTAGGACGTGGATGGAAAGATTTAAGTGGATCGCCAGCTGTTGACCTACTATATAATTATTTGCATATAATAAATAAGGTCATTTTGTTGCTATTGTGCTTTAAAATGCGTGCGTGGGGGGGGGTGTATATAGACTATGGAAGTGGTGTTGATGATCGAGGGAGCAGTAAGAGGAGGGGGGAAAGGGGGAGGAGCAGTTAGGATAGATTTCTTTTATGAATTTTTGTGTGATAAAGTGGATGTCGATCGATTTTGTTTACTGAACATCAGATTGGCCATTACATTAGCCAAGTGTTTTCTTTCGCTGTCTTACACCTCTGTGGACCCCGGTTCACATCCCACCTCAGACTAGAGTTTTGTATGGGGATTGGGTACTGATTGTTAGGCTTGTCCCTGTTCGGTCAGGGCTATTTATTTCCCACAGCTAAAACTGAACATTTCTTTTTGTTTTCTATCCATCCTGTTATTGGAGCTAATGTGCTGTAGGGTGTGCAAAATAAATAAACAAAATGCAAAATGCAGTGATTAAAATGAATACACCAGTTTATTTTATATATTTTTTTTTGATATAATCTAGAAAATTACTGATGCTTTTATTTAAGCTGCAACTCAGTAATATTCACAACATTTTTTTGTTGTGCAAGGAAGACATCAGGCTTGTTTTTCATCTTTCAGAGGTCAAGCTTTTTCTCATTTCTCTAAGAGGGTACTTCTAAAGTCTATATATGGGAAACTTTTGAAGGGGCACCAAGCAAGGCCAGAACCCAGGGGCGATAGAGCCCATAGAGTAGAGGCCATGGCATGAAAGGACTCGAGTAATTCCTGGCCTGAGACATGAGTAGACCTAATGAAGACGAACATGATTTTTCACATGTCTCAATTAGAAAATGACTGATTAGTGATTGACAAGTCATTTTTTTCAACAGAATCCTTGCCTTAAACTTACTAGAATTTAGTTTTTAAGTCCTTCCAATATCCAAGTTGTTGCATATTTAACTCAGTACCAGACTTCTATGTGCTGTTTTGAAATGCACACTCGGCCTTTTAGCGGTTGCAAGGTTAATTCTCTTCACTGATAAACCGTAGAGCTACTCTATGGATAAATCTAGTATGGGGAATATAAATCACAGCATGCATTAGTGGCCCAGTCATTTTGTGGGTTCACACATTAAATAGGTAGATCTTTTAACAATGCCTTTTATGCAAGGTTTGATCAGAGCAGACATAACAGTGATAGAAGATTGAGTGTGTGTATAGTGCTGCTTGATGAATAGTGGGTTTAACTATGAATGGTTGAGGACGTCTTTTTAGGTACTTCTGAGAAAGGACCATTGGGAATAATAACACCAATTTGGCACAAAATTTCAATCATAATGAAATTAATGAAACTTCTGAAGGCTGATAGATTCTATACAGCAATATTTTGAGAATGTGAAAGAATTTCAGAATTGTCACTGCAATAATATAGTTATAATATGGCCCGATTTTGCAATCCTAGCAGAGTCTTGGAGAAATAGAATTAGCTGGTGCAAACTGCTTTAACCTAAAGGACCTATGGTATAAATGCAAACCGTAAATTCAGGCTGGGACCTATGGTATAAATGCAAACCGTAAATTCAGGCTGTGGAAATTCATTCTTGTCATAAACCTGTCCCATTAAAAAACAAAAATATGAAATTTGCTGAGTGAGAAAATTAGGAATTTGTTTGGGCATGTCCTTAAAAGTTCACACAATCCCTTTTAACATGGTGATAAAAATCACAAGTTAATCTTGTTGAGTTGTTTACGCCTTCTTGGCATCCAAAAAGTATTAAATTCTTAATCCGTTTATTAGCAGCTTAGCAGTGAGCACCGAAGTGTTAAATTCTGGTTTTTGTGTGAGTGGTTTTAAAAATTTGCCAGCAGCACTGTAATTCTTTTGCATTTCCTCTCACTGTAGGCCCCATACTATTGTAGCTTTATTGAAGTTTTTCAGTCACAACTCCAAACTGAAACACAATTGACTAAAAGGTAAACCCTGGTCGAAGGAAGTACGGTCAGATAATGAATCCGGAGGGCACCCAGTTCTTGTTCACTTCCCAGCTTAGCCTGCTGAGTGTATCCCGTCACCAGGTTTTGGAGAAGAAAAAAAAGCTCAGATTTTCTTTGAAGTTGGTATAAAAGTCCCTGGGGTATATTTATTTTGTGCTTGTAAATTGGAGGGTAATCTTCTAAACTGCAACAGTCAAACTTTTGAGGTTGTTGAAATGGATGTGCCTGCTGGTGTGAAAGGTGAAGGGGATGTGATGTTTGAGGGGGGGGGGGGTACTGCATTTGCCAAGGCAAAACATTAATAGGTTAGCTGTAAAGGACAGATTTATGAATTGCAGTTTTTAAGGGTACTAAGTAATTTCAGCACAGGTGTACCATTGTTGTCCTAATATAAAAAAAAAACAATAAAAAAACATTTATCTGACAGAAATGCTATTAAATTGTCTCCATAATAACGTTTACAGCCTGACAGGCGATTTTCAGCCATCTGCTTTGAATTCTGAATGACACTTCCATTGGTGTAGTTTAAAAAACTTATTTTTTTAAATGGATAAAAGTGAAGAGTTACACATTTTGGGTGATGAACTTAGTTGCCCAAAGTAAATTTCCGATGCGCTGCCTTGCCGAAAAGATTAATTAGCTTGAATTTGTTTAAATTGTTTTCAGACATGATACTACTATTGGAATATTGAATGCCACTCTCATTGATGCCATTTAAAAACTTATCCTTTTGAATTGATAAAAGTGAAGATTTTTACGTGTTTGGGTTTTTGTTTGTGGTACTTAGTTCCCAAATTAAGTCCTACAATAATTTTCCTCAATGCAAGTTTTGCCCTCAGTGTCTGCTGCACAGCTGCAACGGTGAATTAGCTTGAATTTGTTGTTAAAAATTGTTTCATATAGTACCAGTTCATTTCTAATAAGGCAAAAAAGACAGTTGGCGTCAGCAGTATCTTTTCAGTTTTATAGACAGAAATGGAAAGCAACCATGCATGACATTTATGCAAGTATTTATGAGTTCTATCACAGTGTCTGGAGACAGTGTTCTATTTATTAGGAAAATAAACTTTTATTGGGGTTGTTTTGCTCTTTTTTTATGGCACTTGGAATCTCATGCTTTTCTGCCTGCAAACCAACTAAATTTCGTAAAAATGATACATTTCTGAGTTGTCATCACTTTAGTTCTTTTGGGTTGAACAAATAAGTATTTACCATAGTGGGACTTGAACCTGTGACCTCTGGATTATCGTGCCGATGTCGACATTCTACAAACTGAGCTGACTGATGGCAACACGTTGTATCGGAGGTTGCAGATTCAAGTTTTGCTTTAAATGGTCAATATTTTCATTGTTCAACCCAAATTTGTTTAGAAATTTACCCAGTAAGTTTCCATTGTGGTTTAATAATTGATATTTAAAAAAATATATTGAAAACCAGTTTTAGTCCTTGTGAATTTGAAAAAACAAGTTGTCTGCTGCTGTTACATTTTTTCCATTTTTTTTTTTCATTCTCACCAACAGGTAATGTACTAAACTTCTTGCTGCCAAAAACGCCAACCAAGCCCTTGTCTGGTTTCCCCAGCGAGATGACCACTCAGAATTTTGGACCCGTCTCCCCGATATCGCCAAACAGCCTGCCTCTCTCTCCGTCCGGCTTCCCGCCATTTCTTGCAAATGCCGTCAAGTCACCGCTGTCCTCTCCGACCTGGAGCAGCTACTCGCTCTGCAGCAACCCCAAGGATGCGCTCACCCTCTCCAATATAGACAAATACCTGAGCGGTGCCTTGCAGCAGCAGCAGCATCATCAAATGATGATGCAGCAACAGCATCAGCAAATGCAGATGCAAATGCACCACAACCTGCAGTCGAGCCCCGTCCCGAGCTTGACCTCACCGGAGATAAACCGTACAGGGGGATACCGCAACTTTGGCGGGAGCGTAAGCAGTCCTGGGTCATCCGATTCGTCCAGTATCTGGGAGCATGTCTTTTCGCCGATTGACGGGCCAGGTAGTCACACTCGAAGCTCAAGTCCGACGGACTCGGACACCAGTGGAATAAGCTCGACATCGGCGAGCTCTGGTGAACCCCTGGCTGAGGGACTCTCAGAAATGATGGTAAGAATGTTTTTATTTCATTTTCTGAAATGAATTTCGAAAAAAACCCAATTTATTGCAAAGCCTCAAAATTCTATCATTGGTGGGACTGCTTTATGTGTCTCTCTCACCGTTCTTTCTTTCTTTTTTCTTTTTTTACTTCTTCTTTAGGTTTTTTTAGATCAAAATTACATGCTTGTTTTTTAGGTCATTACCAAACCATGTCATTACCTTGAACATGATTGTTCTGAAGAACATTAGGCCAACGCCTTGACAAAGACCAAGTTTTGGAAATTGGTCATCAGTTGATGATGTATTTCCACATTTAGGGCCTATTGGAATGAGTCCAAGAAGTTGGTATCAGTTTTGTCTTATTGACAATGCAATAAAGCGGGCTAATTCTTGTTGCTAGATACTAATGCCTTTTTCCTGCCAGTTGGAAGTAGCTGATAGTTGGTTGTAAATCAGTGGTTAAAAAATTCATACAGATACACTCCTTTAGCATTACAGAAACATTTCAAGAACCGAGTTTGTGAAATTAAAGAACAAATATACAAACAAGTTCATCAAAATGGGTGGTTAGACTGGCTCTGGCAATAAAATGCTTATATTGAAAAATTTCATCCAAAATTTTAACAATTCCATTAGGAAATATTGATAGGAATTTTGTAACATTAGATTTCAGTCATTGCAGTGGCCTACGAAGCAATGACCTGTGGATGTAGAGACCTGGGGAGCATTGACCTGTGACACGCTGACTTATAAATGGACCTTTCTCACGGTGCAGCCATCTTCATTTTCCCCCATTGATAACAATGTAACCAAACCGAGGCTAGGGAAGAACAAAATAGTCTGGTGCCTATTCACATTCATTATTGTTATTCCAGGCCTGATATTTCACGGTGGCCAACGAAGGCGATTGCCTCGGTGCCCCCTGGTCATTGCCTTGGTGCCCTTCAAATGCTTTAGTAGAAATTTACAATTTTCTCATAGGGTGCCCTTTACCAAAGAGAAAATGCCTTGGTGCCCTTGCCCTTTTAAAAATGAAGCATACAGGCCTGTTATTCGATACAAGGACTGTGACCAAGATGAAAAAGGTTTGAAGTGACAGGGGATATTGTCTCAGGCATCAAGCCTTTTGGCAAATAAAAGGCCTAATAACTGTAGAATATTATTAGTAGGGCATCTAGACTAAAACTCATTCATTTCGTTGACTGAAGTAAAGACAAAAATTCATTTAGAGACCCATTCATTTCTGTAAAATTTCACCATTCTCAGACATGACTAATAATTTTGAGTTTCTCATTCAATTCCCTCTTGTAAACCCCCCCCCCCCAAAAAAAAATGAAACAGAAATTATTTTGTTTTGTTTTGTTTTGGAAATTACGTGCAGTAAGTTAACGTGGAAAACATTTGAAAATGTCAATTGCTCAATTCGGGACATGACCTTTTTTTGTTGAGTGGATGTTTGTTAAAGATACTCCAGCTATTTGTGGCCGCTTTGGGCATTTTGGTTCAAACTGTTTCTTGCTGTTATTGTCTGTACAGGGTTAAAGAAGCACACTAATTGCAAACTAAATGGTTGACTGCTTTGACTGATTACATAGGGCTTCCATACTAAATCATAGAGAGTTGTTCGTTTTCGACGATGTATGGTTCTGTGACGAACAATTTGTAGTTTTCAGCCAAACGTTATCGTTTTAGCACAACGCAGAATCATCTCAAGTACTGTCATAGAAACTTAAAGGGCCGACCATCCTCAAAGCCCTGTAGGTTTGTAAGTCTGCAAATAGGGTTCAAGACACACCCCTTACAGAAATGCCCTTGCCACACCCCCTGATAGTGCCCCAAAATGAATTGAAACCCTCAATGTGTATGGGTCAGGGATTCTTTGGTAAAATAAACAACTGGGTGTGATCCAAGTTTAATGAGTTAATGTTGAAAGACAATTGTCACATTAGTTATTTATCCAATTATTGCAATTCATATTCTCTGTCTGCAATCCATTTGATGTGCTGGCAGTCTGCACTTTGTACATTAAATCATTCAACACGGTTAATAATCTTCGCCTTTGTAAAATATTAACAAATTGTTGCAAAATTCTAGACAAATCCTTGGAATGGTGCAAAAAAACTTGTTACCAACTTTTCAAAGTATTGGAGGGTAAACATGAATGTCTGGAACATTACAGAATTGGTTTTTGCTCACAAAACAGTTTGTGGCAGTGTAAGCATTTTATGTAATCCACCATATACATAAACTGACAAACCTGAAGAAGTTTTAGATCGATCGCCATCTGGGTCACGAGAGAATAGTGAAAAACCGATTACAAATTTTGCATTGCATCAATGCCAAAATATAAATGAATAAAACGCTCACTGAGCGATAAACTCCAAACGCAAAGTTAGATTATTTATTTCTCATCAAATATGACATTTCAGACAGAAATATTTCAAGGGATGTTTTCTACTATCATCATCATTAGACCATGTAAGTTTTAATAAATCTGTGATCTTCACGATTTTTGTTTCTTACCAATTCTGTAACGTTCCTTTAAACAAAAAAGCAGGTACAAGAATATTTTGGCCGATCAACAAAAAAGTAGTCAATTTTTTTTTTTAATGTTAATTTCACAAAAATCATCAAGATAATAAAACATTGATAATGATGCTCCAAAGTGCACATGAGGGCATTTAAAACCAGACAAAAACCAAGTACAAAACATTCTGCAGAAGTCATTTTAATTTAGAATCACTTGGCAAAAATTCAAAAATTTGGATCAACTTTCCTGACATTGTGAAATCTTGTGATGTCGCAACCATAACTAATTGGTAAATTAACCTGCATGCAAACGCAGAGGGAAAAATTCCCCTAGTGCCAGTTTCTCATTGACTATTAACTAGCTTTAAAGCCACTCAACATAATTTTTAATAGAATTGTTCATAATAAATTGAACTTAAATTATCTGGCACATAGAAATTTAATTATGCGCATAAAATAAAAACGAAAATCAATAACAAAAGCAGCTGTTTTCTATTGATGTTAAAAATATATGTTTTTTTTCTTTTAACCATAAAGTATAATATTAAAGTTACTAGTTATGGTCAAACATTGGTTAACCCCACAATTTTGTACAAGGGTCATTTCTATCAGAAGCCTCCTTAAGCATCCTGCGAAATTATTTTTGTGTGGAATACCCCCATTGACAAGAAATATGTTAAAGTATTTCGAGAAAAAAAATGGAAAATCAAAAACATCAAGGTCAAGTTTTGGAGATTCAATTGGTTCATTATTTTATGAATGCAATTGGTTCCCATTGTCATAAACGGATTTGAAACTCTCGATGAAAATACTGTCACAGTAAACAGGATATTCGGCTAAGTTGTATAATATATCCTTCTTGATTATTTTGCATGTAAACCAGCAAAACATTGCCATTTGAAGTCAATCTATTAGCTTAATACCCTATATTTTAAAAAGAAGATTACAATGTTTTATATTATTGAGACCTCAAAATCAAAATTGACATTGAACGCTAATATATTGGAAGGTTCTTGAATAGATTAAGCTGGGCCATTTTGGAAATTTGTTCTTCTTTAGTCCAAAATATCTTACAAAGATGTTGTTATGGTCTGTGAATTATTCATACACATGAAGCTGTTTTTTTCGTTTTTTTTAAATAAAAATGTGAAGACAGGTTTTTTTCTCAATCAATTTTTGTCCTCTTGAAATACAAAAAATAAACATTTATTTTAATTCTGTCTGGATTTTTTAGTTAAACAGAATAGTAATAGGAAAATATTCCAGTGGCATTTCCCCCCAAAACTAATACAAATTTTCCTAAATGATACAACACGCATAATGTTCTACTGGATATAGACATCAACATGGTAATGATTCATCACATATTATCATTGTGATAAAACAAAAGCCTGATTTAAATCCAGGTAAGCAATAAAATTCATGAATGTTTCTAATTCACAAACAAGAAATATGGATTCCCCCAAAACCATGGGACTCCCCTGTCTATGTTCATGTCATCGTGGTGTCGGCTTTTCATAAAATATGCTCGCCCCACTCGAACACTACATGAATGTGACATTTTCAGGAATGCTTTAAACGTAAGACAGCAGGTTGACATAAAAAGAGTACTCAGGTATTCTGAATGCCAATCTGTGCGACAGCCATCCCAGACGCATTAACAACATACTTGGGACGTCTGCACATATTAACACCCCACTCGCCATGCCGGGGTATTCTAATACAGCTCGTGGGTTAGTGCAGCCGTTGCCGCGGCATGCATCGCACGTCTTGAGTGCCAGAGAAGCCAAATGGTACACAGCACCCCCTGTAGGGTAGCTGCGTCAGGTTTGACCAGACAACGGAAATTTCATACACGTATCGATAATGAATACCGCTTACATATCACTGCTGAAATCACTGAGGTGACTAAAACACAGACATCAAGATTGAATACGATAATCGATTAAATATTGATATTTTGTCAATAATGCTTAGCCTCTGAATTTTATTGTAGTGATTTTCTTGTACTATTGGTAATTACTCAAAATAATTTTGAGCACAAAAACTTACTTGGTAATGAGCAATGGAGAGCTTGTTAGTATAAAACATTGTTTTTTGAGAAATAATTTCTCACTCAAATAATTAAAGACTTCGGCAAACCTTTTCTTAGGCATCTTAAAGCATCTTAAAGCACACAAGTTTGTGCAACAAGGGTGTTTTTTTCTTTCATTATTCTCTTGCAACTTCGATGACCAATTGAGTCAAAATTTTCACAGATTTGTTATTTTATGTTTTGTTGGGATGCACCAAGTGAGAATACTTGTCTTTGACAATTACCAAAGGTGTCCGCGTGCCTTTAATGCCCATGATGTAAGTTGTGCTGAACCATACCCAGTGACATTATCAGGTACATAATCACATCTGTGAAAGTGTTATGTGTCAAGTGCAAATATTTTAAATATCATGTGAAAGGTAAAAATAGATCATATTGGCCGGACATATTACATGCCAAATGAATTGGATCATTTTGCAAGGTTAGATTTTTTTTTGCAATTTTGTTCATAAGAGATGTCAATTTTTTTTTTATTATAATTAATAATTTTGTTGATGTAGCAATGCTGGAAATTTGTCCCAGGATATAAAACCTAACTAGGCAAAATGTGAAAATTGCAGCACATTAAAAAAACGAAAAGTGGACAACTTTCAACACAATGATGTTGATATTATTTATGCTCACTACATGTACAGTGTAGGAGGCCTACAGTATGTGTGATAATCACGATATAAAAATAGCCACATCTGTGGAAATGTCAGCTGATGGCTTCCCCATTGGAATAAAAATAGTGACAATCAGGGAAAATTAATTGATTTAAATGGTATTCAAGTTCTACACAACCAACTGTTGCTAGTTATTGTAGTGAGAATTAACTCAAATAAATTGAAAAACAATTAAAGATGGGGTAAATGAGCAGCTCAATTAAGAGTCTTTGTCATATGAATTGACATGCATTTCAAGTAACTTTTTGGTCAACTCAACCTTTGGCTGAAAATCTCAAGAATGTTGATATAAAAATAGCTGAAAGAGTTAGTTACAATTCTTCATGGTAAGGCAAAGATTTATTTTGAAATGCTGATTAGGCAAAATTATTTAAAGAAAAATACAATAAAAGTCACCTGTGAAAGTTTCCGCTAAATACATTGTGTATTTACTGAGAAAAAGTGAGAAATAGTGCAAAAATTGCAAAGTGCTTTCACTGTATATTAATCCAGAATGCAGAATCAATCTATGTTTAGCGAGATGACAGGGGACCCGTACAAACCGCATCTCTGGCCACGTCAGCAATCTTGAACGGACAACAACTCTCAGAAAACTGAGAAATGATTCATGCCATTGTTTCTCAAATTCAAATGTTGTTGGGTGAAAAATTATCCAAACCATACTTCAAAGGAAATCTTTTCTCAAAACAACAGCTGCTTCTCTTTTTAAAGTAGCTTTCATGATCAGCAATATCACAAGAGCGTTTAATAATCGCGTGAAAGCAAATACTGCGACAAACATCTAGCGACTTGTTTACAAGTCTAAGGTAGTAGTGTGGGGTCACAACACTTAAATAAAAGTACCCAGATAGCATCATGTTTGCCCTCTTGAATTAGGATAGTTTGTATGACCAATAAATGTAACAATACAAAGGTATTTTCAGTTACCTGAGTTTGTTGAAGTGGCACTCAAATCGTCTAAAGAATATATTCAGGCAATCATCTTAGAAACGAGGAAGTTATGTCCAAGCATATATAATAAACACTCAATGAAGTAATACTGTAAACAGAAGACACAAGTCTAGTTTTTATCTGAATATACAAAGTATCTATCTCAACAAGCCCTAAAGAATATATTCAGGCAATCATCTTAAAAACGAGGAAGTTATGTCCAAGCATATATAATAAACACTCAATGAAGTAATACTGTAAACAGAAGACACAAGTCTAGTTTTTATCTGAATATACAAAGTATCTATCTCAACAAGCCCTTTAAGAAGTATTTGTATCAAAAAGGTCAAGTCGCAATCCATTGATAGAATATTACATTAGCTAGTTTTTTTTATTGGTTTTTTCTTTTTGTAAATCAAATCATTTTAAATCTTACCTGAGCAGGTATTTATTTTAAACATTATACTTCATCATTATATTTTAGACTGAATCATTTCACTAAATACTGCCATTTGACATGGAGTCTTGTGGAAAGAAATTGCAAAATGTTATCATTCCTAAAGTCAAAAACCAAATAACTTTGTTCATTCTCTGGAGGAATTCTTATGACACTAAACAAATATTTAAACCACAAACTGTGTTCGATTGAGTGTGAGTTATATAAGGATTAATGGATTGACACAGACATGTACTTGGTTCTTCAATTGTGATAGAGTGAGGAAGTATCTAGATATAAATATCATTGACAGTTTTGAAAGGTACTCGCCTCAAGTGGCATTAAAACCTGGCCAAAATATACTTTTTACTTTTTAAACAAAAAAGACTACAAGCAATTAAAGCCATTGGACACTTTCGGTAAACAGTATTGTCCAAAGGCCCACACTTCGTGTATCACAACTTATATATAAAATAACAAACCTGTGAAAATTTAGGCTCAATCGGTCACCGGAGTCGGGAGAAAATAACGGAAAAACCCGCCCTTGTTTCCGCACGTTTTGCCGTGTCATGACATGTGTTTAAAATAAATCCGTAATTCTCGATATCGAGAATTGATATTGTTTAAATGTTTTCTCAAAAAGTAAAGCATTTCGTAGAATAATATTTCAAGAGAAGTCTTTCACCGTTACCTTCTGTAAACCCTTTAAGTTATTTGTAAATCTGTGAACGTTTAATTTTTTTTCCGTTCCGAAAGTGTCCAATAGCTTTAAACGTTGGATGAGATGTGTTGTAATGCCAAATTGCAAACAAATTGCCATTGATGAGGGTTTATGCAATTAGTAATGTCTGATAGATGTGATGTGTGGTCCATCTGTGTAATTGATGATGTCATTGCTAAAAGCATCCAACCTGCTTATTTTTGGACTGTGGCTTTGAACAATGTGGCCTCTTTTTAAATATAGTTGAAGATATTGTACAGGATTGTGTTTGGATGAAAAATATTGTTAAATTTTAGTCCTAAAAGCTTACCGATTATGAAGTTTATATTGGATCAATTCTTTACTGTGAAATATTTTCCTATGAAAAGATTTCAGATTAAAGGAAATTGTACCTGGAAAGACCTTTTAAATAAACTACCATTCCAACAGCTGCTTTTGGTTGTCATAATAAACCTGTATGACTGAAAATTGTGCTTGATTTGACTATTTTCAGCCTGACTCACATAGTAGATTTGTAAGCCCAAATTTTCACAGGTTTGTTTTTTCAAGGTTTATCATCAAAATATGAACACTGTCTGCTTGACTAACCCTGTAATCTACCTTTTAAAATGAATAATAACTATGTGATGTGTGGTATTCGCACATGTTTATTTTGTTTTATTCACCTTGTATCATCTTTAATGTTACAAGAAACAGATGGAACAGCTGCTTGAAATATCTGGCAACATTTTCTTAACTTAATCCTTCTGAACTAAAGCCTACCTGTACACTGTAAAAAACAGCAATGTCATGACACAAAGCCGAGAGAAGTTGTTCTCTTTATTTGCACTGTATGATGTGATGTGATGGAAGATTTCGAAATGTCACTGCTGCTTCGGAATAAGTCCATCATCTTGAATGCCTTCAGCTTGAATCAGAAAAAATAACAATGTGCAATCCTGGGACATTAATAAATTAGTGCGCCGTTCTAGGGTTGTTATGGCAGAGTGGTTTAAAGCAGTGGACACTATTGGTAATTTTCAAAGACCAGTCCAGTCTTCTCACTTGGTGTATCTCAACATATATTACATAAAATTACAAACCTGTGAAAGTTTCAGCTCAATCGATCATCAAAGTTGCGAGATAATAATGAAAGAAAAAACACCCTTGTCACACAAAGTTGTGTGCTTTCTGATGCTTGATTTCGAGACCTCAAGTTCTAAATCTGAGGTATCAAAATCAAATTTGTGGAAAATTACTTCTTTCTCGAAAACTAGGTTACTTCAGAGGTAGCCGTTTCTCACAATGTTTTATACTATCAACAGCTCCCCATTACTCGTTACCAAGTAAGGTTTTATGCTAAAAATGATTTTGAGTAATTAGCAATAGTGTCCTCTGCCTTCAACAAAGAGAAACAAACTAAATTTATGGGGGTTATTTAATTCATCTGATTGTGGGTTCGAATCCCGATCAGGACCGACACTTGTGGCCTTGAGCAAGCTGCTTTACTATATATATAACTGTATCTCCTCACTAAGGGGTATAAATGGGGGCCTGCGAGGGTAGAGGTTGATATTGTTTGAAACAGGGCTTTATACTTCCCCGGGAGCTGAGAACAGGATTATATTGACCCAATGACGAGGGCACTAATGTAAAGCGTAATGATGCATTATTGTACAATGGGCTATATTAAGAACTAGTTATTATTATTTTAAAATGACTTTGCAGCCAGTCATTTTGGCCAGCTGCCACATTTTTCTTCCTGTTTACATAATTGTTTATACTGTAATTAAAGCGCATTGAGGCTTGCATAAGTGGCTCTATAAATCCAATGTTGTTGTTATTGTTATTGTACAATCTGTAACAGAAGTGAATGACAGCGGACTAGCTTTCTTAAGATATCGATTTTGTTTGTATGAAGGGGGGGGGGAGGTGTCGAGATAAGTTATCCTTGAGGAATTACACAGTGGGTGATGTACTATATAATCCGTTCATTATGGGTTGTAATCAACGAGCTGCATCCGCCTAGCTCTTGAAGTAAGTTACAAATGATTTCTTAAACCAAAGGCTTATTCACTTTTCTGTAACAACAACTAGAATGACATTTTAGTTTTCTTCAGAAAATGTTTTCAAGATTGTCTGTTTTTTTTCTTCTCCTTTTTCCAGGGTAACCTCAGTATGGGTCTTCCTTACCACGCCCAGCCGAACAGAACTACAATGTCACCATTCCAGAAGCCTTCAATGGGTTGCAACCTTCCTCCTCACGATGATCACTGCTTCATACCACCCCACGGTGTACCCATGGTACCCCAGCACCCACTGGGCGACCAGAGATGGCCCGGCGTGGATTCGCTCCTGAGCACCCTGGCCAGTGATCCATGTAGCATTGAAAGACTAGCAAGACTCAACAGACAGGCAGCGTGTAAGTATCAATCTTAGACTACTGGGCCCAATTTCATAAAGCCTGTAAGCACTGAAAATATTGCTTAAAGCGATGGACACTATTGGTAATTGTCAAAGACCAGTCTTCTCACTTGGTGTATCTCAACATATACATAAAATAACCAACCTAAGAAAATTTGAGCTCAATCGATTGTCGAAGTTGCGAGATAATAATGAAGGAAAAACACCCTTGTCACACGAAGTTGTGTGCTTTCATATGCTAGATTTCGAGACCTCAAATTCTAAACTTGAGGTCTCGAAATCAAATCGTGGAAAATTACTTCTTTCTCGAAAACTATGTCACTTCAGAGGGAGCCGTTTCTCACAATGTTTTATACCATCAACCTCTCCCCATAACTCGTTACCAAGTAAGGTTTTATGTTAATAATTATTTTGAGTATAATTACCAATAGTGTCCACTGCCTTTAACAGGAACAGGTAACCTGGTGCCTCACTCAAAGCCACAGTAAAAATAATCTGTGAAAGTTTCAGCTGGACACAGTGTCTACTTGCTGAGAAAACAGCCAAAAACTTTCCTCTATTTTCACACTAAGCGTCAAACCCATCCACGTTAAGCGAGGAGGCACCAGCTACCAACCACATCTTTGGCCACATCTTTCGAGAATGGACACCTATCCTGAGAAATGATTCAAGCATGAAACGCTTTTCAGATTCAGATGGGTTTTTTTTTTCGGGTGAAAAATTATTTGAATCTTACAACTTCGTAAAGGGAATCCTTTATCAAAAAAATAGTTTATACTCATCAGCAGCTGCCGTGCTCCTCACCAAGTTAGTTTTTGTTGTGATATTAAGTTTTGTAACAATAACCAAACCATGACCTCACCTTTAATTAACAGGGTCCCTATCCGAATTACTCTGCTTTCATGTTTTTTTTCCCTCAAATATTTCCCATTAAAACCATAGTCCAGCTGTTTATTGATTTTTCTTCAATTTACCTTAATAGCCAATCTGTTTACTGTTTAGACTTGCAAATAGGCGTTGTCATTTGGTAGACTGTTTAATGAATTAATTTATTTGTCATGTCACAAAACTTGATCAAGAAATAATACCATGGCTGGGTAAATTTTAAGTAATTTTGGGTTGAACAAAAGACAATTTTGGATTAATATGCCTCCAGCATTAGGCATAGATGCATGTAACTCAGTTGGTAGAGCGCAAACGGCACAAGTGTTATCAATATAGTCTGAAAAATGTAAAATAACACCTGTATAGTCCTGTAATCAATACAAAATTCCAGTTTGTTTTTTCACTGGCCACATCATGCCTGCTTCTTAGGCAGGGTTGGCTGAGTACAATCATGGAGGTAGAAGGTACAATGTAGCTTATACGATCAATAGGATATTTTGGTTTGTAATGTTGTGAATTGCTGTTAACGAACAGAGGCATGTCAACACTCAAGCAATGTTGTGACACTCACGCAATGGCGTGACAGTCACGCAATGGCGTGACACTCACGCACGCAATGGCGTGATACTCGCGCATTGGTATGACACTAATGCAATAGTGTGACACTCACGCAATGACATGATACTCACATGATGGCGTGATACTCACGCAATGGCGTGATACTCACACGATGGCGTGACACTCACACAATGGCGTGACACTCACACAATGGCGTGACACTCGGGCTAATTGGCGTGACACTCGGGCTAATTGGCGTGACACTCGGGCTAATTGGCGTGACACTCATGCAATGGCCTGACACTCATGCAATGGCCTGACACTCATGCAATGGCCTGACACTCATGCAATGGCCTGACACTCATGCAATGGCCTGACACTCATGCAATGGCCTGACACTCATGCAATGGCCTGACACTCATGCAATGGCCTGACACTCACACAATGGCGTGACATTCACGCAATGGCGTGACACTCACACAATGGCGTGATACTCGCGCAATGGCATAATACTCGCACATTCAAGGGTTGTCTCACCAAACGTTACAATGTCCCACATTTTGGTAGATTAACTAGATTGTGGCGTGTGTACTCAAATATTTTCACCAATGACAACATTTACTGATGTCCAACCCTTTATTATGATACCATTTGCTTGTAGCAACGTGTGATGATGGTTCGATCTGCAATTAATCAAATGAACCCAACACAATATAAACATTTGATTTACAGCAATTACAATAACGAATTAATCCCAATTTTATGTATTTACAACAATTGATTAAATCCCTATTTACCCACAAAATGTGTGCCAAGTGTGTGTGATTCCCCTTTGCCTCAACTCAAGTGACTTAACTTAATCTCAAACTTTATCCCAACTGTGACCTTTGACCCGTATCCACACACACCACCGTGTACTGTATGCCACAATACCCCAACGTACACAGTACACGTACATGTACATGCAACCCACGTGAATCTAACTGACGACATGCTTAGAAAATTAACCACTTTTACAATCAAAATTTTACACTAATTACCCGCTTATTATCAACAATCCCTGATGCAGAGTATACTTAAACTTATAATCTTAAACCTGATTGAACTAATTTTGTACTCACAACATTGGGCGCATCCAAAATCAACAAAATATTGGCGAAAGTATGACCGACTAGTGACAAATGTTATGATCGATCCTGGCGAAAGATGCAAAACAGCGCCCTCATTTGACCAAGAAAATTCTACGCTTCTGACGTCACGCATGAATAAATCACGTTGCCTAGCCCGCAACATCCCGGCCCCTTAAATGGGCATAGTCCTTATGAGCATTTACCTAACACTCAATTTTACAAATCAAATCCCAATTTGGCCCAAACGCAGAAAAATGCAGTACCAGCAAAAAACGCATAACAACAGGTAACAAGAACTGATAATGCAAACTTCAAAAAACTTGAACTCTAATAAGCTTCAAAACCTTTGGCAAAGCTAGTGTTCTCACAATCCATAAACTGTTCATGAAGATGTGTTCATCTGTGAACTTATATCACAAATGCAATGTTTGCCGAGAATGTCCAACGATAAATGTTCACATCCCGCAACGGTCCAAAGAAGTTGCCATGGCAACAAGAGGTCTGGCTAAACTGCTCCATTAAACTAGCACAAGGAGGCGGCGCTTGGCTCACACCTCAAATCATGCCTCAATGCACGATATTTTACCAAATATCAAATAAGCTCAAATAATGAGCACTCCTCAGATTGCAGTCCATAGACTTGAGTCACTCCTGTTGTGGTTCACATCCAACTGCTATTTGGTGCTCTCTAGACCTTCCACTGACTCCAGCAGACACAACTTGTGAATTGGTCTAACAAGTGTTGATGATTTAGTCTTCACCTTAGCAGTCCTGACTAAGTTGTCATCACCCGGATAGGTTTCCACGACTCTTCCCATGGTCCACTGGTTCCTGGGGAGGTCTTCAACAATCAACACGATATCTCCTGCTCTGATGTTCCTTGTTGGCTCATTCCACTTTCTACGTTGCTGCAGGGTGGGTAGATATTCCCTGATCCATCTGCGCCAAAATAGGTCAGCCAAATATTGGACTTGTCTCCATCGTTTACGACTATATAGATCACACTTGTCAAACACGTCCGCGGGGAAAACATTGCTCGGACGCAACAGAAGAAGATGATTTGGAGTCAAGGGTTCTGGATCCCTCACATCATCTGAAACTACAGTAAGTGGACGACCGTTGATCACAGATTCAACCATACACATCATAGTTGAGAGACTTTCATCATAGAGCACTTGTTGTTTCAAAACTGTGTTCAAAATCTTTCTTGTTGTTCTTATCTGTCTCTCCCAACATCCCAGCTGACACCCAGTGCTCGGTCAACTGGTAGCGCATCATGGTTTAGGTCAAGATCTTTCAGTTGTTTAGCCCTTTTTTCTATGGGGATGGACTTCAGAACGCTTGGTCTGTTACTCAACCACTTGGTCAACTTGAACCCTCCCTTTTGCAGTAGAGTTTTGAGCTCGGATGACAATTTCACAGCTTCCTCTTCGGTCTCCACTGAAACTAGGCAATCATCAACATAGAAATTGCGCTTCACAATCTCTACAGTTTCAGAGGAGAAGTCATCCCGGTTATCATCGGCTGTCTGACGCATAGCGAAATTGCAGCAACTCGGACTCCAAGTCCCGCCGAACAGGTGCACACACATCCGATATATCTTGGGCTGTTGTGTCATTTTGCCGTCTGGCCACCATAGAAATCTCATCACATCTCGATCTTCTACAGGCACGCGAACTTGATGGAACATGGCCTCCACATCTGCCATGAAGGCAACTGGTTCCCGTCTAAATCTCAATAATACTCCTATCAGTCTGTTTGTTAGGTCTGGTCCTTGCAGTACTTCACTATTGAGGGACACACCTCCACTTATGGCTGCGCAATCGAACACAATACGCAATTTGTCTGGTTTCATAGGATGAAATACAGGATGATGAGGCAGATACCACACAGGCTTGTCATCGGGCTTACATTCTTGCCCTTCCACTTCTTCTGCATATCCCTTCTTAAGTAAGTCCTCGATTCCTTCTTGGTACTTACGATGCAGCTTATCATCCTTGCCAAGTTTTCTTGCGAGACCTTGCAACCTTTGTTCAGCTAGCCATCGGTTGTCTGGCAAACTGGGTGGACATTTCTTAAACGGCACAGGTAACTGGTAATGTCCTCCTTCCATACATACTCCATCTTTCCAAACCTTCAGCGCTCTTTGGTCATTTACTGACATGCCTCTTTCATCACTTATGCAATCTGATGCTTCCAGTTTCCAAAACTTATCTAACTGTTCTTCAAGGCAAATGTCTCCTTGGATGAAGCTGGAACTAGCGGTCAAATCTTGTCTTTTTCCGCTCACTTGGTTCACTGAACCATGCAATGACCATCCCAGGGCTGTTCTTAGCGCGTATGGTCCTTCTTTTCCTGCCCTTATTTCGAGCGGCATCAGTGCTTTTGGAACATCTTGTCCTATCAGGAGCCCAACTTCCTTCTCTCCAGCAAACGGCAGATCAATACCTTTCAAGTGAGGCAATCCTGATATTTCGTCCATTTTTGCCATGTGTGTACCATGAACGTTGATCTTTGGTTTCGTGTACACTTTTGTCATCTCTAGTCTTTCTGTAGTCGGACCAGAGTCTACGACTATGCTCACCAAAGTGGTATCCATTGTACTGTCTATCTTGTCAAGCGTTGTCAGGCTGAGTTTTTGCGTGGTCCCTTTCAATCCAAGACTTCGAGCTAACTGCTCGGTACAGAAAGTGTTTGTAGACCCTGTGTCCAACAAAGCGTAAGTCCGCACAAACGTCTTACCTCGTGCGGCTTGAACCCTCACAGGTACGATGGGTAGGACGCTTCTGCTACCGGCCCCTGTGATATTATTACAGCTTGTGTCTTCGGCTGAGTCGATATAGCCATTTTGAACTTTGGCCTCTGGTTGGGTAGTTGACGGATTTGTTTCTTCTTGCGGCTGCAGAATGTGGAGAAATTTTGTGTGCTTTCTTCCACAGCCAGCGACGGAGCATGTTCTATTCAGCCTGCATGCCATTGTCATATGGCCCTTGCGGAGACAATTAAAGCATAATCTCTCCTGCTTTGCATAGTTCATTCTGTCTTGAGGTTTCATACCTTTAAACTGTTGACAACCAAACAGTGTGTGCTCCTCCTTGCACAGAGGACACTTTCTTGTGACGAATTCATTCTTCTTGGTGTCAAACTCATTGGTTTCCATGGTAACCGCAAAAGTGCCTTTGGACCTCTGCTTATCACTTTTGTTCTGCGGCACATCTCGGTTGCTCTTCGAGCTGATTGATCCATAAACTGGGTTATTCTCTTCTTCGGCCACATCTTCTATGAAGGAGACTAGGTCTTTCATGTCTGGTATTCTATCGTTCCTCTTCTGAATTTCTCTTACTATCCGGATCCACCTGTACCGAAGGTAGTTCGGCAGTCGTTCTACGATGCTCTTCAAGAAACTCTGAGGTGCCATCTCACCTTCAAACCCCACAGCGAGTAGGGTTTCATAGCAAACTCTCAATTCGTCTGCCATTTCTCTGAGAGCAGTGCCGTTGTGAGCCGAGATGGTTACGCCTTTAGTCACCCTCTGAATCCAGGCATCTGCAACCTTATGCTTGTTTCCAAAACGCTCCTTCAGCAGCGTCTTAGCTCTCTTGTAGCCCTGAGTGGAATCCATCACTGAGCATGCTTGAATAACTTTACGTGCATCTCCCTTGCAGTAGTGCAACAGCCGGGTTAACTTTGCAGCATCAGCTATTGACGTGCTGTCCACATTTATCTCAAAGGCTCTCCAAAATTCCCAAAACTTCAGGGGTTCTCCATCGTAGAACATCAACTCTGCCTTTGGTAGTTGCAATGTCTCTATCAGACTTCTCTGCTGTCTTTCTGCTTGACGTAACAATTCAATGACGGGCTCAGAGGTGGATTGCTTCTCTTGTGATTCTTGAGAATGTTCGGTAGGGCATGTTGTTGATTCTTCATAAGAATGTTCAGCTTGCAGTGGCTGGCTAGCTTGCAGTGAGGGACTGTTGCTAATAGTTGACTTCTGATCTTCAAATTGAGCGTATACCTTTTCTTCTGCTTCATAACAACAGATTCTGGTGCTGAGTCGGAGCTCCGCCTTCTTCTGCTTGAGCTTTAACTCTTGTAGCTCCAACTCTCATTGCTCACTCAGAGCTGCGTACTCTGCAGCAAGTGCAGCCTTTTTTGCCATGACTTTTATTCTGGCCTTTCTACTTGCAGACGTGCCGGTGGTACTTACGCTGCACTGACTCACCGAGTCTTCTGGATTGATATCATCTTCTTGATTTTCCATTGCAGATCTCTTTATAGCGTTGTTATCGAACTTAATGTGGCGTGTGTACTCAAATATTTTCACCAATGACAACATTTACTGATGTCCAACCCTTTATTATGATACCATTTGCTTGTAGCAACGTGTGATGGTGGTTCGATCTGCAATTAATCAAATGAACCCAACACAATATAAACATTTGATTTACAGCAATTACAATAACGAATTAATCCCAATTTTATGTATTTACAACAATTGATTAAATCCCTATTTACCCACAAAATGTGTGCCAAGTGTGTGTGATTCCCCTTTGCCTCAACTCAAGTGACTTAACTTAATCTCAAACTTTATCCCAACTGTGACCTTTGACCCGTATCCACACACACCACCGTGTACTGTATGCCACAATACCCCAACGTACACAGTACACGTACATGTACATGCAACCCACGTGAATCTAACTGACGACATGCTTAGAAAATTAACCACTTTTACAATCAAAATTTTACACTAATTACCCGCTTATTATCAACAATCCCTGATGCAGAGTATACTTAAACTTATAATCTTAAACCTGATTGAACTAATTTTGTACTCACAACATTGGGCGCATCCAAAATCAACAAAATATTGGCGAAAGTATGACCGACTAGTGACAAATGTTATGATCGATCCTGGCGAAAGATGCAAAACAGCGCCCTCATTTGACCAAGAAAATTCTACGCTTCTGACGTCACGCATGAATAAATCACGTTGCCTAGCCCGCAACATAGATACCTGTGGTTTACCAGTAAATTTTACTTTTGAAATGCACCAGAATATACCATTTCACTTCAGTTTTGAGAAATCTCCATTGGAGGGGGGGGGGGGGGGTTACTGGTTCTGAAAAATGTTTTGCACCTTTAGAAACACAAAATGTTTAATTTGACTAAACCATGTTTCTGATTCCTACTAGAAGTGTCACTGCACGATCGATTCACAGTTTACAGACCCCCACAAAAATTGAATCATGTGGGGAAATAAACAATCATTTAAAAGATCATGCATGCCATTGTTGGTATCAACTGAACAAATACTATTTAAATTTAAATAAGATATGGTGATCAAATAAACAATTTTTATTAACAATCATTTGACAAAATTATACAACTGAACAATTTTGTGTTTTCACTTGATATTTGAGCCCCTGAGTTCGAAGGTCAGTATAAGAATGCCCCAGTTGCAATTGCTAGTTATGCAAACCTTTAATTGCCTCTTTGATACGGCATTTATCTCAAGAAATATGTTAAAGGGGCAGTTTAAATCATTCTTTCGAGAGTGAATATTTTGCAATATTTGTCATTGGTTATGTTTTAATTTTTGGGTTTGAGCAAAGACAAATTGACTAGAGCAGGAGTTGAACCTGCAACCTCAGGATTAATGTGCAAGTGCTCTACCGACTGAGCTATTTAGCGCTATGTTGGCGGTCTCCCTATTTTATCAATATCTCGTTTTGGGTGCCAGTCGGAAGCCATCCAACCTGTAACTGCTGCGCAGCCAGGGATCACACCAAAGTTTACAATACAACCTGGAAAGCAGCGGCCAGGGGATCACCTTAAAAAAGGGGATATTATGCAACTTGTTTTTACTGTTCAACCAAAATTTTGTATAAAACAATAATGTCATATAAAGAGCACTACCTTGAATACATTCAGACTTTCAACTTTATTTAGCTATCCAGAAGCTTAGATATCTTTAAAACTAATGTATCAACATGAAATATGATTGCAACAATCACTTCAACGAGGCCAAAAGCCATCCAGCTATCTGTTTGAAGTGGGGATATCTTTTGGTGGGTTGGTTTACTGCAAGAGTGCTTCTTAAAACTGACCTACATGGCATTGTTTCAGTCCTTACAGCTCTGATAGGGGCGGACAAGGACCATTTGTAATATTTGTACACACTCTGTTTTTCAAGGTGTTCATTTGTTGACCCTGATAAGCAATCGGTAACGAAATAGGTGTGAGATTCTAGTGCTATTTTCTCCTTAAAATGACGCTGAACTTGTGGTTTTCGTAAAGACTGAAGTTACAAACTTACAATCGAAATCTGATTTTGGTACCAGGATAGAGCTGACTATCATTAAAAGATGATTTATTTGTGCATGTGGAAGGGCAGGCCTGGAATTTCATCTTTGAGAGGGCAAGGTCATTTTCTTTTTGCATAGGGCACTTCCATTGGAAAATCATAAAGTCTAAAGGAAACTTTTGAAGGGGAACCAACGCCTAGACCAGGGCATGGCTATCATTTAACTCCTGGAAAGGTTCTCTCAAAATATTTCAGTCAAACAACAGCCCCAGAAATTAATATAAAAATATTACAGTTTAGCACATGATTGTCAAAAAAGAAATTTGTGTATATATTTTTTCCTTCATAGAATAATTATGACTTTTACCCTCACTTAACTTGTATAGGAAGTTTAGAAGCGTTACTTTATGTATAACTTTTAAAAGCAAGTTTGTTATAAATAAAAAATGTTACATTTAGCAAAGTTTCCCATTTGTGGAAGGAAAGAATGTAACATTTTAAACCCTTTCACTAAAAGGGTAAAGAGAATGTTCATTTCTGTTAGTCTTAGAGATTTTGTGTCGTCATTATACTTAGGAAAAATCTCAGGAAAATTAATTTTGAAACAGAGTG
Organism: Asterias amurensis; assembly: GCF_032118995.1. Lineage (NCBI taxonomy): Eukaryota > Metazoa > Echinodermata > Asteroidea > Forcipulatida > Asteriidae > Asterias > Asterias amurensis. The sequence goes on along the minus strand of NC_092652.1, from coordinate 24,564,104 downwards.
ATACATGCATTTGTTTAATAGAATCGTAGGTTCTATGTTAATATTTAAAATTTAAAATTTTTGTTGGACACCTTTTCCTTGACGCTCTGAGCGAAAGTAGATCAAATTTCGCATCCGTTTGCGGCCGCTATTGGTTTCTAAATGGTTTCAAAACAGCAAACCGAGAAAATGATTTCCATGCTGGCATGAGGAATAAATAATGAATTGAATTGACTTGAATTGAAAAACTACCCTTCTGCTATGTGAAATAGTGATGACAGGCCGATTACAGCCACTTAACTTTGTCAACACACCTCTTTATTGTGGGTGTAAAGAACTGCAATATAATGCTTTGTCTAGTTTTGATAGACACTTGAGATTGGTCCCAGGCTGACTTTATAGTCTTTCCTAACATGAGTAATATCCCGCCCATAAAAAGTCACAATTTCCAACAGCGACTTCACTGTTAAGAAAGCCCAGTCATTGGCTGAAAATTTTGTTTGTTTTGTTGCTTTTCAAGGAGTCCATTCCTTTGTGTTTATTGTTATCATGACAACCGTTTTAATGTCTTGAGGACAATGTAGCAGTTTGTTGTCTTATAGGGTCTGATGAATACAAATTACACATTTTCTTTGTCATGATCCAAATAGAAAACCCGAATTGAGATTAATTTGTATTTTTGATTAGTGCTCAAGGTAAAAGTTGTTGATCCAGTGAAAACAGGACAAGTTATTTCTCTTGACCAAAGTTTTTTTCTTTTTTTCTTTTATTTTCTTTTATACAAAATCGTTGTTGTAAAGAACCAGGCACATGTTGGAGGCAATGCCAGTGTTGCTACTGGCTTATTGCCTTGGTGCTCATGAAATGCTCTGGAAATTAAGTAAAATTTCCTCAAAGAGGTGCCCTTTACAAAAGGTAAAACACGTCCCACGTTAGCACCGAATTCAAACTCTGGTGTTTCTAATCAGCAGAGTGTGGGTTCGATCCCCAGCCGTGACACTTGTGTCCTAAACACAAGACACTTAACCATTGCTTCGTCCTTCGGATGGGACGTAAAATAGTTGGTCCCATTTGTTGTGTAATGCGTGTAAAAGAACCCAGTGTACTTAACAAAAAGAGAAGGGGTTCGCCCCGGTGTTCCTGGCTGTGGCTGCTGAATGCGCCATAGCACCTTGTTAAACACTTATAAGGTGCTAACTAATTGTGTCTCAGAATTCATCACTGCAATAACCTATCTTTCTGAAAGTTTGTATATACTCAACGCCTTGAGTACCTTGTTTGGTAGATACGTGCGCTATATAAAACTTTGATATTATTGTAGAGTAATTACCAAAGGTATACCCTCTCTTAATGTTGACAAGTTGACAAAGCAGGTCGGCATTTTGCCCCAATAGGCACAAAAGCAAACATGGCTTTGAGCCAATGCACCTCTTGACCAAAACAAAAAGAACAGAAATACAGACAATTATCTAATCAGTATTGAGCTAAAAATAGACGAGCAGTCAGGGGTTGATTCTTGTTCAGTGAAATTCCATTCACTCATCATCCAAATGTACTAAATATTTGTAAATATTTAATTAGCCATAATAAGCATGGATGATAATTTAGGATGAGTTACATATGACACTAATCTGGCTGTGTTTATGAACCCAGGGCCATATTCCAACCAAAGTAAATAAACACTAGAACAAGTCATTTTGAATTGAAGATATGACTTCATAATCCCCCCCAACAAATGAAACACACAATTAAATACAGGCCCATAACAGTTAATCAGCTATAAACATGATAAACAAAGAACAATGAGAGCAATGATGTTTATTCGTTCTTTATTGGAAGTGTACACAGATAAATCTATTTTTGTATTGTAAATAAAAACAAAAAAAATGTTTTCCCCCAACAAAAGTTGTATTGCAAAAAATTGTATTGCCTTATATGTGACTTTGATGTTAACTGTGATTGTTTAACATCTATACTTCTTTAATTTCATGAATGTTTTTAAGCCAGCTTGAATGATCTGAGATCTTCAAAAATACAACGTCCAATTTTGGGGTACTTTGAAAATGTTTAGGCATTATTTTCTGCTGCTTAAAGGCCAAATATACCTTTGGTTTTTTGGACTGTTCCGGTGTTTTAATTCTATGTTAGTATATGTGAAAATTCCATTTCAAGAGGTGGTATCATTTTTGATTTTTTTCCCCTCGAAATTCAGGAGCAGTTATTTGTCCACACAAGAAGAATAATCCATAAATAGGAATACACAATATATCAGAAACTTTTCTAAGTAACAGGAACGTTTCTCAGATTTAAATTTTGGGATTTTGGGATAAAAACTTATACCTTTTTCCATAACCACATTTGAAGTGAAATGGTTCTGAAAATGCTGTATTTGAAAGCTGCTGCAAGTCTGAACCGTGCTCTTTGCTCTATAACTAGAAAGTTTTTATTGCTACTAATTTAATTTCTATTGCCATTAATTAGTTTGTATTTTCATTAATTTTAGCCCCTTACCTAGACTGGCTTTTAGGCTTGTTTGGGGCGAACTTGCGTACAAAAATAAAAATAAATTAGGAGTGATTTCCAAAAGTGTTAACCTTCCATTTAAGCAGCTCTATGAAATTGGGCCCCATGCTTTGATATAAAACAAAAATCCCATTCTTGTGTCTCTTTAATACTGATTAATTTTCTGTGCATTGATTTGACAGCGATGTGCGAAGCGACGTGTACATGGAGCGGCGTTCTGCCGCCGAGAAACTACAAGAATCCAGTTTACTCGTGCAAGGTGTTTCTGGGTGGTGTGCCATGGGACATCACAGAAGGTGAGTCATGGTAATGTCATATCACCTGTCCTGCGGGGACTCGACTATTAATCAGAATTGATTAAAAATGTCTCTTTATTTTCCCTCCATTTATTATCAGGGGTGCAACATTTCAGCTGATCAGCTGATTTCCTCTTTTTTTTCTCTTAAAAAAAGTGCCATAGAAAATGTGAAAAGCTTCACTAATGTCAAGTGTGATCAGCCATTTCCTCTTTTTTTTTGCAATGAGAAAGTTGCTTGTCTGAGGGCTATTCTTGACCCACATTTTGGGATGTTTGGCCGGAGAATGCTGAATTGAAACAATGTCTTCAAATATTTTTCTGCTTGGTGTTTATCTTGGTTTGAAAAGCCCTGCTTTGCAATCTTGAGAATTCTAAAGATTTTCTCTTGATTTTTGGTGAAATTATAATTTTTGCTGTTATTACTATTTTTGCATATCGGCTGAAAATTGCACTTATCGGCACCAAAAATAAATTGTCCGTTCTCCGCTGATACCCTATTATGTTGTCAATTCAATTCAATTCAAGTCAATTTTTTATTGGTCTTACCATGGAGGAAATTCATTTTGAATACATGCAATACAGACAAAATTAATAAAGCACAATCATAAATAAACTACTGGAAATACATACTATTAATTAATCAGAGAAAACTACATACGGAATAAACCACAATGGAATCATACTGAAAACAACATCTAAGCAGAAAGTAAACAAAGTAGTTTAACACTGAGGTTGAGTAGATGGACAGAGTATGGTATGAAGGTACCTGTTTGTTTTGCATCGAAGTGACATGCCATCTCCTACCACTTCTTAGTTTGATGAAGAACCTTGTAACAGCAATTATTACAAATCAGTACAGTTTTCCCCATCTGTAATCGAACTAAGCAATTTTTGATTGTCACGGGTCTAAATCAAATGCCTTCCAGAGCAAGTAAATAGTATGCTTTAAATAAAAACATCCTCAATGGTGCAGTCCAGGATATACCGACTCAAAGGGAAAAGACATCTTTGCATAAGAGTTTCCCCTAAACCCACTATTACAAATAAGGAAATATCCAAACCTACAAAGATGGCTGTAGATTAATAATTGTCCGAGGTTAAAATAATAGGATACAGTGTTGGGGAAATTGTAAAGTGGTGACATTAACTCTTTAGTGCCCCTTTTGGTTTCGCCTTGTGAACCTAAAATGCCTAGCTTTTAGAACAATTTCCGAAGAACAACAATTTCGAAAAAAATGACGTTGTAAGTTGTTAGTAAATTGAATCAAAAGTTTCCTTCCTCAAGCCAAGATTTCATTCTCACCATGCTTATCGAAACCTTCGGCTCCTGACATATCATCGAGAGCTATTTCCAAACATATCCCCCTTATCCTTTGCTGAAAGGGTGCGGAGAGGATAGGCAACATTCTGGGCGCATTACTGTCATAGGCGCACGTCCTCCGACATATTTCAACTCCTAGTCTGAAATGTTCAAAGATAACTGCAGGCTGTATGTCAACATAGCTCAAATTGACATTCTTTGGGGGAGTATTTTCCAAATAATATGATCTAATTGTAGTTTATATTGGTACTTATAGTCAGTTGTAATGGATGTGACAGGGCCATTGCTGGAACATATGTTTTTCCCATTGAACAGCATAGTTGAATCAAATTTTTGTATTAAAATTGTTTGTATATTATGAAGTAAGGATGGAAAACATCAATGTTTAAATTCAGTTTGAACGTTTAGTCTGAAAGCTGACTGACTGTGAAGTTTATACTAGAACCATTTTGTCAGTGAAATATTTGTCTCTTAAATGAAGTCATGTTCGAGAAACTGTATTTGAAAACCCCCAAACACAACTGCTGATTTTGTAACCAAAATTTAGAAAAAGTCTTCGGTCTTAATGGAAGGAAAACTAAAAATGGGGAACACCATGCAATCAGGTATAGGGACTGAAAACCCAATCCACATGCAAGTCTGCGGGTCTGAGGTGGGATTCGAACCATGGTCCACAGAGGTGAAAGGCAGGGAAAGAAACATCTGAGCCAACCTGATATCACTGGAAAAGCATGTTTGGGATTTGTGACGTACAGTAGATGCATAATGTCCGTTAGAGGTAGGGTTGTCACAGCTTACAGCCCCCACACATACCCCGGTCGCTACACACCTGCATAAACGCATTTAACTGAAAGCTTATAAATTAGTTAGAAGATACTTCTATTGCTAGTGAATAATCTATTTTTTGCATAATTTTTCATCAACAGCTGGTCTACAGAGCTGCTTCAAGCCGTTTGGGAATGTTAGAGTAGAGTGGCCAGGAAAAGACGGCAAACATCCCAAGTACCCTCCAAAAGGTCAGATAAGTCGTGAAATTTTAAAATTTGTTTTTACCATATAATGTGTATTTACCCTTACACCAATGTGCATTAAAGGGAAGGTACACTATTGGTAATTGTCAAAGACCAGTGTTCTAAATTGGTGTATCCCATCATAAGCATAAAATAACAAGCCGGTGAAAATTTCCGCTCAATTGGTCATCAGAGTTGGGAGAAAATGATGAAAGAAAAAACACCCTTGTTGGACGAATTTGTGTGCTTTCAGATAGGAATAAAAGACTTCTAGCTAAAAGACTTCTAGCTAGAAGTCTTTTAGTATTTTAGTGAGAAATTACCTCTTTTTCAAAAACTTAGTTACTTCAGAGGGAGTCGTTTCCCACAGTTTTTTATACTATCAACAGCTCTCCAATGCTCGTTACCAAGTCAGTTTTTAAGTTAATATTTGTTTTGAGTAATTACCAAATGTGTACCTTCCCTTTAAGCACTGTGGACTCGGTTCTTTCCCGAGTTTTGTGAAAAGAGTTCCACAGGCAAACTACTCGGGTGGGATTCATACCCAAGACCTTTGCATTTAGAGCACTGCATATGTCTTACCCACTGGAGCACTGAGCCTGCCTGGTTGCTGTTTTTTGAATTTCGACAGTATTTCAGACAGAGATATTAGATCTATAATGATTTTAACTTTATTATAAATGAGCTTTTACATTGAACTGGTTGAATTTACATTGAATTTTTCCCCCAAAAAATTACAACATTTGCACAATTTGTCTTTAAAACTCGCAGAACAAAGTTCAAGTAACGAACTGCCATTTACATCATATTGGCAAAGGCCCCTACAGAAAGCACTTTTTCTTGAAACGTAAATTCATTTCTGGTTGCCCGAGTATCTAAAAAGAAAATGTGTTGTTTAAAATTCCAGTCATGTCAGTTCAATAATAACCTTTTCATTTTTAGTTCCACATATTACTGGAATGTAAATGTTTCCCAAAGTAAGAATCTATTTTTGTCTTTGAACATGTGATTGCAACACATGTATGTTCTTCTGAGCACTTCCCCTCGGTTCTTTCAACACTCTGGTATTAATGCGACTCGAGTCAGTAGTTTGACTTTACACATGACAGCGTAAGTGGCATGAGCTTAAAGGCACTGGACACTATTGGCTATTAATCAAAATAATTGGTAAGCATAAAAACTTACTTGGTAATGAGCAATGGAGAGCTGCTGATAGTATAAAACATTGTGAGAAACCGCTCCCTCCGAAGTTACTTAGTTTGTGAGGAAGGTAATTTCTGACTTGAATAATAAAATACTTCAGGCCTGAAACCACAATTTGTACAACAAGGGTATTTTTTCTTTCATTATTCTCTAGCAACTTCGATGACCAATTGAGTCCAAACTTTCATAGGTTTGTTGTTTTATACGTGTTGGGATACACCAGTAAGAATACTGGTCTTTGACAATGGGAGACTTTTAATTGGAACCTAGGTGGCAGCAGACTTACCAGGTAAATTTCCATTGTTTACGTAGTTCTGAGCATTCGCACATTACCGAGAACAATGGATTTTTACCTTGTAAGTCTGCTGCCACCAAGCGTCCCAAAAATCTCCAACTACCAAAGGTGTCCGGTGCCTTTAAGTGTTCCAGGCTCTTAACAATATATCTATGTGATTTAGAGTTACATCACCAAAAATTACGGTGACCAAGGTGTGAATGGGTTGTGGACTGAGACATTACTTAATCGGTTGTCCAAATTGTTAGCAAATCAAACAAATTACGTATGTCTGAACAGTGAATAAGCTTGTTTCCTTTCATATAACTACAGGTATGTCCAGTTTTTAAACACCTAATCTGAAATATTAACTCCGCAGTTAGTACTGGTTAAATAAAGCTTTGCTAAAAATAAAGGCAGTGTCTTTGTTTGCTTTGTGAATTGCACAACAAACAAAACTCAAATAGGAATGACGATGTACTAAAGACGACCGTATGAGTGATGATGCAATCGTCTGCATGAATTTGTTGAGAAATAAAAACCTTGGACAGGTTTTCGGCGGAATGTTCCATAGAATTTCTTTTGCTGGACGATGGTTAATCAGACTTTATCTCACGGTAACACACAGTCACCTGACGATGTGCAATAGATAACGAATCTTGCTGGTACCAGTGTATTATCTTTAATATTATTAAACGGTGATGTAGTTAAAGAGATTGGTTTACCAGTCACCTGAGCCCATGAATCTCAATCAATGTAGCCAGCAACGTCAGCACATGCATAAAACATGCAGGTGGCTGACCTATGTCAGCATGAGATGAGACTTGCAGACAAAACTCCTCCGTTCAGTGATGTTGACGAGGAGCCCTTAAATAGATAATGATGTAATCACCTTAGGCTCTTGACAGGCAGAGAAGCTTTGCTGAGATGATGAAGAACTAAGGGCTGTTAGAACAGCTTTATTTTACCTTTTCGTTGGAACTCCCTGCCTGGTGCATGTTTCCTTATACATGTACATTCTACAATCTAGACTGTTTAAGAGGAATATCAATTTCTAACTCAAGCTCCCCATGTTATTTTTATCTTTAATATTTTCTTGCTGTATACCATTTTGTGGCTTTCAGCCCTGTTTGTGGATGCCCCCCCCCCCAAAAAAAAACCATAAAAGAAATCAAGTAATAAAATCACAAACTGAATACTAAAAATCAAACATTCATAACAAATCTAAAAAACAAATACATTCTTTTGAGGATTTAAGGGGTAGGCTGGGTTGTTCTTTACTTTGAAAACAAGAGCATGTTAAAGAATGGGGAAATTTGGAGTGACACATCCTTTGACAGATATGTTTAGTATGGTACGCAATTGCATTTCATCAAGGATAATCTGTTGTTTTAAATGCAAAAAGTGTTGGTCAATGGATTTCATAAAATTTCTTTGGCATTTTCTGGAGCTCTTGGTAAAAGGTGTTTATTGATCAAGAGTGGGTTTCAGAGTATTTGTTTGGCAAATTAAAAGAAACATTCACTTTCTAAACAGAATTTTTATTTGTTATTTTTGATTTTTTTTTTTTCTTCTTCAAATTTATAAGCATTTTTTCATTTAATGACCTGATCATTACGAGTATGAAATTGCAACTCATTTTCTTAAAGCACTGAGCCGACGAATTGCTTCACAGTTTTGAACCTATCGCAAAGTCATTCTCAATGGTAAACAAAGGTATTTTGTTTAAATAAACAAAATGCACAGTGTTGTGGGTGGTGATTCTAGTTCCTGGTTATGTAGAGGAGCAGTCGTTAACTACCTCTATCTTTCTAGGTTATCCTGTTCTGGTTTCCTGTAAGAGGGGAAGGCAATGCGGGACGTGCACTACCTGCGAATTTAGCAATTCCGCTTCAAATGACACTTTTAAACGTTTTGTATTTCAAATGGGCAGGTGCTACTTTACAGGGAATAGCCTATATAGAAAGGGCCTTTAACCTCTCATGCAAACACTGTCTTTCGAACCTGGGGTGGATTTCTCAAAGTGTTAGGACTAGTCAAATCTCGAGTTAGGAAGAGTAACTCGAGTTAGGAAGAGTAACTCGTCTTAACTTAGGACTAGCTGTACGTTTTTGATATCTCTTAGGACCTAAGTAAGAACTAGTCCTAACTCTTTGTGAAATCGACCCCAGGTCCCCGACCCTACTGGGAATCACCCTGTAGAAAGGGCCTTTAACCTCTCACGCAAACACTGTCTTTAGAACCTGGTCCCCTTTCCTACTGGACATCACCCCTCAGTGACGCTTTATTTGTATTTATTTGTTTTTTTAGAGGGTTGGGTTGGGGGTTTTCTTGCAAAATTGACTTTAAACAATATCATGGCACCATATGATTTGTGTAATTTGACAAAACAAAGTGGTAGACACTGTTTGCTGTGTGATAGATACTGACTTTTTAAGTCTTGTGTATAATTATTTGAATATCCACGTATATGTACATTGCATTAAATATTGGTGAAGAAATATAAAAGGCAGTAACTGTAAGGCAGTTTTAGTAATGTGCAGTATAAAAACATATTGCACTGGGCAGTAAACGTGTATGTAGATTTTGAGTTGTGTATAAACATAAGGAGTACGAACATAAGGTGCAAAGGTCGTCGGTTCGAATCCCATCTGAGTAATATGCCTGTGATTTTTGTTTCACGGAGCTCGGGAAGGTACTGAGTATACAGTGCTAACACACATCAGTATTTATGGATAAACCAAAATTAATATGAACATAAGCTCTCAGTCTCAGTCTCCTTGGATGTTGGACATAAGTACAAAATTTTGTTATATTTCACTCATTTTGCTCGTATTACTACTGCTTTTATAATCATTTTCTATATTTGAATTGTCTTCGATGCAGGTTATGTTTATGTGCTGTTTGACAATGAGAAGTCAATCAAGGCATTACTACAGGCTTGCACTCATGACTTCCTTGGTGGCGGAGAGTACTACTTCAAGATTTCTAGCCGAAGAATGCGAGGAAAAGAGGTAAAAAAACGATTTTTTTTTTTTTTTTTTTTTTTTTTAAAGAGGAATATCAGGGTTCATGACAATAAGTCGGTGTTATTGTGGGAGGAGTTCTGCTCAGTCAGTTAGGCATTCTAGTGAATTGAATTGAATTGAATTGAATTGAATTGAATTGAATTGAATTGAATTGAATCGAATTGAATTGAATTGAATTGAATTGAATTGAACTGAATTGAACTGAATTGAACTGAATGGAATTGAACTGAATTGAACTGAATGGAATTGAACTGAATTGAACTGAATTGAATTGAATTGAACTGAATTGAACTGAACTGAACTGAATTGAACTGAACTGAATTGAATTGAATTGAATTGAATTGAATTGAATTGAATTGAATGATTGATACCAATGCCTACATCCGAAGGCAGTGCCTACATGTGAAGGGGGTAAACCCTGTTTCAGCCCAGGAGTAGGTAATGCAACATACCCCTTGGTGGCAGACATCAGCAACCAGGGCCCAATTTCATAGAGTTCCTTGAGCAGAAACAAATTGCTTAAAATTGTTCCCACCGCTTAGCAGAAATTAGCAGGATACCAGTCACATATCGTACACATGAGATGGTAGTTTGGCTGGTAATCTTATTTTGGTCTGGTAAGGATAATGTTGTTGTGCTTAAGCAGCTGTATGAAATTGGGCCCAGATGTGTTGACATGATGCTTTGTTATCATGCCATTTTGGTTCCAGTGTTAATTGCAACCCTGATGAAATTGATTTCAATCTGCATTTTATGAATATTATGCAGATTGTCTGAAAAAAAAAATACAATCAAACTCAAACAATCAAACTCAAGGTACATTAAGATCAACACAAAAGGGTTTAACTATATGAAGTCATACTTATTTTAGACATTCCAGAAAAAAATTACCAGCATGTTCTTTGTGTGTAGTTTTTAGTTTGTGTATAAAAAGTGCTTACAAATACCTAAACACAAATAAATAGTCACCAGAAAACGCGGCTTGTACACATTTTTATTTGTTTTTATTAATTTGCAAATAAAGCTGGCCCAGCATGAAAAAGACAATACTTGCCAGCTAAAGGTTTAATTAATTTTTATATATATTATTTGTTACTGGTTTTTTTTAATCCACAAAAGAACGCTGCTCTTATCCATCTTTCTTTATTCACTAAAACAATGAACATTAGCAGACAGGAAAATTACGAAGGAGTTGTGGCTTAGAATAAAGTCTTAACAACTATAATAGTTCAATCCATTTAGCCACGCCTACCACAGCAGCTGTCAATCATAGATCCTATACATTTTCTCTCTGCTGTATGCTACACATAAAAGATGCATCAGATTTTCCCTTCTAGATCTGAGCATAATCACCTTTAAAGGTACTGGACACCTTTGGATTTTGTCAAAGACCAGTCTTCTCACTTGGTGTATCTCATGCATAAAATAACAAACCTGTGAAAATTTGCGAGTTGCGAGATAATAATGGAAGAAAAATCACCCTTGTCACACAAAGTTGTGTGCTTTCAGATGTTTGATTTCGGGACCACCAAATCTAATTCTGAGGTCTCAAAATCCAATTCAAATACTTAGGTGGAAAATGTATTCTTTCTAATGTATTCTTTCTGAAAACTAAGTTACTTAAAAGGGGAGACGTTTCTCACAACGTTTTATACTACAGCTCTTCATTGCTTGTTTACCAAGTAAGTTTTTATGCGAACAATTATTTTGAGTAATTACCAATAGTGTCCAGTGCCTAAACAAATTATGCCAACAATGCTTGCTTTATTATTTTTTTTTGCTTTAAAATCAAATGTTGTTTTCCATTCCTTTTCCCTCCGACTCCCCCCTCTCCCCTAATCAGGTCAAAGTTAATTCCACAGTGTCTGTCTGCTACCCCTCCCAAGAAATCCATCAAGACTACGAAAAGATTGTGAGTTCTGTTATTGTTGTTATTGTTGTTGTTGTTGTTGTTGTTGTTGTTGTTGTGTGATAAAAGTCTATGGTTGCTGTATAAAATGCTCAAGATGTTTTTCCCCATTATATATGTGTGGCCATAGTTTTGATTCAGCCCAGGCCTGCGAATTGTGAGAATTTGTCAAGGTTTCAAATTTTGTCCACAGGTTTCTCTTTGACTTCAAACTATCTTAACCCTTGAAGCCCCAAAGGTGACTGTGCACTATGCCCTGCTTGAGCCCCCAAATGGTGACTTAGTTGACCAAGATAACTCCTATAAAAGCACTAAAGACTGATCACAAAGGCCTTTTTGTTACAAAGCTGTAGTTTTGTTCATGTTCCACCCTCCATACCCAAGATTACTGTGGTTGGCAAGAGAAAGAGCGGATCTTTCTAAAACAAGGTTGCTATTGTTTATGCAAATCCTTTGAATGTGGAATGAACAGATCTGGAATACCAAACACTAGGTTTTAAGTTTTCCACAAAAATTAGCACCAAACATCCTGAGAAATTTGATTATTCAACGACATGTTGTCGCTTCCAAGGAAATGATTGACCAAGTTTTCAAATTTTGTAATTTTGCGCTTTTATTTTCAAGTAAATAATGTGTATTAGGCACTTCTCAAAAAAAGTGAATTGGCCCAAAAAAATAAATGAAAAAAAAATAAATAAATAAAAGGAGCCGACCAAGACATTCAGCCATGGATACCTTAACATTCTAAATTTTTATTGAGAAATGCTTACCTTATAGGCCCCAACTAGGTGCTATTTGAAAGCTAATATTCTCATCTATTTGATGAGCAAATAAACTTTCAATTTTGGGCAGGAAGTGCCTCGTTTTTGGCGTTATATGACTGCACCATTAGAAAAAAAAGAACATTAGTTTAGTAAGGGAGGCCTGCTCCTTGACACCCATGGATTATGTTCATATTATAATTCCTCCAAGTTTTGTTTAATGTGCGTGTTTTTTTTTTTTTTTTTTTTTGCTGAGCAATATTAGCTTGCACATTCTGTTATAGCACACTAACGTTTAATAGTTTTGGTACATATGGGGCAATTTAAAAATGTACTATTTAAAGCCATTGAAGCCTTTCGGTACAGAAAAAAAAATAAAAGTTCACAGTTTTACAAATAATTTACATGGTTTACAGAAGGTAATGGTGAAAGACTTCTCTTGAAATATTAGTCCATGAAATGCTTTACTTTTTGAGAAAACAGTAAAACAATATAAATTCTCGTTAGCGAGAATTACAGATTTATTTTAAACACATGCCATGACACGGCGAAACGCGCGGAAACAAGAGTGGGTTTTCCCGTTATTTTCTCCCGACTCCGATGACCGATTGAGCCTAAATTTTGACAGGTTTGTTGTTTTATATATAAGTTGTGATACACGAAGTGTGGGACTTGGACAATACGGTTTACCAAAAGTGTATAATGGCTTTAAATGTGAATAAAAATGGAATTCTTCTGCATTATGTGCATTTTATGTTTATAGATGAAGTATTTTTTAATGGCATTTCCTGAATAAATTCATTTATAAACTTGATGTATTTGTAATAAAATGTGGCCGTTTCCAATGTATCAGCAGGCCTGTTTTTTTTCTTCACGAAAGCAACAGAGGCAATTTTACCTTTCAATTTGCTTTTTCAAATGGCCACTCAGTCAAAATGGCTGCCATTGTTTGTAATAAAAGGTCCAACGAATGTTTCCACTATAAAAACTAAGCTTTGATGAAGATACAAACACTATCTATACTTGGAGATAAGATTTCAGATTCTTTGATAAATGATGTTATCAAAGATGATTCATGCGAAGAAATGTCTTTGAAATAAACTTGACTTACGCTTACAGGCTCCGTCTATTAGTTAAAAGCACAATGACAAAGAAAATAGCATAATGATATATAGATAAAGCTAAGTTGTTGCGATTAGCCAAAGGCCATTTTACATTATTCAGTGAATAGTTAGTTCCCTATTAGTCAAATGCTTTATTTCAATTAAAGGCACTGGACACTTTTGGTATTTGTCAAAAGGCCAGTTTTCGCACTTGGTGCCTCCCAACATTATGCATAAAATAATAAACCTGTTAAATTTTGGGCTCAAGTTGCAAGAAATAGTGAAAGGAAAAATACCATTGTTGCACAAACTTGTGTGCTTTCAGATGCCTGATAAAGGCTTCAGGTATGAAGACTGTCTCAGTTTCAAATAGTTAAGAGAGAAAAACCTCAAAAAAAAACAAGTTACTTCAGAGGGAGCCGTTTCTTCTCACAATGTTTAATACTATCAACAGCTCTCTGTTGTTGCTTGCTACCAAGTAAGTTTTTATGCTAACAATTATTTTGAGTAATTACAAAATGTGTCCACTACCTTTATCAGGATTTGATACTCTTTTAAAAGTAAAACGTTTTGTAAATCAAGTTTGAATCCCTACTCGCTGTGAATGAAGATGTATGTAGTCTGGTTTACATGTAGGAGTTTCTTTTTCATTATTCTTCAATTTTTTGAGAGAAAAAAGAAGGGAAAACTACAGAAATGTTTTCAGGACAGTCTCGTAAGTCCTTTGTACATGCTAGAACAATTTTTGTCTCACTGAGACAAAATATATTGTTGTGACATTGTTTTATTCGCTTCTAAAAAACTACAGCACCTCAGCAAGTAACATTCTTAGGGAAGCTTTCTAGAACCATTAGTTTAATGTAAATCTGTGGACATTTGTGTTTTGTGTCCTACTTCAAAAGGAACCCAAACCCTTTATGAATGTTTGATTTATTCCTATCGTCTCTATCTTCCCCTATGTCTTTAGGTTCAAGTCATCCCGTGGGTGCTCTCAGACAGTAACTTTGTCCGGTGTCCATCCCAGCGGTTGGATCCCGACAAGACGGTGTTTGTTGGTGCACTCCATGGCATGCTGAACGCAGAGGGACTGGCACACATCATGAACGACCTGTTCGGAGGGGTGGTTTACGCTGGCATCGATACGGACAAACACAAATACCCCATAGGTGAGTCAGGAAAAATAGAGGCCTAGTGATTTTCTTATCAGTACTGATTGTTTTATCAGCACTTCTTTTCAGGTTTTCAAATTATTTAGAACCAGTATAACAATGACCTAGGTTAACTGTAGGTGGTGGTCTGCTAATCGTGTAGATTAATGTTTGAACAATTGTCCGACATGTATGCTGTCACTAGCAGTGAATAGCTCGTCCAAAACTTTTAATCGAGGCTCTGCAAAATTTTCCTGAGTTTTCTTTTTCTTGTTGCAATCCTGATGCACGATAACACCAGGGCTAAATTTCATGGCTCTGCTTAATGCCAAAGTCTGCACTTGTGGTCACCATTCTTTGTTTACTGGGCAAATCTCTACGCTAGCTACTGTCAGCTTATGCCTAGAATTGCACACGCACAAGCAACAGCTTCCTCCTAACTTGCGAAATACGCTTGATGTAAGCGCGGAATTCCCTTCTTCCGTGAGCGCCATTTCTTTGCTTACAGTAAGCAGAGCCACTTGACCCAGATAAGCTCCACGGTAGATGGACCCTTTAATAAGACTTGGCATGTAGCAATTGTGGTTATTCCATTTAAAAAGTAAGTTGTTGAGAGCCACAAACTTATTCCCAACTTGGTTTGGAGTTGCCATCTGCATGTCACCCCTAGAAACCCCCTTCAGCTTGCATATATGTATTTATGTTTTCTCAGGGGGGTGGGGTTAAGGAATATCTAAACGTTTTGCCGTGCCAATTTTATAAACTGTTTTCCACCTGATAGAGTTCGCTGGGTGCCTACTCAGTAGGTTTAAAGGTTACAGTTTTCACCCCCTGGAAAAAAAGTAATGTTTAAAACATCTTCCCAAATGATTGTTATGAGGTATTTTTTTTTAGTTCATCTTTTTAAAGCTGAAATACTAAAGGTTGTACTTATGATGACTATAATTGAAAGACTACATTAACGAACTTGAAGAAAATTTATTTTGAAATGTAGCATTTTTATTTGCTATTTTTGGAAAGAGTGTATTCAGTTTTAAAAGTGATTGTTACAAATACTTCTGATATATGTTAGTCTTAAGGTGCTTTGTAGTACCTTTTTTTTAAAAGATTTTGTCGTAATTATCGACAGCTATGTTTCTCATAAGGTTTTCTCTTTGACCCTATCTCATGCGAGTCTGGTAAAGGTAGGAAATACTTTTGGTAATTTTCCAAGAACCAAAATTTTGCAGATCAGAACACCAGAGCTTGTGTCCGGTGCGTTTGTCACTCGGCCAAGACTTGTCAACGTTGATTTTAATCACTTATTCAGCTTTTGTAAAAAAAATGTGAATATTTTTGAGAAAACTTTGCTATTGACTTTTTTACCCCACAGGTTCTGGTCGTGTAACTTTTAACAACAGCAAAAGTTTCATGAAGGCAGTCGGAGCAGCGTTTGTGGAAATAAAAACAAGCAAGTTCACTAAGAAGGTAAAGTGTCTTTGTCTTGTCTGAAAGTCAACAGTACAGCGCCCTCTCATGTCGGAGTATGGAAAGAAGGCTAGAGAGTGTCTCAAAGTCATGCAAATTTGAGGCGCAAAGGAAGGTTCCAGTGGTGCCTGCAATCCATTGGGCTGCCAAAACGTTCCGCTAGAGCTTATTATCGTATCGAACCATGTCAGCAATGCTATGACAGTGAATGTGTGCATTAGTCCTTTTGATGTTCAAAAGGAAAAGAATGGACGGTCCATGAGTGTGCACTGGGATACTTATTTGATCCAATTAGAATATTCAAATAGTTCTGACCTTTGAGACGCTTCCTTATTGAAGTGAAAAACCTCCCAAGAAAAGTAGAAGAGAGCAACATCTTGGCCAAAGTGTGTGTTCTGTTGACCTTGGGAGCTTTCAGGAGTATATTGAGAGTTTAGAATTAAGTGGCATCTTTGATGGGTAAAAGAGCTTAGTTTAAAGATGCTATGTCAGATTTTTGGCCCCAAACATTACACAATAGATTTTTTTAAATGAATGGTATTTCAAAGAGTATCACCCGCTCTAACGAAAAAAAGTTTAACTTTTACTTTTAATGGTCAGGAACCATGACAAAAACGTTTCGAATAAAACACATAAGAATTGGTCACGTGATATATTGTCGGGATCCCGACAAAAACTAATTTTGAGCACTTTATTTCACTGCTACTAATAATTGGCAGACTTTTTCAAGCAATGGCTCAAATGAAAGCTTGTAACTTTCTCGACCCCCCATCAAAATACCTATTAGATTTTAAATCAAAATTTTTGGGTCAAATCGGCAAAAAATCTGACGTAGCATCTTTAACTGTTTGGGTCATAGACAAAGAATGCAAAGATTATTAGCCATTTCCAAGTTGTTGTCTTGGGCCAACACTCTGGCCAGTGTATTTTTTTAAAGATTCTTATTTGAGAAACTTGGTCGCTGATGAATCTTTGTCCACTACCAACAGGTCCAGATTGACCCCTACCTTGAAGACTCACTCTGCAGTTTGTGCCACACCCAAACTGGTCCCTTCTTCTGTCGTGAGCAAACCTGTTTCAAGTACTTCTGCAGATCGTGCTGGTTGTGGCAGCACTCCCTGACCCAGCTCCGTAGCCACAAGCCACTGATGCGCAACAGCAAGACCAAGACTCCGGATATCTGCTATGGGGTATGATGGAAGAAACTCCATATGAAGCACACTCTGTGTGTGTTCTTTGAGAGACTTGATAAATCTACGAGAAATTGCTGAATGCTGACAATCAGAACGGATGTCCACACTTCCCTTTGATTGGCTGTCAGGTCCAGGAGACTGCATGCTGATTGGTTTTGGCGACTGCAGATGAGCGCAAGACCGAGCGCTGTATCATTTTTGATTGGCCGGTTTTTAAATTTTCTTTGAAAAGGTCATTTGCATGATGAGTTTAAGGTGATTGATTGGATCAGTTTAAACATGTAGAAGTCTGATTGGTCGCTTTTGTTGAATCTGATTTCAGTTGATTCTGATTTCAGTGAAGTTGATTTGATTGGTGACAATTGTACACCATTTTAGAAAGCAGCATTGCCGCAAGAGACAATGGAAACAAAAAACAGATGTAACAGTTCTATGAAGTATAATATTTCAACGGATGACCTATGACCCCAGTTTAAAATGCTTGACTTCCAGGGGGTGAAAGCCTTTGTTAGAAACCTCCCTGTTTAAATGGAGGAGATGAGCAGAATGCCCCTCCCCTCCTGTCAACTATGGCTTGCACTCCCTGACAAAATCATAGAAGTTGCATGTTTTGATAAATTCTCATAGTTGAAAAAAGTCTGAAGTCAATAGACTAATCAGACAAATCGTTTTAAATATGCCAAAAAAAAAAATCAAGTTTATATTTTAAACTATTCTCATATTTTCATGTTTTTCATCCCCATTTTGTCATGCTAATCCTAGCATAAAGTGTCATTTTTTTAAGACAGACTCTTTAGTTTAAGCAGGAAAAAAAAAAAAAATCAAAATAAGGTGAAAGTTTAAAATGACTAATGTAAGACTGATTGTCAAATTCGATCGATCGGGAACAGATTTTATAAAGTAGAAATATTTGAGCTGAAAGTTTCATGCATGACTCCTGATAACGTTTGACACCAACTTTAAATGTTTTACCATTCCCCATACAATCAATCGTTCAGATTTGAACAGTGGGGTTTTTATTGATATTATTTTTGGATTAAAATATTTTTTTAATGATGAACATCTTTAGGGTATTTAGAAATCTTTAAAACCGTAACCACCTGAAAATAAATAAATCAAACATTGAAAAACGTTCTGATAATAATCATCTGGTTTACACGATGCGGGCAAAGTGATTTCAAAGAAGATTTTTAATTAATATTTGGACAGATGAATTAAATGTCTTCACCAAACCGGACGAATTTGTAATTTTTATCTTACTAAAAAGCACAACAATTCCATGTTGGAAACCTGCTAAAATAAATGCCATTTTTTATTTGTGCAGATAGCCCAAGTCCACTTAAAATTAAGCTTAAGCATCTGCTTTTAACCCAAAACAGGCGTGTATCTTTCCCCAAAGTTTTTTCAGATCTTTTTAAACAAGTGAGCATGTTTTTTTTTAACGGAATTCTGAAATCTTTCCAAGATGATAAAATGAAATCTAAACGCAGTGTTGACTTCTACCTTTAAGCAAGAAAGGAAGGCGATTTCGGTAGCATTTTAGATTTGAATAACAAAAAAACGTTTATATTACCTTGGATACTTTTTAAAATACAATTTACCAGCATGTAATGTACATATTTGTTTTCTCTCAAAAATCTCTACATGCCATGTACAACAAGACTGAAGATGGGTCTACGCTGAACGAAGATGGTCAATAATTTTAAGTACTGTTTTATATATGCCAGGGTGGATACTGAATTATGTGCGGTTTAAGGAGAGTATTTTGTAGCACTTTATAATTCACTATTTTTGTCTTTGATACTTTTACTATATTACCGAGACAAAGTCTTGTGTATGTACATTTATTTGATCAAAAGAAGACGAGAAGGAGACAATTTAGCAAACTGAGTACTGTTTTGTATTGATTTTTTCAAGCTATTTTTCTTATCTGTGAAAAATCTAACAGAACTATTTTTTATTAATAGCGGAAGGGAAGTAAGCTCCGTTTGATGTGCTACTGTGCATGCAAGTACGATGAGAAATTTTTGATTTGTTTAAGGATTTAATAGAAGAGAACTTTTATTTTTTTGCAGAGCTAAAAATTGTGAATTCAGAAGCCTTAATTTGCGAACAAACTTTGTAGATTCGGCTGTTTTTAAGGGACAAATTAAACGACAACATGTATATTTTCATTTAAAGGTATTTTGTAAGCAAAATAAACAAAATGTAAAATAGGTTTTTTTTTGCCTAGCGCTTCCTGTATCAGAAATGAACAAAAAAGAAACATTTGTCATAAAACTTTAAATGAAAAAAAAAAGAAAAAGAATCTGATTGTATTAACTTTTTTGCATGTCATTTTGTGGTTGTTATTTAAATACCAATGTTTAAGTGCCTTTAAGAGTTATTGATTTCAACTATTGTTACAGTTTCAAATTTGACTTTATTAGAGCCCCACACTTGTTGTGTATTAAAAAAGCTAAAGGAGAACAGGTTGCTATTTGCTCCAAATTGCTTAAATGTATTGTACCTTCCCACGACTGGACCGAACTTAACTACGGATTTTGCCTTTAACTGCACCATATTCTTTTATGTAAATGTAGGTTATTTAACAGACTAAAAGGGACACGTTGCCTTGGGTTGGTCGAGTTGGTCTTTGAAAAGCGTTTGAAACCTGTTTGTTATGAAATGCATGTGGTTGCACAGTTTTTCATTTACGTCGCGAAGTAAACACGGTCGGCCATTCTATGGAGACAAAATTTCGACTCCATAAAATGGCTGAAACAACATAGTTCGCAAAGTAAAAGGAAAATTGCAACTTCGAGGCATATTTTCTTCTTTTAAAACATTTATCTAACCATGTATGCATTTCATAACAAATGGTTTAAAATGCTTTTCAAAGACCAACTCGCGCTATCCAAGGCAACATTTCCCTTCAACTTTACATAAATTTAAATCATAAATGTTTTGTTTTAGTATTTGGAACACCCTGAAAAAAAATTGTTATTAAGACAAAAAAGGTAACAGTAACACATATTTAATATGCATACATTTAACTTTTATTTTGATGTTCTGAAATAGTCGCTGTTCCCCCATTACTCAATTAAACGATTACTATTTGTATTATGGTGAGAATATTTTATATTTTTTTTTTTGGCTTTTTTTGCTTGTTAACTTTCCAGTTGGTTGTTTTAATAATTGTGACTGAAAGGTCCTTGTATTTTCCTGTACACAAAAATGCCAAGCATATTATTAGTGTATCAAAAGCCCACAGTTTGGCCTATCATTAAACAATGCATTGAGCGGTAGTTGCCTACGTTTCACTCTTCCAGTTAATTAAAAACAAGGAAATGCATTTTGAGAAATTGGTGTCAGACAAACAAGTAAAGTATGCTTGACGTTTATTAGAAAAGACACGCTTGACATTTTTTTTCAAAGCTCAAAACCATTCCTGGATAAGTGTTTCTGCCATTAACTCAACTTGTTTTTTAATAAATGCAAAGTTTAAAACACTAAGTGATAAGTCAACTAAACATTTCTCTAAGACATCTCTGGGACAGAGATGAAACTTCACATTCGCATAAATTTTGAATCTTTTTATGACGTGTAATCTTAAACACATGCAGTTTTTGTTTTTCCGATCAACTAAAAGCAACCCAAAAGTTTGGAGTGTTTTGCATTCATAACAGTTTTACAGATCCCACCGATATTTTAGGTGTCTTTAATCGTGTTATTAAATTGCATTGTTATCAAGTTTCTTATTTTCTGAAAATGTGACGGAAGCTTTTTGGGTTAATTTTACGAGTTTTAAAAGAGCTGCCTGGCTACATTTGTCTCAATTATGATTGCCAATTGTGTTTTATATAATTCCCTTTACAATGTTCCCCTCCCCTTCACATTCAGCACTCTTTAATGTTATAGTAATGTGTGCAATATTCTGACAAATCGTACCTTGTGATTGTTGTCAAATGTTACTTTTGTTTCCCTCCAGTTGTAATTTTGTGTATCACAGTGCACTGATGTTTAATAAAGACACTTGTTTTTGCATGCATTTCAATTGAAAAAGACGGTTTTTCAGTCATTATTTCTCTTGTGTTTAGACCAGGTTTAAAAACAAATTCTTAATAACATCAGAAGGCCGGGCGGCCACTTCCAAGTTTTGGGCTACACTTAACTGATTTGGGTCGCCTACCCAACTCAACTGCCACCAGGACAGGTTACCACCTTCTCCTGGGGCTGAAACAGGGTTACCCCCTTCACAGTCCGTAAAGATGTAGGCAAGGGTGTCATCCACTAGGAGTCTGGCTGGAAGAGCAGAATGCACTACTTTCTCAACTTTTTGAGAAGCATTTATGGTTAAGTGCCTTGCTCAAGGGCACAAGTGTCATGAGCAGGATCCAAACCCACACCCTGCTGCCGACGCCAGAGCTTGGGTTCAATGAACTGGAAGCTCGGCCATGACAAGCCATGACGGCTATGCAAGGCTCTTTAGCCCCAGTTTTTGGCTTCGTGTATACTCACATCAACTTGAATATGACCTTTGCATAATAAATAAAATAAATTGTCACATACAAGTTTGATATTGTTATAAAATGTTATTTGTTATTGATATTATTATTATTATAAATACACAAGTTCTCATGAGCAAAAGTAAGTAGCTTCTATATATCATAAAATAATTAATACCAATCTTCTAACATCTTTAAGATCATACATTGAACAGGGGGGGGGGGGTCATCTAGCCAGCTGGACGGTTTGCTTGTCATTTTTGTTGTAAATACCTCCCTATTATAGGGATGCTTGACAAAACTGAATAAACCATTTTTATCAAAAATAAATTATTATTATTTTAAAAGGGCCCTCTTGCAGAAGCTCACCAACTCTCAGAATAAAAAAAAAAAAAATTCATGCATTAATCGTTTCTCATAATAAAATTCTTTTGGGGTCAAACATATTCCAACCAATACTACTTTAAAGAGAATACTTTCTCAAAATAGTTTATACCAACAGCTGTGGTGCTTCTCACCAAGTTAGTTGTTACTTGTTATGGTAATACATTTATGGAGTACTTGTCAATCTAATTAGGCTCGATGCCAAAAATGAAAATGGATCATAGTGCCCTCTGTTGGTGAAACTAATGCACTTGTACACAGGAAATTGTTGACAGCTAACAAGACTACATTTGAATACAGTAAATAAAATTCACCTCCCACTTGTCGATCTACGTCTCTACCTTTAAATTAGGCTCGATGCCAAAAATGAAAATGGATCATAGTGCCCTCTGTTGGTGAAACTAATGCACTTGTACATGGGAAATTGTTGATAGCTAACAATACTACATTATTTGAATACAGTAAATAAAATTCACCTCCCACCCACCCTGTCCCTCCGGTCAATCAAGTGACATTGAGAGATAAAAGTAAAACCATCGGTTAATCAACCCCTTTCAAGTAAACTGAAAGGAAAAGGAAAACGACTTGTTGAAAAGATAGATAATGACTAAACTTGACATTAAATCTAGGGTATCAATTTCGGTACAATTATGATAATCAAAACTTGAAGAAGAATCCAAATTGTTTGGGGGTCAAAAGTTGGTGAAGGGTCATAGGTCAATATGCAGGGTCATAGGTCAACGACCCTTTCTTTGTATTGAGGTAAGGGATTCTCCTTGAAGTACTTCTGGAGATAGGTGCAGGTGAGTTTCATGTTGGTGTTCTGGGCGACAAAGTGGTCCAAGGCAGCCTGAAGAGTAGAGGGGGATAACAAAGGACAATAAATAGAATTGCTTATATAAAATTAAAATAAATAAAAAACACTCCCTAAAACGATCACATAGCTGCCAACTCTCCTTTATTATGCAGAAAAAGTTCATGAACATAAACCAATCATTCCATGTTCTGATGAAAATGTTTGAAACTTTTCCCTTTTTTAAAATTATGTTTCAAATACTTTTTTTCAATGAGTTATATAGCCTTTTAATGAGTTATAGCCTGCCCGAATGATTAAAAAAACAACTTTCAGACAGGAATGACAAATCACATAACTAGTAACTTTGGGGGGCCGGCGTGTCGTGGCTGAGTGGTCTACTTCACCGGACTTAAGCTCTGGTGTTGTCAGCAGCAGAGTGTGGGTTCGAATCCTGGTCATGGCACTTATGCCCTTGAGCAGGGCACTCAACCATAATTGCATAATAAAAAGTTGGGAAGGTAGTGCCTTGTGCTCTACCAGACAGGCTCTTAAGGGATGATACCAATGCCAACAACTTAACGGACTGTGAAGGGGGTCACCCTGTTTCAATCCTAGGAGTAGGTGGCAACAAAGTACAAATATGATTATAGAAGGTTTAACCCCTGTTGCAGTCCTGCCTTACCTTTGCCAAGATCTTAGCAATCCCCTTCCCCCTCATGGACACAGGAACACCAGTGTGATGCAAATCAACCGTGTCTGCTTCCAGAACATCATAATTTAGTACCGCCTTTTCCGCTACACCAGCTGGGGAAGAAAGACAATTTAGTACGTGGAAATTTGCATCGGGATAAAGAATACTAATTTTGGTTTTACCCCTATACATGTACATAGTTGCAATAATGTATACCTCCTCCCGACGACCAAGCCGGAGGCTGTTGGGAGGAGGGTTACGTTATCGCAACTAGTACCGACGATACCGACTTATAGACTGATTGAATAAACAGTTTCCTAGTTGTAAATTTTTATTTTAGTACAAACTATCATGAGTACTTAGTATGCAGTAGCAACTACTACCTGACTACTGTTCCTATCAGCACATTGGAACTTTTTAAGGGGTACACCTAAACCTACTCCTAGAACTCGAAGAGACAAACAGAACAAACCTCAAAGACAGTTCTGGGATTACCCCCATTGTAGTAGTGCCAGCATGCTGGACTGCTGATACTAGTGATAGTCCATATTGGCACTTTTTAGCAGGGCAAATTGTTTAATGATCGTAACCCCCCCTCCCCCCACCCCTTGATCTTTCCAATATGCCCGAGGGTCATACAATTCCATTTTTTTGCAAACTTGTCCACTAAATTATACCCAGTGCAGTAGTATTCTTCTCTGTTGGAATTCAATTTGACGTGACCCTGCCTGCATTTGTGCCGGTTCTTCAGTTTGGTTGATAATTAATATACAAACCTAGTTGAATGTAGAAAGTCTTGTTTTGTATGTCATGATCAACCACAAGATCTTGTGATGAAGCCTCCGCCATTGTTGACATCGCTGCCCTCGTAAAAACACTAACACCAGAATAACTGGAACAAACCGGTAAAGTTCTCACACGGTTAACTGTATTGAGTAAGTGTCTATCAACTCTATGAACCCTGCAATAAATGGCAGGGCATTTGTTGAGAACAAGTTTGAGGCAAAAAGCGAAACTCATGTCTGAAACTTTCTCTCTTTTCTGTCCACTGTTGGTAGTGTAATGAAGAGTGCTGAATGTAACTTGAGAAACTTGGAAAGACTAGCCAATGCCCAATGCTACATTACATTGCTAGCGTCTTTAGCGACGAGCGTTGATAAATTAATATTTTGTAATAACTGCATATCTCAAACCACTTTGGAGCATTGGGTCACATTTTGGGTGAACATATGATACACACGCATGTAATACTGAATATCCGTTCGTGGTTATCTTGACAAAATCCGAAATGTAAACAATCAGATTAATTTACATACAACGGACTCTACTCAGCAGGCAGCACTCCTTTCCCACTCACTCAGCAGACGTCCCGTGTCAGAGAAAGAATTATTAAACGGTAATCACTACGTGCTAACTGTGACCTACTTTGACCTCTACACTATATTCCACAGCGTTGTTAATCCAGGGTCAAATAAAACGCCTAGTTGTGTAGTGGTTACCCTTTAGGACAGAACTCAAGGAAATAGACCGCGTTTTCAAAAGGGCGCCACCAATAGTAAGTACTCAACATGTGTTTTCGTGTTTAGAGCTCTGCTGCACGGCTGAAGATGTCGGCGGTCGGACTTACTTGATCTGATAAAACCAAAAAGATGACGGAGCTTAATAATGTTCTGAAGAAGCTGATTGAGACAACTGGACACAAAAATAAATGCACTCAAGATACGGTAATCTTTAGTTTAGATAGGGTATATTCAATGGCCAAAGCTGCCTTGTATTGTTAACATTTATAAACCAAGGCAATATTATTGGTTTATAAATGTAAACCAATTATTATTGGTTATTATTATTTATTGGTAATTATTATTTATTATTGGTTTATTGGTTTATAATATTATTGGCAATAATATAAAGCCTAAATCAAAAAGGGAGTTGATACTTGACAGTGTTGTTTGTTGATATTCGTCCTTTATTATACAGTCGTTTGACCAGTTCTGGATCACTTTTTGAATTCACATTGTTTTTTGTTGCAATCTCTTTGATATCTTAAACGAAAAAGTTTATCAGTTTACCTAAACATGACATAAAACTTACCAAGTATTCACTGACAAAAAAAGGTTAGTTCTTTTGAAGAGGCTTTAAGAAAAGTATTGTCACCTGTTTGACCAGTTCAGGATCAGTTGAATCTATTCTGAATCAGTAGAGTGCCCTTTATTGCAAACCCATACTCCCATTCATAAAACTGCCTCTCAAGGACACGACACATCAGAGGTGTGTTGGCATGGACTTGGACTTCATTTGTTTAGTGAATGTCATGCAAGTGTCTTCAATAGCAGCGCACAAACCCAGTGACAAAACCACAAAACAACAGCAAAGGCAAATGAAAAAGTGAAGCGAACCTAAAAAGCATTATCGACCCCTCCAAGTTTAAGTTTCTCAAAAAAAAAAAAATCTAAAAGAATTTGTTGAAGTAATGTTTCTCAAAATCATCTGAATAAACTTTCTACTGCAGTAGTATGATTTTACCATACTTAGTAAGTTAGTGCGGCACCATTTGACGCAATGAGATGTTGAGTGATCCCGAACTGGTCAAGGGTAAGTTGCCCCCCTAAAGAAGATTTTGGTAACTTCGTCTCCTCAAAAAAACAAGGTGTCTGCACAGTATTTACAGGAATGTTTTTTTACACATTTTTATCATTTTACATAAATATTTTTTGCCCCGGCACTCCAATTCTAAAGGTAAGAAGTTTTAACAGTGTTTTTCAACCAACATTTTTACACAAAAAAATGATAAATTTCGCAGACAACCTTCAGGAAAACAGCCATAATTTATTTGCTGATGATATTTGGCACCTTATTTTGGGTTTGTTGGTTTAATGGGTGTTAATCTTCACATTTATCAACAGAAATTGGTAATAATGAGAAGTGATATAACTATTTGGTTATTGCAAAGTTGAAGTGATCCCGAACTGGTCAATGATCCCGAACTGGTCAAATGACTGTATAGCTCCATGGTTGGAGAGTGGATGTTGGGGTGCAAACTTCAATCCACCAAACTTCAGCCTCTGCCGAATGTGCAAACTTAATGGCCCGATCTAAATTTGTGCACGCCTTCGCACTAGATACTCCACGCAGATGTCAAGCCTTGCACAAATTTGGTGACTGTCAAAAATAGGTTTTTAATTTAATAGGTGTGCGCGAAAAAAAGAAAGAAAGTATGATACAATATTTGTTATAATTTGAACTTAATTTTTGTTTAGGAGTTGGGCAACGTTTGCTGCAAGGTGAAAGAGCTACTTCAGCAACCAGCAAATATTCCTGCTTGGTACATGTCTCAAGAAGGAAGAGACTGTCTGATAAAAGCTATCATATCATTGGCTGATAGGGCTGGGTTCCCTCAACTGCTGTCCAATGAAAAGGATGGTAAGTTGGCATGATTAAAGAAGTAAATTCACAGTGGGAAACACCCTGAGTGATCTTTTGGCAGCATTTTCCTAGAAAATATTTTTTTTAGTAGATTACAGTAAAACTGTATACCCTTTGAAAGAAACAACTAAGGATACATGTATAGACGATGTGACCCATGTTTACATTCAAACTGCCCTCTGTTGAAAAAACACTGTATACGTCATGTTTCGCCGGGCAAAAAGACACGTAGTCATGGTAGGATTGCATACACTCTCTAGCTGGCTGCCAAAACACAAAGGTTTTGCTCGGCGGTATGCGCGCAAATCATGTTATGGTTTTTCGTGTGACGTCAGATGTCACATCATCTGTACATGTAAACATGTTTCTTGTAGTTTGAGTACAAAGAAGAGCACAAACTTCTTGTTTATCTTTTACAGTTTTTTTTTATAGAATTTATCGTTTTTTTTTAGCTCACTGTGAAATCATGGAGCCTAAAGACCTTTGTTTGCAAATATCCATTGCGCAAGCGCTAACTGTTGAACGAGTTGCATGCTGGTCTAGCTGTGGATCAAACTTGAGCGCTAGACCAGCATGCATCTCATTCGATGCCTGCAGCGCGCATATCGAGTATTTGTGATAAGGTTCATGGTACGATTTTCAAAAAAAGGTGCATAAACATGAATGGAAAAAACACTGGATAAAACTTAAATGAGGTTCGTGGAGATGATAGCGAAATGAACCTGGTAGTTTAGGAGTAGGTTGAGGGATATAGACCTAGTTTAAGAATCCACAAAAGCTTTTATTTAAGTGTATTATTTTTTCTTTCTTTTTCGCAGAACAAGATTGTAACAAGGAATTCTCCAGAGTCACAGCACTCGCTGCGTCCACATTAACAGCTATTCTGACATACCTTAAGGATGGACACAGTTCATTGGTCCATACCAACGACCCGCTGGAGGAAGAGTCTCAGCGATTGGCCAGAGGTATTCTACGAGCCGTGACGCCTCATTGCCTGGTTCTCATTGCTATGCACCGAGACCAGAATAATTCGTGGACTGATAGGCAGGCAAAACAAGCCACTGAGGGTATGTTCAGTTATAAGTAATTCAAAATAAACTAAAGCCATTTATACTTAAAGGCAGTGGACACTATTGGTAATTACTCAAAATAATTATAAGCACAAAACCTGACTTTGTAACGAGTAATGGGGAGAGGTTGGTAGTATAAAACAATGTGAGAAACGGCTCCCTCTGAAGTGACATAGTTTTCGAGAAAGGAGTAATTTTCCACGCATTTGATTTCGAGACCTCAAGTTTAGAATCTGAGGTCTCTAAACCAAACATCTAAACGCACACAACTTCGTGTAACAAGGGTGTTTTTTCTTTCATTATTATCTCGTAACTTCGACGACCAATTGAGCTCAAATTTTTACAGGTTTGTTATTGTATACATATGTTGAGATACACCAAGTGAGAAGACTGGTCTTTGACAATTACCAATAGTGTCCACTGCCTATAAAGTACCCTGTTGTCATCTTATTCTTTAAGATCGGAATCTTTTATAATTTTGGATCACTTGCTTGGTGTAGTGGAAGATCAATTTGTGCTGTAGATCTGATGGGCAATGATTCTACCAAAGAATAGATTGTTTTGTTATGTTTGATCAATCAACCAACCAATCATTAGTCAAACAATCAATTAATTTATATACCTGCCCAACAGAGATTAAAGCCTTTATACACTTTCAGTACAGAAAAAAAAAAAGTTCACAGATTTACAAATAACTTACAGGGTTTACAGAAGGTAATGGTGAAAGACTTCTCTTGAAATATTATTCCATGAAATTCTTGATAGCGAGAATTACAAATTTATTTTGAACACATGTCATGACACGAAGAAACGTGCGTAAACAAGTGTGGGTTTGCCCGATATTTTCTCCACACTCCGATGACCGATTGAGCCTAAATTTTCACAGGTTTGTTATTTTATATAGATGTTGTGATACACAAAGTGTGGGCCTTGGACAATACTGTTTACCGAAAGTGTCCAATGGCTTTAATAGGCTTAATTCTTTTTATCCAAATTGGTGGCTGCAGCTATGGCTACGGCTGTTGCTAAGGATTTTGCTAAAGGGCGTCCTATTCTTCAATACATGATGCAGAAAGCTTGCCGTAGCCATAGCTGTATCTGTCATTCCGTACGCAGCCAAAGTCTCTACATGTAAAGGCCGAGTTATAGTCGGTCGTGCGATGGTCGGGCGTCGGAAATCTTGAAGCGCGATCATAAAAAGACACGGTTTTTAGGCCTCAGTCTTAGGATTGCACGCAAGATTTCCGTTGTGCGACCGACTATAAACCGGCCTTAAGTCTTTCTGCTCTCTGATATCCAACCAGATCTCAGCAACGTACTCTGCCAGATATCAGACTGTAGCTCGACTTCTTGTCTACTCAGTGAAGGCCTCTCCAAGGACCAAGACCAAGACAGTCAAGGTTTCTTCAGTCCCGTTCTAGATCTTCTTAAGGAAAGATTGACGAGGGAGAAATGGGAGAAAGAACCCGCTGCTAGGCAAGCCTTCAGTTGGTGTCTGTTGCAAATGAAGGTTAGAGGATTAATAATAAAAGTTGTGCTTTCTGCCTCTTTCTCTCTGTTCATTTCTGTCCACCTGACTGCCTCTGTTACAGTCATTACAGACTCTAGACTGAAACCTCTAAACCCCTATAAATATGCCAATATGTCTCACATTCTTCAGTCTCCTGACGATGACTAAAGCCCGGTTCATACTATCTGCGAATGCGAATGGGAAGCGAATCTTGACGTCACAAATTCGCAACACACAATTCGCAGCAGTTGCCCTCTGCTCTACTCTCTTGCGAATAATCGCTGCGAAAGGAGGGTGTGACGTCAAATTTACATCAAATTCGCTTCGCATTCGCATTCGCAGGAAGTATGAACCGGTGCTTTAAGCAAGCTAGGAGACCAATCAAGAACTCACTATGTGGAAGTGAACTAAATAACAAGAAGTCCCTTCGATCCACTAAGTGGAAGTAGTAGTCCTGGATGGTTCTTTTTAGAACGGATAAGTCTCCAGAATTCCAGAAAAATCAACTGCAATGCAGTAGAATAGGTAGCAAGACGAGTTCTCTAAAGAACATAATCTATACCCAGCAAGTCAGCAAACCAATGGGAGACTTTTTGAAAGCTCTGCCACTAGAGGGCAGCAGACCTACCAGGTTAGGGTGCACAACTCCTATAGCAAACAATGGTAAATGCTAAAAATTCAAAAATACTCAAAAAATATTTAGAAGTCTCTCAGCCTCTTGAAAATTAAATCAGATACATTTTCATACAACTAAACTTCAGATTTCTTCTCAAGTTTTGGTAGGTCAGCATTTTGGAATTTTTGCTATACCCTAGAAGAAACACTCCCCAAAAACTCATGCACACCGCTTGTTATCCTTGGGGAACTCGTGTCCAGTACGTCCTGTTCCAGAACAGTTTGGTTTATGCTGGCAATGTGTTATGAAAAACAAAATACAGTTTGGCTAAATCTAAAATACAAAATCAAAAACACGCAAAACACAAGGTATTTGCTGTCAGTGACCGTCACTCAAGCTTCTCCTATTCCTAAGTTGTTGACATTACCTGGTGAAGAGCGCCCTCTCTTGGTGATTGGCAGATAGTCAAAAGTTTCCCATTAAACATCATTACAGAGTTGTCATATATTCGTCTTTCATATATTAGTATTTTAATATTATTGACGACAAAGAATGTTCACGATGTGCACATAGTATTCAACAATCCATTCCAGAACCAGGCACATCCTGTTAAAACTCCAAACTGTGTTCATTTACTCATCAAATAGTCCAGATAATCTTTAATCTGATTTGATTTATTTAGTAAACTTCAAAAACAGGGAGACCGCCATCATGGGACTAGATAGTTCAGTTAGTAGACCACCGGTTTCTTAATCCGGAGTTTGTTGGTTCCAGTCTTGCTCTATAGTAAATTTTTCTTTGTTCAACTCAAACTTCAAAGCGAATGTATTAAAAAACACAAATTTTGACACATATTTTTTGAAATATATTTTTTGAAATATATGGGTTTATTGAAAGTAGTTGTTGTGCATCAGTAATTTGAATATCATTTAATTTTTTGTGTACTTTTAGCATCCTCATCTTGGAGAACATCTGGAAAGAGTCCTTCCTCCTTCGTTACTTTTTGTCGATGACCATAAGGTAAATAATGAATTAATTATACAATGAGTAATAGTTCAAATGGTTCAATAAGACTTCAGTGACAAGATTGTCATAATCCTAATTGTTTTTCTTACATGTTTGAATCATTTGAACAGTTGTCGGCCATGATAACAGCCGTATTTCTAACTTAAGTTGACTGCTCAAAGTCAGTGTTAGTTTTCTTCTAAGAGTCTGGAGACTACTCCCTGTGTTGATTATAGTTTGCTTTAACTTGACCTGTGTTGATTATAGTTTGCTTTAACTTGACCTGTGTTGATTATAGTTTACTTTAACCTGACCTGTGTTGATTATAGTTTGCTTTAACTTGACCTGTGTCGATTATAGTTTGCTTTAACTTGACCTGTGTCGATTATAAATTGCTTTAACTTGACCTGTGTTGATTATAGTTTGCTTTAACTTGACCTGTGTTGATTATAGTTTGCTTTAACTTGACCTGTGTGGATTATAGTTTGCTTTAACTTGACCTGTGTCGATTATAAATTGCTTTAACTTGACCTGTGTTGATTATAGTTTGCTTGAACTTGACCTATGTTGATTATAAATTGCTTGAACTTGACCTATGTTGATTATAAATTGCTTGAACTTGACCTGTGTTGATTATAGTTTGCTTTAACTTGACCTGTGTTAATTATAGTTTGCTTTAACTTGACCTATGTTGATTATAAATTGCTTTAACTTGACCTGTGTTGATTATAGTTTGCTTTAACTTGACCTGTGTTGATTATAAATTTCTTTAACTTGACCTGTGTTGATTATAGTTTGCTTTAACTTGACCTGTGTTGATTATAAGTAACTTTAACTTGACCTCTGTGTTGATTATAGTTTGCTTGAACTTTACCTGTGTTGATTATAGTTTGCTTTAACTTGACCTGTGTTGATTATAAGTAACTTTAACTTGACCTCTGTGTTGATTATAGTTTGCTTTAACTTGACCTGTGTTGATTTATAGTTTGCATTAATTTGACTGCTCAACCAGACTGTTTTTTTCTCTTTCAACTTGACTGCTTCTGTTGAGCCCGGTTCATACTTCTGCGAATCTGAATGCATTACAAACTTTGACGTGACAGGGCTGTTTATGCAGCAAGTGTTTCACAGGAGTTCAGCACAAGTCAACTGATGCGAATTATTCAATGAATTTGTGACGTCAAAGTTTGTATTGCATTCACAAGAAGTATGAATCTGAGTAAGATGTTGTCATTTTAGCCTTCGAGAAAGACCCTGCTAGAGTAAAAATATTTGGCCATGTACTATTGTTTTGTATTTCAAATTTTGTTTGTTTGGCCGTCTTCATGTTTGCGTTTTAAACAATTAGCTATAAACTATGTCATAAAACTAAAAATCACAACAAACTGCAGACTGATATTAAAGTGTTACCCTCTTTTGTCTCAACAGGTAGCCAACAAGTTGTTAGGCATTCGGTGCTTAAAGCACATTATAAACAATGTGGTAAGTAAATTTTCCACTGTCCGGTAGTACTGGGTTGTCAGGGCAGGGAGCCGGAAGGCATAAAGGTTGTTTGTCACATTTTGGGTAGTTTTAACAAGATACTCAAGAAATGAAGTTACCCAAATAGCCAGGGTGTGACTTAGGATGTGTTCATTTAGCTTCCCTGGGTCGACCCCGGTCTGCCCCGGTACGTCTGAATAGCTTTGACGGGACTCACCCGGGTCAGCTACCAGTGCCCTGCTTGTGGAGTGGGTCACTTGGGGGTGACCCGAGGTGCATGCCGTCACCACGAGATGGCAAGTGTGACCGTTCGATTAGCCCTTGTCAGGGGTGAGCACTGCGGGGTCGACCCAGGGAAGCTTATCGAACGCACCCTATTATAGACGATGTGACCTCTGACGTCACTAGAAAACCATAACATGATTCGCGCGCATACCGCCGGGCAAAACCTTTGTGTTTTGGCAGCCAGCTAGAAAGTGTATGCAATCTTACAATGACTATGCGTCTTTTTGCCTGGCGAAACATGACGTATACAGTGGTTTGTCAGCAGAGGGCGGTTTGAAAGTAAACATAGGTCACATCGTCTATAAAAAGCGAACTACCAACCATGAACCATCTACTCGGACGTTCCTTATACTGTAGCAGAGGTGCGAGGTATAAAACTTTGCTGATTTCAATTACTGTGTTCAGTTCTGGCTGAAAAACGCCTGCCGTATGTGCGGACACGAAAACAAGAACCAGCAAGATATTGATACACAATGATAATAGTATAGTAGTATGGCAGTATGTTAGTTTGAACGCCTCATAAGACAGTAAATATCTTTCAGACTTATCAAGAAGTCCACAGGATTGATCAATGATTCATTGTTCATTTTCTTCAGAATCCTACTGAGCTACGGTGGTATGGCCGAGCCATGGTCATTTACGAAGCCCTTCACCATCAGCTGTTCTCACAGAAGCCTGCCCTCATTGTTCAGCTCCTGCCATGCTTGATAAGCATTCTGGCTGTTGTAGAGAGGTCTCCCCATAAAGCTGATGAACCAAGAAATGTAGGTTAAAGTTCACTAGGATTCTGAAATGTTTGTTAATCATTGTCTTATAGACATTGTGAAGTTTTACTGGTGTCCGAAGTAAGAAAGTGTTCTTTGTTAACTCTCAATTCATCAGAGCCAAATTTGTAAAAATATTTACAGCAGCCGATTTCACGAAACGCTACGATTAATCCTATCTCGAGTAAGGACGAGTCATACGTCCTAACTTAGGATGTGTTCAACGCGTCCTAACGTCTATGAATAGTGAACTTAATACGCCCTATGTAAGTCCTAAAATTAATCCGAAGTTAGGAAGAGTTTGGTGAAATCAACGGCAGGACTCGGGGAAAGTACTGAGTGTTCCTCTCTTGCTTGCCAATATAGCTCTCCATTAGCTACATGCATGACCTCCCCAACTTTTGTCAAAGCAATTTATGGTCAGGTGCCTTGCTCACAAGGGCACAAGTGTCATGATCAAGATTCGAACCCACACTCTGCTGCTGACAACACCAGAGATTGGGTCCCTTGACCTAGGTCGCTCAGCCACAACACGACACAAAGTACTCTGAGCTTTTGTACTGCTACTTTATGTCATCCTGATGTATGTTTCAACCTGAAAGGCTTTAATCTCTGGGAACATTTGTGGTTTGAAATCCAACTCCTTAAATTCATTTTAAAGGCTGCATAAATAAACATTTAACTTGTAAAAGAAACTTGAACTATTATTCGCCCTATCTGTAAAAGTTTTTGTCTTTCCCTGCAGCCAAATCGTTACGACAGTGTCTTGCAGATCGTACTGAACAGCATGGAGTTTGAGCAGACATTGGCGCTTCGTCAGGCGTACGCTCAACATTTGCATCTCTTCATTGACTCTATGGGGATTACTGTGCTTCGGAGTATCAAGGTAATG
Organism: Asterias amurensis; assembly: GCF_032118995.1. Classification (NCBI taxonomy): domain Eukaryota; kingdom Metazoa; phylum Echinodermata; class Asteroidea; order Forcipulatida; family Asteriidae; genus Asterias; species Asterias amurensis. The sequence continues at coordinate 24,529,481 of NC_092652.1, read as the reverse complement.
TCACTTAAAGAATCTATGTACTTTTTGTTGGACAAAAAACACAATGTCCACAGATTTACACTAGACTTACACAGTTTGAAGATAATGTTTGTAGAAAGCTTCCCTGAAAATATTACTTGCTGAGGTGCTGTAGTTTTTGAGAAATGAGTAAAACAATGTCATGAAAATAATTTTCATCTCACTGATCATACACAAATTATTTTAGCATGTAAAAACGTATTTTCGTGACATTGTTTTACTTATTTCTCAAAAACTACAGCACCTCAGCATCTAATATTTTAAGGTCAGCTTTCTATTACCATTATCTTCAAACGGTGTAAGTTTATGTAAATCTGTGGACATTGTGTTTTGTGTTACAAAAAGTACCCAAATCCTTTTATCAGTAAAGCAGGCACGGTTTTCTTTCTACTTTAGTCTGATTTCCGATTTTGTTGCCCTTGGAAAAATCTGAAACTATTGTGATTAAATAGCCACCAAAGTCTATTAGAGACTGCACCATGTGTACATGTTGGTCAGTTCTTGTTCTCGATAAAATGTTCATATTTTTTTCTAAGGAACAAAAATATCATGCCCAGTAAACTCAACGCAGTGATCAACGCAGACTGAGCTCAATTTCACAATTTCTCATTAATCTAGAGAATAATTCGTGTGATTGTGAAATACCTGGAGGTTTCTGATGGGCAAGATGACGTATCTAGGATGAACATATTGCTGTCACTTACTTCACTTATACATCAGGCGTGGCCAAGGTAATATTATTATATTATTATTTTTAATTTCTGGTAATACCTCTTACAGATCTACTACTGAAAGCGGTGCTCTTTACGGTTTGACTTAAAGGCACTGGATACTTTTGGTAATTGCTCAAATAATTGTTAGCATAAAAACTTACATGGTAACAAGCAACATTGTGAGAAACGGCTCTCTCTGAAGTAGCGTAGTTTTTGAGAAAGAAGTAATTTCTCAGTAAAATAGTTGAATTGGTTTCGAGACCTCACACGTGAGGTCAAGAAATCAAGTATGAAAGCACACAACTTCGTGTGACAAGGGTGTTTTTTCTTCCATTATCAACTTCAACGACTAATTGAGCTCAAATTTTCACAGATATGTTATTTTATGCATATGTTGAGATACACCAATTGAGAAGACTGGTCTTTGCAGTTAACCAAAGGTGTTCAGTGTCTTTAACCTTTATTGATTTCTAATCACGGGGGCATTTCAGATGAAATAATTACACAGGACACTTTACTACCATACCCAATACCATACTACTAAGACCTTCAGCATGCTTTTTTTAAAGTCAACTTTCATGTAATCATGCTGTTCACATAGGATGCAAAGCCACTGGGAGGTTCTTGTGACAGTATTGCTGAAGCTGATGCACAATGTCTGTGATGAATCCTATACATCAACACAAACAGGTAAATTCAGGAATGTGAGACTTCCTTTTTTCAGCCAATTTCCGTTTTGGGGGTTTTGATTTTCCTATTTTTTTATATTTTTGGTGTACAAAAGTATAGGGATATTGTTCCTCTCTTTCCCTTGCCTGGTTTTCTCTTTTTTTCATTTTTTTCATGGATAGTTACTCACATGCCTGTAGATTTCAGATTGTTTTAAATGTAATTTAAGGATTGAACAAAGGACCTGTGACCTTCAGATTAACGTGTGCGCTACCAACTGAACTATCTAGCTTTATGTTGGTGATCTCTCTATTGTTTCAATATCTTAGTTTGGGGTGCCAGTCAGAAGCCATTCGTTCTGTAACTGCGGTGTAGCCAGGGATCACACCCAAATTTACGATACAAACTGTGAAGAGGCAGTAGAGGGATCACCTTAAGGGGATGCAACGTTTTAGTTTGAGAATCAAACAATAACCCACTCTATTTGTCTTTGTTCAGCCCCCCCCCCAAAAAAAAATAATGTAAACAAATAGAAAATTTACCAATTCAGATTCCTTTGTGGCTTGTTTATACTTGTTTGAAATGTAATGGGAGACTTTGTGACGCTAGGTGGCAGCAGACTTACCAGGTAAATTTCCATTGTTGACGTAGTTCTGAGCGTGTGACACGACCGAGAACAATGCATTTTACCTGGTAAGTGTGCTGCCACCAAGCGTCACAAAAGTCTCCCATTATATTCACCACAATATCCAGAAGCAAAGATATTCAATCACAAAAATACATTGTTGATAGTTTTTTTTAAATCTGTAAATTACTGTGCCTAGCGATAGTTGGTCTTGCGAGAATGAATATACAGATTCTTTTGACAAGTTTATTAACTCTTCACCTTATAAATTCCATGCATGTCTGACTTTTCTAAACTGCTTTTCTTTCTCTCATTTTAATAATTTGTGGATGTATGTGTTCAAGAAGCTTCTCAATCAATTTTGCCTTCACTGTGTATTTTCTTGTATCTTTTTTAACGTTTATAAATTGAATTTATTTTGTGCTATAATGTTGAAAGTGTGAAATTATGTTGTTCTGTGCTGAAGGCGATGATTTATTTAACTTTTGCTGGCTGTGATAATTAATTGGGCAAGGAGGTGGTCAGGTGGTAAGACATCTGCTCTAGCAATGCAAAGGTGGTGGGTTTGAATCCTACCCGAGAGATTTGCCTACGGTGAATATTTTCACAGAACTCGGGAAGTACTGAACTGAATATACAGTGCTTAAAATTATCTTTTTTAAGGGTAAAAATAAGTTACATTTTTTATCCCCACTGCAAACTAAAATCTGTTGTAATGGTTCTAAGAAGTTTGAAAAAATATGTATGCCGCCATATGTATTGAATTTAACAGTCATTTATTCTCAATGGCAGGCCTATGCAATGTGTATATTGTAATTTGATGCTGTTTTTAACTTTGTTTTCTGTTTTGCTACTTGTTAAATTATTTTGGCATTTGGTTGGTTTGTTAAACAAAAAGATATTCCTTTGTTTTTAGACTTCTCTGTTCTTTGGCCTACAGTATTGACATAGTTATATATTTTTTAGCCAAGGGATTGTGCTTTAAGTATCGATTTGCAGTGGGGTAACCAGACATTTTCTTTTTTGGGAGGGGGGGGGGAAGGGGGGAAAATACATATTTTGGGTGTGCTATTTAGGCATTTTTAAAATTATATATATACATTTGTTTATTATTAACTTATTTATTAATTTTTTTCTCTTGATGTGGAGTTTTACTACTCCGTTTATTCAACAAGTATCAGCAACGACATACATCAATACAACAAGCTCCATTACATACTGCTATTATATAACAGATTAAATGAGCTACGGGCTGTAATACATAGAAATTAAATTGATAACATACAAACAAGAACAAGAGACATAAATATTTATATATACATTTTAGCGTGACCTAATCACGGTGATCGAGAAAAACAATGGGTAGAAATTATTTTAGACCATCAAGGTTAATAAAACAAACTTGTTTATTTATTTATTTATTTATTTATTTATTTATTTATTTATTTATTTATTTATTTATTTATTTGTTTATTTATTTATTTATTTATTTATTTATTTATTTTTTGGGGGGAGGAGGTGGGGGCAGTTGAAGAAAGGATTCTGAGGGTTGTGCTTTAGATTAAAACTTTGTATTATTTTTTTTTCTGTTTTTTAATTTTTTTGAATAATTTAGATGACTTAAATAAAGATTAAAATACACATAACTAATTGAGTGAATGGATTAACATTTAAACTAAATAAATATTTCGCAATGTTATCAAAACAAGTCACAAAATAAGATGTTTTGGGTTCATTTAATTTCAACAGTGAGACAGTGTTTACTGGACAGGAGTGCGGAATGCTTGATACTACTTAGAAGATGCTGCAATGAGGATCTTAAGAAAGCTCTGGAAGATATTCATCTTATAAGCAGTAAGGAGAACAGTCAAATGCAACACATCATCAAGAAGGTTCTTGACGCAAGCTGACATGAAGCTGCTGAAAGCTGAAACATTTCTTGTTCCTCACCGTAACTGTAGAATGTCTGCCTTTTGCAGGTAATGAGAACCACAGTTCATTTTAGAACTGAGAAGTCCCCGAATTCTGAAATAATCTACTCCGCGATAGAATATGAAGCAAGACAGTTCTCTAAAGAACAAAATCTACCTGTCAAGTAGATACACACATGGTGTTACCGCAAACCAAATACATATTGATACTTCACCATGCAATGCCTCAAATCCTATAGACGCACTTATTCCTAAGGAACAATTTCATGTGAGTTGAAGATGCTATGAATTTGAATCTTGCGATACAGTGTACCTTGGCTACCAACAACTCATGTGGGATCAGTGGTTTCCTGCCTTTTACCTCTGTGGACACTGGTTCAAATCCCACCTCAGACAAGAGCCTTGCATGTGGATTGCGTTTTATATGGCAATACTGACAACTCATCTTAAGATGAATGTTAGTGCTTTGTGAATTTGACCCCCTATATCTAGGAAAAAACTCTCTGAGCTAGCCATCATAGTATATGTTTCATATTTTTTTTAGTAGAAGGAGCACTTTCTATTGTCTGAAAGTGCCCCAACCTTTCCTTCTCCCACAACTGTATCATATAATTTTTTCTGGAATATAATAGGAGAACAGCAGAAAATTGAGTGGGATCATCAGAAGAACACAGTAATTATCAGTAATTATTTGCACATCAATAACCAAACTTAAAACGTCCTTTCCCTCAATAGCTCAGAACACTCGGCTCTTACAGTCATACAAGAACACCCTTTACAAAAAAAAATTAAATATTGTAATAGTGCAGTCTATGTTAATGTGTGATAGCGCCCTCTATGGTGATTGATCAATGCACACCAGGAGAGCTGTTTAAACCCACACATTGGTAAAACTCAATAGGTACCCAGTCCCATTACAATTTGCGATTTTCTCAAAGTCCCAATTATCTAATTAAACTCTCTGCTTGTCTTGTTTGTTGAAAGACAACTGGGGGATGGAAGTTAACAGACAGTAAGTACATTATTTTGAGAAAAAATAAATAATGCTTTGTACCATTCCAAACATCTATGTGACTGGATTTGTTTATATTTAAAGATCGTGACACTATTAAACAATTAAAGTTTGATTCATGCAAAGAGTTAGTACTAAATAAACAAGAAAATCACAGAATCGTGTTATTCGATAATAAACTAAAAAAAAAAAAAAAAAAAAAAAAGTAAACATTAATGAATAAATAAAACAAAATTGAAAAGGGAAAGTGTTTTGGCTCATCATTTTAAATTGTACCCAATCTAACCCAAAACTGCTACTGTTGGAGGATTTCTCAATTATCAATAATCAGTTTATGAATTTAAAATGTGTAACTATTTCAAGGTAAATCAAACGGAAATCAAAATAAACTTGAAAATCGTAAAGAATATGTAAAGATATTAATCACAGATACTGCAGTAACGACCCAAAACTGCAAAAATTTCAGCTTTAAAATGTCATAGCTCATGACTATTCTTTAAAATGAACATAATTATCACATACAGCAGCAAACTTCTGGTTAGTAACTGCGCCAATTTTATCTCGGTGTCGAATTACTAAACCTGCCGGAAGGCACTTGAGTGGTAGGGGATATGTATATATATAGGTCTAATATACAACTGCGCTCAAATTAATCAAGAACAGCTCTCAATAAAAGTTGTGTGTACTTTGTACCTGTGTAATTATAGGAGCGTAGCTGCGGGGGGACGAGGTAGCGTAAATCACGACTCGTAACCACTCTTTTACCCCCATTGACGAGGGTTGACGCTCGTTGGCGCCAATGTGGCATGTTACTCGTTCCGTAATGAGTCATTACTAAGTAATATTACGTCAAACAACGGGCCCTTGACGCTCGGTTTGGTTTAGAGCTGTATTTGCCACTTTCTTCTCGTTGAGGGCACTTGCTTATGGGATAATTACTCCAAGTGGTCTTGCCAATGGTCACTTGAATCTAAACGACTTGATTACAACAAAAATCCGACTTGTGTTCATGAATAAAGGGATGTTTTAAGATCGAATGTCTTGGCCCAATTTCATAAATTTGCTTAGCATGAAATTTCTTCCTTGATTAAAACAAGATTACCAACAAAATTTTAGATTGTTGCATATTGCTTGTTACTGGCATTCAGCTGTTGTTTGCTTAACCTGAAAATCACATAGAAATTTGATTGGTAATCGTCTTATTATTGAAGAAATTTCATGCTAAGCACATTTTTGTGCTTACAGGCTTTATGAAATTGGGCCCTGCTTGCACTGCATCATTTTAACATGGAGGTATCAACAATTACAAGCCAAGTATTATACCCAAGTTATCTCATTCTCACAAATGTTATATCTTATAAATGCTATCCATCTTTGGTTTGTTTTGTGCAAGGCATCCCAGCTGAAGCTTTTGCTTTTAAAGACACTGGACACTATTGGTAATTGTCAAAGGCCAGTCCTCATGCTCGGTGTATCTCAACATATGCATAAAATAACCAACCTGTGAAAATTTGAACTCAATTGGTCATCGGAGATGCGAGATAACAGTGAAAGAAAAAAACGCCCTTGTCACACGAAGTTGTGTGCTTTTAGATGCTTGACTTCGGGACCTCAAAATCTCATTCTGAGGTCTCGAAATCAAATTCGTGGAAAACTACTTCTTTCTCAAAAACTACGTTACTTCAGAGGGAGCAGTTTCTTACACTGTTTAATACTATCAACCTCTCCCCATTACTCGTAATCCAGAAAGGTTTTATGCTAACAATTTTTTTGAGTAATTACCAATAGTGTCCACTGCCTTTAAAGGCATAGGACACTATTGGTAATTGTCAAAGTCTAGCCTTCATAGTTGGTGTATCTCAACATATGCATAAAATAACAAACCTGTGAAAATTTGAGCTCAATCGGTCATCGAACTTGCGAGATAATAATGAAAGAAACAACACCCTTGTCACACGAAGTTGTGTGTGTTTAGATGGTTGATTTCGAGACCTCAAGTTCTAAACTTGAGGTCTCGAAATCAAATTCATGGAAAATTACTTCTTTCTCGAAAACTATGGCACTTCAGAGGGAGCCGTTTCACACAATGTTTTATACCACCAACATCTCCCCATTACTCGTCATGAAGTACGGTTTTATGCCAATAATTATTTTGAGTAATTACCAATAGTGTCCACTGCCTTTAATTGTCATGCCTCCATACAGTTTCAGTTTTGTAAAAATCAAATTATTTATATATGTATAATATGTTTGTATGGAAATAAATGTTGTTGATGGGTGAATGAATAATGTCTGTAATACAATTTATTTCCACCAGTGTTTGTGGAACTGTTTACTTTTTTGTTCTTAATAACCGCAAAAGGACCAGTCAGAATTCCCTCCATGCAGTCGGCTGACATTTTCACTGTTGAAATACATCCCTATTGACACAAAATATGGAGTAGTGAAAAAGCTTGCTAACTGGTCATGCTGGCCATCCACTAAACATTGCGGGACACCCTGCCCGCCGTGAACCTAACGGAACAAGATATTTAATTTTCTTGTTGACAAAAAATGAGAACCCAAGATGGACCGTCAGTGCTGAGGGAAATGGGAATTGGCTTTCCTATGGCAACAATTGATAAGATTTGTCATAATGACGAGTAGGCTAAAAAAGAAATAGAAAAAGAGGATAGGAAAAACAAGAAGAACAATAAAGAAAGAAGAAGAAGATGTAATCAAATTTGCAGACGTAGACAATGTTACAAATAATTTAATAGCTCCACGTATCAGATTTACTTCGGCTGTTGAAAACCGTCTAAGAAAAGATTTTGGGTTTTGTTCATTACAATGCAGGTCTCCGATTCCGAAGTGTTGGCGATAAGCGGACTTCATTGAGAGAGTAGTTTTAAAGTGTGTTTTAAAAAGAAGAACAATATTTACAGGCGGCCATATAGACAATGGCGTTCATTACTCTTGACAATCTCGAGAAAATGCATCCGAAACACTTACACTGGGGTGGATTTCACAAAGGTAGTCCTAGGACTAGTCCTAGGCAATGCTAAGAGATAGGACCAGTCCTAAGTTAGGACCAGTAACCCATCCTAACTTAGGATTGGTCCTATCTCTTAGCATTGCCTAGGACTAGTCCTAAGTTAGGACTACCTTTGTGAAATCCACCCCTGGTGTGATGGTGCAGCACCGAAACCACTGTCATATTTTAGGAGGTACAAGGTGTGCACCCTTTCTTTCATGGGAGATGGGGCACTTCTGGCCAATTAAAACTGTGTTTCCGTTTGCATTTCTTAGCTAAACAAGCCCACTTTTCAGCACCATGTTTATGTCATTTTACTTGTTTCCGTTGAGGTAAAGCAAATCTTTGTCTGTGTGTAAGTAGAAACTAAACTTTATAGTTATAAAACACTGAAATACTAGGCCTATATAATTTTTTATTCGAGTACTTTTATTCTCGAAATTACATATTTTAAACGGGGTCGGTGGGGGGAGGCACCTGTACCTCCTATTTGAAAGTCACTGGATGATGGTGATGATGAGGTCCAAGTTGGAGGGGGTGGGGGGGGGGGGGTGTCGTTGAACTAATGCAGAGACCACCTGAAGCCTGGGGTACGTTTTGGCGGTCGTAACCAATAACTGTTTCGGTCATTGGCCATGTGCTTAACCAATGGGCAACTCAACCGAAACAGTTATTGGTTACGACCGCCAAAACGCATCCCTGTACTTACTCCTTTTGGAAACGGTTGGGCCAAACGTCGGGCGTGGAGGTATAACGTCTAACAATCGTTTTTTCTTTTGCGAATTGTAACATACTGTTTTAAAAAAGGCAAATAAATATTGAATTTATGTATGGCAACTGTTATCAATAGGTTTCCCATTATAATTGTAAGTAATCAATTCTTGGTAGTATTCAGTTTGGCCACGAAGTGCGTTGATCTGTTTTTACGGATGGTTGGAGAGAATAAATAACTATGTAAAAATTGGAGTTCTATTTTGTCATTTACTGTTAATGTCTCCAGTTATTTAATATACTCATGACATAAAGGCACCGCCGCCGGTTTTAGAAATATTGATTTGAATCTTATTGACTTTAAATTCTTCCATTGATGATGTCGTATGCTATGTAGATCTCGTTTTGAAGTCCGTAAGCCAGTTTACGGCTAGGTACTCAGCCAGGTGAAGGGCTTTGATGCCACCATCAAGATGAGAGAGTGGGCAGTCATCTATCATGTGGCGCATCGTCTGTGGTTCTCCACAATCACAAAGCGGAGATGCAAGGTAGCCCCACTTGTGTAGGCTGGCTGCGGCACGGCCCTGCGTCTGCGTCTTCCACTCAATATTGTCATTTCCAAACCATTGTCCGTAGACCTCAGTTGCCTTTCGTCAATGCCATTGTTGCAGGTGCAGTGTTGTTGGAATTTATTTATCTAGTCGTTATTTACATTTAATACTATAATATTTCTCTTTTGTTGGCAAATAATTTGAGAGAAGTCTCTGGCTTACGATTCGGTGTCCCAAGGAATGTCCGCTTGAGATTCTGTTCCCCCTTATTGAAAATTTACTTGGGCTGAAGGAGGATGGTTCAAAAGATGATGCTGTCAGAAGACGTTTGTGCACAGTTCGCCATAATGGGGGACAGAATCTCAGGGGTGTGACAGAATCTCCTGCCACGTCGAAACCCCCCACCCCCGGAAAAAATAAGAAAAACCCCCACACACAAACAGAAGACCGGACGTTGTAATGAGACCGTTTACAAATCTATAATAAATAACTAAATAAAACACGCATCTACAAGACAATAGCTTTTAATTTCGCTTTCTGATAAATTACATTGATTTTACAATAGTAAGTTGTTGAAAACATCAATTTAAGCAACTAAACAGAAGGTAGCTATAAGCAAACTTGTGACGTATAATTTTGTAAGGAGCGTATTAGGAACGTGGATCTGTTGAACACATTTTTGTCAACTTTTGTCTTGCGGCATAGCAATAGTGTTTGAACATTCAATACATTAGTAATATCTATTAGGTTTATCTCTAGTCAAGAAACTGCATTTGTTGCACAATTTCGCCAGGTGCTATACAGCTGCAGGAAAACATGTTGAAATTGATATAGATTTCTGTGTAATCCTTCTTATATACAAGCAAAAAAAAAAAAGACAGTGACAGTCTGAGACGGTTTCAATTCGCCGTATTTTTGACGGCGTGAGGGCGTACGGAACCGAAGTCACCAAAGCTGTGTTTAATAGAGAGTTATGACGATTTTGCCATTTTCGGTACAAAAACCAATAAGGGGGGAAGGGGGGGGGGGGGGGGACACAGGGTGCGAGACTAGTCTGAATATTTATGCTGCACCGAAAATGGCGTACAGTAACCACGTGACTGAAGATAACTGCTCCCTCTATGTCGCAACTCTCTTTAAACAGCTCTGGAACTAGCTTGATTCAAAACAAGTTAACGATCTGTTTTTTTCTTAAGAAAGATAAGATGCAACTGTAATTGTGATACAAGAAAATCTAAAATTATGGTAAATTTCTCATTAAATTCAAGACGATGGCGTTCAATATAATATGCCTATGCTTTTAGCCGAAAAGACAATTTTCTGCCTCAAGAAAGCAAGTGGGGACGGTTTTGTTTGAATTGTTTTTAGATCTTTACTTATTTGTTTCTGTTACGTCTAATGAAACGACAATACTGGATCACTCGCTGGAGGACCGCCAAAAGCTAAACATACAATGAAGAAGGAAATCACGAAAAGCGTTTTTTTTTTTTCAAACCAAAAAGCCAACACTTGGAAAAATGTCATATCATGCAATCTGATCTAAATAAGGTATTCCAATTAGTGTTTTTGTCGAAGTGAAAACGTTAATTGAATTTAGACAAGCTATAAACAAAAAGGCTCGCATAAATTACGAGCAACATTTCAATTTTCAACAGTTAGACATGGCATTTTTCGTCCTCCGAAATAACACTATAATGGATTTAAAATTCTTAGTGTTAATGAAATAAACTATTTATAACAGTGCCGTGCTCCAGACATGAATGTCAACATCTCCCCTCCACCGGAATTAGTACAGACTTTACATTCATAATTATTAACTCAATCCAATACAATAACGTAAGCAAATATTGGTATTAATATTGATTCTATGCTTCTATAAGTGAGCGTTGGTGAACTTAGTCATATCACATTTTTTACTCCAGAGTGCATTGCCCCGGGGGAGTCAAAGTCTTTGGTATCCTAGACTGGACTATTCTACTTCTAAGAGGGGTGTCAGAGTTGTGTAGGTTTGTTTTTATATACATTTACACATTCATTATACCACCATGTCAGTTTAAAGATGCTATGTCAGATTTTTGGCCGATTTGACCCAAACATTTTGATTTAAAATTCAATAGGTATTTTGATGGGGGTCGAGAAAGTTACAAGCTTTCATTTGAGCCATTGCTCGAAAAAGTCCGCCAATTATTAGTAGCAGTGAAATAAAGTGCTCAAAATTAGTTTTTTTTTTCGGGATCCCGACAATATATCACGTGACCACTTCTTATGTGCTTTATAAGAAAAGTTTAAAATGTTTGTCATATAGTTCCTGACCATTAAAAGCAAAAGTTAAACTTTTTTTTCGTAAGAGCGGGTGATACTCTTTGAAATACTATTCACTCAAAAAAAATCTATTTTTTAATGTTTGGGGCCAAAAATGTGACATAGCATCTTTAAGCTGTTCTGTGGAGATTCAGTTATTTATGAATTGGAGTAACTTAAAGATCATACGTGCAATACGTAACTGCTTAATAAACAGGGCTGTTTTGTTTTCATAAAATGGTTATAACGTCAGTAGAAGTGGTCTCATGAAAACAAGTACAAGCAATAGTTACAAATTACAGTACATTTTGGACATAGTAGTACTTTTATTTCCAATAATGTACATTACACACACATGGCTATTGCGTGAAAGACAAACTAGTTTAGGGAGTCTGTGACTATATAGACCAATTCGCGTTATTTTGCCCTCTTTAATTTGACATACGTCATAAACAAGGTTTGAGGCCATGGCAGAAGACCAGACTGGCCGGAGTTAAAAAATAAAAAAATAAAATGAATAAATACAACACAATAAACAAAATAAATGAATAAATAAGATATAAACAACAAAATAAAACCGCTCCAAAATGTTTGTATAGAAATGGTGACCTCAACACGTCTCAAGTATAGGGTCATAGATCGGTAAATACTTCAACAACTAATTACCCTACGAACTTGATGAGAACACTGCAGCTGACAATAGTAAAACTATTCTGAGAAGGGATTACATTTGTAGTATGGCTTGTAAAATTTGTTTTAGCCAAAAACATTTGAATTTTGATGATTCATGTATGAATCGTTTCTCAGATTTCTGGTTTTTTGTGTCCTTTTGCGAACGCTGTAGCCAAAGATGCACTTCAACCCGCTGTCATCGCGATAAGTGGAGGGGTTTGATGTTCCCTGTGAAAATATCCTGAAAATATCCTGACAGTAAATTGCTGTCTTCTCAGCAAATATACACAGTTTTTAACCGTAACTTTCACATGTGACTTGTAATGTATCTATAAGTGTATTTTTGTCTAAGAATTAGTATTACGTTGACAAAAACAATCTATGACCCTACGTTTAACCGTTTTATACTTATATTTTCTTTTCCGACTTTGAATTTCTAGAAACGGATAAAAAGGCAAAGCAAATGATGTATGTGCAACGTACGATACAACAGACCTGAAGCATCAAGCCGCCATTTTAGAGGTAAACCGATGACGAAACAACAAAACGCAAAGATTTTTGTACGCGCGGCGCACGCAATTGGCCAACAAACAAGCCCTTTTTGTTACCTCTATAGGCGAGGGCGCCCTACTGCAATGACGTCATGTGCATAAGGTCTACGATCATTTAACTCAAAAACCCGAAAAGGTATAAAGTAAACGCAAAGTATAACGGTCCATGCCTTCCACGTATGTTCGATATAATAATTTTAATTACAAGTCCGAGTTTCATACAAGAATTGTTTCCAATCATGCGTCGTCATCTATTGGAGAATTCCGTGACGTCATCGAGTTGGAGATGAGTCGGTCCACTAGACGAAGCAGGTTGTTTTGCCGTTCGTTTTGATAATCCGTAGCTTTTTGAACTGCTTGCTCTTCTGAAAAAAAGATTCAAGTAAAAAAAAGAAAATGGTTTGAGAATTCAGAAACTACTTCGCATCGTCAGTAATTTCATTTAATTTCATTTCATTTCATTTTATTTGCCAGCAAACATGAAAAAACACAAACATGAATTAAAAAATTGCACATCAAAGATTTACAAGAAAAAGCAATATTACAATGGTTATAAAAAGAGAACAGCAAAAAATATGCAAAAGCACAAGCAAATTACTGAGAAACCTGTAATTGTCAAAGACAAGTCTTCTCACTTGGTGTATCTCTTATAATGCATAAGATAACAAACCTGTGAAAATTTGAGCTCAATATGTCGTCGAAGTTGCGAGATAATTATGAAAGAAAAAAACACTCTTGTCACACGAACCTGTGTACTTTCAGATGCTTGATTTCGAGACCTCAAAGTTCTAAATCTGAGGTCTCGAAATCAAAATTCCTGGAAAATTACTTCTTTCTCGACTACGTTACTTCAGAGTGAGCCGTGTCTCACAGTGTTTTATACTATCAATAGAAGTTGTGACACACGAAGTGTGGGTCTTGGACAATACTGTTTACCGAAGGTGTTCAATGGCTTTAAAAAGGGAGTAAACTTGGAGGAAATACTTTCAACATTGCTAAGTTCGGGATAAAAAGGCGAGCCACAAAGTGTCCGGTCCTCTCTTCAACTTGGGGAAAAGTTCCGTTTCTTAAAAATGAAGTAAACTTTGTGGAAATACTTTCAACATTGTTAAGTTCGGGATAAAAAGGCGAGTCACACAAAGTGTCAAACTTAAAAAAAAACCTCAATTCCGTTCCTCCCTTTATTTCTGTTAAAATGTCACAAACACTGTCTCCAGTTCATTGTTAAGGGACACCAGCTGATACAATAGCTGTAGGTTTTCACGAGGCGAACCCTCCGGTAGTAGTGTAAAAACAAACTCAAGAAACAAGGGTTTAGAATGAATCCCAATTCATAATAGCGAACTGGAGCCTAAAGGTGAGAGTGCATGTAAGAGGCATATATCATCGATCGGTTATGACCGGAGGCTGCATTTGATCTTTAGACAATTGACATCGCGCTTGACTTCAAAAGGTTGAAGTCGCTCACTCTGGGTAGTCATCATTTTGACAACCGGAATATTTGAGCTTCGATTAAATCTTCATTTGTGAGTCCGTTTCTATTGAGGTTCTTTTCAAAGCTAGACAGGCGCTTCGATACCCCTCTTATCAAAAGGCCACGAATTGGGTTAATTTCTCCTTCTTGCATTTGTTTTGATATTGTTGAAAAGACCATGTCTCATGATGATTGGTTCTTAATTGAACGCATAATGCCCAGGATGTGGGAGGAAACAAACTTAAGTTACACAATTATTCTCTCTCTGACAAAATATCACGCAATCAATTAGAGGTGAAAGCCAACACTGCACGCACTTCATAACATTCATTGCAAGCATGTACATTGCTATAATTCCCCTCATTCTTGGCTACATGAATGTGACGAAACCCAAGCATTGTGCAGAGTTACAAACAAAAGTGGGGCAGAACTCTTCTCAAGTACTTCAGGAAAGGTTTCGATTGGTAACCAGTATTCAAGACGTTTTAAATGAAAACTCAAAAGCTCTCAGAAACTTTCACTAGGCCGGAGGCCGTCTTGTAATTCTACGCTACATATTCAACAGTTATGGCAAAGAGGTAATTTAAAGATATAGGGTGAATAGATTGGTAAGTTCTTCAACAATTATTAGCCATAGAAACTTTGCTATGGTGAGAAGCACTGCAGCTGTTGATCAAGTGTGACACATTTTGAGAAAGGACTCCCTTCGAAGTAATATGCTTTGGAAATTTTTTCACCTCAAAACATTTGAATATGAGAAACGGTTCATGCATGAGTCATTTCTTTTGCGAATGCTGCGGCCAGATAACTTTGCCTATAAATCAGCGTAATATGTTGAAAAAACCAATCTATGATCCTACATTTTAAAGACCGCCACAAATAAATTACGCAAAATATCAAAGGCGGCCCAATGAAGGGAAAAAAGAGAACACTTTAGTCCCAGCGGCAGATCCTATGGTTTTTTACGTTTATTTAATCATTCTATGATGCCTAATAACCACTCTCAGCACAACTATGTGCAAAATTAATTTCGTTTAGGAAATTAATAAAGCGCACTGGACGAGCAATACATACAACGGTCGGTTACGAATCCAAATATTAACGCAGTCTTATAGAAGAACTTCAACCACTTTAAAACATATTGTCTGTATTACTCCCCGTTCTTCTTAATTAACATGGTCTGTAGAAAAAGGAGTTGCCCCTTTAATCCCTAGTTTGCTACCGGAAGTAACCTTTAAGTGGTGGACATTTTAATTACACCCCAAACTTATTGATTTTCAAGTATTTTGAGTATAGGCCGCTATTCTGTTTGAAGTGGTAACCAAACATGTTTTAGGAGTTGCTTGGAGTAAGTGAGTTTGTCACAGGCTCATAACATTATTATCTAATAAATCTAGAAGAAAAAAATTACAAGATAAATAGAAAATGTTTGCGTAAGATAACGATACACTAATAAGGTGCGATTATTGTTTTTATCAATTTTCGCAATTTACAAGTTCGAAATCTAGAGGTATATCGAAGTGGAGCGTGGACTCAAGCTCTAGTTTTGCTGGTCAGCAGAGTGTTGGTTCGAGTCCTGGTCTTGACACACTTGTGTTATTATTGCTTCGCACTTCGGATGGGACGTAAAGCCGTTGGACCCGTGTGTTTTGTAATAAAGCACATTAAAGAACCAAGTTTTCTGGTATGACTAGCTGCAGGTTGCGCCACAGCACATTTGTAAACATTTAATGATGCTATATAAATGGATGGATCTTATAATTCGAATATAGCTCCACATACACACTAGAACAAAAAATACCGAACGCTTTTTGACGCTGAGAACTACTTCTAATGAACATTTGTGATGGTGTTCTGAGAGATGCACATTTGGAAATAACTGCTTTTTGTGTTCCTCATTTTGAGTCAAATCAGATCCAACAGTTCGGATCAAACAGCTGAAACAGCATGATTTATACCAGTCTAATATTAACTGAGCTTTTTAAAACATAACCCACCCGAAAAGTTGTAAAAATGCTTAATATAATGAAAAGGCAATAAAGACATGTGCTACCGCGGCGTCCAAAATGAGTGTAATTTGTCAGAAAGACGCAAGACGTAGGCAAAAATCCCCAACGGGGAGTTTTTACCTATATTGATTTTTTTCTCCTCCGGTGAAGGATTTGAGTAAAGCAGGCTTTGTAGGTAAAACCTTCTATTAACTTGACCGCGAGCAGTCGATGCACAGACTGCCCGTTTTCACACATTTATTCATAATTAATAAGCTCTCATAAAAGGGGGTGCCGTATATTTAGAATATTTCTTACCGACGGATGAATTCAAACGTAAATTCATTTACTTTCATCTTAAAGGTAAAGGGTCATTGTTTTGTTTTTTGTCAATGACTGCTTATTTTTAGGCAAAAGAAGGATTCAATAAACCATATCAAAATCGAAAAAGAAGAAGAAAAATTCGACCCCAAAATTAACAAAATGGTGCGCACCAAAAGATGCGCAGGAAAACTGTTTTTACTTGAATTTGGCTTTTGAAAAAAAAACAGCTCCCCCGCATCGGTGTATTTTGTTCACATTCGCCCCCCCCCAAAAAAAAAAAAAATGGGGGCCTGCATAGACAATATATGAAACTACTCAATTTGATTGACGAAAATGTCAAAAAATGCGTTAAAATGTTATTTAGTGCCATGACGGTGAACAGAGAATAAGACCTGTTTCGAAAGTTACAAAATCATTATATGTATGTATAACCACTAATAGTATTCTTTATCCCCGATGCAAATTTCCATCGGTTAAATTAATATTTATTGAAACATAAAAATGACGCAGTTGATTTCAGGCACCCATTTTGTATGCATGCAAAGTACGTGCCTTTGTTTCGTACTGCATGGTGAATGTAAAACATTAATCATTGTTGTGTCTTGCTATGACAACGAAGTCAACAAACTGACTAGCTAATAATCATATCAATATATTGTCTAGTCCATTGTAATGAGTTATTATATTAAGTACATTAACGGCGACGTCTTGGGGATAAGCTGAGCTTGTAGGACAAAAAGAAAACGAAGGTATTCCTTGCATCTTTATGGCGCTTTTGTTGGTTTAGAGACACTTATTATTAAGTCGCACGTCGAAGAAAACATAAGCCATTTGCCGAATCTCATCATTTAAACAAAGGGTGTTGTTAATGCAGATGATAATAAGACGCACTATTTTTAGCCCGGAAACTTGATGAAAGCCCAGGTTCATACTTTACGCGAAAACGAATGAGGAGTGAATTTTGGTGACGCAAAAGTCAATATTGCGATTTTCCCTAATTATTGTGACGCAATTCTGATACACACAAAACTACTTACCATCTTGTTCGGGAAATGGAGCTATTCTTTTGCCGAAGTGAACCATACATCCCTTGACCGAGCATCTCCTGCTTGCGTGGCATGGTCTTAGGCACACCGTTGAAACCATCAGGAAAAGCAACAGCCACGCCAACCCTGAAAAAACAAAAATGTCATTAGCAAATTTCTTTTAGACAAACTCATTCATAGCTCACCGATCGGGGTGGATTTCACAAAGAGTTAGGACTAGTCTTATCTCGAGTTAGGACAAGTCTTATCTCGAGTTAGGACAAGTCTTATCTCGAGTTAGGACAAGTTACTCGTCTTAAGTTACTCGTCCTAACTTAGGACTAGCCTTGAGTTTTTAATATCTCCTAGAAGACTAGTCATATTAGTTAGGACTAGTCCTAAGTTCTTTGTGGAATTGACCCCTGTGATGTCTTGTTTTTCTTGTATGTTGTGGAAACATTGTTCTAATTAAATATGTTCTGAGTCAACCCTTTTGTTTTGCAACCACGCAGCAGACTTATTGATAAGTGTTTGTTGCCAGTTTATTCATTAAAGGAATTGGTAATTACTCAAGATAATTGTTACCATAAACACTAATGAGCAATGGAGAGATGATATGTTGATAGTATAAAACATTGTGGGAACTGCCCCCTCTGATGAGGATAACTTAGTTTTCGAGAAAGAGCTAATGGTAAAAGACTTCAGGCCTGAAGCCATTTTAAAGCATCTGAGACATGTGTGTTTTTCGTTCATTATTCTCTTGCAACGATGACCAATCGAGTCAAAACTTGCACAGATTTTTTTTTAATGTTGGGATACACCTAGTGAGAGATCTGGTCTTTGACAATTACCAAAGGTGAACACCTTCAAAGTAATGAACATAGAATATCCAAACATACAAAAACAAAGAACCAAAAAACAATCTATCAAACGCAATATCTTTACGCCCTCTCAGCAAGTCATATCCATTCATTTATTGCAAACCGAAGTTGATAAATTCATGACATTTGATTTCACACCCAACATGATATGGATATAGAAACCTGCTATTAATACTGACAGCCCACTCGAACAGATTCATGAATCGCTTAAACCAATAATATCAACTTTCAAATTACCACGAGGCGATCCAGCCATTGATTTCACTCCCTCATGTGGAGTTTAGATGTCAGTGTGAAATAGATTATAAAACGTGAATGTCGTTTATATTATCAACTCAAAGTGTCTTGAAATCATACTAGCTCTACATCAGTGACGAATTATTGATCTATAACAGCCTAAACTCCATCTTTCCGGACTTGTTTTAAAAGGCCTTAATCGACAGCTCCTTTGGAGGACCCCGGTCAATAGTTTAGCTTCCGAGCGGTGAGTGACAAAAGCGTGGGGTGCCTCGCGAGCGATGCGCCCCCTTCAAAAACGGGAAAAAAAAATTGCCGTGACGAACGAACACTAATCAAGGGCGATATTTTGCTTGGGAATCGATTGGTTATGGGGTTTGTACTGTGAAACTCACAACAGAATAAAAATCCATTAAAAGCAAATGGCGGCATTATTTCCCCCTGTGGTGACGTCAGAAGGGGGGAAGTGACCATTGCACGCTAATAAGTCTTCTCTTACTAATTAAACAAGGACCAACTTTCCAATTATACACAAATTGAAACTAAAAACACATAGCAAAACCGCTTCAAAGCAAAAACGTACAGTATGTTTTTATGACTGATTTATTATTGTCGAATATCTTTGTCAATAAATTGTAAAACAATCCCACGGGGCATTGATTAATTATATTGATAAGTCTTGAAACTTCAAAAGATATGGACCTTGCATGAACATGATGAGCGATTTGATTATCTGCAAACCACTGATCGTTACCGTCTAGACTGGTATGACGACAACTTCAAAAAGAAGGGGGAACCCTACCCCCAATATCAAAAAACAAAAAACTTTCAACCACGTTTCAGAAAGGTGTCGAGATGACTGAAACACTCAGACACTGAAATTTGATTTTGACCAATTAGCACAAAATTGAAATTGGTATGGTTCCCCATTAGACCTTTCACTTTTAACATTTCGATCAACCTATGAGGGTACAAAGTTTTATTTGATCTTGCTTTTTTTTGAAACTTGTGCTTTTGTCAATTTTAACTCCCCATTTTTTTGCAGTGTGGTATGTCTGCCAAAATCTTCAACTGCCTGAAATGCAAACATTTTTCTCCTATAAATACAACAACGAAACATGTTGCAACCAGCATGCATATATTCACATAATTTTGTTATAACAAAAAGGCAATTTAGCATTAAGTACACGACACTACCCACTCCCACCTCCAACGTCCTTCACCCTTTACAGTCGAATTAACTGGGTTAATTAAGTAAGCGAGCACACTCAATTATTATTCATAACGAACAGAAGGGAGTCTATTTACAGCCCCTTCCGGCAGACAAAATAAGTATTGACGAAAACCTTTTGTTTGGCGAGATTATGTTTTCCAATCTTAGCCTATATTTCTTCTCCGCACCACTTTGGATGGATAACGTTTTCATCGATGATGAGGGTCCTCGTGCGTGGAGTGAGCTGTTTCATAAAAGCCGCGCAAATTATTGCTGAAAGAGCTCATTGTGTACGCCTTGAGATGAAGATACAACACAAAGAGAAGAAAAAAAACCGGGAAAGTTGTAGACTGTTATTCACTCTTTTCGATTGAAACTTGGGACACAATCATCAACAGTTGTCACGATAGTTCCAATTTGTATAGTGATTTTCAAACTTATAATGAGAGAAGTTTTATAGGGTCGACACATCAGTCCATTAACTATTTTTTTGCATTTATACCATAGGTCATCTTTTGTTGGTAAGTTGTTTGCCAAAGCTAATTCTATTTTCTCACTTTAGGAGAGTATGAGGCAACGTTGGATGATAAGTTTTAAGAAAGTTGTGCAAATAAAGTTACATATTGCTTCCCATTTGTGTAATCGTTCCAATACATTTATCCTATGTCTATGGGATTTGATGTGGCAGGCATTACATGGTGAGGTATCAAAGTTAATTTGGATGCGGTAGCTGGGTAGAATGTGTTCTTTTGGAAATTTTAGTGTTTTCGAAATTATCAGTGTTACATGGAAAATGGTCCCCGTTTGGTATAATTTTATTACTTTTTCATAAGACATTAATCAGTTAGTCACAAGAACACATCTCTTTGGAACTCCTTGCCTGGTGCATGTTTCCCTTCATCCTGTGATCTGCCATATTTAAGAGGAATATCAATTCTACCTTCAACTCCACTGAGTTTCCGCATTTCTATGTTTTCTTCCTTGTAGCCCTTAATTTAGAGTGTTTTTTTTAGCCTTGTTTGGGCGAAGTTGCATACAAAATATATATATAAATTGCCTCCAACTCCATGAACCATCTCGAACTAAAACCCAATTTGGATCATTTCCGTTTGAACCGAGAAATCACAACATTGTCATATAAAACAAAACATTCCCAGTCTCTGCTGCATACACACATTAAAATGGCTAGCTCAATAATTGTACAACTAACAAAACTACTTTCAGCAAACCCTTATCAGTTGTATCCCCTCCCCCGTCTGGTTCACTTATTGCAAGCGCTGTATTTTGGTTAACACAGTAGAGCGTGAATTGCTTCGTATAATAGTATTACATTTTTGTACCAACAAGGCTTTAAGATTTCTTGTCATAATTTACGTCTTTTTAAGTACTGGTGAACAAACTCGAGTGCATCGTATACGTTCTCCCTCAATCGCAAAGACATGAAATCAGCTTAAAGATGAATACCATTGTACTGCTGTGAGACCCCCATCTCTTAACGTAAACCTCTTTGGAATTATTTATCTCTACAACCTAAGATCCATAGAATATATATATCACAAATCAAGCCGTGAACAAAAGACAGAGAACAGTGGTTCGTGAGGAGGAAAGTAAATTGACAAAAGGAGGTGGATTTGTCCTTGGAAATGCTTGGGGTTTTGTTATGTAGTGTGGGATTGTTGAAGTTTGCAAAGCAAACACGCATCGATAATTTTCCATGTTGAGAACATTTTTGTAGAATGTTTTGAAGTGGGCTTAAAATAAAACTTTGATATGCTGCACATTGAAAGACGTTAGTAATGATTTACCTGGCGAACCGTGTGTTTTTAATTCTGAATCATTTCCCCATCATTTTGAGAAAATCCTCATTTTGATATCTGAACGAAGCAATGGTGCAAAGGTGGAAGCAAAGTGATTACGTGTCAGGACTGGGACTCGAACCCACACCCCTCTGATCAGAAACACAAGAGTTTAAGTCCAGTGTAATATTGGTTAAGAAACCAGCAATACACCGTAGCTAAATATTTCAATAATTGGTATTGGGAAGGTTATGGTGCTCTAGAAGTGCTATGCAACTTCTTGAGATCTTGAGATAACTTACTGTAGGATGATAACATCAAGAACGTAAGATGTCGTCATCCCGAGGATATCTCTTGATAACGTCATCCTAAAAGTAGAATTATGTCTTCCTAAGAAAACTTATTTTGGTATCTCGCATTTTTCAAGATTTTATCATTCTCAAGAAGTCAACATCTTATTTCAGGATGTCGTCATCCTGGTATACATCATCTCAGGATGTCGTCATCTAACGTTGATGATGTCATCATCCTGCAGTAAATTATCTTATGATTTGAACATGTCGAGTGGCACTTCCAGAGCTCCGTAGAAATTACTCGAAGGATTCTTCCCCCAAAGAATATTCGTGAAACAGGATTTCTCGAAACACACAATGACTTTAAAGAAACCCGAATTAAGGCTGGGTTTTTTAATATACAGAAAAGTACGGAGTCTTAATAAAGTTAATATACACTAAGGCTCCCTAAATTATCTCCAGTTATGTTTATTTTTAGCCCATCTGTGCTCTACCGATGGGTAATATCTTATTTTAATTTTATTCATCCCAGGCTAATTAATTATGTTATATCTCCATCAAGAAACCATTGAGCAAGGACACACACAAACGTCAATATAGTGCGTTGCTGTCTTACGTATAGAAACATATTCAAGGGAATAAGGAAAGGAGTTGGTATCAATATTTAAAGGCACTGGACACTATTGGTAATTACTCAAAATAATTGTCAGCATAAAAACCTTTGTAACGAGCAACGGAGAGCTAATGATTGAATAAAACATTGTTAGAAACGGCTCCCTCTGAACATGCTCTGAAGTAACGTAGTTTTTTTTGAGAAAGAGGTAATTTCTCACTCAAATAATAAAATATTTCAGCTGAAGCCTTTTATTATGCATCTGAAAGCACACAAAGTAATGCAACAAGGGTGTTTTTTCCTTTCATTGTTCTCTTGCAAATTCGATGACCAATTGAACCCCAAAATTTCACAGGTTTGTAATTTTGTGCATATTATGTTGCGAGAATACTGGTCTTTGGCAATTACCAGACCTATCCAGTGCCTTTAAGTGTTGTATTGTTTCATTCAGCGGAATAGGCAGGTGTTCCTTTCCATTCTCTTAAAAATGTGCTACATTTGTTTTGTCTTGTAATGAATGAACCATCGTACACATTATTAACTTGGACATCGTAAACAGTAAAGAGTCAACACTTATAGGGGGGATTCGACTCAAGTATAACGAGGGTGTGTAGGCGATACACAGAGCTTTTATTTATAAGTCATTTACACTCAAAAGGGGGTTTCCTTGTTGAGTAAATTGACATGGCCGTAAGCAAACTTCACAATCAAAAAAGCAGTGATAACGAAGGCGCATTTTTTTTCACCTGCGCCAAATGAAAGCAGGGCTGCGTCGCCTGCTAAGTCGGACGACTGGGCTAGGTTGACAGGGGGGGGGGGGGCAGGCAAGTTTACAAGATCAACCAGTGTCAGTTTTTCTTTGTAGACGTTGCGATTACACAATTATTACAACCCGTTTTGCTAACAGTTTTGATTCAAAAAGAATTGAAGAAATGTACGGTGATTCGGGGAAGATTTTGCTGCAGAAGAATTCGAGTTTGTGGTACCGTGACATGACTAAATAGGATGTATTTGTATTCTGATTCCGAGGTTTATTCAAACGGTAAACCTGTTTTAGGCCTCTATTTAAAGGATGCATGTAAACTAGGAAAGAAAAACACACACATTTGTTTGTATATATTCCCTATTTCTTAACTGCGACCCTTTTGTTTATAATCCTCTCCCGGCCTCCCCCATCTTCGAAACTTCCAATATGACAATTACGTAGGGCGTATGATTCACAGTAAAAGCATAGTCATCAAACATAAAAATCAAGAAATGCACTTGTTGTCTTGTTCTTTTTCAACCACAAGCCAAAATCCCGACATGATGTCTTTTTGCACTGTTCAAACAGCATGTACATGACACCATCATACTTTGGAGTTAAATTTATTGGTGTTTATGTCCCGAGACTTGAAAGTACGTTTAATTGTGGGAGACTTGGATCGCGTGTCACTGGCTGTTATATACAGACCTCACCGTGAATCACCTACCACAAAATAGAGAGCCGGTTCAATTACAGGGTTCGACTCGCTCCATTCAAGAAAAGGAAAGTACTATGAGTTTAAAGGCATGGACACTATTGGTAATTTTCAAAGACCTGTATTCTCAATTGGTGTATCCCAACACCCATGTTGCACATGTTTGTGTGCTTTCAGATGCTTAAAGGCAGTGGACACTATTGGTAATTGTCAAAGACTAGCCTTCACAGTTGGTGTATCTCAACATATGCATAAAATAACAAACCTGTGAAAATTTGAGCTCAATCGGTCATCAAAGTTGCGAGATAATAATGAAAGAAGAAAACACCCTTGTCGCATGAAGTTGTGTGCTTTTAGATGGTTGATTTCGAGACCTCAAGTTCTAAACTTGAGGTCTCGAAATCAAATCCGTGGAAAATTACTTCTTTCTCCAAAACTATGACACTTCAGAGGGAGCCGTTTCTCACAATGTTTTATACCATCAACCTCTCCCCATTACTTGTCACCAAGAAAGGTTTTAAGCTAATAATTATTTTGAGTAATTACCAATAGTGTCCACTGCCTTTAATAAAAGCTTCAGGCCTGAAGTTTCATATTTGAGTGACAAATTACCTCTTTCTTACCAAATAAGTTGTATGCTAACATTAACGAGTAATTTGAGTAAATACCAAATGTGCCCAGTGCCTTTAACGCAAGACCATTCTTAGCTTTGAGTTACTGACACGTCTGTTGTGACTGTTGTCGATATATCAATTTTCCGTGAAACGCAAAACCCTCCGAAAGGAAGGGTCGTTTCACAAACCCCGAAACAATGTTTGATTCTCGCATTGACGTGAAGAGGAAGTGGGTTTTAACTTACCTGTAATTTACGTTTGTGAAAAAGTAAAATGAATGAAGGACCTATTTGAATTGGTAAACTCAGCAAACTTCAATGACCAGTCTTCTCACTTAATGTATCTCAACATATGCATAAAATAAAAAACCTTTGAGCTCAATTGGTCGTCGAAGTTGCGAGATAATAATGAAAGAAAAACACCCTTGTCACACGAAGTTGTGTGCGTTTAGATGGTTGATGTCGAGACCTCAAAATTCTAAATCTGAGGTCTCGAAATCAAATAAGTGAAAAATTACTTCTTTCTCGAAAACTATGTCACTTCAGAGGGAATCGTTTCTCACAATGTTTTATACCATCAACCTCTCCCCATTACTTGTCACCAAGTAAGGTTTTATGCCAATAATTATTTTGAGTAATTTACCAATAGTGTCCACTACCTTTAAGCACCGTAGCTTCAGACAAGTCAAAATTAGTCAAAACCAAACATTCTGACTCAATCGTTTAAAGTTCAAACAAAATTCTAGTCAGGGGTTAAAGTTCTGACTTATATAGTGATTAGTCACAGCAAAAACAAGACTAGCCAGGCTAACATTTGTCAGAGACAAAGGACTAGGCAAACTAAGTCATTTTGACCACTTTATAAAATGAGATTGACTAAACATTTTTTTTAAGTGTACTGTGTTGGATAAACACATTCATCCCGAGCCTTAATTTGTTTTCTCACAAAAATTTAAAACCCTTTGTTTCAAGTCATCGATCTATTAAAATATAACATATTTATTAAACTGGTATTCAGAATTAATAACTTACATTTTGCAAGCAGACTTAGCGACTAGCGGTGGTACAAACTATGTTTTTGTAAATATTTGAGGTTTTTTTCCTTGCCAACTGATGATAGAACAAACGTTCGCTCTAAAGATTCGCTCCAAATATTCTGTTTGTTTTACGTTACTTTGTTAATCTATAATAAAATGCAGTTCCGGCTTGGTATCCATTTCAGTCTATAATCACATTAGCTCTTGAAAAAGATCCAACGCAGATCCACAAGCGCTTTTTAGTTTTTTAAATTACAGTCAGGAAGTTAGAATTGTTCTTGAATCCCGGTCTAAACTTCCTTCCATTCATAAATATCACCCTCTCGTCCTTGTTCTGTATTGTTTTCACTAAAGGTCGAGTCGGAACTGCTTCCTATTATTAGAGGGACACGTTACCTTGAATCAGACGAGTTGGTCTATATGAAAGGCGTTTGAAATCGTTTGTTGTGAAATGCATATGGTTAGAAAGATATTTTAATAATAAAATGTAATGATCCACACTATGTGCCTCGAAATTGCATGGTTTTTCTTTCATTTTGCGAACCAACACGGTTGGCCATTTTTTGCGGATTAAAAAATTTGACCCCACAAAATTACAGTGCAATAATGAAAACCATGCAATTTCGAGGCATATTTTGTGTGGAGCATCATATTCTACTTTTAAAACATCTTTCACATCTATAATAAACGGTTTCAAACGCTGTTCATAGACCAACTCGCCTGATACTGCCTTTAATACTCGCGTTGACTTTTATACTTAAATTGGATTTGCCCGCAAAAACTCTTACTTTCTGTTTGAAGATGTGAACATTACCCAGTTGAGTCTTTTGCCTTTGAGTGCTTGAATTTTCCATTTTTAAATACTGTACTTATTTATAAGCCTTATAATCATTTTGTGTTTTTGATTTCTGCTTGTTTGTTTAGAACACAAGCAAAGTACGATACAATTCCACTTGATGCAGTGTTAATACTCTACATAAATAGAACAAATAAACACTGTGTTGAATTTAAACATTCATTTCCAGTTCTTTCTTTTTTTCTGACACAACTCGCTGCTTTAAAGCCTTTACCCAGATAGTATTTTCTCAAATTAAGTTATCGTGAATGAACTCTGGAAATCAGTTGAGAGCATTCGTACGAGAATTTAGCCCGAGGTAGTATATAACACTGTGGCTTCTCATTCTACTGATTAACGTAAACCTCAAATCCCTATGTGTTAAAATGAAAAATTGTCAAGCTGCCTATCTGCAAAACCGGTCAAACTTTGTTCGATCGTTGAAAAAAGACTTGTTACTAGTCCCCCTGCATGGTTGATTTTTGACCGGCTGACTTTATACACTGCGTTATGTTAAACCACAGCGCGAACCGAGCAATGGGAACTGGAGACAAGTCTAACGGCAATAAACGTGTTGCAATTTGATTGTTCCGTGGCCTTAAAATAGAATACTAAATAATCGATGTTTCTTCGACCAACCTTCGGTCCTAGAGAAGACCGATTATTAACCAATTTACGCGGAAAATAAAGACGAGTGAGGTGCTGGAAAGAAAGGAAATTATCCCTCGCACAGGGGAAAAGAAGCATCACAGTTGATCAACCCCCAAGGAAGAAACAATGTTTGGGTGTCATTATTAAATGAAACGATCTGAGCAAGTTAACGATTTTTCCTAAACGAGGAAGAAGGGCCATGAGTTTAGGATCCGAGCGGCGGACTGATCGACCTGAGAGTAGTAAGCCTTGGGGACAATAAACCTATATTTTTCTCAACCCCAGGAAATTAATGTTCCTTAATATATTGGCTGAAAAATTCGAAGAGCAGGTTTATCCCGTTACATGATTTTGAAAAAAACATCAAACAAAAAAGCATGCTTGTGTAGTTTCCAAACTACTCTTCAACAAAAACAAAACAGTAAATTGTGTCTATACCATAAAAACTACGACGAGATTACCACCAGTTACGTCAGTACAAACAAACCCGACTTTCGCAATAGCAGTAGTGAAGTATTCGTACTTGGTTCTCGAACTCAAATACGTCAAGATTTACTCATTTTAACCGATACTCGTCCCGTACTCGTTTGAAATCTCGTGTGACTTTCACAGTCTTTATAGAAGTTTGTGATATTTTTAAAGAACATTTCAGGTTGCTCATTACGATTGAGATTTTGTACAATTGTAATATTTGGTTTGCATTTGAGACTGAGCAGGTTATTATTAGCGTATTCAATAAATAGGCAGCCGTTTTGTTTCCTTTACACGTCAAAATAATGTTGTTAGCAAAGGCTCCCGAAAATACCAGACAATACGTCAGAAGCTTTCAAAGTAAACACATAAAAATACTAATTATTTATAAACAACTGAGGTAAAGAAAATAATGATTCCTTGTGATTTCTAAGATATCCCATCGCCCAAACTGCGTCATTTCATTATAGTTTTACCTGATGTCTGGGATATAGAAAACACAAAACGCACACTTAATAATTGTCTTTATCTTCAATCTTTAATTTTTATCCGTGTGTTTGCTCTTTCTTAATTAATAATCCTCACATCGTATACAATACATAGATATACTAAAAGTCAATATCGTCACAAGATGATATTTCGAAAATCACAACAGACACAAACACCCTTTTCTGTGTAGATTGCAACGGGTAGTGACGCTATACCCCAAAGGGCAAGCAGGCCCCGGGAGGAACCAGACTACAAGATGACATGAGATCTAGCTAAGATTTCTCACGACGACTATCAATTAAGGGCATTAATAACACTCTAGCCTGGGGAGATATGATGAGGCATCTTGCAGCACAGATAGATAGAGAGAATGAGAGAAATAGAAAGGGAGAGCGGGGAAAATGATAAATCTAGCCGTGTAATATGAAATGAATATTGACTGATTTCATTACACAATTGTCTTCCTATTTCATTGTGTGACGTGATGATTTCAACTCTTTTTTTTTGCATGTGAGACAAGATCACATTCGGTAAAAATGATAGAGAAAAAGAAATATTGGAAAAATACAGATTGAGACTGATGTTGGAGTATAGGTGAAATACCAGTTCGGTTTATCCTCAAGGTTTCATTCAAGCTATTAAGGTAAACTGTTTCTGAATTTATTTGTTTAAAGTCGTATACAAAATTGTTGTAAGAATTTGGCGAAACTTGGTTTTTAAAAGGTTTTAAAGGTGCGGAGTTTAGGACTCTTTTCTCTGCACACAGATATCACTGTACATGTAGTATAAAAAATACGAAAGTGTAAGGCCACCAGGGCTAAGTTAAGGCTATAGTTTTTCAGCTTTCCAAAAAATAAATGGCCACAAAAACTTACTTGGTAAGAAGCACTGCTGCTGTTGATACTACAAACTATTTTGAGAAAGAATTCCCTTCAAAGTAATATGGTTTTGATTTATTCTTTTATAGTTTGGAAGTTAATCATTTGATTCTGAGAAACGATTCATGCAGAAATAATTTCTCAGTGATGCGTTTGGTTCCGGCTGTCACCTCGATAAACGAGGATAGGTTCGATCTTTTTGAGAAAACACCTTAAAATTTTGTTTGCGTTTTTCTCAGGAGGTAGACACTTTATTTTATAAATGTTTCATTTGTTTGTTAATCAAGTCGCCGGACACACAAGGCCTGAAGGTCACTTCGAGGGGGCTACAGTCAATTATTCTTCCAGGGGCCGTTGACACCTACTCCTGCTGAAACAGGGTTACCCCAGTCCATATACGGATGCAGGCTTCGGTACCATTTTTCAGAAGCCTGGCTGGTAGAGCGGATAGCACCACCTCCTCAACTTTAGGAAGCAATCATGGTTAAGTGATTGCTTTAAAAGGACACAAGTGTCACGACCGGGACTCGAACCCACACTATACTGATCAAACACTAGAGCTTGAATCCGGTGCCCTTACCACTAGGCAATGACATACCATAAAATGACACTGTCTTTGGCAGAAAATTTCACATGTGACTACTATTGTTTCCTTCGTAACAATTTTGTAAAAAATCGGCACTAAATTTACGAAAAACAATTGACGAAAAACAATCTATGACCCTAACGTATATTGGTTTTAGTTTAGGAATTGGTTCCAAACATCATGTTTGCAGCATTACGGACTTTAAGTATTTAGGCTTCAAACAGGGTTGTGTGTGTGAGCAGTCATGCTTTTTGTTTACTTAAAGAATGAATTTTTTATATTTAAGTGGCAACAATTAAGGAAGTCAAGCGGAAGCCTCTTTATTCTGTGTTAGACCATGCAAGGTTTGCCGCACCAAAATCCACTAATTAACAGCACTATAGAGCCTGAGTTAAAAACAAAAACTATAGGTCCTGTTTTTCGACAACTCTTATTAGGCACACACTACTGGTAATTACCCAACAGAATTGTTAGCATGCATGGTAACGAGTAATGGGGAGCTGTTAATATTGCAGAACATTGTGAGAAACGGCTATTCTGCAGAAATGTAGTTTTAAGAGAAAGAGGTAACTTCCCACTCAAACAATAAAATACTTCCTCAGTTGAAGCCCTTTATCCTGCATCTAAAAGCACGCACAGTGATGCAACTTGGGTGTGTTTCTTCCCATTATTCTCTTGCAACTTCGATGACCAATATTATCGAGCCCAAATATACTTATTATTTTAAGCATATGTTGAGATACACCAGGTGAGAATACTGGTCTTTGACAATTACCAATATTGTCCAGTGCCTTTAAAGGCAGTGGACATTATTGGTAACTACTCAAAATAATTGTTAGCATAAAACCTTTCTTGG
Source organism: Asterias amurensis (assembly GCF_032118995.1). Taxonomy (NCBI): domain Eukaryota; kingdom Metazoa; phylum Echinodermata; class Asteroidea; order Forcipulatida; family Asteriidae; genus Asterias; species Asterias amurensis. Next base: position 24,498,994 of record NC_092652.1, on the reverse strand, counting down.
TGACGATTAATGGGGAGAGGTTGATGGTATAAAACATTGTGAGAAACGGCTCCCTCTGAAGTGCCAAAGTTTTCGAGAAAGAAGTAATTTTCCACGAATTTGATTTCGAGACCTCAGATTTAGAACTTGAGGTCTCGAAATCAACCATCTAAACGCACAAAACTTCTTGTGACAGGGGTGTTTTTTCTTTCATTATTATCTCGCAATTTCGATGACCGATTGAGCTCAACTTTGCACAGGTTTGTTATTTTATGCATATTATGTTGAGATACACCAAATGTGAAGGCTAGTCTTTGACAATTACCAATAGTGTCTAGTGCCTTTTAGTCAAGCTCCCAGGAAGAAGAAGAAGTAATAAAGTGCTAGTGCCATTGGTTGAGACCGGAGTCAACTCACTGGCAAATAACACTGACTGGGGAAATATCCGTTAAATTACCAGCGTGAAGTCCTAAGATAACAAGGCGTTACAGGTCAAATGAAGTCGCTTCGGGCAGGTCTCGAAAATAAGCAGCGATTTCGAAAGAGAAGAAGTGAGGGGCTGATGTTTTGGTAACGAAGCCTTCACTTGACCCATTAATAAAAAAAAAATGTTTTTTTTGAAACTGAACTATTAGTTTGCAAGTGAAATATTAGCTCAAAATGAAATCACGTACTGACTAAACAGTAAACAAATTCTGTCGTTCTTATGTCAACGTCAATTTAAAAGGTGAAAATTATGTCCATGTCTCGAAAATAATCAGCGATTGCAAAATAACAGGTGAACGGGGCTTATATTTCAATAACAAAGACATTTCTTGCTTATTAGACATATATTTTTTTTAATAACGGTCTATTTGCAAGTGAACTATCAATTGAAACTCAAAATGAGGTACAAATTGTGCTGTTGCTGTGTCAACGCCAATTCAAAACCACAACAATTATACATTTATTTTTGCGATAGAAATAATGGTGCACGGACTCGATGCTATTGTAACTATAAACCTCCTTAATATAGTAAATATAGTAAATTAAAAAACAAAACATATAGGGGCATATCAATGTCACATTTCGCCAAGTCATTTCGTTTCAATCTTTATAATCGAATAAAGCATATTTTAATCACTGACCTTAAGGAGGACGAACGTTTCAAATGAAACACTCATGTTTCAAGAAAACAATTAAAAAAACATCCGTACGGCCTATCAATGTCACATTTCGACAAGAAATTTCTTTCTCTAAGTATTGCTTAAAGCTTTGCATGGTATGGATAAATAGAAGAAGAAATATTTAAATAAAGAGTAAACTTTCGGGTACAACCATGTGTTAGTCTCTTTTGTGTGAGAGTTGACTTTGAAAAGAGCCGGTGTGGTTTCGAAAGAGATTTACACATGGTTGATCTATCAAGAATACTATTTATAGTTTCTTCCTTTTTATTCCTCTGTTTGTAAGTATTTAAAACAAAAGGAGTAACTCACCGTTATTTGTCTTTCCTGGCACCACAGCCATATTTCTGTATTTAGGGATGATCGGGTACGATCTCACTTCAATCAGCCTCTCTAAGGTGTTCCTTGCTTACTGTCTTGAACTGGCACACTCGAGTATAATAAGAAAAGACGAGCCTCAGTCAGGTTGCGCACTGTCCTTGCGTTAACGTTGAAATGTGAATCAGCGAATGTGATCTGTATTCATTGCACACGATAGGGAGGGAAACAAACCACAGTTTTTATCGGTGTGTACAACTCTTAAGAATCCACGTCATCGAAGCTTGTAAAAGAAGATGAAAGTCAGATCTTGGTAAACATAGGTACTAGGGAATTTGTGAGTATCAGTAGTCGTTACGATTGAACACAAATAACGACTTCACAAATACCTACTGGGGAGATGCACGCACAGTAGTCATTAAGAAACGGTATATAGTGGGTTGCACCAACACTATATATAAATATGATAATGAAAACCAGGCCTAAAGGTATAATTTCATCCACTGGCTGTGATTCAATACTTAATGCTAATATAAATGAATATTGTGATCTCATTTCGTTATTAAAGGATCAGTTATTTAAATTTTAATCAGTGTTATTTTATATTCCTCAGAAAGACGGGTATAAAGGGTAGTGACTTGAAGCCTGCAAAAGTTAAAACAGCTTTTTGCCATTTCGTTTTCTTTGATTTACGATGAATTTAATTGAATTACGATGAACTTTTCATTACATAAAGTACATAAAGTAGGCAGTATTAGATTTAACATTACACAATGTCTTGCAAACACGAAAAACAAATAACAATTTGTGAAAGTTAAACTTTCTCGAATTTCGTTACGTCGACAGGCCCACCCAAAAGGTCATCTGGTGTTAACAACGCATGCATAAACATTTATTGTTGGCCAATCAGCGTTAAGAATCGAAATGCGTCATGAATAAATTTATCATTCATGCACTTGTATACTTCGTTGATGGTAATGACGAGTGACATGGATTAGCAATTGTTCATTTATTGAAAATTGACATAGTGTTCTTATCTCTGAACCGCAATGAATAATGAACAAGTAAATATAAATAACTTAACCGCAATGAATAATGAATAAGTAAATTAAATAAAAGGGAGCTTGTCAGAAAGTATATACTCAACGAACATTATCAGAAACTAATGTATATTGCTTTGGAATTTGCTGTGAACAAATTAGTATCCAAAATAAAATAAGCATAACTCAAGTAATAAACCACAGGGGGAAACTGACTGGTAAATGTATTGACAAATTAATAGGGAGACCGCCAACAAAGGGTAGGATAGCTAAGTTGGTAGAGCGCCGGCGCGTCAACCCGGATGGTCGTTGGTTCACACGTATAACGTGTTTTGTTATCACTACTAACTTGTCTATAAGGTCTAAATGGGATGTCGCTTTTGAGTTCATTATACGAAAGATGTTCATGAAATAAAATACCTAAAACATAAATGTATGGTCAAGTACATCAGTGCGTCTCTAATTTAAAAGTGTGTACCGGTCTGAGATTTTCATGCTGTTGGGTAATGTTTCAGTGGGACTTATGCACGGCACCGTAGCCTGAAAGCCTAGCCTGTGAATCAATCGCAGTACGTAAGTAAGCTGAGCACAACCAAACTTTGCTTACCAACAATAAGGTTACCGGCAAAAATACCATGTCAAAATGTACAACGTGACCGGTATCCTGTCCATATCTGCTTAGCATGAAATCTTTAAGCAATATTTTCTTCTTAAACAGTTCTATGACATATGGCCCAGATCGTGTGCCATGTACGGGGCCGTCTGGTTCTGGGCTTGGGTAACATTTAGGCTGGGGATTAAAGACCTGATGGACACTATTGGCAATTGTCAAAGACCAGTATTCCCACTTAGTGTATCTTAACATATGCACAAAATAACAAACCTGTGGAAATTTGAGCTCAATCGGTCGTCGAAGTTGCTAGATAATAATGAAAGAAAAAACACCCTTGTCACACGAAGTTGTGTGCGTTTAGATGGTTGATTTCGAGACCCCAAGTTCTAAATCTGAGGTCTCGAAATAAAATTTGTGGAAAATAACTTCTTCCTCGAAAACTATGTCACTACTTCAGATGATTCAGGGAAAACATAAACTGTCAAAAACCCTCATGGTTTTATGGCCGCTGAGCTGCCATATTTTAAAATATTTTGGCGCATTTCCAGGTAGTTATAAATTAAGAGTTAAGTTTCTAATGAATTCAAAATAGCACAGCCGAGAAAATGCAGGTGGAATTTTCATTCCTGGAACCGGCAGCCGATGTGGTCCGAGCTCAAATCTGATAAAAGCGTGCTAAACACACCCGGAGCCTTTTTTATGGCGTGACATCATCAAAATGACGTCAGCAAATTTGCATAATGAGGTCACTGTCCTCAGCATTTCACCACGTCAAAATATCAAATTGTACCCATCACCCCTTCTACATAATGACCTACAAAAGCTATAAGGGTGAAACTAAAGAGTTTGATCCGGATCGACCGAGAGGGGGGTTGAGTTGTCTGCGGGTGTTGCATGCAGCGAATTCCTAATTAAATCTAGGGGGATTAGCTATGAGATAGAGGGAGTGTGGGACGTTATCTAGATGCATAACTATGTGACGGCAGGCTAAATACGACTGTCATAGACCAGACTTGCTCTGTGATCTCTGCCGAACAGCATCAACGTTTGATGCGCCAGTGGCAGGTTCAGGAGTGGGCCAAGTACCCCACTTCTCCCAAGAATAAAAATACGAATGTGGAGGAATTATGGAGTGAGGAAAAAGGTACATGCTATTACACTTTTTTGACAGACGTCTGAGCGGGAAAACATGAATATTTTAAGTGAATTAAACAAGCGGTAACTGGTGGTTGAACCCCGCGTAACCCTGGGATACGTTATAAATCACAACAACCTTAATATAACCTCGAGGAACCGCCTGCTTAATTGTGCATACTTTCTGAATTTAAGCTACGCACTGATGTTTGTTTTACAAATCTGAACTTTATTGTGCCACACTCTCATCAATTTAAACACTTTCACCTTTTTACATTTGAACTTTGTTTATATACAATTGTAGGCCTACTTTTTGTGAATATTGCTTCTGATGGATTGTGATAATAACTAAATGAAACATGACCCTTAAACCTTAAAAATGAGGTTAAACTATGTTGATGAAAATGACCGGAACCAACTAATGACGGCATGACGGTCTGTCTCGTAGAAGTAGATGTATGGTATCTACTCAGCGATGATAAGTTATGTTTGTTTAGACATTGTGGTTGGCGAGTTTGCACATGGATGCAACAAACTCTTTCAATCATTTCAACTGTCATAAACAAAACCAAAATCTACCATGATTGGTACTTCTTTACGTTCTGAGAAAAATCCTCCCCCGCGCCGCGCTTGTCCAAAATTTGAGACTTGTTATCGATTCTTATATGATGGGCTCAGCTCAAAGCAAAATTAATAAATATATATTGCCAATAAATGATCACACAAAGTTTCCTATAGTCTAGAGTGTGAGACAGGTTTAATTGGGTTTGACCAGTGAGGGGCTTAGGCCATCCTTTGTAGTGTAGATGATCGGCTGATTTGACGAAGAGTAGACAGTTTTTATAATTTACTTCAACTCACAGAGGCAGATGGTCTGGGCTTGAGTGGTGCTCAGTCCATGAAGGTGTGTGGATATCATACACAATGTATATGTCTACACATATAATCCACAGATTTGCGAGTTCGTTATATACAGTATTAAGAAAACAAAACAAGTAAATTCCCACAGGTTTGTAATTCTCGTTAAATGGTTATTGGTGAAAGCTCACTGACCAAACCTTAGTGTGAAACTCGGGACACCAACATTTGATGATTTTGCAGTTTACCGTTGCTTTATCTGATTGAGCAATCAAGATAATTAATAAGCCCTACAGAAACGTGAAATTTTTTTTCATAGAAAACAAGAATCGCTTTTCATTGTTTTTTTTTCTAAAGCAATGTTCACCTTTTAAACAAACTGTTTTGATTATGTGTTTTTGTGAAAGAGGATGGATCCGAATCTATTTTTTAATAAACAGCGATTTTATACAAACAATTATATGGAGAGGTAGGCCTATCTGCAGAAAAAAATAATTAAAAAATGTAAAACAATTATTAACCCCCACCTTGAGCTCTAACCCTAACCTTAACGATGCACCAACGTCAACCATCCCTGACCAAAGCTCTAACCTTAAACCTTAAACCTGACCCTAGTTCTAACCCTAGCCTAAACCCTATAGCTCTAATCCCTCCCTTAACCATGACCTGCCTCTTACCCCAACCCCAACCTTAACCGTAACCCCTGACCCTAACTCGGTCAAGCTAGTATATCATTCCAATATTTGCGTTAACTACTGTCTTCTCATTGCTTTCCGTGTCCGATAAGAAAAACATCACCACTGAACTCAGTGGAATTCGAACCAATAACCACCGCATTGATAGAACACATGTCTAACTAATTAACCATTACTTCCTACCAACAGCACAATGGAAATTATGTATCACCAAAGTCCACCCACTTATACGTGGTCCTAATAAACTATTCATTGCACTTAAAATAAGACACAGCCCCAAGTACTCAAAAAGGTCTTCAATAATCAAATTACTTATTACTTATTTTTTTTTTACACACAGTCTTAAACCCCAGTCCATTATGATAATGTACCCAATAATAATACAGATGCTTTTGTACGTGGACTATATAGACCATCATGAAATATGAATGCAACTCACTTTGCGAGTGGCATTTAATTAGCAGCACGTTAATTACATTGATTTTAATTGCCCCGAACCCAACTATTGATTTGTGTATTTTTATTTTTGTTTTGATGTGGTTGCCGACAATTATTGTTTGAGCATTCACACAAGTTATGGTAAGTTCCGGCGAACCATTGGTCATGTGAGTATGGCCAGAACTGTCAGCCGCGGTTTATAAAATTCATACAAGTTGTCACCCAAGAGCAAACCGAAATGATAAAGATTCAATGAAGCATGGTTGCCATTTTGACGTCTTAAAGACAGTGTATACCTTGTTTTTCTTTTTAACCTTTCGGTTGTTTCAATCATATTTAAATGTAGTTGTACACAATAACCTGTGAGCATTTCATGTTTGAGATGTCGCCGAGACTCCGGAGCAAATAATGTCTACGCAGGAAGAATATTCCCTATTGGATTTCACAATCTGAAAAGCGTTACCGCGGTAACGCTTCTTATATTTAAATTAAGGGGAACAACAAGTGATATTTTTGTCCGTAACCGTATAGTAATTCGAAGTGAAATGTTTCTCAAATTGCATACGACTATCCAAAGCTGCTGACTTCTTACCATATAGAAAGGTTTGCGGTTACACCATGTAATGACTATCTCTAATGAGTTGGGGTGGTTCTGATCTGATCGTCTTCTTACCACGTAGTTTTTTTGCCAACAATTTTCAGAGTAATAACCAAACGTTATACAGAACCTTTAAAATCTATTAGCTAAAATTTTGCCAATGTATTCGATACACTGGCTTTACTTAACAATTTAACTTCATTGAATACTGGACAAATTCAAAATTACATTCTTACCGAAAACCTTAATGTAATAATTATTTTCTTGTTTTAATGGCCTGGAAATTGAATTTGGTATCTTTTTGACGAACTCGATTCTTAGAGCATACGGTAACAAAGTGGGCTTTAACTTGAAAAATGAAAATGTAAATAGTCAAAAATGTCAAAAATGAAATAGACCCTGTCCTAGTTTTAATAGCGGAATAGCTTCACCCTCTGGCTACGCAAGCCTTTTGAAATCGGTGGGTAGTATTACCTTTTACCTGGTGTCGCTCTAGCTATTAAGGCAAGTATAGACGTAATTCAAGCCTCTTGACCGCTCAGCCTGCGTACCCACCCGCCCAGTGGCGTTCTGCAGACGCTGCGTGTAATAGCACGATCCAGTCACTATCATCACCGGACTTCTTGTCAGCCTTCTTCGGCTATTACAACGAAAAGGTAGCTAATGACTATGTAACGAAGAAGGGTACGAGAGTTAAAGGCACTGGACACTATTGGTGATTACTCAAAAATAATTGTTAGCATAAAAACTTATTTGGTATAACGAGCAATGGAGAGCTGGTGATCGTATAAAACATTGTGAGAAACGGCTCCCTCTGAAGTAACGTAGTTTTTGAGAAAGAGGCAATTTCTCACTGATATATTAAAAGACTTTTCAGGCCTGAAGCCTTTTAAGCATCTGAAAGCACACAAATTTGTTCAATAAAAATGTATTTTCTTTCATTAGTCTCGCAACGTCGATGACCAATTGAGTAACATTTACACAGATTTGTTATTTAATGCATATGTTCGGATTCACAAAGCGAGAAAACTGGTCTTTGACAATTACCAAAAGTTGTCCAGCCGTCGATTTCACCAAACTCTTCCTAACTTAGGATTAATCTTACGACTTTATAGAGTTAAGTTCCATAACCACAGATATAGGGACGCATTGAACCCATCCTATTAAGTTAGGACGAGTTAGTACTCGTCCTAACTCGAGATAGGACTAATCCTAGCGTTTCGTGAAATCGACTGCAGTGCCTTTAAAACTTGCCAAGCAAGACGCGCTCGAACAAAAAAAAAAGTCACTAAGTATTGGCTTCTGTTGCTAGGGTCTAGCACGGCTCGTTGCAGACAGTGCCCGTATAGCGTGTCGCGTTGTTGGCTTGGTTTACTACTTCCGATCCAACCTTACCCACAGGCACGCACTTGATTGCCTGAGCGAACTACAGGCGTTTTCTTTTAACCACTACTGTATATAGAGCCACTCAAGTGTCTCGCTCTTATGGTTCGAAGATGACTTGAAGGGATGGAGACGGGGAGATGAAAAAAACTGTGTCAAGTTGTTCAGAAGCTCAAGGATAGCGAACGGTGGGTTTGGAACAAGGGGTTCACGCAAACAAGCATGGTGCCCGCCAGTAATCCTGTGGTAATTACAGGATGGGTACACAGTGCTTGTTTTACGCTGTGTTCATTTAAACTTTAAAGGAAGAGAGAGTGCTATGCAAAGATGTCAGGTTCGGATGAAGTGGATTGGCAATAAAGATACAGGAAAACAAAAAACACAGTCCATATTTAGTTTTTGTTCATCTCCATTAAGAAACAATCTGCCTTTAGACGACGTTGCAATAATGAAGTTGAATTACAGATAATTTACCAATTATAATAATAACAACAAATATCAACACAAAAATCACAGTCCGTCATTATTTGTACACATTTCTATCAAGAAACAATGAACAGGAAGGCACATCTTTAAATGACATTAAAAACAGTGAAAGTGAATTAAATTTACTCTCATTTTGCTGTTAGTTAGTTTATTGAATAATGGCGTGTTGAAAACCACGTTTTGTTTTTAGTTTTTAATGTAACGACCCCCGAATTAATTACGTCATCATACTCTCGTCATGAAATTTGCAGGTGTTTGGCTACCGGTCAAATTCATAAAACACATTGGACCATTCTGACTTAGTTCTTTACCAGAAACTTAAAGTGATGTAAATTCGAAAATCAAATGTGTTGTTCAACATACCTCCCAATTGTAGCCCGTGTGTTAATGTACCCGAACCGTAGCCCAAACCTAAATGTAGACCCAACCCTGTATGTAGGCCTTTAGAATGAGGTTTTTATTCACATTCATCCTAGATTTGTGGTTAATTTAAATGTGACCCAACCCTGTATGTAGGCCTTACTTTAGAATGAGTTTTTATTCACATTCATCCTAGATTTGTGGTTAATTTAAATGTGATTGGGGTTAGGATAAGAAACATTGTCGTTTAACATTAGTATGAAACCTTACTGGTTATGATATTCATACTTTCTATGAACCGATTTTTTTGTTGTAAAACATTTCCCTCTGAAAAAAAGTGACATTCGAAAAAAAAAAAAAAAAAAAAAAAACTTTGTCTGAAAGTCTTAAAATCACTAAGAACACTTTCTGCGACTATTTTGTCAGCTGTCAGTATCTTTCCTTTAAATGTCGAACAAAAGTTCATTAGGGGAAGGTTCCTCAGTGGCAAAAACAAAGGGGTGCGGAGGATTTGTTAGCCAAAGTGACATACATGTAGGGTGAACATACTAAAAGCCATGTAAGTTTAGCAAATAGAAAACAAGCTTGCACCTCCATGTTCGGCAACAATACTATCATCCGGGTCAAACAACCTTCTACATCCACTGAGGAATATCATTTTCGTAAGTCAAGTTAAACTCAGCACTGCAGCAACACCAGAGGGACAATGTCTTCATTATAACTGTCACTTGAACATGTTTTCGCACGAGTTAGATAAGTCCATGTTGTTTGGTTAGAAAAAGAGCGCGCAAAACGTTACTGTCGCGGTTTGGCAGAAAGTAATTAGCTGTGGTGGTAACATTTCTCATTAATTTAACAATGTTTGACTGTAATGATGCAACATTAAATAACAGGGGCCTATTTCACAAAGCAATAAAATTCATCGCAAGACAAATTGTCAATATCACCTTAGTGATTTGCATTGTGACATCACACTTTACTTGGCAACTACGATTGATTTGCAGTACAGGAGCACAGCTCTTTGTGAAATCCGCCCCTGACCACAGCTAGACCCAGGCTGTTTTCGCGGTTCAACTGGAGCATACAAATAAAACTTTTGTAATCAACAATCTCCTACCAGAGACATGTCACTCCGTTCAAGAAAACATCACGAGACCGAGCTTGTCAATTAAGGAATGTTTTCTAACGCCCGTCTCGTTGAGCCCAGTTTCCGGCAGCTCGTCGAAAGTGGTATTTAGACGAAGTCCCATTGCGTCGACCAAGCTAAGAGCCTGGTTTTTAGTCCCGTTAATAGCTTCACCAGTTTCCAGTAATAGAGCTTAACACCAACGCGGATAAATATTGTACATGCACAAGAGCAAGGGAGTTACTTATGCTTAAAGGCACCGCAGCCGAATTCACGAAACGCTAGGATTAAACCTATCTCGAGTTTAGGACGAGTAATTCGTCCTTTCTTAGGATGGGTTCAATGCGTCCCAACGTTTATGGATACATAACTTAACTCGTACCAAGTCCTAAGGTTAATCCTAAGTTAGGAAGAGTTTGGTGAAATCGCCGGCTGGACACCTTTGGTAATTGTCAAAGACCAGTATTCGCACTTGGCGTATCCCATTATTATGCATAAAATAACAAATCTGTGAAAATTTTGACTCGATTGGTAATCGAAGTTGCAAGAAAATCATGAAGGGAAAAAACACCATTGTGTTAATAATTTGAGTGAAAAATACCTCTTTCTTTAAGCTACGTTACTTTAGGGGGAGTCGTTTCTCACAATGTTTTATACTATCAACAGCTCTCCATTGCTCATTATTTAAGTAAGTTTCCATGGCATTTACTTTGAGTAACTACCTTTAATTGCCGAATATCCTTTAAAACAGTTAATGGAGATGATAAATAACACTAACATTCGAATGTTGGATCGTTTAAGTGTTCGGTTTTGTTTTCATTTCCGCATTAAAGGCACATGATACGTTTGGTAATTGTCAAAGACAAGTATTCTCACTTGGTCTTTCTCAACATATACATAAAATAAAAATCTGTGAACATTGGACTCAATTGGTCATCGAATTTCCAAGAGAAATATAAAGAAAATACCCTTGTTGCATTACTTTGTGTGTTTTACAGATGCATAATAAAAGGCTTCAGCTGAAGTCTTTAGGTATTTGAGTGAGCGCTATTTCAAAAACTACATAATAGCCGTTTCCCACAATGTTTTATAATATCATTGCTCGTTACCAAGAAAGTTGTTATGTTATATTTGAGTAATTTAAAGCAATGTGTACGTGATGGGGCTAGTCTTGTTGCAAGACGTTTCTCGTTTTCCTTTCACGCACAGCGCGGCCAACCCAAACTCACCAACAGCGCCCGTATCGCCTGTATATCACTCACCTGACTTGGCCCACTCACAGCCCCGCGAGAAAGGAAAAACGAGAAACGTCTTGCACCAAGACTAGATGGGGGCTTAAAGTGGTACCCGTGAATGTTCCAATTATACGCGCAAGACTCACATGTTCTAAAGCTGCTTTTGGTTACCAATCTTGATTTGAAAATCAACTGAACAAAGAAACTGACGAGGACTGGTTAAAAAAAAAAAACATGATAATTTGAAAAAGTATACATTCTGAGAAAAACACATGTTCTAAAACTTGTGCTTTTCCCCAGATGTATCTACGTTTGGAACAGTGTACTCAACTCGTCTCCACAGGTCGGAACAACTTTAAGTTGAAATGACAAACCCAACACCAGAGCAAGAGAGTCCCCCAACAATTTCGCTGCAAGTCAGAGAAACGGAAATTTGTTGTTGAATTGCTTAATTAAAAGAGTAGAGGCAGCAGACCTAGTGGCGGTCCAGCAGTGAATGAATCCATGCTTTGACTGCTAGGAGAGCGAAACTAAGTTACACCACGCTGGCACAGTTTCTTGTGAACGTAAACCTAGCACCAATTTCCGTAGGAAATTGAGTGAAGTTACTGTTATTGTTTTTCATATGGCGATAGGTAGGGTTAAACACGGTCAAGTCTCTTGCATTTGACGCAGTTCACTTAATAAGTTTTTTACTTTCTACATGAACAGTAATCTTATCCTTATATAAAATGCTGTATGAGTACACGAATGGTGTAGTAAAAGAAGGGGACAGTGTAACGCTACACTCAGCCATCCAACATAACCGTTATAACGTGATACCAATTTGCACTGTGGGCTCGCGTGATCCTTTTCATAGGGCAACCATAGTGAAAAAAAAAATGGCCGGGCTAAATCCCCCGTGAAGGCTTGGACTTAATCATGTTACTCTCTTAAAGGTTTTAAAACATTCAAATGGATGGGAGCAGTTTTAATTGGTAAGAAACACCGGTTGTGGGGCTTTTATTGCACTGCCGGGGTTTAGAGTCAACGTGTATTTTGGGAATGCTGTTAGGATAATCGTGAAGGGTCGGCACCCCATATAGTACAAGAGCTACAGTTACACGACGAGTCGTACGTCTCTCGTGGAAATTAGCCCATCAGATGACGCAGTTTCCTCTCTCGAATTTGGTGGGGAAGGATGGAACATGTTGACGTTCATTGACAGTAAATTGACGCTGATTTTTACGGTTGACTCCGTGATGACTGAATGCCTAAGCACCAGTGTAGTCTCGGTTACAAGCAATATTCATATAATCAACGGTTTACAGGCTAAAATTGTTCTCGTTTGAGTTGGCAAAAGACTTAGCACAGTGTTGATTTGATTCTCTGTTTAAATTGTAAGTGCATCCGCGCCTTTGTGTCAGCTGCGTGCAGTGATAATACCATGGGCTAGCTCCTAATACTTCGCCAAGGACAATTTGGATCCGGACTTTAAAGCCACAAAGTATTGTTTTTGGACCTTTTCGTTTTTTATTCTCAAAGTGTTACCAATTATACATTGTTTTACCAGTCAACAGTTATTAGCCCTTCCTATGAAATATGCTAATCATATTTACGTATGTGCACAAACACTTCTGGCCCAATTTCATAGCGCTGCTTAGCAGCCGATTTTGTGCTTACTGTGCAATTTCTATTTCATAGCGCTTCTAACCGTAGGCACACGAAAAGGCATGCTAACCTTCCGGTGCTTACTGCACGAAAATAAATGACGTCACAGTGCAAATCCATGGGAAATGCGCAATGTGGTCGCCCAATTTTTCTGCTAACCTGTGAAACACGCTTGCACCTTAGCAAATTTTTGCTGCTACAATTGGCAAAACGTCAAAGAGTTGTACGCTAGTCAGACACGCAACAAATGCGTACGCGTCATGCCACCATAGGCCCATTTTCATAGAGCTGCTTAATTTTAGCAGATAATATTGCTCAATATTTTTCTAATAATTAAGCATACTTCATGGTAAAAGGCTAGGCCCGGTCACACAGGCCCCGATAACGAGAACGAAAACGATAACGATAAAAATGCACGCCCTCGATTGGTTGAATGAGCGTGGGCGTATTCTGCATGGAGCAATTCAACCAATCGCGAGCGTGCATTGTTATCGTTCTCGTTTTCGTTCTCGTTATCGGGGCCTGTGTGACAGGGCCTTAAAGCCCGGTTCATAATTCCTTTAAAATGCGAAGCCACTAATCCGTAAGCGCTGTTTTTCCCCCAATTATGACGCAAGAAAATTCCCTTCGCCCGATGCATTTACAGGAAGTATGAACCGGGTTTAATTGAAGCAGAACGGAAGTGAAGCTTTTCGTGACTGCACTTTTAGTTTTCAGTAAGTTCGCAAAATTGATTGTTATTTCTGTTGTTACATAAATTGCAGTTAATTGCCGACAGTGTGTCAATGCTGCAGAATCCATTCATATTATACAACACACGTTGCACCAGAGTGTACTTTGCATGAGTTATGAATCCTTCATGAAGTGCTTGCTTTGTTAAACCGTGTTCGAGACACGGTGTGGCGTACAAAAAGGCCTTTGCCCATAAATATAAATGCTCGTGCACTAATTACAAAGAGCGCTGGTCAACATTAAAGGCGTAGATGTTCACTTTTGCAAAAGGGTCATCGATTTGTAATGTGGGCAACATTTGCGTGTCCTGACCCGAGCAGTTAAGAGCACCGGACTCAAACTCTAGAGTTTATGATTAGCAGAGTGTGGGTTCGAGTCCCGGTTGTGACACTCATGTCCTTAAGCAAGACACTTACCATAATGCTTCGTCCTTCGGATGGAACATAAGGCCATAGGTGCCGTGCTTTGTGTAATGCACGTACAAATTATCTTGAGTTACCATCGCTAAGAGAAGTGGGTTTGCCCTTTTTGTGTCTGGCAGCCGGGCTGTTGCATGCGCCGCAGCACCTCGAAAGGTGCTACATAATGGTTTTTTCTCTTATTAAAAAAATTCCACAACTTGTCTCAGAATGTTTCTGTCTGTTTAAGCGCCTTGAGTACCTTATTGGTAGATATACGTGGTGCGCTATATAAGACTATAATTCCTTTGATGGGTTTCTACTTTCCGATCCCAGGCCTGATTCGTAACTAAGGCAACGAAGGCGATTGCAATGAGTGCCCTTGAAATGCTGAGAGAAACTTTCAAATTCCTATAATAGGGCACCCCTAACAAAGGGGAAAATGCCTTGGTGCCCTTTCAAAAACTAAGCACACATGCCATATGAAACAGCGATGGTAATTACTTGTTCTTTATAAAGCCTCATGTTATGCGACTTGGCCAGCCTATTTTATCAACCGAACATAATTACTGTGTTCTAATTAGAAACAGTATCCCTCAGCCAAGGAAACTGTCGTCTGGTTCCGGTATCCTGGACGGGGAAACCGCCCTTTTTACCCCATATTGCTCACGTCGAATCTCATTAAGAATGCCTGTGTGATTTATTAGAAATTTTAGAAATTGGAAAAGTTTAGAGAAAAAGAACGGACAAAACATCACCTACACACAAGAGCCACTTAAAATCGCATAAAGTTAAAAATAAAGTAACTCAGTGTAGAATTGAGATTGACCGTTTGGTTCGAAATAGCATTGTGATAATATACCTTGGCTTTAAAGCCATTGGACACTTTCTGAACAGAAAAAAATTAAAAGTTCACAGATTTACAAATAACTTACAGGGTTTACAGAAGGTAATGGTGAAAGACTTCCCTTGAAATATTATGCCATAAAATGCTTTACTTTTTGAGAAAACATTAAAACAATGATCAATTCTCGATATCGAGAATAACGGATTTATTTTAAACACATGTCATGACGAAACGTGCGGAAACAAGGGTGGGTTTTCCCGTTATTTTGTTCCGACTCTGATGACCGATTGAGCCTAAATTTTCACTGGTTTGTTATTTTATATATAAGTTGTGATACACGATGTGTGGGCCTTTGGACAATACTATTTACCGATGTTGTGCGATTGCTTTAACAAAAACTAATATTCATTTATTTTTGAGTAAACACTTAGAACAAAAGGTGGTGGACACAACTCAGGAATGAAATACCTAAGCGCCTCCCTATAAAAAGGTTATTTGAATTACAGTAAAATTACAATGAATCTTGGTTATTATCTTTACAAAAAGGTGAGTTTTGATTAACTTACCTTATAGCTAGAAGCCAAGTTTTCATATTTTTGCACCTTACAATGTTAGAATGTTGATAACATTTCCTTTGTTGGGGTAAAACAAACAGTTTTACTATGTTCTTTGATTAGTTAGTTTCGATTTGATAAAAACAAGAATCCTTTGACCGGAGAAACCCCATTTTGTGAGAAAGGAAACATACATTATTAGGACCACTTTTTAAGTGAATTCTTGTTGTTTTTCTTCCACATAACTCGGAAAAGTAGTGCTTATCACACTTCGGTGTAGGTTAAAGATGCTATGTCAGATTTTTGGCCGATTTGACCCAAACATTTTGATTTAAATTCAATTTAAATCAAAAGGTATTTTGATGGGGGTCAAGGAAGTTACAACCTTTCATTTGAGCCATTGCTCGAAAAAGCCAATTTATTAGTTGTTTTTGTCGGGATCCCGACAATATATCACGTGACCAATTCTTAAGTGTTTTATAAGAAAGGTTTTTAAATTTTTGTCATGGTTCCTGACCATTAAAAGTAGAAGTTAAACTTGTTTTCGTTAGAGCGGGTGATACTCTTTGAAATACCATTCACTCAAAAAAAACTATTTTTTAATGTTTGGGGCAAAAAATCTGACATAGCATCTTAATAAAAAAAAAAAAAAAAAAAAAAGAAGACGAAGAAGAAGATGTAGAAACATTTGCTATTATAGTTCCGGTGTCCATTTGGTATCTTATGACTAGCAAAAGAAGTGCCGTTGTACCAGTGCGATTTGTATTCCCAGACATGCAATTGCACTTTGCGGCAATGTTGCTAAGTGGATTTGTAAAAGCTGTCTTCATTTTGTGTTTCTGTCTACGAATATACGGCTGAAAACAATATGAAACACATATTTGGATATCGCTGTGTGCATGTAGCCGACACCAGAGTGTCTACCCAAAGTTCCCATTTAATTTGAGGCTGTGCCGAGGCCAATAAATTATTCTCCACCATTGTTCCCTTTGGGGCACACTTTATTTTGCAACAATTCTTTAAGAAGTAGCAGACTTAACCCAGAAAATAAATAGTGGTTATGTTTTAGTAGGCCAAATGAATTCACGTGAAATTGAGCAGTAATTTTAAGTCTTTTGTTTTTAATCGCAGATGATTCAGGATTAATTGTTAACACTTTGATCCCATTTATTAACGTGTCATTTTCCCAAATCGCTAAACAAAAAGCACAAATATATTCTGAAATTTGTTTTTTGAATGGTAAAAAAAACCCCTAAAAACAAACAAAAATGTATCAAACTAGTACGGTAAAAATTAACTAAAACTAAGCGTGGCGTTCTGAGGATCAATCAAGCATTCATTAAGATTCGCTCTTAAAGTTTAAATTTTTGAAACTAATACTCGCTTTATCTGTAAACCTTAGCCAGGTCACTTTATTAATTAACGTTTTTCGGACATTGGTGTTCTTGGTGAGTAATGGCTTCGAACCGCACCATTGAACGTGACAGTAATCGTTTACAGTGGTTGTCGCTTTGTCTTAACATCACATTTAATGAGTCCCATGTTAGTTATCGATCATTCAATACAAATTGTAGAGTGAAAAGGAATACTCTAAATTCTATATATGCATTTGACGATCCTGTAATTACTCATACTCATGTCATCGCATTGCCGATATTTTTCACAAAATAGAAGAAAACAAAACTTGAAAATACAAAGAAAACAAAGGAAAAAATGGAAAAACAAAAACCAAACAAACAAACAATTAAACAAAACACATATATCCTCGTTGAATACAAGTAATATAAATAACCAACAACTTGG
Organism: Asterias amurensis; assembly: GCF_032118995.1. Taxonomy (NCBI): domain Eukaryota; kingdom Metazoa; phylum Echinodermata; class Asteroidea; order Forcipulatida; family Asteriidae; genus Asterias; species Asterias amurensis. Next base: position 24,481,584 of record NC_092652.1, on the reverse strand, counting down.
CATAAAGGCCTACGTAACGAAATCGATTCGTTAAAATGTCGAATGAAAAACACTCAGAAGCTATACTTAATACTCTCAACGATTACTAAAAAATGATTGTGGTTAATATTTTATTTTTTTGAAAGTCGGAAAAATATTATTAAGCTAATGCTTTTAGCGTTGTTTGAAGGGAAATGCCTAAATATTCATTCAGCAAAGGAATGCATCGCAAATATGATTTTGTTTTTTCACTTGGCCGCTACACGGAGACGGTTAAAAAGTACAGGTTTGAAGCATATCGAAGTAACAAGGACTCAACAGTTTTCCAACAACTTGTCATCCATCCCCGTTTAACGGGGACACTTCTCCACTGTACCACTTTTACAGAAGGCATACCTTACACAAGTATTGAAAATCAATCAAAACTAATAGACTGCAATTTTTTTGTGCTTGTAGATGACAAAACAAAATATATAATTTTCCGTGAAATGAAAATATGCGAAGCGATATCTTTCGATGTGAAAATTGTCTTACCTTTGTGGTTCCTATGCAGCGTTGCACACACAGACGGCTTCAACTGGTTCCAATCCAAATGGTAATAGTACACTGTTCAGTCGCAGTGGCTGCACCGGCTTTATAACCGTACGGTTTACACTCTCGTTCCCGCGTTTATGTCGTCATACAACTCAGTTCATTATGTCGCAATTCAAACTCGCTATAATGCATTCTTCGAAACTATTTTCTTTAAGGAGCTATAACTAGAGAGATTTTTATAGAGACAAAATTAATCTATTTGTTTAACTTTAATGCACAGCTTACCTGTATATAATTACCACCGGAAGAGGCGGCCTGTACTGATGAGAACAAAGCTACACTTTGCAGATGGTTCTTACGGTTGTGCGTTTATGTCGTCAAAATTCTGTCAGGTTGTACACACGTCATACAGGGTGCAAAACTGTGACACATTAGCAGTGGTCCTGCACTGAATACAGTACTCCTTTCCTGTCATAGATCCGAAAACCGCAATGCACCTCAATTAAAAAGACCAAGTAATCTGGCGTCCACATATAACTATTGTTTTGGTGGGCGCGATTATAGGCATTTCTTCACATACACGATGACGTAGGGGGCTCTTTAGCCAAAGAACGAGTCCCACGCTCAGGCAGGCCGTATGATGACGTAGTTTTTCCTTCTTCCGGTGATGACGCTACTACCCCCCCCCCCCTTATCTCCATCTTATTTGACGCCAAGAGCGAGTTTTTCCCTGCAGCAACCCCATCGATTGGTTATTGTCAATTCATTAGTAGCTAATATACTGGTCCTTTGGTCAATGATGAGGGAGGGAGCTTGGGTACGCAGGGATCGTGTTGGTAACACATTTTTAGATTGTTTAATTACGGAGCTATTTTTCGTGTGAAGGTTTAGATCCAACGGTAATGCGGTGACCAGTCAGTTTTCATCAACAGTTTAAATTGAATGGTCGACTTTACGCAACACTTTATTCATTTGGGATTTTATTGGTGCGATAATGATCTGTAGTTGTATTTCTCTTCTAGCGGTCTTGAAAATACACTGCAACATTTTCCCTCAAGTATAATTAAGTTATATTTCGTAAAAATGACACAAACATTTTTTAATTAATGCACGCTGTTGAAATCAAGTTACTTGTGTATTGAATGAATTATAGTAATACCCATTGTGGGATACGAACAAATTGTTAAACGGCACTCGCCGCGATGCAATATTTTAGGCCTGTGATTAAGTTGTGTATGTTGAAGACTACACAATCATTTCGGCAGTCTGCAGTAATTTTGACGGATTATAAGTTGATAAATTTGTTATAATCTCACAAATGCTAGCTTGCGTCCTTCGGGTGGGACGTAAAACTGTAGGTCCCGTGTGTTGTTACAAAAATGTACAAACAATCCCAGTTGGGGATGCACCTACACACTTGTCGCTAAGAGAAGGGGTTCACCCGGTGTGAGGAAGAAGAATGAAGAAGAAAAAGAATGTAATAGTGGCTTCAGCAGTGGCTACAACCGGAACACAAGTCCTATTCTTCAACGTTGTCGCTACCACCATTAGCCATAGCCGTGTTCTCCGCAGCCGCTTCTGGACACGGCTTCAACACTTCTCATAAACCCAACCACCTCTCGGTGACATGTAAGCTCAATTAGAGCCCAGAACTGAGAAAACAGAACCAAATATCATCCGGAAGTCCGGTTTAGCCAACTGCCCGCACCATGGAGGCCAAGCACCTCCCATTCCCCGTTCGATCGCCCCTTACTATGGTCCCCTCTTTAAATATTGAAACTACTATTCCGTATTCTTCAAGCCACTTCAAATCTAAACCCAAATCTAAATCTGTCTTTCTGAGATTGCCAACATCCCCACGACCGCATCGTAGGATATCCCTGATATTAAGGTATGAATTCATCCGGTAGTTTTATGTATATATTTATGTTATAGTTCATTCATAGTTTTTGTGAAATGGTCAATCAAAAACTACCGGATGAATTCATACCTTAAAAAAAATTGTAAACAAAAAAGAAGCAAAACAAGAAATTAATTGAAGGGAAATGAGTACCTATTTCATACTATTGCGAAATGGTCAATGGAAAATTACCGAATGAACTTATACTATAAAAATTATTTAAAAAGAAGAAGAAATGGTCAATCAAAAATTACCCGTTGAATTCATACAGATAAAAAAAAAGCGGTAAAAGAAAAGGCAAATTACATGAAATAAAAACGTGTTTTTAGTGCATATTATTGTTATTGTTTAATGGTCAATCAAAAATTACCGGATGAATTCCTACCTATACAAATATTGAAAACAAAAGGCAAATTACAAGACATTAAGAAGTGTTTGAAGGCAAACGAGTACCGGTTTTAAGTGGATTGCGAAATGGTCAATACAAAATTACCGGATGAATTCATACAGATAAAAATACTGTAAACAAATTAATGACCAAGTACATTAAATGAAGTGTTTGTAGGCAAATGAGTACCAGTTTTTAGTGCAGCTATTTTCATTGCGAAATGGTCAATAAAAAATTAACGGATGAACTCATACCTACACAAATATTGAAAACGAAAGGCAGATTACAATAAAAGATGACATTTTCAAGAACAATGAGTAGCAGCTTTTGGTGCATATAGTTATTACAAAATGGTCAAGGAAAAAATTCACGGATGAATTCATATCCACTTATACAAATATTGAAAACAAAAGGCAAACAAAAGTGTTTGAAGGCAAATGAGTACCGGTTTTAAGTTTATTAATAGTTGCGAAATGGTCAATGAAAAATTACCGAATGAACTCAAACAGTAAACAATATTCGAAAGGAAGGAGAAACAAATTACTAGAAATGAAAAGGTGTGTGAAGGCAAATGAGTCGGTGGAGTTTTAAATAATCAGGCTGAAATTCAAGGAAAGTGGATGTCGCTCTGGAGGATTTTGTGAAGGATAAGGATGACATTTTATTGATTTTAATTTCGGAGGTGGGAATTGGCTGTTGAAATGTCAATACTAGGGTTGGGTGTGGATGAAAGAAATGTACTAGGAAGTCTGACGATTGGCGAAATAAGTTATGGATGCATAGACATTATTAACGGTGTGCAATGAACTAGCGACGATCATAAAGAAAAGCTTGATCGAGCAGACCCGTGTTGAGAACATAATATTCTGATTATAAACAGATAGCTTGGAAGCAGGAGACAATGGAGGCCTTTTACTATGAAACACAGAACGGGTATTCTATAACCCTATCGGTTTACTACTTGAATTACGTAGCAAATTACCCACTAATTTAGACAATAATATAATATCTAAATCGACATTTCGGATGAACCCAAAAAGTCGAAAATTTTCCGTTTTGATTTCTTTGATTTATTCAGTATCGTTGTACCTCCCAACAACAGCAGCAGCGAAAGCGATACCTCCAAGCCCCCTTAAAACACACTTAATTTTGGTTAAAGACCCTGGACCCTATTGGTAATTGTCAAAGACCAGTCTTCTAACTTGGTGTATCTCAACATATGCATAAAAAAACTGTGAAAATTTGAGTTCAATCGGTCGTCGAAGTTGCGAGATAATAATGAAAGAAGTAACACCATTATCACACGAAGTTGTGCGCTTTCAGATGCTTGATGTCGAGACCTCAAATTTCTAAATCTGAGGTCTCGAAATATAACTCGTGGAAAATTACTTCTTTCTCGAAAACGTCACTTCAGAGGGAGCCGTTTCTCACAATGTTTCTATCCCCATTACTCGTGATCAAGTAAGGTTTTATGCTCATAATTATTTTGAGTAATTACCAACAGTACTGTCCACTGCCTTTAAAGAAATGCGTTTGCAATCAAGTGACCACATTTCTTTTATAACGATTATAGTAAATTCACATGAACCACGGCTAAATTTCATTGTAAAATTGACCACAAAATTCTTCCCTTGTCTTACTGGGACACGTAAAACCAAACTGAAGTGACTTTTAAACTGAGGTACTTTCGGACATCAGTTAGTCACGTTGCCCTATTTTATTGAGCCAAAATAATTTATAACAAATTGAATTGTATTGAATTGTATCGTTTCAGTGTTTCAATTCCTTTAGTCTACATCCTTAAAATGATTCACAAAATCACTTCTGTCCAATCTTTCTTTGGTTCCAGAAGCTTTCATCCCAGGCCAGTTTAAGGTACAGTTTAGTATTAGAAAAAAAAAAACCTTCTCTATTTAGTTATAATTAGTTTTGCATTTAAAGCCTTAATCTCTTCTTGTGGCTCGGGGACGCAACATCAACCGTCAAATTGGCGATGAAAGCCCCGGTCTGTTTCAGCGTAAAGAGCAAGACACCGAGAAAGACAGTCACTTCTTGTGCATCGGACGAAGAAAGAGGAAAGCATTTTACGTTCATCCCGAATTTATTTCAACTTGGACTTGCTCGAAGGCAAACCATAATTGAAGGGTTTTAAGGCTGTGTTTCGTAATATAGTGGTTTTCTAAATATACAAGACAATCAAAATGTTGCCTCCATACTGACGCCACACAGACGTTTAATTGAAACCCCCATCTAGTCCTGCTTGTATTTTGCTGTGTCCCCTTATTATTGTTTCTTTCGAGTCTATAGCACATGAGCTAAACTGACATACGAGATTCTCGTAGTCTTTGCCCCATGGCACAATTTCGCCTATGCTGCTTAATGGTAAATTTTGATGCTAATCTTCGTGCATTGCATGTGCGGTGTCTTTCTTATGTGAATGATTTTTTCTTTCTCCAAGATTAAACGAAAATGGGATTTGTTTATCATGGAGCACAGCGTCTCTGAATCCATGTTCATATTGCCAGTTTTTTTTATATGCAAAGGTCTCCCGACTATACTTTGCTGAGAATGGACTAATTTGTTTTCATAGTCCTCGGTAACAGCGGAAATCGGATTTCCCCTGAACCCTTCTGCCATTTCGCTCTTTTGAGCATTCGACATTGTGATGAAAGGACCCTTTTAGGGTCGTTGACTACTGTAAATACTCAGACAAAACGCATTCTTATTTCTTGTCAACATTTCGCAATTCATGGTTCATTTTGGTTGAGCCGGCTTAACATAAAATTAATGACAAATCGAAGGGCTATTTGCGGAAAATTAAAAGTGTATAGCTCACTATTAAATGTATCCCTTAACCTTTGTTATACAACTCTTTATTTTTTAAATAAAGAGTAGGTGTTAAAACTACACAAGGACCTTTAAAGGCAGTGGACACTTTTGGTAATTGTCAAAGACCAGTCTTCTCACTTGGTGTATCTCAACATGTGCATAAAATAACAAACCTGTGAAAATTTGAGCTCAATCGGTCATCGAAGTTGCGAGATAATAATGAAAGAAAAAAAACACCCTTGTCTCACCAAGTTGTGTGCGTTTAGATGGTTGATTTGAGGTCTTGAAATCAAATTCGCGGAAAATTACTTCTTTCTCGAAAACTATGTCACTTCAGAGGGAGCCATTTCTCACAATGTTTTATACCATCAACCTCTCCCCATTTCTCGTCACCAAGAAAGGTTTTATGCTAATAATTATTTTGAGTAGTTACCAATAGTGTCCACTGCCTTTAAATGCGCTAACCCTGTATCTGGATGTAGCCCATGACTAAACGTTGCCTGTGACCTTTGTATATCCATAGTCTTGTACCTAAAGATAACCCGGGACTATTGATAGCACCAACTTTCCATAACGCTTCCCATAACGTTGCATGCTTGGATGGGAACTGTGTAATCCCTATTAAAGTCACCTGGAAGTGTTTTTTTGTCACTAAAATATGTGTTTTGATGAGTGGAATATGAATAAACAATTAACTAAGGTTTAAAATGCAAGATACCTTTTATCGTAACGTACAAACTCACGACTAGGACTTGAATGTACTTGCACGTACGTGTGTTCGATGTTCGATCGAGGCAAAGTCTGCCTCGATTGACGTCACAAAAGGGGTCGGCGGAGTCACTCCCCATACAACTTTATTTTTTTTTAAACATATAAATCGTTAAAAACAATTATTCAAAAAATTATTTTATTGTTAAATTCAGTAATAGTTAATAGGTAGTCCGGTAATTTTGTTAACACTAAACTCTGTGCACAGAACCTTTGCTAGCCCCAATCCCGTGTCTCAATGTATATATAGCGTTGGACTAGCCCAATCCTTGTACATCAACATGCTAAACGAAACAAGAACGGTAAACCTGATAAAAAAAAGAGAGAAAAAAAAAGATCTTTCAAATATTCTTAACTATCACTTCGGACAACCTGGCTTGTCTTGTTATTTATACTTTCCTATAATTTTCCCCAGCCCTTTCAACTCATATTCATATCTTGTTTAAAATATTAAACAGGTTTTGTGTTCATTCCAGTCTTTTGCCAATAATGTATAAACTATTGTCTACATAATTTGAAATCATTATAATATTTCACACCGAGTTTAACAACAGTTATCTCTGGATGATAATAATCAACCAATAGGTGTAAGTTCACGTGTGATCTCATGAAAACAGCGAGAAATTGCGCGAGGTGTTCCCACGAGACAGTGAGCCAATACAGTATTTCATTTACCCAATAATAATAATTGATCAGAACTTTGTTCAGGGATGTTATGATTGTACGCGTCTACGTGATCATTAGCCAAAATCTTCACGACTGCTTGATGATTTAAGAAGTCAGTGTTGGGAAAAAGTCTTCGCCTTCAAATACCAATCGATCGATATTAACGACTGGTTGTTTGCTTACCCATTAGAGGCTCTCTCAAAAAGGGCGGGAAATAGATCTGATGCTATTGATAATCCCCTTTCAAAGGAAAACTACTCTCTGCGGTTGTTATCAAAAATGCTATTAACAATGGGCGATATTAATAAGTATGTTTGCATTTCATTATTTCGTATAATTAGATATGAAGAGACAAGTAAACAGTTACACGTTGTTATGTCTGCTGTTATATCCATTTGAATAAGCCATTTGGAGTTATGGTAGACTCATTATTAGGTTGGGATTAACCCAAAGCAAATAGTGCACTTCTATAGCGTCTACCATTATCTCAAAAAGCTAAGCGTGTTCTCTACATATTAACAATTAGTTTTATTGTTTCAAAACTGAGCACACTACAAACCACATCAAATTCAAAATTCCATTATATCTGTTGTTCAAACCGCCCTCTGTTGACAAAACACTGTATACGTCATGTTTCACCGGGCAAAAAGACGCGTAGTCATGGTTAAGATTGCATACATAACTACAATTTCTGACTGCCAAACAATGGTTCCGCCCGGCGGTATGCGCGCGAATCATGTCATGGCTTTCGAATTAGTTTTTCTACTTCAACAAAACCACTTGTGATAGTTTAAAATATTTTCTTCTCGTACTATGCCTTTAAGCACGAAACAAAATACCTGGAACAGGCCTAAGATTAATGAAACATAAGTTGTGCGCGATCCCCCCACACAAGTGGTCTTCATATTAACAATAACATATAGCAAAAATTGAAAGACACAGTAGATGAAAACGAATGGTTAAGAGTAATAAGAGATTTTTTATATTTCTTATTCATTGAAACGTTACGGTTCTGAAACAATGGATTTGAACGATGTAGGTACTACTAATGAACAAATTATCACAATTGATGTGCCATTTAACAAGTTGTTTGTTACATATTATCAACTTTGCTGGAAGATAGTTCAACTTCTGTCTTTTCAAACTACCCGTGTATGCAATAAAAAACACCCTTAAGTTTATTGTCCTTTTCTTGCCACAACTAATGAAACTGGGACTTAATTGACTTTATGGCGCTACAGGAACAAACATACATGAATGTGTTTACAGTAAAATTCAATCACCATGTCAAACTAGAATACAATATGCAACATGTATATGTGTAATTTCATCGTCTTGTTTCTCTAATACCCAAAGGTAGCTACACGTGAGAACATGCACACCACGTGCGCATTAAAGTCATAAAGAATTCATCATTTGTTTTCACCACTGTCCCGTCCAAGTTGACGCACGCACACATAAAAAAAAAAAAACACCCCGTCAAGGAATCAATTGTTCACTTAGAAATGCATGGGCGCTTTTGGCCAATTGGTTCCCGGCATCTAAGGCACCTCAGCATCCCTCGGGTGCTGTGAAAGACGACGTCGATTTGTTCTCTGCTACCCCCTCCACATCATAACCCGTGCCACCATCAAATTAGAGCAAACCAATGAAAATTTCATGGGAGTTTCGAACAGCGGTGCTTTTGGTGTTTGCTCGGAAGCACATAGGCCGCCCCTAAGGGGCCTTAGCTATGGGTTGATCGTTTTTAATGAACTCGCTTGGCCCTAAATATAGCAAAGGTACAGGTATATAAAGGAGGCGCGTGCAACATATTTGTTTTATATTTAGAAGTAATATTTAATAGCATGTGTTATGTTAAAACAAAACTGCCTAGCAGAATCAAACCGCCTCGCAGATAAAATTGTTTGATTGCAATAACGTTATTATCTTGTTTCTGTCTGTCACATGAGATTAAGTATGAAATGTATACTATATGTATTCGAATATTATGAATTGTATGATATGTTTTTGAATATGATAAAGCCATGGGTACGAGTCAGTTTAACGCTCCGGCTGCCCGGTTTTGGATTAATGGATTTGGGTACTTTTAGTAACACAAAACACAATGTCCACAGATTTACATTAAACTTACACCGTTTGAAGATAATGATAGTAGAAAGCATACCTTAAAATGTTAGTTGCTTAGGTACTGTAGTTTTTGAAAAATGAGTAAAACAATGTCATGAAAATACGTTTTTACATGCTTAAATAATTTTCGTCCCATGATCACTGAGAATAAAATTATTTTCAAGACATTGTTTTACTCATTTTTCAAAAACTACAGCACCTCAGCAAATATCTTTCAGGGAAGCTTTCTACCATCATTATCTTCAAACTGTCTAAGTTTAATGTAAATCTGTGGACATTGTGTTTTTTTTTGTCTTACAAAAAGTACATAGCCCTTTAACCGAGTTTCTACACTGCAAAACAAGGGTGTTAAAATTGACACCATGGGGTCGTCACACATTATTATTGATACCATACAAAAAGAATCAAATTAAAGTTATACCAAAATCACACTTATTTTTGCAAAAACGTTGGTGTAATTTTTGGTGTAAAGGCCAATACTGGTATAGGCTTCTGCCTACGTTTTTGAAGTTAACTCATATTTAAGCTTTTTGTCATAAACAAATTCAATACCATCACAAATCATCTGAAACGTGTTTCCCCAACGATATACCACATGAAATACAATTGTCCCAAAGCTTCTTGTTTTTGATACCAAATCGAAACAAGCATTTCGAATAGGTCCCATTGCACAAAATGTTGAAAGCTCCTAGGTTTTTTGATGGTGAGTTTATTATTAGAGAAACTTGAATCCATCAACGGGAATATAATCAAGAGTAGTTACGTCACTGCCACTTTAAACAAAACAAAAATGGCGATGTAGGCCTTGTATAAGTTCTTTAAAAAAACACGTGCCGAATTAGACGGCGTGTTTTCTTGACCGAGAGCCATGTACGCAACACGATCTTGAATCAACAAGTCAAGAAAATTGGTTAGAATCATATTGCGAGGGGCGACACAATATTGATACACTGCAAGGAACACAAAATCGTTGACGGCAAAATGCAACCAGTGCCAGCCCAGTTTGCCGCGACCTGAGATTTCGACAAAGGGATAAAGGAAGATGCGACCTAACCTGTCAAGATTCCCACCTGGCATTTGACAAGTACATGACCGGAGAATGGGGCTTAATCGATGGCACCGGCGGTTGCCGGGGTTCGGCTGCCCTGACGAGCCTTTGAACCGGGGGTGGAAAAGCGAAAGGCCCCCCTTGACAAACCGAGAGTCTGGTTTGAGTCACCTGCTCTTTACTTTATTCGGAAGTTTGTCTGAGTTTTACTTCCCGTACTCTAGGAACACGGCTGGAAGGTGACCCAAAATTTGGTGTCGTCAGTTAAGCATGCGATATGAATATCTCTAAAAGATGTGTTACTGTATACCATTGAAAGAGAGACGCAATTTGTTCTGAACCTTCGTCGGCTGAAAGATCCTGGAAATCTAAAATAGAAAGATATACCAATGAGCACTGTATACTCAGTACTTTCCCGGTCCTGTAAAAAAATCGTTCTCAGGCATATCACTCGGATGGATTCGAACATACGACCTTTGCCAAATTAGAGCAGACATAAGAGTAAGCCATCCGCTCTAGAACGGCAAAGGTCGTAGGTCCGATTCCCACCGAGTAATATTGCCCGTGGATCTTTTACCACAGGACTCGGGGAAAAGTACTGAATATACAATGCTAACACACACCAGTGCAATGGTAAGACCCTACTAATATTCTTAATCCATGATGCGAAACGTACTGGGTACATCATGCACGCGCTGCCTTCTCTAAAAACTGCCTTTCTTTTTGTAACCTCGTTTTGGCAATTATCTTTGTGGAGCTAAGGTGTGACACGATCGTGAGGTTTCCACAGTTAAAGGGATCAATGAGAGAAGGTAACTCCCCCAATCTGAATAATTAATCACTCGGTATATATTTCCCCAACTGCTTGAAGGCATTTCAAGCAAATGAATATATGGCTTAACACGGGCCTAAAACTCAAAGGGATCGACCGCCACTGGGCGGTGAGGAGGAGGCGGGTTTTTGTAAATTTCCCCCAAACGATGACGTCACTGATAACAAAAAGTGGCTGTTAGCTTAATACCCTACATCTTATCTTTATGTTTCACACAGTTTCGGTGTTATAATGAAACTGAATTGGTTGTTTGTTGAAATTGACATGGAAGACCAATATAGAAACAACAACAATCTGGGTATAGGAGGCGGGTTTTAGTTCGATGACGTCATCGAATAAAAAGTGACTGTGTTAGGTCGTATCCGAATTGGCGGCTTCAGCTCCGGCACTACGACTGTTGCTAAGGGTGTTGCTACTATAAGGACGTTCTATACTTCAACACACGATGGACGCGGAACCATAGCCGTAGCCCCCAAAACAATAACATTTTGTAAATTTATTCTGTAATGTATCTGTTCTTTAAATGACGCAAAGTAAATCTCTTATGGGCAGGTTTTAACCGTTATACAATTTACAATTTTAGTTATGCCACACCCGAAGCGTTCACACGATCTGTGCAAGCTTTTCTTCCCCGCACGTATATTTAGAAACATTTAACGTACCATACTTAATAGTTTGTAGGCAATTCTTTTTATCACATTGTTGCCAGCCTGGATCTTTCCGTAGACACTCCGATTGTCAAGTCCCGACGGGAGCAAATCTGTCTTTTGAAAAGAATGTCAAATGGAAGTTCAAAAGAATAACAGAGGGAGAGCGATTTGAACGTGGTATTGCTCAAACGGAAGGAACATAAATACAAAGTGTATTTTGAATGAGGAAAGGGTGAACGTTATTCATTGAAAAGTCAGAAAATGAACGTATAAAAATGCAGGCAAAGAAATCAAACTGAAAGGCGATAACCCAGACGACAAATAATGAAATTCCATCACTGTTCGAAACGTCTCAATGACGAATTATCTGTAGTGGCTTGAATAGAGACTATAAGGGTAAAAGCCACTCCATATGAAAGCCAATTTTTCCCTGATTAAATAAACTCTACATTCTTAGATAATTTTGAAGTCGTGGATTACATCGTGGTTTACGCAGAGTGGTTGTTTGTGACTGAATTTAGGACTGACAAAGGCAAAAGATGCAGTTCTTACGAAGGTTCTCCTTTGGGGAATCGTTTGCTTATATGAGCGATTGCGCAATGCGCACACATTGACCTATTTCACTTTGTACAGTTGCGTTTACCGTGACAATGATTTTGTTCTTAGTTTCTATTTTGCTCTTAGTTGCCCTTTTAACAATAATAATGCCACCAGGCCTCTTAAACGATAACGTATATATATCTCATGTAAGAAATAAATAACATAGTTAGCAATTCGTGCAAAAAATTTGATGGGAACAAATCAAAGTACATCGTCATGACAGATGACAATCTGTATAAAGGCTGAGACTAAGAACGCTTTCGCCAAATCCACGTCTTACTAATCACAACATCAATTTGATCTAAATGTCATGTCCGGTTGTCGATGTACTCATGGTTCCAAGGCAGGTGTTAGAGACTTTAAGTCAATGTCTGTGATAATTGCTTGCCCCACTGCCCCAATTCCGTGCACTGTAGTCGTCCTCGATCTCATAAGTCCCAGTTTCCGCGTCTAACTGCAATCTTACAAATTAAACCTTTGCTTAAAGCCATTGGACACTTTCGGTAAACAGTATTGTCCAAGGCCCACACTTCGTGTATCACAACTTATATATAAAATAACAAACCTGTGAAAATTTAGGCTCAATCGGCCATCGGAGTCGGGAGAAAATAACGGGAAAACCCACCCTTGTTTCCGCACGTTTCACCGTGTCATGACATCCGTAATTCTCGATATCATATTGAGTTAATGTTTTCTCAAAAAGTAAAGCATTTTATGGAATAATATTTCAAGAGAAGTCTTTCACCATTACCTTCTGTAAACCCTGTAAGTTATATGTAAATCTGTGAACTTTAAAAAAAAAAATTCTGTACCGAAAGTATCCAATGGCTTTTTAAAGCCACTGGAACCAATCTTTCGTCAGCTTATTATCATTCCAATATCATGTCTTTTGTGCTCACAACCATGTGCAACCATTTCAGTTCAAACCCCGTGTGCATGGACGCCCTGACTGAAGGTGGCATCACTTATACCATTGAATAACTTATTTATTTCCTCATAGTTTCATATTTTGTATAGTCTTATTCTCATATTAACGTGAACTAACATGTCAAAATCCAGCTGTCCCAGTCACTTAGTTCAATCTGTTCAGCTGTGCTGACTAGGCACCGATGCGTTTGTTCACGGGTCATAATACTGTAATCACCCCCCCCCCCCCCTTAAAAAAAACCCCAGCCAGCCCCTCGAGAATTTTCCACATATTTTTGTCATTATTTTGTTTTCAATTATTGATTTTTACAGAGCCACAAAAGGATTAAAAAAAATAGCTGCAAGAAGGTAAAAATAAATAAAAAATGTTGTTTTGACTCATCGCGTATCCTTTTATGACTGTTGTCAGCATTCAGCTTCCCTTTACACTAAAAGTGTAATTTGATATAATTAAGAACGGAGGGTTTAACTGTCCCTCTGTGATTGCATGAAATATTAAAACATTTAAGCCTTTAAAGGCACTGGACACGTTTGGTAGTTGTCCAAAACCAGTATTTTCACTTTGTGTATCCCAATAGACGATGTGACCTCTGACTTCAAACGAAAACCGTAACATGATTCGCGTACATACCGCCGGGCAAAACCTTTGTGTTTTGGCAGCCAGCTAGAAAGTGTATGCAATCTTACTGTGACTGAGCAACTCAGTGCCCGGTGATACATGACGTATGAGTGTTTTGTCAACAGAGGGCGGTTTGAATGTAAACATAGGTCACATCGTCTACATATGCATAAAATACAAAACTTGTGAACATTTTGACTCAATCGGTCATAAAAGTCTCGACGCCTGAAGCCTTTTAAAACTTGAGCGAGAAATTTACTTCTTTCCCAAAAGTTACGTTACTTCAGAGGGAGCCGTTTCTCACAATGTTTTACATTATCAACAGCTCTCCATTGCCCGTTACATTGTTTGGTTGTATGCTAACAAATATTTTCGAGTAATTACCAACAGTGTCCGTTGCCTCTTAAGTAGGCAACTATTTCAGAAAAAGACTGACACAAAGTCTAGAAATATATTGAATTCTCAACCTCAGGCGAGTCGTTTTTATGACTATGGCCCCTTTTACAGCCGCATCAAGCAACGAACGCTGATTGCCCTAAACAATTCTAATCTCACCAAATACTTTCCGGAAGTTAAACCTAACACCCTGTCTTCTTTGAAAGATAACGCGTTGAACGAGTGACAAGACTAATCAACACTGACTATTAAAGGCTCGGGTGTCTGCAATCGGGCCGTAAAGCAAGTCACTAAGTCACGACCGATGCACCTGGTGAATTGAGTCTGTTCCTTGAGGAATCTGTCTGTGCTTAAAGGCCCAGGGCACTATTTGTAATTACTCAAAAATAATTTTTAGCACTTAGTTGGTAACGAGCAATGGAGAGCTGTTGGTTGTTAAAGGCAGTGGACACTATTGGTAATTAATCAACAATAATTTTTAGCAATTACTTGATGAACGGACCTGATGCCGATATGATTCAACTGGCTCAAAACGGTTGCCGACGGTGCTGCGTTTTTATTACGACCATAGAGATTTATAGCGTTGGGAGAGCTTGCAGCTTCCCGACCTAGGAGATCCCACCCCGACCAAACCACACTCATGGAGATCCTCCCACGTTTGGTCCGCAATTGGTCACGATCTCGGCCATTTTTCCATCGTAGTAGAAGCGGTCTATATGTGTGAACGGGGTATTAAGGTGGATGCACGCGACTTTTCGATTGCAGTTATCAAAATAAACAATGGGGGAACTGGGGGGTTTCAAATAATATTTTCTCTTTACAGTATTTCAGACGATTGTGCAATTGAACTTTGTCATAAATGAGCTTTGGGATTAAAACTAAGCATTGCTCCATTATTTTTCCAAGTAATACTCAATCGCGTACTTTATTTTAAAGGTAGGGAAACAAAATTGTTGTCAACGTAACGCTGATTTATGGGCACAATAAATATATAGATAATAATATAAAGAAAGACGCAAGAAAAGTCACATGTGAAAAATGAGAGAAGTTCCTAATGCGCAATAGCTACTGCAATTCTGCACACACCCATATTTTGTTACTAATTATTTATTATTTTAGTTTAAAATAAATAAATAAATAAATAAATATTTTACGGACTCGAGGTTTACAGAGGATTTAAAGTGACAACCTCCCCCGGATCCTTCCAATCCAGATCCCAAACCTCGATCCCACCATACGTCACAAACCTCAACCTTGCTCAAAACGCAATAAAGCGTAGCAGAAAACAAAGTCTACTTCTGACGACCCCCGTCAAGTGAAAGACAAACTATTCTACACGATTTGAAGTACATGACTAACAACGTGAGCGACGTTAGACTTCATACAAGCCGCTTAGCTCCATAAAAACAGTATTTCTGTTTCATTACTAGAATGCGAATCAAAGCAACAAAATAGGACACAAACCCTTAGGTGTCTTTCTTGTGTTTACTGTTCCTTGTTGACGTAATGGTTGACATTTTAGACGCATTTCCCTGTAAAAGAAATCCAATATGTGGTCTGGAAGTAAGAACTCTAAACTAAAGGTCCTTTCATATTCTCTGAAAATGTTCAACGATTACAATATCTTGCTTAGACAATTGTATCAATCTGGCAGTAAACTGATCTCTTCAAACGGTGGGGGTATAGTCTTGGGATCTTTAAAAAAATGCAATAATTATTTAAAAACTCCATGTAGTTCCTAATGGGGGCTTCACAGCGGCGGCGCCAGAGTATTTGTTGAGTCTTAGAGTTGAGTCTTAGCACACGGCGTGGGGTCCAGGAGCCAACGAAAGGGCCCCTGGTGGGATCTAGGGCGAAGCCCTTGGCTTGGCCCGGGGTTCAGGGGCGGATCCCCCTGAAGCTTTTTGGTTTCAGCATGTCTAACTGGCATATAACAACTCTCCTTGCTATATGTTGAATTCTGGCATATTGCAAGACCAGGGAGCACTCTCCATCTACATTAAATATGCCAAAATTAAAATTATTTTGATACCATTATATGCACTTTCAAGAATCTTTGAAACTCGAATAAATACTTTGTCTAAGCTAGGCCATTGGTACACCGTCACTTCTACATCGTCGTCAGTATGTAGTCTATGTGTGGTAATTTAAGTCCCGTGTCCTCAATACAGTTCTACAACCGACGGGGCACACCAATAGGCCGAAGTCAACTGCATGTAACACCGCCTGGGGGAAGGGGGGATATGTACCCAGGAGCATTCACACCCGCGGCTCCCCGTGGATCCTCCGTTAATAACAACAGTCTAGTCTGCTATTACTCTTGAGCTCTTTACCTATACCACTAGATTGAAAATCGAAATGTGACAAAAGGGGAAACTCTTGCAACCGGAATCACTACAATGATTTGATATATAATACCATATTTTGTAGTAATAAGCTGGTAACACGATTCCCTCAACTGTTTCCTCTTACCTCTTTCTTTGGTCCCTCGTCAATGTTCAATTTTTTGTTCGTCTTTTTTTCTTCCACCCCCCTTTCCTTCTATCGTTCCTGTAGTTTCCTTTCCCCCTTTTTATTTGTTTTCTTGAACTGATAGGGAGAGCTGCTCCCGACCCCCTATGGGACCGCCCCTGGCTCTTCATTATTGAGTCTTAAAGGAACACATTGCCTTGGATCGGACGAGTTGGTCAAAACAAAAGCGTTTGTAACCGTTTTTTATAAAATGCATATGGTTGGAAAGATGTTATAAAAGTAGAATACAATGATCCACACAAGTTTGCCTCGAAATTGCGTGGTTTTCCTTCTACTGTGCGATCTAACATGGTCGGCCATTTATGGGAGTCAAAATTTTGACCCCCATAAATGGCCGACGTGTTAGTCGACGAGGTAAAAGGAAAACCACGCAATTTCGAGGCATGTTTGTGTGGATCATTGTATTCTACTTTTACAACATCTTTCTACCCATATGCATTTTATAAAAAACGATTACAAACGCTTTTCAAAGACCAACTCGACCGATCCAAGGCAACGTGTTCCTTTAAGCTTGAATCGGATAAGCAATATGTTTCAAGGTCGTTGGGAATTTTGGGGCATAATTATAGGAAATAAAAACGCCTCAAAACTGACAAAGCCTCAGACAATAATAAAACAATGGTTGTGTTAGTCTGATAGTCTGATTGATAAAACAACGAAGTGATACGAAAAATGGCCTTGTACAAAATAACAGTCAAACGAATTTTCGTAGATTTGTTTCTACTCTTATTAAAGGCAGTGGACACTATTGGTAATTGTCAAAGACTATAGCCTTCACAGTTAGTGTATCTCAACATGTGCATAAAATAACAAACCTGTGAAAATTTGAGCTCAATCGGTCATCGAAGTTGCGAGATAATAATAAAAGAAGAAAACACCCTTGTCACACGAAGTTGTGTGCGTTTAGATGGTTGATTTCGAGACCTCAAGTTCTAAATCTGAGGTCTCGAAATCAAATTCGTGGAAATTACTTCTTTCTCGAAAACTATGGCACTTAAGAGGGAGCCGTTTCTCACAATGTTTTATACCACCAACCTCTCCCCATTACTCGTCACCAAGAAAGGTTTTATGCTTATATTATTTTGAGTAATTACCAACAGTGTCCACTGCCTTTAAGCGGTTTATTGTAAGGTGTTTTTTATTGAAAACAGGAGGATTGATACGAATTCACTCTTCCTACAACTACATATGTATTATGCCTTTAAATGAACACGTTGCCTTGGATCGGTCGATTTGGTCTTTGAAAAGCGTTTGTAACCTTTTTTTATAAAATACATATGGGTAGAAAGATGTTGTAAAAGTAGAATACAATGGTCCACACAAACATGCCTCGAAATTGCGTGGTTTTCCTCTTACCTCGTCGACTAACCCGGTCGGCCATTTATAGGAGTCAAATTTGGCCGACCGTGTTAGTTCGCACAGTAAAAGGAAAACCACGCAATTTCGAGGCAAACTTGTGTGGATCATTGTATTCTACTTTTAAAACATCTTTCCAACCATATGCATTTTATTAAAAAAAGGTTACAAACGCTTTTTATAGACCAACCCGTCCGATCCAAGGCAACGTGTTCCTTTAAGTATCTGCTGTTGTTCGTAAAGGGTGGATTTTGGGGTAGACGTGACACTTCCCTGCACTTCCATATCCCTTGTTCCCATCAGCGATATCAAGCTGTCTACGTACCCTGTTTGTGCTAAAGGATTAGTTCCATAATTTTATTTATTCATAATTGGATTAAATTGCTAAGGAGCTTGTCAAACCATAGCATGACATAATTTATCAGATATTATTTATGAAATATGTATTTCAGGTTGATTGATACCATAACTAATATACATGTATAGAACCATAACTTATTCGACTTTTGTAATGCAAATTATGTGAAATTAAAAACATTAGAACAAACAGAATAGCTGTTCCGAAGTGCTAACCAACCAAAAGGAAGTAAGCTATAATTGCAAAAAATAACTATGGCCTCTGACGTTTCGATCCTAGCAGAGTCTTTCTCGAAGGCTAAAAAGAGAGAGAAAGCCTTAGAGAAAAACCTAAGGGTCGAAGCGTCAGGCCATGTTTTGCATAAAACATTAGAATCCGTGCCTAATAAGGAGTTCAATGCACACGACACCATAAGCGCAGAAATACACTCCAGAGAAATACAGCCTACCTGTAACATAACGTTTATATATTGATGAACATATTTATTAGTTGACGTTGCCAACCATACCACCAAATTAAAGACAATGCATCCCCTGGGCCTAATTTCATAGAGCTGCTAAGCACACAAATTTGCTTAGCATGAAATTTTTGCCTTTCCGCACGTTTTCGCCGTGTCATGACATGTGTTTAAAATAAATCCGTAATTCTCGACATCGAGAATTGATATTGTTTTCATGTTTTCTCAAAAAGTAAAGCATTTCATGGAATAATATTTCAAGAGAAGTCTTTTACCATTACCTTCTGTAAGCCCTGTAATATATTTGTAAATCTGTGAACTTTTATTTATTTTTCAGTTCCGAAGGTGTCCAATGGCTTTAATGTGTTTGATCTTTACTTTACTTAGCCTTGATCTCAACGTGATTCAGTGCTAAGATTCCCAGTAACAGATCAACTATTTAACCATTGGTCGAGTGGTTTACACTGCCATGATGACACACTATTCTCAAACACTGGTATTAGTGAGAGACAAGAAGTCTATGGTCTTCAGCTACTTTGATTAGTCTCATCTCAATGAGACACTCCAATGACCTACTTGAATATCGTGTTTCAGATACCATATCAAATTGATACAGTCAAGTTGTTGTCTTACCTGCGGAAGGATATGGGTCGTCAATGAAACACGCCATCAACGAGGTATACGGAGTCCTATGAGTGCCATCCGACTTAGCCACATTGGGTCTTGTCGAGTTGACTTACATGAACGAAGATGTAGATAGAATTTTGTAAGACGACTTACTGAACCTAACAAGTTGACTGGTCGTGAGAATTTTTCTCACCAAGACGACTTGTTACCAAGTAAGTTTTTATGTTAAAGGCAGTGGACACTATTGGTAATTACTCAAAATAATTATTAGCATAAAACTTTTCTTTGTGACGAGTAATGGGGAGAGGTTGATGGTTTAAAACATTGTGAGAAACGGCTAACTCTGAAGTGCCACAGTTTTCGAGAAAGAAATAATTTTCCACGAATTTGATTTCGAGACCTCAGATTTAGAACTTGAGGTCTCAAAATCAACCATCTAAATGCACACAACTTCTTGTGACAAGGGTTATTTTTCTTTCATTATTATCTCGCAACTTCGATGACCGATTGAGCTCAAATTTTCACAGGTTTGTTATTTTATGCATACGTTGAGATACACCAACTGTGAAGGCTAGTCTTTGACAATTACCAATAGTGTCCACTGCTTTTAACAATCTTACCAATAGTGCCAATGCCTTTAAAGTTGTTCATAATGTGTTTCTTTTTCATCTATTTGTAATTATTTTTTTTATCTTGGCACTTCTCACTTTTGCGCTATCGATCATTAATAATGCTCCAACCTAAAGGTTTAAACAAAACCTATGACGTTGGCGGCGTGGGTCAAAACGACACGTCAATGTGGGAGGATGTTTTGTTACACCTGCCATGTCGCAACGCACCGGCTAATCATACAAAATGGAGCTCTCATATAAATGATGTAACATGAGTGATGACGTAACATGAATGATGACGTAACATGAGTGATGACGTAACAGGGCTTTTCTCGAATCCTTCAAAAAAGAACAAGAGCATGCAAGCTACTAAAAATTGACGTAACTTTTTTTATTAAAATTTGTTTAATTTCATGTGAACTCAATTACATCTATTTGATTTATTTTTTTAATGAGTTTCAGCAAAAGCACTTGTCATTTCGCCAATGCTGGTCTTTAACAAACATGGACAAAAAAAGAAATGCCGTCTCTTTTATTAAGTATTAGAGTAATGTAAAAAATGTGTTAGCACAAACGCTGGTTAAATCGATTGACAGAGCACTGACTGACATTAAATCGTTTTTGTTTGTTTCTATTTTTCTTAATCTCGTTAATGTTTTTTTTTAGCGTAATAACGTTACTGAATCGAAAGGACTGATTCAAAAGGACTGTGCCATTGGTTTAACACAAGTGAACCAAATGACACAAAAAGGGTCTATAAAAAGCACTTTAAATCAACAACACCGAACGCTTCAAGTACGAAGAGAACACCTCGTGGTAATATCAATGCTACTTTAATCTGTGAATATAGACAGAGTGAGAGAGAGAGAGAGAGAGACCTGGGTGCGGTGCCAGCGGCTACATCTACCGAGGAGGTGCGACGGCTTCCTCGCTACGGTTCCCGGTCCATACTTTCATTTTATACCTGGGCCCTTCTTGCTCGTCACAGGAAATACGAAAGCGGAAGGAGTCAAAAGGGGCCCACTTGAGATCGCGGTCGGGGGAGTATTTCTTGGTTATTAACCCATCCTTGGTGAGCCTTGAGAGACAATCCATCTATCATTCCCCCTCTGATGGGACGGGTTGAACGTTTACTTAGTGTGATCTTGGCGTCACGAGCATCGTTTGGGGGTTTTGGGGGTGGGTGAGGAGCCCGTTGGTGTACCCCCTCTTCTCTCCTGTCAGGGTCTCGGATCAGAGACGTATCAGTCTCTTATTCCATCGGAGTTATTGTGTCAAGTGTTTGATTTGTGTAGATGTCGATTTCAATAAATGAGGCAGAAAAACAAATTATGTGAATCTTTATCAGTCGTTATAATGCGGGCTGATTCTCGATTTATAAGAGGAAATGATTTATACAAGTTCACTGTGACGATGCGACATAATTTGAAAACACAGCAGCAAATTTTGCTGTTAAAGGTATTGAAGAGGAGTGGTAAAAACAACACTAGTTTAGGTATGAAAGCTTACTGATTGAAATACATATTATTTGAAACGTTTTTGTTTTTTAACTATTTCCCTCCGAAATAAAGTCACATTCGAGAAGACTGCATCTAAAAAAAAAACCGCAGCAGCCTTTTTTCGGTCGTTAAAATTTATATTGTTAAAACCAAAATATAGGGCATTTGTATACATGGTGAACATTTTCTTCTTGTAGCCCATGACCTAGAGTGGTTTTTAGCATTGTTCGGGCGAACTTGCCAATAAAACAAATAATATATAAAGAAAGTTGTGCATGTTCTTTCACAATTTCCTATTATCTGGACTCACAACGGACTGAGCTCACATGTGTAATATCGAAGTCGTATAAAGCGCACGTATCTACCAAACAAGGTACTCAAGGCGCTGAGTATAATATACAAGGCGCTGAGTATATTTGAGTAATTACCAATAGTGTCCACTGCCTTTAAACTCTGTTCTTTATTGATAACATGAGGGTTATGTCTTGCAAGCCCTTTATAAGCCTCTGGTTTTATTACAAAGGCAATCACATCATCAGGCAAATTGTGTGTGATCCCCGAACACTATCTGAATCCTTATACCCCTCCGTAAAAACTGTAGTCTAAAAAAAAATCTGAGATCTAAACACTGATTAAAATTGCACTCGAGCCAGCAAACCAATTTGCGTTTTCATTTCACGTGCTGTAATTATGTTATTACTTCGACTGGTAGTTAAATCAAATCAGATTGGTTAGCACTGGATGGAAAGAACTAAAAAATAGTAATATACTTGCATCTAAATGAGCAATTATTTATGACCTTAAAAAATACCCCACCTTTTTGATCGGTGGATTTCCAACTGACAGGCCACGACACAAGTAGGGGGCATTTATATCAACAAAAAGTAAAGAATCTAGGAAAAGTAGCTTGTTTTTTTGCGTAATTCGTTCAGGTTGTTTGAATAAATGTCCGAACGTTATGACGAGCATCTTTTGCTTTAGAAAAATTTCAGGGGCGCTATGAAATGTTTTGAGTCTTTAAAAATCCAACAAGCTAGGTGTTAAAGGAACACGTTGCCTTGGATCGGTCGAGTTGGTCTTTGAAAAGCGTTTGTAACCGTTCGTTATAAAATGCATATGGCTAGAAAGATGTTTTAAAAATAGAATACAATGATCCACACACATTTGCCTCGAAATCGCATGGTTTTCCTTTTACTTTGTTTGTCGACGAGGTAAAAGAAAAAAAAAACACGCAATTTGAAGTAATATACGTTTGCGGATCATTATATTCTACTTAATCAAGAAGTGTACAACCTACCTATAATGTAGTTGAACAAATGAAGTCGTGTACAGCCTTCCTCCCTCTGGAACGGGAAAAGGCGAACACTTTGGTATAACCATGATTCACTTGGTATACAGCGTATACCTCTAATGTAGTTGAACAAACAAATGAAGTCGTGTACAGCCTTCCTCCCTCTGGAACGGGAAAAGGCGAACACTTTGGTATAACCATGATTCAACTTGGTATACAGCGTATACCTCTAATGTAGTTGAACAAATGAAGTCGTGTACAGCCTTCCTCCTTCTGGAACGGGAAAAGGCGAACACTTTGGTATAACCATGATTCAACTTGGTATACAGCCTATACCTCTAATGAGAGGGGGTATGTAGTTGAACAAAAATGAAGTCGTGTACAGCCTTCCTCCCTCTGGAACGATTCAACTTGGTATACAGCGTATACCTCTAATGTAGTTGAACAAATGAAGTCGTGTACAGCGTTCCTCCCTCTGGAACGGGAAAAGGCGAACACTTTGGTATAACCATGATTCAACTTGGTATAAAGGCTATACCTCTAATGTAGTTGAACAAATGAAGTCGTGTACAGCCTTCGTCCCTCTGGAACGGGAAAAGGCGAACACTTTAGTATAACCATGATTCAACTTGGTATACAGCCTATACCTCTAATGAGAGGGGGTATGTAGTTGAAGAAATCAAGTTGTGTACAGCTTTCCTCCCTCTGGAACGGGAAATGGGGAAGACTTTGGTATAACCATGATTCAACTTGGTATACAGCCTATACCTCTAATGTAGTTGAACAAATGAAGTTGCGTACAACCTCCGTCTCTGGAATGGGAATATCTTTCTAATCATACGCATTTTATAACAAACGGTTAGAAACGCTTTTTGAAGACCAACTCGACCGATCCAAGGCAACGTGTCCCTTTAACGTTAGTGCAACACTTCGCTCGATGTTCTTTTCGCCCTAGGCCTTCTTATTTTATTATATATACCACAAAATGGTAGCTCTACCCGGGAGAATCAGCTACGGAACGGGGAGGGAGGGGGTGGCGGGGTGGCTAGGTCACAAGGGCCTTCCAGCTAATTCAGTTACCTCTTCATAGCCTCTTGATACAACGCCGGTAGTTTTTTAACTTCAAATTGGGGTTATAGTGGGTGTGGCACGCAATTTGGGGATAATGTGCCCCCCCCCCCACTCTTGTAACACCACTTGTTGGCTGTTTGGCCGGGTACCAGCATGCACATCCATTATTGTTTTTCATATTATTAATTGTTTTTTGCTTCAGAACTACGTATTTTGATGTAAAATTACCTTTGTAGGTCTTCACAAAAGTATCATCAAATGTCATGCCAACTAGGCATAGTATAGCCTTCCCTCTTAAAGGCAGTGGACACTATTGGTAATTGTCAAAGACTAGCCTTCACAGTTGGTGTATCTCAACATTTGCATAAAATAACAAACCTGTGAAAATTTGAGCTCAATTGGTCGTCGAAGTTGCGAGATAACAACGAAAGAAAAAGGTTTTTGAACAAGTTGTGTGCGTTTAGATGGTTGATTTCGAGACCTCAAGTTCTAAATCTGAGGTCTCGAAATCAAATTCGTGGAAAATTACTTCTTTCTCGAAAACTAAGGCACTTCAGAGGGAGCCGTTTCTCACAATGTTTTATACTATCAACCTCTCTCCATTGCTCGTTACCAAGTGAGGTTTTATGCTGATAATTATTTTGAGTAATTACCAATAGTGTCCCCTGCCTTTAACGTTAAAGCAACACTTGGCTTGATGGTCTTTTCGCCCTAGGCCTACTTATTTATTTATATAGTATTTTTTTAAGTACGACGCACTAAAACACCCTCCCACACAAAATGGTAGCTCTATCCACGAGAATCAGCTACTGAACGGGGAGGGAGGGGGGGGGGGGTGGCTAGTTCGCAAGCCCCTTCCAGCTAATTCAGTTACCCCTTCTAGCCTCTTGATATGCCGGTAGTTTTTTATCTCAGAAGTCAGGACTTCAAATTGGGGTTAGTGGGTGTGGCACGCGAGACACATCAATTTGGGGATAATGTGCCCCGCCCACCCTCTTGTAACACCACGTGTTTGCTGTTTGTCCGGGTACCAGCAGGTACATCCATTATTGTTGTTCCATATATTAATTTGTTTGTTTGTTCAGAACTACGTATTTTGATGTAAAGTTACCTTTGCAGGTCTTCACAAAAGTATCATCAAATGTCATGCCAACTAGGCATAGTATAGCCTTCCCTCTTAACGTTAAAGCAACACTTGGCTTGATGTTCTTTTCGCCCTAGGCCTTCTTATTTTATTTATATAGTATTTTTTTGTACGACGCACTAAACACCCTCCCACACAAAATGGTAGTTCTACCCGGGAGAATCAGCTACGGAACGGGGAGGGAGGGGGGGGGGGTTGGTGGCTAGTTCGCAAGCCCCTTCCAGCTAATTCAGTTACCCCTTCTAGCCTCTTGATATAACGCCGGTAGTTTTTAACTTCAAATTGGGGTTATAGTGGGTGTGGCACGCAATTTGGAGGATAATGTGCCCCCACTCTTGTAACACCACTTGTTTGCTGTTTGTCCGGGTACCAGCAGGTACGTCCATTATTGTTTTTCACATATTAATTTATTTGTTTGTTTGTTCAGAACTACGTATTTTGATGTAAAATTACCTTTGTAGGTCTACACAAAAGTATCATCAAAAAATGTCATGCCAACTAGGCATATTATAGCCTTCCCTCTTAACTTACAGCCTTCAACAATCAAAGCACACTTTTATTGAGGGCGCCCTGGTAGATCTAAGTACTTTTAAGAAGTTCACAAAATAAATTTTGGATTTGATAGTACCACACTTTTTAATTATTTTAATGTTGTCCCTTTCGTTTTGTCATTTTGCCTTCGGAGAAAATTTCTACTCAGTGCCTTTAGATGGCGTCATACAGTGTTTGTTGGTATTTTTTAGCAGGTCATTCTCACTGCTGAGAAGTTCAATTCAATTTCAATTAAATAAATCAATTCAATGTACATTATTTTTATTGTTCATGTCGACAGTAACAATTTAGCATAGGCCTACAGTTGAAAACAAACAATGAGTATTATGTATGCCAGATAACCAGCAAAACAATGTATAAACATTTCTATTTACATGGCTCGAATTTACAGGGTTCGAATTTAGGTGAAAAGTCTACAAGACTGCCAGGACTTGTAAAGCTCAACTGAAAGATCTTGAGACTCAAAATCGACGTTTTAAAACATAATCTCATGCCGGAGCCTGTGGTTCAGTGTAAACTTGCTTTGAACATTTCGAAGTTTACGCCCTTACTTTGTATTCCTCTTTTCTGTGTCAGTTTCGCCCCCCCCCCCCGCCCCCACCTCTCCAGCCATCGCTGATAAACTGATCCTGTTGGCTGGAACATTTTGAGAATAACAACTTTGTAATCAGATTAATAAATAATCCTTATAGTCTATTATTTAGAAAACATTGCTAGCATTCTTTCATTCTTTCCCCTGTGTAGATCTCGATGTAAATGGACAGTGTTATTGTCTTTTTTCAGGAGAACTTATTGAAGCTGATAAAGGGCGCCCTCTTGCGTCATACTTCGATAAACAAAATGGCAGCCCCCACGGTGTGCATTCCTGGTGAGTGATACTCCTGTTTATAACACGGTTTATTACAAACGTGAATAGATATGGACGATTTAAACAGTTCTGGTTTGTAACATGAACACATAGCTCAGTTTTGCGGGGTTTTGGATTGAAAATTTCCCCAATTTTGATTGTTTTGTTTACTAAAATCATAAATCAAGTAAAGTTTTTACAGAGGGAGAGTGACACGCACGTGTGTTGTGTGTGTGTGTTACTGTTAATGTTATTGTGTTAATAGGTTGTGTGTACGGGTACCTGTCAACTCGGTTCCAAGTCATCTCGGTCCCAAGTCATCTCGGTCCCATGTCAACGAACTCGGTCCCAAGTCAACTCGGTTCTTCGACCAAATTTAACTTTTTTTGAATTATTTAATTGGTACTATTTCGTGCGTGTACTGTAAGTTAATAATAATATTTATTATGTTAAGCATGCCCTTAATAAGCAGGACAGTTCTTTTTCAGAATTGAGAAGTCTCCCGAACACACGAACAATCTACTCCGCGGTAGTGGAATTAAGCAAGACAGTTCTCTAAGAACAAAATCTACCTGGCAAGTAGATACACACATGGTGTTACCGCAAACCAAATATATATCGATACCTCACCATGCAATGCCTCAAATCATGCTCAAATCCTATATTTATTATGTTCTTGTAAAAGTTTACTTCCTTTGAATGTAAGTGTTTTCAACCAACCTTATTTTTGGTTTTATTTTTTTTATTTATTTGGTAGGCCTATGTGTTTTGATTTTTATTACGTGTAAGTTAACTGGAAAGTTCCTGTTTATTATTATTATTTTTAACCAAACATCAATTTTCTCATGTTTTAATTCTCAGAAATCGTACTTTTTTATATTATTTAAAAAATTTGTTGATAAAATAAACATCTCAAAGAGGATTAAATTGTTACTGTTTGTCAATTAATGTTAATTGTTGAGAGCCATACAAAAAACAATACTCTGGTTGAAAGCAAAGAAACAGTTGAAATTTATTCGCCCAACAAGAACTTCCCGTCAACCATACAGACCGACTTGACTTGGGGACTGAGTTGACTTGGGACCGAGTTGACTTGAGACCGAGTTGATTTGGGACCGAGTTGACTTGGGACCGAGTTGACTTGGGACCGAGTTGACTGGGACCGAGTTGACTTGGGACCGAGTTGACTCGTAAGCGTGTGTACTATGTGTACTGCGGGCGTGACTGTGTGACTAACTAAGCCACTTATAATTCTTTACGTACATACAATTATGTGTACCTCAGAAGCCTTGAGCATTCTTTCAAAATCAACGTGGAATATTGGCCAATCCGATTGTGTCAACATGACATTGGTTGTTGTATGTTTGCACTCTGCAGACTTCCATTTATTTATCAGTCACAGTGCATCATTCAGTAGAATCAATCAATGGTGTAGCTCTGCTGAGTTCGTGTCCTCGCTAGTCCGACAATTTATCCAGTGTATAATGTCCAAGTGAGTGGTCATGTGGGGTATAATGGGTTAATGTGTTGGGTTGGACCTGTGTACAACTACAAAGGCCTTGTTCAAAACAAAACTTGAATATAAGTTTTTGTCGGGATTAATGAAGGATACAGGTTACCGCAAATTTATGTCGAGTTTTGTATTATTCTGAGTAAACTTTGACTTTTTTCCACCATATTATTCATCAGGACAGCGTCTTGGAAGTGCTGAAGAATATAAATCTGGGAGAGGAACGTTTACGAGACAAGGTTTCATCTACTCGAGTCTGGCTGGTTTTCAACATGAAGTGAAAAAGGGAGAAGATGTGAGTATACATGTACATATATTAATTTTGGTTTTTACCCATACACCGATGTGTGTTAGCACTTTATACTCGGTACTTTCCCAAGTCCTGTGAAAAAAAATCACAGGCATGTTACTCGGGTGGGGTTCGAACCCACGACCCTTGCAATTCTAGAGCAGTGTCTTACCAACTAGACTACCGAGGTTGCCCGGCAGCTAGAGGCAGTTTGAATCCTATGTTTTGGCAGTGGGTACCGCAACGATATAATAGATGTTAAATTTGCATCGGGGATAAAGAATATTAATTTTTGTTTTTACCCATACACCGATGGGTAAAAACCATACATCGGTGTATTCTGAGATTACCATAACAATGGGGGTGTGGGGGGGGGGGGGGGTACACACTGCCACATATCGAGCATACCATTGCATTACTATTGTGAGTTAAGAATTTCACTGTATCTGTCATAATTAACTGTTATAATATCAATATTGAATTTGCATTCATTTCTATGTTTCTGTTTGAAAATATTTTCCTTTCATTTTTTATGTTTTTACCGTCCTCGTTAAGCGACCAAGTTATTGATTCAACTGGAGCTGGGTATAGTAATAGGCCTAGAGTACTTTTCATGTTCATTCATCGTTTAATCCCTAACCATTGCCCAGTCTTTGCCTTTTAATTTTTGAAATATGTTTTTATATAATGTTTTTATATAAATTTATAAGACTGTGTTTAAAATGTTGTATTTAAAGTGTGTATTATCCTATATTGTGTTTTTCATATTTGCTTGTATGTTGTAATGTTTTTCTTATTTATGAGGAGTGCTCTTTTAGATAGTGATTTAGTCCGTTTTTTGGGGGCAGTCACTTTGCTGTTGTGTCTTTTGTGTATTTCCAACATTTCTCTGTTTTATCGTAATGCTTGGTTTGATTTTATTCTAAATCTTCTGTTTAGGCCTAATGTAATGTTGTGTTTGTGAAAAGTCTGAATGAATAAGTAAAACATAAAAACAAATAAATAAATAATTAAATATGCAGATCATGAGTTACCAACGCAAGAATTGATTTTTAACTTAATTTTATTGTTTTTGTTTTGAGCTTCCTGAAATTCAGGTTCTTCTGGAAGATCAACAAACCATGGTACCAGAAGTAGGTTCTGTCGTCACAGCTAAGGTGAGATACATTTTATTTACCTTTTTGTGTAGCTAGAAGGTGTGCTTTAACATTCTTGTCACAGATGTGACTGCTATTCATATTTTGGTGATTGGTGGTTTAAAATCCTGTTCAGCCATTTTGCATTTAATTTTGTGTTTCAAGTGTCAAATTGAATTCCCATTCAATTTATTAGCTTTTAAACTATCCTCTTGTTTGATTTAAAGCCATTATACACTTTCGGTAAACATTATTGTCCAAGTCCCATACTTCGTGTATCACAACTTATATATAAAATAACAAACCTGTGAAAATTTAGGCTCAATCAGTCATCAGAGTCAGGAGAAAATAACGGGAAAACCCACTCTTGTTTCCGCGCGTTTCGCCGTGTCATGACATGTGTTTAAAATAAATTTGTAATTCTCGCTATCGAGAATTGATATTGTTTTAATGTTTTCTCAAAAAGTAAAGCATTTCATGGAACAATATTTCAAGAGAAGTCTTTCACCATTACCTTCTGTAAACCCTGTAAACTATTTGTAAATCTGTGAACTGTTTTTATTTTTTTTTTCTGTACCGAAAGTGTATAATGGCTTTTAAATCGTATTTGATTTGTTCTAAAAGTTCCTTTTTACCCCTGACTCGTGATTGAGTTTACTCCTGTAAGTATTTTTGGTACTTTTTGCACACTAACTGAACATTTTAGTTTCAAGGACTAAAACTACTTATTTTAATTTGTGTCTTGTAAAAAATAAATAGGAAATTTATATGGTAGCCAAGCCTAGTGCAAAATTGTTGTATGTTGTTGTTTAATGTCAGACATAAACTCCTGACTTAAAAACATTATTTCTGTACTTGGCCAAAACAATCTACTATTTGCCAAATAGATCTTAGATAAATTCATTTCTGACCCAGAAAATGTATTGAGTTTTCGCTCCATACTTTAGCGGAGTTTATTTTGTTTCCAAGCCAACAGATGCAAAGGTCTTCACTCTATATTATTCACAATGATGACATCACATCAGCGACCACACAGAGTGAACACTGCCCTCTGTTGTTCATTGGTCACAAAAGACACAACCCCCTTCAGCTGAAACTGTTTGAAAACCATTGCATGCGGTTGTCAGCGCGTGTTTTGTACAAATGAGAACTCCAAAAGTTTTTTTTTTTTTTTTTTGGGGGGGGGGGGGCGAATTTTGCTCGCACACTGCAGTATTTCAGATGACATACTTTTTTAGGACAATTTTGTCAAGAGTAATAGGCCTAACTTTGTGAGGTTAAATAATTTAAGATGTTTTTAAAATCAACATCAATTATCTGGAATATGATATCTTAAAAAAAATGTAATAATGGGGGACTTTTGGGATGTATGTAGCAACAGGCTAATCTCAATAATGTGCACATACTCAGAACTACATAAACAATGGTTGTTTACCTCGTAAGTCTGCTGCCACCTAGCGTTCCAGAGTCTCCCATTGGCCCAACAGAGCCAATTTTTCTTAAACAGTAGGCCTATAAATTATGTGTCATTACATTCTAAGCAAAGAAATTGTAATCATTGGCCTAAAATATCAAAACCTTGTTGTTGTATTATTAGGTACTCGATGTGAATCCTCGAAAGTGTTACAGTTTTTGTAAACAGTATCAATCATGAATCACATCTTCTAAACAAAGAAATTGTAACAATTGGTCCAAAATAGCAAATCATTCTTGTTGTATTATTAGGTAGTTAAAGTAAAATCTCCAAAAATTTAAAGTTTTTGAAAACAGTAGGCCTAACAGTTATTTGTAACACCTTCTTAACGAAAATTGTAAAAACTAGTTAGAAAGGAAATTATTTTTGCGTATAATTAGGTAGTGAATCCGAACCCTCAAAAATGTAAACGTTTTTTAAAAACAGTATCAATCATAATTTCTAATCTTAACTAAGAAATTGTAATAACTGGTCAAACATGTTAACAAATTCTTGTTGTTTTATTAGGTAGTGAATGTGAACCCTCGGTTCTGTCGCTGTGCCATCGTGGGGGTAGAGCGCACTCAACTCACCCAAAGCTTCAGAGGGATGATACGCAAAGAAGACATCAGAGCCACGGAGAAAGATAAAATAGAGGTGTACAAGTCCTTCAGGCCGGGAGATGTGGTCCTTGCAAGAATTGTATCCTTTTATAAGTGAAGGAGTTGCGATTGATTTATTTATTTTCATCACTGTACAGCGACAACAAAATGAGTCTGTACTTTCCAAAGAGAAATTTCAGCCCAGTCAAAAGGCTGATTCAATACAGTTGTGCATGAATATCGTAAAATTGCAGTACTGACAAAAAATTCTCTGTACAGAAATGAACAGACTATTATACACATATTGACTGGCAACGAGGTAACTAGTATACGTCTATTCCCCTGAGGGACTTTGAGTGACCCGAAGAGCGACCTAATTCCCAAGGCCGAAGGCCGAGGGAAGTTGGCCCCTCTTCTGGTCACTCACAGGCCCGAGGGGGAATAGACGTACACTAGTTACCGAATTATGCCAGTCAATATGTGTTTTATAACACAGCTCGGTCTTAAAATATGTCAAATAAGAACAGAAAAGGGAGTTTTGTAGTTGTTGTTCATGGTTCAAGTCAAGAGAGGGCGCTGTTACCACGGGCACTATACATGTGTTCAAAGACTATTGCCCGCTCTGGTACTATTCCCGCAAAACATGCGCGCGCGATCATTAGCCTATATTAGTTCATCCCATGTGACCGTGTTTCAGCCAACCAGAATACAGAACGAGCAAGAGGTGTGTTATTTATTTAAGATGTGATGTCATCAAACGTTTTAAGATTTTGACAAAAACATTTGTACTTGAAGGTTACCACACATAGTGGAATTTTACACTTTTCATAATGACTCTGTCTATTGGGAAAATGAGTGTATCTCAAAACTAAATCTGACCTTCTTAAAAAGTCCCCCTTAAGAAAACTCTTTTTACTGTCTCTCATCAGAAGTAACATGACCATCTTCTTCCATCGAATGTGCATCGGTTCATGACAGTTGTTTAAAAAAACATTTTGATGAACACACTCTTCCCAAAACCGTATTCTATTTCTTACCCCTCCCCAACCAAAGATAAAACTTAAGCAATGTTTTTTTTTCTGAAAAGGGATAGTTAAAAGTTTTTTGGTAAGAGGGGCTCCAAGGTGAGATTCTTTTTTTGTGCTGCACTCATTTTCAAATAGAAAAAGTCCTGATTAAAATGAAAACAAAAATTACAAGTCTCTACAAAACCTCTTGTTAAAATTGTGTACAATGCCATTGTGTACGGAAACCTTCAAGTGTCCATGTCCACAAAACTATTTTATAAACTTTCCCAAATCAGTATTTTAACATCCCCTCACCCGAGAAATAAATACTTAGTAATGGGATGTCAGTGTCAACATGGCCATTTTATATACAAAGCACATTAATTGTACCCTTCCCACGAAGCCACAACCGAGTGTGTAACCTGAACGTAATGGACGCATGAGCGTCATTGTGATGAACTGGACGCCCCCGTTTCCTGTTGTTTGGTTTTTAATTTCTCTATGTGTGTGTGGCTTTTAAAGGCACTGGACACTATTGGTAATTACTCAAAATAATTGTTTGCATAAAAACTTACTTGGTAACGAGCAATGGAGAGCTGTTGGTTGTATAAAACATTGTGAGAAACACCTCCCTCTGCGGTAAAGTAGCTTTGAGAAAGAGGTAATTTTTTCACTCAAATAATAAAAGCCTTCAGGCCTGACGCCTTTTATTAGGCATCTGTCTGAAAACACACAAAGTATTGCAGTAGGGGTATTTTTTCTTTCATTATTCTCTTACAAATTCAATGACCAATTAAGTCCAAATTTTCATAGAGTTTAATGGGATAGACCAAGTGAGAATACTGGTCTTTGACAATTACCAAACGTGTCCTGGGGTCGATTTCACAAAGAGTTAGGACTAGTCTTAACTTAGGACTAGTCCTAGGAGATATTAAACACGTATGGCTAGTCCTAAGTTGTTCGAGTCTAGTCGAGATAAGACTAGTCTTAATTCTTTGTGAAATCCACCCCAGTGCCTTTAAGAAAAGAAGATGTCTGCTTGTGCACGTAAACTCGTGGGTTTCCTTAGCACTGTCTCTACTTGCAGCTGTCTTTGGGTGATGCTCAGTCGTATCTCTTGTCGACTGCTGAGAATGAGCTAGGGGTTGTCCTCGCTCAGAGCGAAGCTGGTAAGGTTCTATTGTGTAGAAGTGTTAAGTGGTTATCACAACAGGTGACGGCTGGACGGAAAGGCTAGGTGTGGTTGGCATTCATGTATCCCACGCACCACCCCCTCCCCATCACCAAAGGTTAAACACTACCCGATGAAGTAAACAGGCCTGGAGTTATTTACATAATTGTAATTACTGAAAATTTATCTCACAGCATTTGCGTATTAGTGTTAAAGGGATTTAAACATCTAGCACCCAGCTTTCACAGTTCCATGACTTCCCGATATGCTCCAAGAACTCCTGATATTTCCCAAGATTCTTCCCAAGTTTCCTCGACCCCACATGCCCCGATTCCCAAAAATCTCATAGATTCCTCATTCCCCTGATTCACCCGAGTGCCCGCAATTCCCCAAAGTCCCCCGATTCACCCAGATTCCTTTAACTCCCAGTGTTTTCCCCAAGGTGCTCCCATATTCCCACCGATGCTCCCGATTCCCCTATTCCCTGTAATTCCCCTTGAACCCTACCCAAAGATCAATCCAGATTCCCAAACATTCCCCCATATCCCCCGATCACACCAATTTGCCACGGAGTCCCTGTAATTCCCAAATATATCCAAAGATCCCATGTGATTTCCCCATTATCCCCAGATTCCCTAGAGGCCCTGTAATCCCCAGGATCCCTAATTTCCCACAGATTCCCCTTGATTCCCTCAGATTCCCCTTGGTTCCCTCAGATTCCCCTTGATTCCCTCAGATTCCCTCAGATTCCCTCTTGATACCTCAAGTCCCCCATAATCTCCCATGCTCCCAAAGAGACTCCCGAACCCCAGCGCCAACAGTACTATGGATTCAATTCCAGCTTCACAAACCCACGTCTCTACCCCATGTGGCATATCTCATGTCGCCATAATAACATCACCCACGACAGGTACACAGGTACGTGCACACGTGAAATAATTTCCCCTATCGCCCCTGACAGCATCCAGCCCTACCTCCTCGCCAACTAGTAAAATTCCCTCTCCCTGATAAAACAGATAAGTCAAAATAAAATCAAAGGAATTCAGAAAAAAAAACACACCAAGACTTGAAGAAGAAGAAGAGAAAAAAACACCTCCATAATTGCGCCAAACTCAACACCTTAGGCATCGAGTCTTGCCCGAGCGCATTATACGACCGCACACCTGTTAGATTTAGACCGCGCAGAGCTCGTTCCAGACGGCGTTAATTTGATCGTATCATAGGATCAGAAGGTACTCGGCCATAAACCCCGGTCCCAACGTCTCTTTTGATCATCAGTTTATGTTAACACATGAAATACTTCATCATT
The DNA here is from genome assembly GCF_032118995.1 of Asterias amurensis. Taxonomy (NCBI): domain Eukaryota; kingdom Metazoa; phylum Echinodermata; class Asteroidea; order Forcipulatida; family Asteriidae; genus Asterias; species Asterias amurensis. Next base: position 24,446,496 of record NC_092652.1, on the reverse strand, counting down.
TATGATACATAAATTTTTAGTATTTCCCCTTTCTCAAAGCCGGGCCTCATTTACCTTTTTGTTTCAAGGGGCTAAGGGTAGATGTACTCAGCTGTCGTATAGAACTAAACAGGTGGGCACCACGTGGGACTCGTGTACTCTTGGCGGAATATATGAACTCTTTTATTCAAGCATTGGCTAATTGTATTATTCTTGTTGACATTATTTTTCTTATAAGTGGGTCGCAAGGTCTTGGTTTAATTATCATAAATTATCATAAATTAATGTTGATGGTCGACTAGCAACACCGCCGTAATGACATGCTGGCGCTTAAAGACACATGACACCTTCGGTAGTTGTCGAAGACCAGTAATCACACTTGGTGCATCCCTATCTCAATGTTTTGCATAATATGCAAAACATAACAAATCTGTAAAAAATTTTGACTGAGTTGGTCATCGAAAGAAAAGTGACATCCTTGTTGCACAACATTGTGTGCTCGCTCGGTCTCCGTATGGTAAATGAAATCACTTTCTAAGTATCCCCTGACGTGAAGGAGAAAATGATGATAATGCCAAATTCCTTCATTTTTTTTGTATTTTGTGTTGCAGGTGTGAATATGATCCCGATCAGCTGGTGTGAGATGGTGTGCCCGAAGTCCCACGCTAAGGAGTACCGCAAAGTAGCTAGGGTACAATCACAGCACATCATACAACCTTCTGGTACATAGCACGCTCTCTTCAGCCTCAAGTAATCTATAAAACGACAGTATAAAATCCTCTGGGTTAGAGTTGACCCGGGTGACGTGGAGCCTGACCAATGTCTTGATCAGTATGACCCGGTCTCTGTTTCTAAATGACACAGGAATGGGTCAATAACAAAGAATCCGGATATGTATTTGGTTTGCGGTAACACCATGTGTGTATCTAACTTGCCAGGTAGAGTTTGTTCTAAGAGAACTGTCTTGCTTTATTCTACTACCGCGAAGTATATTAGATGTGTTCAGGGGTTTGGGAGACTTCGCAGTTCTGAAAAGAACAGTTCTTTCGAACCCCCGAACAATTACTCCGCGGTAGTAGAATGAAGCAAGACAGTTCTCTAAGAACAAACTCTACCTGGCAAGTAGATACACACATGGTGTTACCGCAAACAAATATATATTGATACCTGACCATGCAATGCCTTAAATCATATGAAGAATCAGAAGTAAACTCTCATTTTAAGATAAGTGTCCGGGTCAAACTGAGTTTTAGTTCGTATTATATCAAGGTATTCCGACATAAATCTGTCTGTTTTCTGATTTTAGAGGATGTGGTGCTGGTTCCAGGCTAGACTCGATTCAAGTCCCTTTCTCGTGCGAGAGGTCCCTATGGGCATATCCTACGTCAAAATGTAGCTATTGTGGTCCCGCGTGCATGCGGAACAGGTTTATGCAGAGCATCACAAAACAATAGTTTTCTGGCGATAGCACGGGATTGGGACTTGAGTCAAGTCTAGTGCCAGGCATGCGCATTGTACCAATCTTACCAGTGCCGAGTGACGTGTGGTTGTTGAGTTACCATAGTCTGACCTTTAGACGCTGTAACGAAAGAGGTATAACTCGTCAGAAAACATGTAAATAACAAGACTGTTTCAACAAATAATCCGGAGATTAGTTTCAAAAACTATGATTCCTCTCTTGAAGTGTTGACGGTGTCCGCAGGCCATGAATGTGCTCATTTCCCCTCGGAGCCAAATATTGCTCCAAAAGGCTTATGTCCAGTTTGTCGTCCCGCTAGCGCATAATTATCTCATGTTTTATTATGAGGTTGTCTTTATGGGGGCAGCCAAGTTTGTCGTCGATATGATGTGTCTGGAAATCAACAAAAGGGTTTCACTCTGTAAAATTATTTGAAGTCGTTGATTAATAAAAACAACATATAAAAACTACAGTTATTTGTTAAACGTTTGTTACCAGATTCGTTTGTTTGTATTTTAATGTGTCTTATACCCGTCTTGAGTTTCCAGTTCGAGGTTGCGTAAATCATCATTTGCTTATGCCGAGTTGTATCTGTCTCTCAATAAAGGCAGTAGACACTATTGGTAACAAAACCCAAACAAACAAACAAACAATCAACAACAACAACAACAACAACGACAACGACAACGACAACGGCAACGGCAACGGCAACGGCAACGGCAACGACAACGACAACGACAACGACAACGACAACGACAACAACAACACAACAACAAATATCGTTAATTAAAACTACAACACATTATATACTATTTTATACATTGGCTTTGAGAGAAGTGAAGAGAATTTTAACACCTGATTAACAATCTGGGGTCAGAAGTCTACCATTTTGTACTAAAAATACATCCAAAAGAATAAATTCAGTTCAACCAGCTCACAACAACACAAGTACTTTCGTTCTCATCAAAACATGTTATCCTATTCAAAAAGCTTTTCGAACTCACTCGAAGCCCCAGTTCCAGTAGGATATGAATCGGAGAATAATCCAATTAGTTGTTTGCTTCTGTTAATTTCAGAAGCAAAAGATGAAGCTTATATGACCTTGATGTGGTTTCCCGCGCATTATCACCAATAAACTTGAACATGAATTAATCGCCACTGACGCCATGACGTCTGTAATCACATTAATGTATCAACGACCATGTTTGTATTGTTAAAAACATGAAAGAGAACATGTAAAATAGTTTATGAAAAGATATCTTGAAATGTGGGTGCAAATAGTTCAAACAAAACGTTATAAAATAAGCGTCATGTATGTGTGATCCGAACGCAATCTATACACGGAATATCATATACGGGACAAATATGTTGGACACGATGACTTGTCGAACACATGGTTTGTCGGACCTTTTGGTTTGTCGAATGTTGTCGGACACATTGGGTTGTGGATAGTGGTTTGTCGGCCATACTTGTTGAAACACTTGGCATTAGGCCTATATAACTGTTCGTTGTATAGTGGGTCAGACTTGATTGTCAAACGCATTGGGGGTCGGTCTTAAAAGGTTGGTCTGACATAAATTGTCGAAAGACCAAAGGCAGTATAGGCCTATATGACTTCATAATTATTTTTCCAGAGTTAGATTTGATGATTGTCGAACACATTGGGTCGGACTTAACTGTAAGTGTGACATAAATTGTCGAAAAACCATTGGCAGTAAGCCTGTGATTGACTTAATGGTTGTCGAGCACATTGGGTCGGACTCAACGGTTAGGCCGGACATAATTGTCGAATGAACCTTTTATGAGTTTTACACAAAAAGTGTGAGAGACTCTTTGGTGTACATCACCACGTCCCCCACGTATTTTTCTTCTGCAAATCAGTAGCGATCATACTACAAGGTTGCACCTTAATCCAATAGCATTTATACAGGGTAAGGCCTGAAACTTCACGTAGACACGGGCGATTGCCCCCATGCTCCCTGTTCATTGCCTTGGTGCCCTTGGAATCACATGAAGTAGAAACATGCCCATAATGTGCCCTTTACCAAAATAGAAAAAGCCTTGGTGTCATTGTCCTTTCCAAAACGAAGCATACAGGCCTGCACGGCCACATTAAAGGCAGTGGACAATATTGGTAATTACTCGAAATAATGATTAGCATCAAACCTTACTTGGTATACGAGTAATGGGGAGAGGTTGATAGTATAAAACATTGTGAGAAACGGCTCCCTCTGAAGTTATGTAGTTGTCGAGAAAGAAGTAATTTTCCACGAATTTGATTTCGAGACCTCAGATTTAGAATTTGAGGTCTCGAAATCAAGCATCTGAAAGCACACAATTTCGTGTGAAAAGGGTGTTTCTTCTTTCGTTATTATCTGGCAACTTTGACGACCGATTGAGCTCAAATTTTCACAGGTTTGTTATTTTATGCATATGTTGAGATACACCAAGTGAGAAGACTGGTCTTTGACAATTACCAATATTGTCCACTGTCTTTAAACAACCAGCACCAAAATCTGACAACAAAAGTTTCCCTTTCCGTTAGTAGACCTTCAATGATCATGTTGTGAATAAGGGCTCCCCAACTAACTAGAGAATACGTCAGTCATTGAAATTAAAAACCACACGTCCTTCGCGCCAAATTAAATCAATTATCCTTCCCTATGAAAATACCCACTATGACGTCATAACTCCTGCGATATTTATTCAGGGGGATAACTGCATGGATTTAGGTTGAAAACAGTAAGAGTGTTTACCAGTGGAAGGCTCACATCAAAGCGTGTGTTTCTTAAAGGCAGTGGACACTATTGGTAATTACTCAAAATAAGTTTTAGCATAAACCTTACTTGGTAACGAGTAATGGAGAGAGGTTGATGGTATAAAACATTGTGAGATACAGCTCCCTCTGAAGTAACGTAGTTTTTCGAAAAAGAAGTGATTTTCCTCGAATTTGATCTCGAGACCTCAGAATTATAGAGTTTGAGGTCACGAAACCAAGCATCTGAAAGCACACAACTTCCTTTGACAAGGGTGTTTTTTTTTACTTCATTCATATCTCGCAACTTCGACGACCAATTAAGCTCAAATTTTCACAGGTTTGTAATTTTGTGCATATGTTGAGATACACCAAGTGGGAAGACTGGTCTTTGACAATAAACCATTTAGTGTCCAGTGTCTTTAAGATACCACCAACCTCTGAAAAAATAATAAAACCATTGCAACTAAACAACGGGACTTAACTCTCTGTTGACAAACAAGAGTTTACAGCTTGGCAATCTAGTTCATTATTTATTTACCTATTTCCTTCTTGTGCTTTACTCTCTCTTTTCCCTCTCCTGTTGTAGAGGAATTATTCCAATCTGCAAACGGGAGAAAATGTCAAATGAGTTGGGCGGAAGATAGTAGACGAACATGCATAACAATAATAAGTCCGGCAGAGTAATCACTATCGATTGGGTTTCTTTCCACCGTATACCTAAACTGAGCTCTTCTTTTCTTGTAATACGATTTGGAATTATAGAGTACTGTAACAATGAGGGAGAATTAAGAGCAACTTTCGAAATGGAGCGGGATGAAGGCCACGTTATTATCAACTGCAAGATAACATGAAATGGGTATTGTAAAAAAAAATATGAAATTTTAGTAGTAAACAATCATGAGGAAGCAACAAAGACATCCACGCAAGTGAAAAAATTATTAATACAAAACATGTAGAAAAGTAGGCTGTACAGACTTTGATCACGATGTGGTCGTCTCGATTTTACTTCATTCCAACTCATTTTAACCAAACTGAGGATGGACGAAATAATAGTCTGGTGCCATGCGCAATGAATGTTAGCATTCATTACTGTTATTGGAAACAGGGAACATGACCAAGATGGTGACAGCGTGATAAAGGTCTATAGAAAACTTAATGAGCAGAATGCTTACTGCAAGCTATCCATGTACATAATAATATCCCAAATAGAATATAAGATATTCCTTAATTGTTAACACTTACCTATTATTTTCTGTATTTTAATGTCTTTTTAAGCGTGAGATCCAAGGCCAATTCTGATGAGTCCTTATATGTAAATAGACATATACACCAAATCCATCAATCAATCAATTAATACAATTTCATCATATTGATCAGTTTGATTTCATTTGCAATCGAAATATGAAATTCGTGGAGAACATTTTTCGAAAACAATGTTCACAGAGAGCAACTTTTAAATGGATGCGCACATTTCTCTCATTTTCTGGTCTGTAATTGTAAATATATTATTCTAAGTGCATTTCTGTCAGGCCTTTGTTTTGGATTTTTACCATATTTTCATTATGTATTTTCTACTGTAAAGCTTTTATAAACTATTGTCATATTTTTAACGATTGTGAATTATGTCGCAAAATCAGCAGTATGCTGCGATGACATTTGAAAAATAAATAAACCTTAAACTGTAAACCATTGCCAATAATCAGTTCCATAATAGTAACAAAAGTACAGGAACACACATTCAATTCAAACTCACATTACATTTTTGAAGAACAGACCTAATTGTTAGGCATCGTAACCCGTTTTAATTGAGTGCAATTAAAAGTGCTTATTGCTTTCTGATGTGTCAATTAAGTTAGTCCTATTTTTATCAGTCAAATAAATAAATAAATGGGTTTTCACCAGCTTGTTGATTTTTTTTGCAAGGGAGTCCAGGCTTATTTCAATTGTGGCAATCAAATTAAGCGAGTTAGGTCTATGGGGCTTCAACATGTTATTTTTAACGAATTTTGACAATACTCGAGGTGGAAATATTTTACATTATGAAAGAATGAACTTTTCGATTGAAACTATTAATTTTTTGTATCTGTAATTATTATTCATCCGTTGCCTTCCCTGTGTGCTGTCATCTGTGATACTTTTGCCACCTGACTGCATCTGTTACGACAGTGTTCCGTTGTCATTTAAAGGCTGTGGACACTATTGTTAATTACTCAAAATAATTATTAGCATAAAACCTTACTTGGTAATGAGTTATAGGGAGAAGTTGATAGTATAAAACATTATGAGAAACTATTTGTTGCAAAATTACCAAATTTGTAGCATTTTATAAGCGCAGTAATATTATTAGCATACTTCGGTACTTATAGTTTTGATGAAATTGCACTCTGCTTAGCTCATCGTTATCTAATCATTAAGCTTGGTAGAGAACTATCTGCAAGCCTCACGAGTTTACGAAGTGTGGACACGTTAAAATGCGAGACTTTGTTTGTTTCACACGAACCTCAATAAACATCATCAATGTTCAGTGTCTGAATGTAGCAGCCATCCGGTACATTCCCGCACAATGTTATGTTTGATCATCGTATAAAGGTGTTTTGTGTTCCTATTGTTCTCCGAGATTAACCGTGGTGTGCACTGTACGGCAGTGAACACTATTGGTAATTACTCAAAATAATTGTTAGCATAAAACCTTACTTGGTAAAGAACAAACAGGGAGCTATTGATAATATCAAACATTGTGAGAAACGGCTCCCTCTGAAGTAACGTAATTTTTGAGAAAGAAGTAATTTTCCATGATTTTTTTTCGAGACCTCAGATTTAGAATTTGACGTTTCGAAATCGAGCGGTACAACTGCGTGTGATTAGGGTGTTTTTTCTTTCCTAGTTATCTCGCAACTTCGACGACCAATTGAGCTCAAATTTTCACAGGTTTGTTATTTTGTGCACATGTTTAGATACCAACTGAGAAGACTAGTAATTGACCATAACCAATAGAGTCCAGTGTGTTTAAGTACAGGAACCAAACCATTGAAGACATTTCTGCCAAAGGTCTGACATGTGCGTGTCTTTATTATCAGAGTATATACATGAATGTTGGCAGAAATAACAATAACACCAGGAGAAATAGGAATATATAATGGCATTCACTCAAATGAACATTGCCTATAATAAAATGAAAAGAAATTACATCTTTTATACTCTTGTTTTTGCTCGAGCTTGCTGCAATAAAAATATCAGCCAAAGATTTCGCGTGATTGACTAACCACGAAATTCACGTCATAGGCACCATACACGAAGACTTACTCAATTTGATGTTGTGTACTTAAAAGTCAATGTGCTTGTCCACAAAAACACGACCAATTCAGAGAACAGAGTATTTCAAGATTCACTGCGTCTGTCTTCACGATCATTGAGAACAAAAATAACTGTTGTTTGTGCTGACTGTAATGTTTCCGCCAGAATTGTGCAGCTTCCGTTTAGTTAACAACAAAAATGGTGCAGTTTCTGTAAAATAAAGAAAGAAACCTATGGTTGAGTCCACTCTCGGTTAAATTACCGGAGCGAACGAGAAACAAGCTCAGGTCATTGACATTTCAGAAACGTCAGCTACTTTTAGGTGACTTTTTAGATTTTTTTTCTTTCAAGAAACTTGGGTGGTCATCAGATGTTTAATCTCTCATGAACAGTTTTTGCCTTTCTGATTCTTCGAGTGAATCTAATTGTAATGGGAAATGAAACAGTATAAGTTTCTCGTTGTTTTATTTGCAGCAAAAAACGGGGACGTGTTTGGCAATCCGTTTTTTTCTCACTGAGCCTCAAGAGACAGATGCACAAATTCGTTTTGAACATTTCACACATTGATGGATACATAATAGACGCTTTAAGAAATTTACTCCGTTATGCAACATTTCCTGAGTTGTGAAACGGTCAATTGACATATCTCTTTGAATTTACGAAACAAAATAGCAAATCCACAAAGTCGTAGAAGATAGGTGCAAAGACTGATAAAGAGAGATTCATAAACAAATTTCAACTTAAGTATTGTTTGAAGCTTTGAAGAAACTATAAATAAATAGTAAACTTGCGGGTACAACCATGTGTAAATCTCTTAGGGTAAGTGTTGGCTCTGAAAAGAGCCGATTTGGTCTCGACGTTTCGAACAGTATACTCTGCTCGTCTTCAGGAGAATGCGGAAGTTGCGAGATAACTATAAGAAAAACACATCCTTGTCACACGAAGTTGTGTGCTTTGAGATGCTTGATTTCGAGACCTCTATTCTAAATCTGAGGTCTCGAAATCAAATTAGTGGAAAATTACTTTTTTTCTCGAAAACTATGTCACTTCGTTTCAACCTCTTCCCATTATTCGTTACCAAATAAGGTTTTAAACTAATAATTATTTTGAGTATTTACCAATAGTGTCCACTGCCTTTGTCATGTCACTCTGAGAACTGTCACAATTTTTGATTAATAAATAAAAAATACCCAGAATTATCTTCGCTATTTTGAAAAGTGCTTCTCCCCAACAGTTTCACACCATCCCTCATAGAGTCTAACATCACGCCATCTCCACACACACTTGTTAAGTGTATAACTCGTCTCATACGATGTTATAACGAGCCAGGTCAGTAACCTCGGTTTATACAAAGACTTGTCTCTAAGCAATTGGTAACCGTCTTCAATTGGCCATCAGAGAGCGATATGTCAAGGTCATGAGGAAGAGGTTTACGTCTTGTTCTTTTAGAGACAGAAAGTGCCCGATTTAGAAAGTGTTTTTCTTATAGTAATAATAAATAGAGGAATACACCGCATTCAAACAAGGGGGTCGAACAACAAACATCTCTTGGGTTTTTCTTTATCTTTTTAAGGTCTCTCCCCTGATAATGTGGTCGTCAAGTTCTGATAGTAAACACATTAATATCACGGAAGATGCGTCCAAATATATTTGTAATAGTCTATTACAAATGTTCTATTTTGTACTTCATTTGAAGTACTGAAGGTCTCAACATTAAAGGCACTGCACACTATTCGTAATTACTCAAAATAGTTGTTAGCATCTTGGTAACGAGCAATGGGTAGCCGTTGATAGTATAACACATTGTGAGAAACGGCTCCCTCAAATATTAAAAGACTTCAGGCCTGAAGCATTTTTGTTAGGCTTCTGAAAGCACACACATTTCTGCAACAAAGGTTTTTTCAGTCATTATTCTCCTGCAACTTCGATGACCAATTGAATCAAACTGTCACATAAAATTACTTTGTATTTGATTGCATAATTTTTGGAAACACCAGGTCAGAATATTGGTCTTTGACAACTACCAAAATATACTCGGTGCCTTCACTGTTGATATCGTGAAGGCTGTTATAGTGTTCCTTTGTGGTTGGTGCGTCATTTTGACCTTTCCTTTTGTGTAAAGTTACAGTGGCACCTTTATGAATAGAAATATCCGCTCATAGGCTAGGCCTATACCTCACTCTTTGTCAACTGCTTCGTTACATCACACAATCTATCACCTTGTCCACAGTTAACCAAAGACGGTGTGGTGTTATTTTTAACACATGCTTCTCTACCAAGAACGCTTTTTTGTTAAAGCAATTTTCAAAATAGTGAAAATCGTTTTTTTTGTGCGATTGGTGGCCACTGAAGGCGTGAAGTGAGTAAATGGTAAAATTATTTGGGAACGAAATTATTTCACCAGTAAACTTGCTAGTAAAACCCTTTGTAGGAGTATCGTTGACGTTTTCTAGACGTTTCGAGCAGTCGACTACGCTCGTCTTCATCAATTCTAAAGGCAAACCATAACTTTGATTATTTTTAACTACATTTTGTGTATTACTATTTGGTGGATTGAAGATGGATTTAGATGGTCTGTGAGCAGAAAAACATAGTCAAATTAACTTATTTGATTACAGTAAATGTAACAAACATAATCCACACGTCGCATAGTTATATAACAACTCCTCCGCATAAGTAATGGTGCGTTTTTTCCCCACACGCTTCTTAACAACTTCACCTGTCCTTCAACCAAGCGTGAACTTCACATGTTGTAAGTCTCTGAAGTGGACAAATTGTAAGACAAAGCAATTCTAAAGCGGGCTCGCTAATTGACAACGTCAATCGCTGAGCTTCCAGCCCTGTACTTTCAGTAGGATGTTTTTATTTTTTAATTGTGTAAGACGATGATTTGTGGTGACTTTAAATGTCATGTGAGTGGTGTTTTAACGTTTTATACGGAGTGTGGACCCGATAACAAAATAAAGTCCACATCATGTACTTTAGACACTATGTGGACTTATACACACACGTCCACACAGTGTAAATTAACAGTTTGGTAAAATATTACTTTCCTGAGTTTTTTTTTCTGAACAAAGGATTGTTCATACAGTCACTGCAAAACAGAGCTGTGTGTGTTATCTTCGGTTTTAATCCTATGGTTTTGTGTAGCCCTGGCATTTACCTCAGTTTACCTTTGGCTGTTTTGCCATGTGGGGACATTCCTATGTTCTGTAAGAATATTCCTTTACTTCAACATCACTGTAAGTAACACTGTGTGGACATAATTATGTAAGTCCACACAATGTTTAAAGTGCTTTCATTAGATGGGCTTCTTTTGTTCTCAAGTACACACTTCGTACGTAGCGTTAAAACATCAGTAAAGACTTATAACGTTTTTTTTATCGCGAATCCAAGCATATTATAGGTAGGATGTAATGTTTATAGTAAGTTCTCGATTGGAAATTGATTTTGAACTATCTGCTACTACTTTTGAGGTACATAAAAACGGTGTTAAATTAAATGTTGATGTTTTTGTTTGTGAACTTTGTTTCCGTGAGACGATTTCATCCGGGTGAAAAGTTCATTCGTGGTAGTTCAGAAGTTTAATCTTTATAGACAAAATTGCAGCAAGATACACTCCCTTCCACAAAGCGTTTGTACACGGAGTTGTTTTGCTAATGTATAATGAAATATTAAATTAAGATTGCTGTATTCCTTACTCTATGCTGTATTTAATAACAGTTGAGACTCATTCATTCTAAAGTTGAACGGCCTTTTGCAGGAGGAAATGTGTATAAAACCGAGAGACAGTTGTCATCCGCTATAAGAACTGACCAGTTGTATCCCAGGCCAGTTGTAAACAATTATTGGATAATATTGTTGAGATTAGAATAAAGAATAACAAAGACTTCCAACAATACAGTTATCACCGACCAAACATGCCACTTTGAACACTTTAATTGAGACGCAAAGATTGGCCAATATTACAAGTTGACCTACACAAAATCAATTACGAAATGACATCTTGAATAATGACGTAAGTTTTGTTCTTATATAGTTTGTTCATTTTGCATCACCGTATCTTTGTTTGCGCTTTGTGTTATTGTCGTGGTATAACAGGTCGATATTAAAACATTTCCTGATGCCATTGGAAGTTGTTTTATGTTTGCCATGGACCATTTAAAAACAACAACTACAGTCATTTTCAAGAAAGTGATGTTATATTTTCCATGAGTGAAGCCATTTTGTAGATTTTTTCACTTCGTGTCACAATACCCTTTATTATGAGTAGTTATTATAAACTGCGCCAATAAAGTATCTAAACACTTACAAATAGTCAGATTTATCGGAACCTGAATTAGTATGCCAAAGAATAATTATTAATTTCTATTCACCGTTAATTTCTGCACATTTTGACACATCTTGTGTTGCGCTACGATGTTGTTTGGTGGATTTATGGGCACTTGAGTAGCTTAAGGTCGAATTTCAAAAGTTGCAAAAGCCCCTATTCACCCCAATTCCAGAAGGGAACTCACACAAGCCTCACACACAGGTGTTTTCATTTCCTGATCAGGATGCGTCGCAATCCCTCGAGAGTGGTGTCAGGCTTGATGGACTTGTTCACTTTCTTCTGCTGCAGAAGTCACACTCGGGCGGCCACTCCTTGGCAGGTTGTCCACATTTCCCTGAGCTTGGTAGCCATTCCACCATTTTACTGACCGTCGCTGGTGACGTTCCAACTTGATGAGCTGCAGCTCGAATCGACATACCGGCTTCTATCAAACCAACGATCCGTCCTCTTTCCTGTTTGGTCAGTTGAGCCATCTTTCCTGTTATCTTGAAACACCTTTCCCTGTCTTACCATAATCAGGGATTCTGGCTGTTAACCCATTTTGTTGTATGCCTCCCATCTTTGACCCCTTTGCTTGGTTACTGACAATTATTGCTGATGTTCATCGCAACCGATTTATCCAAAACGCGACAAACAAATCATTTATAAAGGGCGGGCAAAAGAAACGCTGATCTTACTCGTCACAATACTACGATTTAACTTGAATAGGGGCTTTTGCAACTTTTGAAATTCGACCTTAAGCCACTCAAGTGCCCATAAATCCACTAAACAACATCGTAGCGCAACACAAGATGTGTCAAAATGTGCAGAAATTAACGGTGAATAGAAATGAATAATTATTTTTTGGCATACTATTTCAGGTTCCGATATATCTGACCATTTGTAAGTGTTTAGATACTTTATTGGCGCAGTTTATTTGGTACCTAATGGAGAAATGTTAAAAATTATCAAATGGAATCTTCTTCAGTCACATGTATATATATATTTTTATAAAAGGGAACATCAAAGGTCCCCACAAGGGAATTCTAAAGATTGAAGTACTGCGCAAGAATTTGTTTGTACAAAGTATTTATGAAGATGTTATGTACAAGGTATACAAAGGAAAGAACAAAAGATGTCTCCACATGCTTATTTAAAAATGCGTAGACATCTCATTGTTACTTCTTCACTGCTTGGTATTCAATCAAGCTCACACGCAGTCACTGTATACAACACACTATCTTGTTATGATTCCCCAGTATTAAAGGCAGTGGACACTATTGGTAATTGTCAAAGACTAGCCGTCACAGTTGGTGTATCTCAACATATGCATAAAATAACAAACCTGTGAAAATTTGAGCTCAATCGGTCATCGAAGTTGCGGGATAAATAATGAAAGAAAGATAACCCTTGTCACGCGAAGTTTTGTGCGTTTTGATGGTTGATTTCGAGACCTCAAGTTCTAAATCGGAGGTCTCGAAATCAAAATCGTGCAAAATTATTTCTTTCTCGAAAACTATGGCACTTCAGAGGGAGCTGTTTCTCACAATGTTTTATACCATCAACCTCTCCCCATTATTTGTCACCAAGAAAGGTTTTATGCCAATAATTATTTTGAGTAACTACCAATAGTGTCCACTGCCTTTAAGTTATAAATACGTAAGCCTTTTAAGTGCATCTTACCTAAGGTCTAACAATGGATGATATTTACATTTTGTATTCAGTTGTTCAATATACGTTATAAATGACCTATACACAGGCATGTTATTCTGAGGCAAACCACTGCACTGCAAGCAAAACGAGCACCAGTGAACACCAGTGAACAATTTACGTGAAGTTGCGCGCCTTATTGTTTGTAAATTGCCTCGTGTGACATAACTCGGAAGGTAGTGGTGACGTAAGCTGTTAATATTCTACTAGAAATATAATTCATCAAAATTTAAGGTCAAAATGAGCTCCTTCTGATCTGCTTTAACTGGTCCTTTGGACATCAAACAGTGTGTCAAGCCGCGTGTTAAAAGAAATTGTGACAAAATTCAAAATTTTCTGTAAAAATAAATGAGCTGAAATATCTCTTATGATTTGTTGAGTACGAATTTGCAACATTTCTACACTCTACTATGGTTATCTGTTTTTGATTCGCATTATGGCTTTCCATTAGTTTTCCCAACCCCGGTTGGTAAAAACTCGAGCTATGACGTTGCAACAGAAAGGTCTATGACACTTGAAAGGAGCCCTGGGGCCTTTCTCAAACCACGGCTTGGGCTCCGGCTCAGGCTCCGCGTGCTGATATCCGTGCAATACGCGCTGCTCCAAAATGCAGGTTAAATGCATTCTGCGTACACAGCACGCGGAGCCTAAGCCTGAGCTGGAGCCCAAGCCGTGGTTTGAGAAAGGCCCCATGCATCCCTCTATCTCCAATAAAACTCAAAAACACACTGGAGGCTTCAACAAACATTCATGGCTGATATTTTGTTTTTTTGCTGGATTTCTTATGGCTAGCTTTTGCTCTCTGTGCAATTGCCAATACCCATTACAACAGCGTGAACTAAAACACGATAGGACGGTCCCGGGAGGGGTTCGTTATTGGATTATGTTACTGCGTGGGGAAATTCCTATGGTGTACGAGGTTGTAGTCCATTCACTGACTTCTTATGATAATATGTTCTTGTATTATGCACTGATATAACGTATGCATCGTATAAAGGGCTAGCAATGTTTTGTTAGTACGCATCCATAGATTGGTCCAGAATATTTTGACATTTTAAAACTGAACCCTAGTTTATAAAAATAGTGGTTTCTTATCAGCGCTCACTTGCGTCTCACGGTGACGCCCAAGGCGCTTCAACGTTCATTATCTTCCTTTAGCTCCTCTGTACCTTCGACTATAATGCACTTGGTTCGTTTTATGTGCATTGCACAGTTCACGGCACCAACGGCTTTACGTCCCATCCGAAGGACACACCATGGTTACGTTTCTTGCTTAATAAGGACACATTTATTAGGTTTAGTTGATTTCTTCGTGTTCAGAATTGGTATTCAGATAATCTTAGGTTTAGCCGAGTTATTTTTTGTTCAGGATTGATTTTCGGATAATACATTAGGCTTTCAGAGTTCCTCTTGCTATTAGAATCGTTATTCGGTAATATGAGATTTGCAGAGTTCGTCTTGTTCCGAATTGATATCCGGCTAATCCGGTTTGACCGAATTATTCCTGTTTAGAATCGATATTCAAAATTACGAATACGTAAGTTATTAGAAAGTGTTAATTAGATTGGCATTTTCTCCGGTCACCGATACGAACGTCAACTCTAGGATCAATTTAATCAATCAATTTGGACACTTGTAGCGGGAAATATTTTGGAAATAGGTTGGAGGGCTGGATACGGTAATCGATATATGTTAAACTGTAACATGGTAAGGTGTACGGTTTATGAGCTTATTTCTGTTTGTCAACTTCCAATACTGAGGGGAGCTACGTATTAACTGTTTAATTGGGAACAAACCATGTTATACTCGTTTTACTTGGTGAGTTCGATTAGCTTCCCGGGCCAACCCCGGTTGTGTTCAAATACAACAAATACTCAAAGCTCACAAAGTCGCTGTTTTAAGGGCGAAAACATGTATGCCATAGTTACTGAACGTGTCTCGCTGAATTTCAAACAAAATTGGGGCTATTGAGAAAGTTTGTTGTCGTGACGTCATGCACCTCGATCAGCAGTAAGTGAACCCTCCACAAACAGGTTATTGACCTGACCCGGATGAGCCACGAGAATGACGCAATGAAGCTATTCAGACGAACCGGAAGTGAGACCCAGGATTGACACGAGGAAGCTAATCGAGCGCACTCACATACCTCGTACTTCTCTAGTTTTATTTTTTTATTAAGCTCATCAAAAAAGCTCCGACATTTACGTGTGCCGCCATCTTCAGCTGTTTGGACGTGTGTAATACACATACTCAGGAGCGAACAATTGTAAAGCGCAAGGTAGTAGACTATTGCATAATGCGATAGTTAACTATTACGCATGCGTATTTACCCTGTGCGTGACTGTTGCGCATGCGATAGTCTCCACGCATTACTGTGCATGTGCTTAGAAACAGCAAAAGTAAAGCTTGACACGTGATGTGAATGGACCAGTGAGAATTCGACTAGTGGTCATGATTATTATGAAGTATAGCCACAAAAATAATTTAGGAACTTTATCTGCAATGGAATTCAGAATATTTTCGGTAACATCTTGTTATTATAAGTTCTTTTCGTTCTGCTAAAAAACGCTGGTTATCAATTCGACGTCTTCAGTAAGAAAAAACCATGTGTTCAAGCTTTACTTTGATACACTATGCGTGAAGATTCACCCTTTGTGGTCATTTTACAAACCACTCCAGGGATCGAGATGGTCTCATAGCTTTGACTGAACAGAGCCATTACTTGATGAAAGAGCCATTACTTGCTCATTTAGAACACAATTACAACCCGAAGCACGCACTCGTCTCTCTTAATTGCTGAGTTGTCTTCTTATTTACGTACCCATATCCACAGGGAATTCCGATTCTTAAAACTCTGCCTCATTTTTATGACAAATTAATGTGGAGGAAAAGACGCTGTTTTGACCATACCCCCCCCCCCTTATTTACCGTTGCTCCAATTAAGGAATGGAAATCAAAAGGAAGGTAATATACACGTAGCTTTGACATGATCTCACTATACAAAGGCTCGTTAACCTATATTTTCTTCATTTTGTTTTGTAGCTACGAATCTTTTACTTACTAAAATAAATTGAAACAAAAATTACAAGCTTTGACATTATTTCATTATTGGCTCGTTAACCCATTTTTCTCTATTTTTGTGTAGCTATACGAAACTCCTATACTAAAATGCAGTTGGTGTGGACCTTTCTAAAACCGCGCTGATTGGCATTGAAGGCTGACTGTTGTGAAACATTCGTATGGTTCAAATAATTTGACCAGATTTTAAAATTTGCAAAATTTAGCCAAGTAAAATAACTGGTAAAATGATTGGTTGCTTTGTTTCCGACAAATTCAACACCGTTTTTTGATTTTTTTGTGTGACATTGTTACAAAATGTTGCTGTATCTGTTTTTGTTTTGCATTAATTTATGACTTCCCATAGTTTTCCCAACCTAGATTGGCAAAAACTCGGGCTGCGACGGTCATACACCATTATTTATGCCTTGTTTTATTACAGTTTCTGCTGAGGGTAAATTTAGGTTTTTGTTACTGATTTTGGAAGACAGCCATGACTAGATTTAGATACTCACTTCAAATGTAAGAACGTTGTATAGGCACTGGATAATATTGGTAATTACTCAAAAATATTTTTTTAGCATAAAAACTGACTATAAGCAATGGAGAGCTGCTGATAGTATAAATCATTATGATAACGGCTCCCTCTGAAGTAACGTAGTTGTTGAGAAACAGGTAATTTCTGCCTCAAATATTAAAATACTTCAGGCCTGAAGCCTTTTATTGGGCATCTGAACGCACACAAAAAGTGCAACATATAGTTTTTTTTTTCTGTCATCATTCTCTTGCAACTACGATGACCAATTGAGCCCAAATTTTCACAGGTTTGTTATGTGCATATGTTGGGATACACCAACTGAGAAGACTGGTCTTTGACAATTACCAAACGTGTCCACTGCCTTTATAGAGACCTAATGTCATCGTAATTAACCATTGCTTGATTTGCTATGGAGTTGTTTTAAGTGTGTCCATTTGTACAAGCACTTTACACAACACCTTCAAGTTGAGTGCATTGATTGCGCCTTTCACTCCGAAATCAAACAAGCCTTCATCTGAAGTTGCGTTGTTGTGGGCACCTTTTGTCTTTTTCTTTTTTTCACATATGTTTTAACACACACCCAAAAATCATCGCTGTCTGCATGCTTGATTGGAAATTCTTCGTTTCCCCCAACTCTTTCGTGAATGGGTAATTACAGGTGTTTTGCCTTGTATTGTTCCTAAAAAAAAAAAGAAAAAAAAAAAAAGGGGAAATTTCATTTATAATTTTGAAAGAGTAATACAATATCTTCAATGTTGCTAGTACAGGAGAGGGACACTGAGATCGATTGGGAATTAGGGTCCATTGTATACGTCCAGTAGTTCTTACTGGGTGATAGTAAAGTATTCTATTCCAAAACCTGCAACTCGTTACGTACTCACTTTTTCTCGGTTTCTCTTCATAAACATTTATTTTCCGTTATGCAAAAATTATAAAATGATCGTTAGTAATAGCTCCTAGAACCCCGAGTTAAGGTTTGCCTGAAAACTTTAATATCTTTTTTTTGCCTTGACTATTTGGTTTTCTGATGGACATCATCACAAATGTCATGTCAAGCAGGTCTTTAAGAATAAGAAGTAACTATACCAAATAGTAAACTTGTGGAGACAACCATGTGATATCTCTTTTGAGGGAGTGTTGGCTCTGAAAAGAGCCGGTGTGGTACGACGTTTTGAACAGTATACTCTGCTCGACTTCAGTGTAACCTCTCTGAACACAATATGAATTTGACTATTAACCTAACGTAGGTCACAAATCGATGGCACAGTGCTTGTTGAAAACAAGAGTAATTTTAGTCTTCCAGAAAGACTCTGCTAGGGTCGAAACGTCAGGTCATTAATTTTTTTTTTTTTTTTTTGCAAAGCAGGATCAATGACATTTAGTTTATAACCTCAAAGCTATAGACGTCGTATTCATATGACACGTTTAATTGAAGGAGGCGGTTACTTGACATGGATCAGCTAGCGTTACTTACGGTACTGGAGTCCTTTAGTCTGTACATGTTTTACCCTTCACTTAACCGCTTGGGCAAAACGTCAAAGTCCGAGTTGTCTCTAAACTTACAAGTGTTTGATTTTTTTTGATGAAAAAAACTTGTCCACTGGCAGAAAGAGGGGCAGTTCTAAAGTACTGTTTGGAAAATAAACTATTACATGGGATTTTAGAACCTAAAAAAGTACTTTTTGTTTGCGGGGGATGATCAATGGGAAATATAGTATACCAGCATCAAAGACGCAATTCAAACACGTGAAGTAATTTAGTGACGATAGTGTTGTTTGATGGGGCGCATGACTATAGACAAACATCACGGTGCAGCCATCTTGAATTTCTCCCATTGATATCAATGTTACCAAACCGAGGCTTGAAGAACAACATAGTCTGGTTCATAATTGCAAAATGAATATTAGCATTCATTATTGTTATTGGATACGAGGAGCATGACCGAGATGGAGGCAGCTTGATAAAGGTCTGTAGGATTCCATAAAGGAAGTTCATGGGATGTGAAAAATACTGAGTTGAAGACATTAAATCTTTGCGCAACAGTCAGCAGCCACGATGCCATATTGCACCGTACACAAACAATCAAACAGACTGCAGGGGTAATGAAAACCATCAGACAGAAAATGTGATCACATTATTGACAATTCATTTTGCGAAATCAAACCTGTGTAAACGAAAAACCAAAATAATCGGACAAAAATGTGATGCCGTCAACATTCAAAACACTTTGGTAATATTGAAACTCATTTGTGAAATCGAACCTGTTTAAAACACCCCCCCCCCAAAAAAAAAAAAACCCAAAACAATCAGAAAAAATAGGACGTCGTCAAAATAAAATCAACTTAGTGGTATTGACAATTCATTTGTGAAATCGAACCTGCAACCAAACCTATGCGATATGCAACAGTCGTCCTGATTTTTAAGTGTTTAATCCATTTAGAATGAATTGAAAACGTTCGCAGAGAAACTGTGTTTGTTTTGAATTTCTTTTATTGTATTGAATTCTGGAAGTCTTCCAAAAAAAAAGAAACTAACAAAATTAAAAGCCCCTGGGTATCCCAATTCCATTTCTGTCTCCACTGAGAAACGCTCTAATTCATATTATGGTTTATTGGGGGAGGAAGACTAAGTTAATTTATTCAGATGCAGTGAATTTAATTTTCAATGGAGATAAGGAAGCAGGGGAGGAAATTTATAAACAAGGGTGCACTTTTCCCCCTCGATACCGTTTGGTCTCCCCTGTTGATAAACCAAAAACCTGGATAAGAAAATTCCTCAGCTCACTAAAATAACCCAATCGAATAATTGAAATACATTCGGTCTTCCTTTACAATGTTAATGTCTCTAAGTATGTTTTGAAGCTTCGCATGGTGTAATAAACTATAAAATAAAAGTAGTTAGCCTGTGCGATTTGGAAAAAGATAATCTGGTTTTCATGTTTTGATTTTCAATTTGGATTTTTTGTTCGAAACAAAATGTCGATTTTCATTTTAGTTTAATCTACTGTTAGTAAAAGTTCGTGGCAATGAACGTTTTTGGTTTAAATAGCTCAACTGGATTCAGTCTTGTTTTTAAGTAAAATAATGTTATCTTTTTGGAAATACTTTTACCATTTGGTGGTTGTAATGTCATGTAATGTGAATGTGTCTGTTTGAGTACCATAAATATAAATGCACATCACCACTGTACGGAAACAAAATTAGAAAAATAAAAACAATAGTAAACTTAAACAACCACCTGCAAGTTTGCTATTTATTTATAGTTCCTCGTATTCACGTTTAGACAAAGAGTTCTTGGAGAAATATTCCAATCAAATTTGTATTTTTTTTCTCTCTCTTCTTTGGACATGCTTTTGTGGGAGGATTCAGCCATTTTGCAAGCATTCCCGTCTTATGAATGGATTTACCTTGAGTGGTTGACGTATCCGGTGTAATTAGACGAACGTGGTCTGGTGTGTTTTGTCTGTAGATCTCTCTATGGCGGACGAATGAATTGAAATTTCACTAAGAGCATTCAAATCGTATAAAACATGTCAAAAATGATTTGATGAATTGCGGGTCCGTCGATCATATTTGAACGTCTGAGACACCGGTTTCATGGTACTACTTAAAGTCAAACAGTATTGCGTAACAGTTTGTCTAGTAAGCAGAAATGGGCAGGGAATAGGCCATATATTGTATGAGACATGGTTTGGCTGGTTATCTATTTCTGGTTTAGCAACATTTTGTTTGTTTAGCTATTTTGTTGTTGCTGAAGCAGCCCTGTGTCATCAGTTTCCTGCAGCCTAAACTTTGAATTTGTTTGTGGATAAGTATTGATGTTACAGAGGATCTATGGGGGTTGTGGTAAGAAACCTGTGCTCTAACAAGTCGACATTTCAATCAGTATGCTCTGATCATCTTCAAGCGAAACACATCTACGAAATTATACAGATTGTTGTCTTTGAGAAACTCGCGGCAACATTTTGCCCTGTTTCCCCCGGAAATTGCTGTTCAAGAATTCCGCGCCTTAAATCATTTTAATTTTTACATATTCTCTGGGAAAGCAGCATCTAAAATTGCCGTTAAATGGATGCCAAGCTGGTATTGAGCGTCACATATTATTAACTTTTGAAATTAATAAACACGTGAAGTGACGTACAGTTTACATAATAGCGAGTCGGGGTGTCGTGTTTTTTGGCTTAAAATGTTGAGACAGAGTGGGTTTCACTGGCTTTGATGTCGTGAGGTGTTCTTCAATACTTACTGACAAATGCACCTTTTTGTTTAGATGTTCATTTGTTACACTACGTCAAATTTGTATGGGACAGTGTTGTCAGCTAGACTACTAGGCGATGTTCAGTAAATATTATAATGAATATAAAAAAAAAAATATTGGCAAATCCTTATTTGGTTAGTCTTTGTTGAGTCTGTTGTGACGGCCAATCAAATATGCAGCGCTTCGCTCAAACCATGCCTTGTCAGAATATTACGTGAACAGGACTTTTTCCGGGTCAACCGGATAACATATCAAGCTATCATGGATTCCCGGTCAAAGTGACTTATATTTAAGTTCATATTAAATTGAAATGTGGTTCAGATTTACTTCTATTGAAATGTTCAATTAGCAACTCTGGATAAAATTTAAAAAGGGAAAGTATACCTTTGGTTTTTGCACCGTTTTATTGTTTTAATCAGATACATAATTGTAAATAATACAATAAAAATTAGGCCCGCCCATGCAAGTTTCATTCAAAAAGGTGGGCCCAATTTCATAGAGCTGCTTAAGCACAAAAAATTGCTATAGCGAAAACAAATCCTTGCTTAGAAAGACCAGATTACCGGCCAAGACTCCACACGATTGTTATTCTAAGTAAACACCAGCTAAATACCAGTCACAGGCAATGTATGGCATGACATTTTGGCCAGTAACATGTGTAAAATAAGCGAGCTATTTTCGTGCTTAATTAAAGCAAGTTTAAATTTGTTGCTTTTAAAGCAGCTCTACGAAATTGGGCCGTGGTCGCGTTTGAAAAACGGCCGAAAATCCGGAGCGGTTAAGTTCACGCAGGAAGAAACATCTGTATTTGGAATATCAGTTCTGAGAAACGTATCTGGCAGACACGTTTCTCAGATTCAAATTGTGGGGGACAAACACTTTTTTTCTTTTCTCATTACCACATTCCTTCGAAGTGAAACGATTCTCGTTTTCATCGCCATTAAAGACACTGGACACTATTGATCATTGTCAAAGACCAATCTTCCCACTTGGTATATCTTAACATAACTGCATAAAATAACAAACCAATGTGAAAATTTGAGCTCAGTTGGTCGTCGAAGTTGCGAGATAGTAATGAAAGAAAAACACCCTTGTCGCACCATGGTCACACGAGGTTGTGTGCTTGCGTGTGCTTGATTTCGAGACCTCCAATTCTAAATGTGAGGTCTCGAAATCAAACTCGTGGAAAAATACTTCTTCATCGAAACCTACGTCACTTCAGAGGGAGCTGTTTGTCACAATGTTTTAAACTATCAACCTCTCCCCATTACTCGCTACAAAGTAGGGTTTCATGACAATGATTATTTTGAGTAATTACCAATTGTGTCCACTGCCTTTAATGTTAAGAGTGCTACCAAACATAAAGGGCCTACATTCCTTTTCAGGAAAACCAAAAACTTTTTACGAAACACAAAATAAGTTGACACATTTTTATGATTGTCTCGGAACTATTACTTGATATTTAATTTTAAAGCAAATTGTACTATTTAAGCCTACGTTTACAAAGAAGAATGAGAAATAATTCGCCGAAGTTACAAACCAACATTTGTGAAGAATAACCTGCCTTATTATAAGTGCTTAAAAATAAATTATAATTTATAAAGTTAATTTTGTATGCTAGCTGAAGTGGTTAATCTATCTATACTAGAGGTAATTGTTATTCAATGAGTTAAATATATCTTTATTATTATTTACAAGCCAAAAGATATGCCGTAAGCATGAATGTAATGTCTAAGCTTTTATACATTTATTAATTTATTTAGTAAGTCATTTGTTTTGTGGGATTTTCTTACTGTCGTTATATTTAGTAGCTTTACAGCAAATAGAAAAGAAAATTGAACGATCAAGTTAACGGGGCTCGTCAAATGAATTTCAACTAATTTAAAATCTCGGGCTGCTTGTTGTGTTTAAAATGCAACACCTCCGTAGTTTCTTTCGAAACACTGGACATTTAATTGTCAGAACTGATGAATGAAATAAAAACCCAATAATTTCGGGTCGTTATAAAAATAAATCCTTAAAAAATAAATTGATACATCACTGGTGGGGGTGCGTTTGAATAACGATTACCTACTGACGTCATCATCAGACATTACTATTACCAAGTTTGAAAACAATATCATTAAAATAAAAGTCGTGCAATGTGTAGGCACCTGCCCGAAAGGATAGGCCAATATAATAGCATAAAATCAGATTAAATTCTTACAGCTAGATAAAATAAAAAAGGGGAACTACTAGATTAAAATAAACTCCTCACTAGTGTGTTTAATTGAATACCTTTATGATAACAAAGCAATGGTTAACATTAATAAATGTTTGTGTGATTAGCAAAACGTCGTTTTCCCTGCGTGGCAAGTTTTTGGGGGTAACAATGGTAAATAAACCATGACATAAATGTTAAGGGCAACTTGTCCGTACAACAAAGTACCAGCACAAAAAAGTTCAGCAATATTTTTGTATATTAATAGCAGATTTTGTTTGCGCTCTCAAATTTGTTTTTATTAAATAAACTTGCCCTTTTGGCAATTTAAATGAGTGCTTCTCCTATACTAACAAAATGTTCAACTCTCATAGAAAGTATTCGAACTGGGTCTAAACATTCAGTTGGTTAGAAATCAAATCGTGTACGAGAGATTTGCGAAAATATTGCGCAAATAATTTGTCTTAAAACTTACTATTTCGTTACATCGCCTTTAAAGAGGAAAATCTTTCTGTAAAATTGTGTGCAGTTTGTTTTTATTGTAAAGAGAAACCTTGATAGGCTGGCTCAACAAAACCCCAGCGTTGGTAATTCCTGCGTCACCGTCTCAGAAGTGAAATGTCAATCACTCAACACAAAAGCACGAAATAATTCTTATCGCATTGAGCCGTAAATTTTGTTTACTCCTGGTGACGAACGCAGTATTTAAAGAAAGAGAAACTGGGAATTTGTAGGAGCAGAGTTTCTTATTGAGTCGTAAATGTTGTTTACTCCTGGTGACGAACGCAGTATTTAAAGAAAGAGAAACTGGGAATTTGTAGGAGCAGAGTTTCTCATTGAGCCGTAAATGTTGTTTACTCCTGGTGACGAACGCAGTATTTAAAGAAAGAGAAACTGGGAATTTGTAGGAGCAGAGTTTCGCATTGAGCCGTAAATTTTGTTTACTCCTGGTGACGAACGCAGTATTTAAAGAAAGAGAAACTGGGAATTTGTAGGAGCAGAGCTGTGTGTTGAGAGAGTTGCGACATGAGGGACCAGTTTTCTTTTGTGACGCGTTTTGCTGGACGCCTTGTTCGGTCCAAATGCAGCACAACCCAATAAGCTATTTTCAGAATGATAGGTAAATGCAGTGATGAATTTTTAGACCCAATTTTTTAGCACCTTATAAGGGTTTACAAGGTGCTACGGCGCATACAGCAGCCACACCCAGGAACACCGGGGCGAACCCCTTCTCTTTTCGAAAAGTGCACTGGGTTCTTTTACATGCGTTACACAACACATGGGACGCAACGGCTTTACGTCCCATCTGAAGGACGAAGCAATGGTTAGTGTCTTGCTTAATGACACAAGTGTCACGGCTGGGGATTCGAACCCACACTCTGCTGATCAGTACCACTTTGTACCATTATACTATTAGGTTGGTGTATATTTGTTTGTAGACGCCCAAACCAAACAGTGCACTCCTACTGTGTCAACCATACCTCGAAAAGCCGTATGCGTAACCAGTCTGGCATCCTGTATTCGCCCATGCATCTTTTGATACCAAAATGGCCTCTGATCGAAAGTTGTCGCAGCTCTCTCAATCTAACTCTGAGTAGGTGTATACTGACTATAAAAGGGGGTAATTATTGTCTAAAGGTAAAATTATCGTTAAAATTAAAAGTAAAAAGGGACTGACTGAACTATAGGGCGATATCGGGGAAGTTTGTCTTGATGAAATCGCACGGGGGACCAGCTCCATTTGGGGGCGATGTTTCGGGAGATGTAACAGTTGGGATCGTATGAAGACAGCTACCGTATTCCTGCAAAAATGACACAGAAAAAAAACCTAAAATTTAAAAACCTGAATAGGAAAAACTCAGAACAATATAGTCGATTGTGCCGGGATGAGTTCAAGCTGCAGTTCAGGTATGGATGCGTACGTGAGCGAGACAGGGCAACGTGCAATTACTCTTTAATTTTTTTCAATTTTAAATAAAACAACTTGAAATTCGGAGTAAACTGAAAACACAAGGGAAAATGGTGATTCATTCTTGAACTGTTAACCATCGTTTTGCCTATAAACTTCTATAAAATTAGACGTACCAGGTACTAAAATAAAGACCCGGCGCATAATATCATAGCAATTTGGTTTGTATCAATATAAAACAATATCCAGAGTGGGTGGTTAATACGGCATCTGCATAAGAACTTGCTTCCTTCGCTCAATTTTAAAAGTGCGCGATAAGTGAAAATGCCTGACGCATCAGTGGTCTTCAAACTGTTTTACCAAACTAAAATGAGCTTCTTAATAGACCGTATTGAATAACCGCGTACATCAAGGAAACAAAAACCCAGCACGCAATGTCTCGGTTTGATATACGGCACAAGCACGCACACCCCCACCCACACTCACAGACGCCATCTTGGATAGGGCAGATATTTGAACCGTGACGTCATATTCAATACGGTCTATAACAATCGTGATTTACGTCCTTTTGCATATCTTGACTAACTGACGTTAACATAAGACTGTTCATTGGACGCCATTGGCTGTCAAAACAGTGTGGTATCCATCAGTGGTACACAAAAGAGAGTTTGTGACTATGCCGTCGAAATGCGTTAGTGGACCCAAGCATAAAACGTGAACGTGGTATCTCGCTATGGCGTGGGTTTAGGCGCGAAACGTGCAGGTGGTTTTAACTGGCGTTTCCCGTTTACTTCCTCTTTTGTTGACAGTTTACAACAAAACAATTTTTTAAAAGAAAAAATGAAAAATTTAATATTTGCTCTGCTCTGAAACGTCAAACCAATAACTATATGTGGCAAAACTGTAAACACTCTGAAAATCGGGTCCGACCCGGGCTCCGTGTGGCCTGACCCACTGGGTCGGCATGACCCGTAATCTGTTAAAAATGTCCCAGAAAAGGGTCAATACGAAGGATCCGAATACAATTCACATTCTAAAAACCAATGTTCGTGTCAATTTAAGCTGCGTGCTTTCATTTCAGCCACAGAAAACCTAAAAAAGGCAAAAATTGTATTGTCACCAAAACAATTCCCAGACCTTCCCTCTAATCTCGACCCCCCAACACACACACACCGAATTTGTAAAATGTCGACCCTATAGGGTCAGTTGACTCACATGTCTCAGTGGTCGGCATTTCTTGTAAACCTTCTAAGCAGTTCTCTGAAGCGGTATTTGGGGTTAGACTGGCTGTCAGGGTATTTCCTGCGAGGCCGTACCATCTGGCTTCCGGCGTCCCTGCTTTAAAAACAGACAAAAATATATTAGGATATCAACAGACTCTTTCATAAACATTTTACACATTTTATATTCGTGTTTTCTTCCTTTTCCCTCTGGTATTTTGTCCCCATTGCTATGGAATAATCTCCCCTATCAACTCCGTATACTTGACTCCTCACAGGCCCTCAAAAGCCAACTTTAAGCGTTGCGCAAGTGGACTTACGTAGTTGCGTAAAGTTTAGTGAAATCGGCTGCTGGACACTATTGGTAATTACTCAAAATACTTGTAAGTTTAAAAACTGACTTAGGTAACGAGCAATGACGAGCTGTTGGTTTATAACGCATTGTGAGAGACGAATCCTTCTGTAGTAACTTATTTTGAGAAAGAGGTAATTTTTCACTCAAACATTAAAATACTTCGGGCCTGAAGCCTTTTAATATGCAGCAGAAAGCACACACATTTGTGCAACATATGTGTTTTTCTTTCATTATTCTCCTGCAACTTCGATTACCAAATTGAGCAAAAAAAAAAAATCAGAGATTTGTTATTCTATGCATGTTGGGAAACACCAAGTGAGAATACTGGTCTTTGACATTTACCAAAGGTGTCCAGTGCCTTTAAGGCTCCTCCGTTTGATTCTCCAAACAAAATAGAAGACCGCCAACGAGGGACTAGATAGCTCAATTTGTAGAGCGCTGGCATGATAATCTGGAGGTCTATCGGTAATTTCTATTTGTTCAACCCCAAATAACTCATCGAATCTGTTTGCATTTCAGTTCATTGCACTTGTCATATCTCTGTGAACTCCTTTTGTCTTCACAAATTGTTCTTCACATTTTTAAAGCACCTCGGAATAGGCAATAGAGTGATGGCGCTCTATACACACGCTGGATGCTTAATTGATTGGTTGATTGATTGATTGATTGATTGATTAAAAGCGCAAGTGTCAAGTCGATAGAAACATTGAAAATAATTGTATTCTGCAATTTTTTTTTCCAATGAGTAGTAATTGAAGACGCCTATAATAATGGTTGCTTATCGATTGGTGAAGTCAAAATAATCAAAATAATATGCACGTGAACACTTTCTGTTCTTTTCACTAAAACGTGACAACAGAACAAATGGTGTCTAACTAATATCCGAGGGTGGAAATGAGTTTTGACATTTCAAAAACAAATGAAGTAACATACTTTAAAACCCATATATAGAAAGTACTACTATAGGCATCGGTGTGTGTAAAATCTTAAGAAGTACAAGGTTGTGTCATTTCGTTTCATTTCATATTATTCACCAGTAAACAACGAAGAATTGCACAATAACAAAATACATTATGATATCAGTCTCTTTCAAAAATAATATACATAATAATAAAGAACAAACAAAACAAAACAAAACAAAACATTCGAGGGAGAAAACAAAAATACAAAAATGTTTTTGCAAAATTACTAAGCAACCCGGTTAGTCGCTTATTACGGCCCAGTTTCTATTTGTCTGTACGTTCTTCTTCTTATTATTATTCTTATTCTTCTACTTTATCTTTTCGAGTTGAAACCACCTCCGGAAAGAGGACATTTCCCGCCAAAAATGCCTACTCCTAATTGTCTTCCTATTAGCCTGTTAGACTGTCCAGTTTAAACTGAGAGGTTAAATTGGTTTAGTCGAGTTATAGACCGTTCCCAGTGCGTAGAATCGAGGCCAGGCTCGGTCAGTCTTATAGAACTGTAAAGGGAATCCCATTATTGGTGGATACCCTTTTAATTTGGTATCATCTAGATGTATCTGAGACGTAATTGGCCACTTTAATCTCTTTCACGAATGCCCTAAAGCAATCGAGACTATATACTGGTGCCGTAATGTGACTACTTTGTAGATGAACGTAACTCCTTAACGTCGCCTGCTGGTGATAAAGTACATGGTTAGTCATACCGTTATAGGAATCAACTCAAAACAACAAAATTAAGAGTTCCGTTTCTAGAGCCGTTTTAGTTGATTGAAAAAGTGGTTTTATACAATATTGCTTAATAAACACTTACTAGCATAATACCTCTACTCAGAAACCGAACCTGTGATTATTTCAGTATCTGCTTAAGTTTGACCATATAAAGCAAGACATGACCCGTTTGCGACATAAATATTATCTTAAATCTAGACTAAGAGACGCTAGTTCAGTTTTGAGCAGCCGTCGATTTATACACCAAACTTTTCCAAACTCTTCCAAACTTAGGGTTAATCTTAGAGTTATGTTCCGTATCCAAAGACTTTAGAATGCAATGAACCCATCCTAAGTTAGGACGAGTTCCTCGCCTTAACTCGAGATAAGATTAATCCTAGCGTTTCGTGAAATCGGCTGCAGAGAGCACATTAGCATGGGTCTAAATCGCTTAAGGGACGTACTATGTGACGAATTTCGAACTGATGTGGGAGACTGTACACTATTGGTAATATTGTCAAAGACCAGTGTTCTCACTTGGTGTATCCCATGATAGGCATAAAATAACAAGCCATAACTAAACCATGAATCCATTGTCGGGTATTACACAAGATGTTAATACATTCGTCTCAGCTTTAATAATTGATTCATTTTGAGATTATAAAACGTTCAATCACGTCAACATTGGCTTTTAACGTCAAAACCGGAACGTCAAAACAGGAAACTGTGTTCGCTCTTAGTCGAAAAGCTAAAATAAATATTGTTTCATAGTAAATACGTTTTGTAATGGATGGGCCATGCGTACAAATTACCCGTCAGCGATTAAAGGAACACGTTGCCTTGGATCGGTCGAGTTGGTCTTTGAAAAGCGTTTGTAACCGTTTGTTATAAAATGCACATGGGTAGAAAGATGTTGTAAAAGTAGAATACAATGATCCACACAAACATGCCTCAAAATTGCGTGGTTTTCCTTTCACCTCGTCGACTAACACGTCGGCCATTTATGGGGGTCAAAATTTTGACTCCCATAAATGGCCGACCATGTTAGTTCGCACAGTAGAAGGGAAACCACGCAATTTCGAGGCAAACTTGTGTGGATCATTGTATTCTACTTTTAAAACATCTTTCCAACCATATGCATTTTATAAAAAACGGTTACAAACGCTTTTGTTTTGACCAACTCGTCCGATCCAAGGCAACGTGTTCCTTTAATGGTTGTACACTCACAAGCTGCATATGGTGTTTTGTTATTGTTGTGCTGTTGTTGTTGTTGTTGTTGTTGTTGTTGTTGGTGCTGTTGTTGTTGCTTTTTGTTGTTTTTGTTTTTGTTGCTGTTGCTGTTGCAGTTGTTGTTGTTGTTGTTGTTGTTGTTATTGTTGTTTTTGTTGTTGTTGTTGTTGTTGTTGTTGTTGTTGTTGTTGTTGTTGTTGTTGTTGTTGTTGTTGTTGTTGTTGTTGTTGTTGTTGTTGTTGTTGTTGATGATGGTGATGTGGGTGGCTGTAATTTTGAAACTGACATTATCGCAACGCAGATGTTCGTCATGCTGAACTCATTTCAGTATTTCAACAACAAGAGCAGCCTGACTTGTTTTCAGATGAGCAATTCGTTTATGATTGATCCTGCCTTTTTGAGCTTGAACACAAAATTGGGACGAAGAGGAAAACAACATAAAAGAAGTAAAAAGCGGCCACCATGCTTTTGAAAATTTACATTTAGGCAAACCGATTTGGAATTTTTTGAATTTGTACACACTTTATTATTTTTGATACTTGCAAAGGTTTCTTTAGAATCAAATATCTAAATCAATTATATTTAAAAGTAATTACATACACTCCTATCAAAGGCTAGACCTCTGGATGTTCATTAAGACGTAAATGAGATTCCATAATTACGTGATCGCATCTCGCATACTTGCCCCTTAGCGTCTAATAATCCTAGTAATAGTAATCTTATTCAGGAATTCTACCCACTGGTTGTGATGATCACAACCCACGCAAGACGGGTAAACCCTCTATATGGCTTCCTTCGGCGACTTATACTTAATCATCCTGACTGGGAACTAAATCACTGGTCGATTAGATTAGTGTGCCGCGAAAACTGGATTGAAGTTAAAGAGGACCGCTCCCCAAAGAACAACCAGTATTATGGGGAAAAGTCTGGCAGTGTGATTTTAGTTCAATGTTTGCTAGGTGTAGTCGCGCTGTAACCATGCTAGACGTATCTTCGTTTAAAGACACTGGACACTTTTGGTAATTGTCAAAGACCAGCCTTCCCACTTGGTGTATCTCAACATAATGCACAACATAACAAACCTGTGAACTTAATTGGTCGTCAAAGTTGCGCGATAATAATGGAAGAAGAAACACCCTTGTCACACGAAGTTGTGTGCTTTCATAATTATGCTTGATTTCGAGACATGAAATTCTAAATCTGAGGTCGTGAAATCAAATTCGTGGAAAATTACTTCCTTCTCAAAAACTACGTTACTTCAGAGGGAGCCGTTTCTCACAATGTTCTATACAATTGTTTTGAGTAATAGTGTCCAGTGTCTTTAAGGTAGGGTAATTGATTGCTTATTGTCAACGTATTGCTGATTTAGAGGCAAATGAAAGTCACATGTGACAATTGCATTGAATATAGTGGCTGCTTGCTCTTGTTCGGAAAACAGCAAAAAAACTCTCTTGGTTCTTTCACAAGAACGTCAAATCCATTCACGTTTAGCGAAGTGCCAAATGCATCTGTGCGAAGTGCCAAGTTCATTCGTGAACGGACCCAAAATAAAAAGTCTGCAGAAAAAATAGGCCTATAGCCTGCTAATTTTCATTTATCAAAAGGGTTGTTAATGTCATGTTATAAGTCATAGTATCTCCACTGCGTATGTACGAAAAGACAAAACGAATTCTGTATCAACATAGAACCATGTTTGCAATTCTCTCGTTGTTCATGGTTCCCGAAGATAAAAATATAGGCTACACTTTTTCATTAGTACTCTCTCTCAAAATTCATTTGGTCGTGGAATTCTATTAAAGTTTTCTGCACTTAACACAAGTGAAACATTGCTCATTATAAGACGGTTATGAATTCCAATCTTGACAATTGAGGACAAAAATTGCTTTCTCACGGCCTCCTGAGCTCATGGGCAGATGCAATACTGAACACAGTAAGAATGAAATAATTTCATTTCAGACATTGGTTTCGCATGTAGCAGAAATATTTCTAGATTACAATGTTCGAGGTGAACGCACACAATAATAATAACTTTCTGTGTGTTTTAGATAAAAAGATAACAACCAAACCTTGTTTCTTATTTCTCTGATTTGTTGGTCGCAGAGCATGCAAACCAAGGGTTCGAATTAAAAATTTAAAGGGAATGTATACGTTTGGTAATCGCTCTTACACATTAATGGCAATGAATAACTTTGGTTATAGAAGCCTACAACAGCGTATGGTTTCATGTAAAGTATTTTGAGAAACATTTTACTTCGAAGTAATGTCGTTTCTTAAAGACACTGGACACTATTGGTAATTGTCAAACACCAGTCTTCGCACTTGGTGTATCTCAACATTACATAAAATAACAAACCTGTGAAAATTTGAGCTTGATTGGTGGTCGAAGTTGCGAGATAACTATGAAAGAAAAAAACACCCTTGTCACACGAAGTTGTGTGCTTGCAGATGCTTGATTTCGAGACCTCAAATTCTAAACTTGAGGTTTCGAAATCAAATTTGTGTAAAATTATTTCTTTCTCGAAAACTACGTCACTTCAGAGGGAGCCGTTTCTCACAATGTTTTATACTATCAACTTTTCCTCATTACTTGTTACCAAGTGGGGTTTTATGCTGATAATTATTTTGAGTAATTACCAATAGTGTCCACTGCCTTTAAACAGTTTTATGCCCCAACATTTGAATCCGAGAAGCATTATCGCGTAACGCTTCTCAGACTGTGGAGTCCTTTTAGGGATTATTTATCATGGGCCCAATTTCATAGAGCTGCTTAGAATGAAAAAATTGCTAAGCATGAAATGTCTTCATTGATAAAAATGGGATTACCAAACCAAATTTCCACGTGAGTTTCAGGATAAGCACACAACAGCTGGATACCAGTAACAAGCAATATGCAACATATGGCATTTGAGTTGGTAATCCTGTTTTTATCAAGGAAGAAATTTCATGCTGAGCAGTTTTTTTTTGGTTAGCAGCTCATGAAATTGGGCCCCGTTTGGACATATTCGTGCCGCTCGGCGATATCTCAAAAATGCAACCACCTTTTGAAATGAAATTTTCAGATTGATTGTTAGTTTGATTGTGTACATCTACATTTATATGATGAAACAATCGAAGGGTTCCAAGAACCAAAGATATACTCCTTTAAGTCTAAGGAGAACCACGTTACGGTATTGAGTCAGGTCAAGACGATTGTACCCTTGAGCAAGATACTTTAATAACCATAAGTGCTCTGTCTTTCGGATGGGTTGTTAAGCTGTAGGTCCCTTATACTTGGATGGGTGGTGCACATAAACGAGTAGAACACCACCGAGGAGTATAGGCTTACAACATCGTTCCTATAAACACCCTTGTTTACAGGGTACCCCAGGCGCAGACGCAATACGGTGATTACGTTTGCGTTTTGAGGTTTCCTCGGTGTCATGACCAGAAATTAAAATGAATAATAATAACATACCGTAAGGGGGCTGTTGTATCATTTGCCTCTGAGCTGGTATATTATTGCGATATCTCTTAGCATTCTTACCCCCAGGAAGCTGAGCCTCGGTGTTGTGTAACGAAAGATAGATATCCGTCAACAACAGAGGATTGTATCAACAGGATAGACCGGGACAGACAGTCAAATTACCCCCTCTCCAATCGCGAACAAACACCCTCCCTCCCCGGTCCTCATCGGAAACAGAGGGTCCGGTAGCTGCGCCGTCTGAACTCCTGGGCCAGACTGGTTTCTAGCGATTCACTCAACACATGGAGGAGAGGGGGAGGGAGAGGGGGAGGGAGGGGGGGGGGGTGATTACACCACTGGGCTTTTCTTACAAGTACCTGTCTATCACTCAGCAATAACACTCTAAGAAGAGACAAGAGGTTTCATCTTTCTCTCGCTTCCTCTTTCTCTCTTTCTTAGACTGATGACCGTACACCCCTCAGTCAACCCCTCTGCTGAAACACGTTTACTGTTTCTGTTTTCATTTCTCGGTGTGACGCAGTTGCTTACTCAACTTGGCCATATGACAAAAAAGCCCCGATAGACACACCCCTCGTCCGTGTATTGGATGACTTCTGTTTATTTGTTAATGATATCCATTTCTGTTTTTGATTGACCGGGAACACCAACTACAAGCTTTGGCTTGTATGACTATGTCCCCATTTCCAAATAATATTGTTATTCAAAATTATTGGTAAGATGATTTTAGTTTGTTCTCTGTTGGAGTGGAAATAATTGTCTTGTCTTGAAACGAAACGGAATCACTTGCCAGTGGGCAGAAAACTTCATATTGACGTATTGTTTATTATTTTAAGCATATCAACCACGTGGGAAACATACTGGATTATTTGTTTTTCCGGAAGTCATTGGTTCAAATCCCACTCTAGTATTTGTCTTTATTCAACCCATATTGTTTATTATTTCAAAACATTCCAATAACATGAAACCATACACGAATCAGAAATACACGAATCAGGTATGTTCTCGTAACTAAATTACGAGATCTCGAGAGAAGTTGCGTCTAAAAACGAGCACCGCTAAAAAGTGGTTGCATCACAAAGCAATTGACGAACCAAGAGGAAAAGTCCACAAGGAGTGTTGATTATTTCAAGAAATACCACAAGGAAAACTGACTGGCTATTTTTTTACGGAGGTTGTTTGTTCACATCCTGCTCAAATAATTTTGTCTTTGTTCCCGCTCTATATTTTTTTCTTTGTCCAACCCCGAGATGTTTACTCTTTCGATACATTCCACTTTAACTGAAACATACGCGAAATACACGAACCATGTACATACTAGGAAATCTCCAGAAGTGTTCGTCTCTCTTGAGCGAGCACCGCTAACAGTATAAGTGGTTGTCGAGCCCACACACAGAACAAATATTTTATTTTAACTCCAGATGAAATGTCCACATCACCAGAAATCCCATTGATGCAGTTACAGGTAACGATCTAACTTAGGTATGCTCCCGTGCTTTAAAACTTAACCGTTTTATACCGGTACTCTTATCTATATTACGGCCAATATAACAAAATAACACATTTTAAAGGGGCCGTCCTGACAATCACGAATTCTGGGTTAAACCACTTAGATCTAAGACCTACGTAAGTCGAGAATTAATAAAACCTTTACTGCCGATTCTGTTTTGTCGTATGAATTGCCCTTTTACTCTGTTTCCTCCTCTCGGCTTTCTTCATTTTCGGTTGTAATGCGTCGATCTCATATTACGGACTACAGGGCAGCTGTCATAAATGGTTGATGTTTGAATGGGAACAGGTGATACTTGAATTAATCTGGATTAATTTATTTTCCACATACTATTTTCGTAAGTAGAATAGTATTTTTAAAAAGCGTGTTTTAATGTCGTTTATGTTCTTTATTCCAAATCAGGGGGAAAACGGGGTAAAACCCTCCATATAAACAAGCAAACAAACTAACACCAACACAGACAAAGTACGTGTAGAGACGAAAGTCGCTGAAATAATCAGCTGACAACAAAGGGTCAGTTATCAATAAATTGGGTGTTCAAAATAATAGTAATTACAAAGTTGTATGATTTAATTAGCACCATTCTATTAATAACGCTCATGGCACATGAACTTCACGATCATTGGGCCAAGACCTCCTTAGCTCTCATGGGATTTACACAACATCTGCTACAAGAACTATCTCTACTCGTTTAGCCACCCATTTATAGAGATTTGATAGTCAGGTGGTTTTCACAAGTCCACATGTGTCTTGGTGGGATTCGAACCCCTCGTCACGATGCCTTTATAACTAGCATTTATGGCATGGGCCAAATCCATCCGTTTTTCATAACCAAACTGAGCTGGTTATATAGACGGCCAAATGCAAGCAAAACACTCAACTTTGGTAAAAGATGTTGTGTGACAAAATTCTGTATTGACTACCTCCTATCTTTTGGTTGTTTTGTTTCCGACAAGTTAAACACTAGATATACATTTGAATCTGTGTGTAAAATGGTAACAAACAGTATAGTTACCTGTTTTTTGATTTGCCTTAATGGCTTTCCATAGTTTTCCCAATCTTTGTTGGCAAAAACTCGGGCTGTGACGTTGCAATAGAAAGGTGTTCAGAAAACAGACACATGAAAAAAAAAGTATGCAAAAAAAGTTTCGTGAGAAGCCTCGATGTTCACTCATTGATTTCGTTAACCACGTATGTCAATGAGATAATGGATTGCTTGAACGTTATTAGTTTCTGGACATGTATGACTGATCACTCGACATCACATGGGAACTTGACGGATAGGCATCATCGGCGACAATCTAGTCAGAAAATATGTCTCATATTACAAGGTGCTTAAAATGGACTTTTAGACCAGGGGCTGATTTTATAGAGCTGCTTAAGCACCAAAAATAGCTAAGCGCAACCAATGATGCTTACCAGTTTAAGGTTACCAACACAATAATAGTGGCTTCTGATATAGCACGCAAACCCATCACTCAGTGTGATGCTGAAGGCGCTTTAACATACATTATTTTCCTACAAGGTATGCGGGACCACCCTTAAATCAAGAGATCTACCTCCTTTTACACAGCACGTAATGGTCTACAATGTGCTGTGGCGCAACATGCTGCCAATCAAACCTGGGGTGGATTTCACAAAGGTAGTCCTAACTTAGGACTAGTCCTAGGCAATGCTAAGAGATAGGACCAGTCCTAATCTAGGACCAGTAACTCATCCTAACTTAGGACTGGTCCTATCTCTTAGCATTGCCTAGGACTAGTCCTAAGTTAAGACTACCTTTGTGAAATCCATCCCAGGAACACCGGGCGAACCCCTTCTCTTCTCGATAAGTGCACTGGGTTATTTTAAGTGCACTATACAACACACGTGGCCAGCGCCTTTACGTCCCATCCGAAGGACGAACGATGTAAAACATCGAATTGTCAGGCACTGTCTAAATCAACAGCAGCAAAATTATCCTTTTAGCAGTGTCTATTCGAACATTGTTTTACTCTTTACACCACAAGTAAGTAAAAGAGAGTAGAGAAAGAGAGAGAGATAGAAATGTTAGCTCCTTAAGACATGCAAAGCTTTCAACCGGATATTACGTCTATTGTGGACTTATAATTCAATCTACATTGAATTCAATTATATAAACTTGATTATGCAAGTCTCTGAGGAATACGAAGAAAGTGTAATCTGCAAGATATTGAAACCATCATTATATAAGCCACTAACGTCTGGAGTATGAACATCGAAGATTTTACCCCTCTGATGTACAAATTGTAACCGAGGCTTTCGAGGTTATTGTCCATGGTGTAATTGGTAGCTTATGTGAGCATTTTGTAGAGTTTGACTTGACACTTTGTGAGGATTTTTTCCCTCTCCGTCAATCCCTTGAGACTTGGAGCAATCTCCATTTCATGTCTTCCCATCTCTCCTTCTCACTCAGTCTTTCTTCTTCCCTATCCTCTGATGAACTGCGAAGTATCAAGCTGAAAAATGTAAGTAGCGTATATAGAGTCCCAATACCTCGCCACTACCGGGTGATGATGATCAACAGATCAGCCATCAAGTCACGTTTATTTAGGGCGCAAACATGACAATCATCGTCAGTCAACCACCCGCCCGGAGGAGCTGAATCCCCGGGCCCAGTGATGATGCCGAACCCCTCTTCCCTCCTTGGTCTTTCCACGCTCTATATCACAAACAGTCAAACATTCTCTCGCCCTCTTTTTTTAATTTGAAGGATTATCAATTGACAACACCGGGAGTTTGTCTTAACGTCTCGCTGCTATTGGCGGTGAGGTAAATCTGTGACAAACTACACTCAGTCTCGACTCATTGACGGACAAGCTTTCTCAAGTTATGTAAATCGAGCATGGTATAACAAGATATCTTCATCATCCCCCACTGGAACTCTTCAAAACCAGACACCAATTGGGGCTTGAAGTTGTAAATAGTGGTATCTTTTGATTGTTTACGTGGTTAAGTAATGCGTGGTTTTTGGTGTCACTTGTTTGGCTTGTTCCAATTGATGAAACCGTTTTGGGTAACTGTTTATTTGTCTTATTGTGTTGATAATTGCATGGTGTGATTGTACATTCTTTCACTCAGTGTAGGGTTTCGGTTTGAGATGTTATTTTTTAAAACATCATGTTTTGTTGATGGTAAACTACAAACCATATCTCAACAATTACCATTCTTCTATACACACGAATGTGCTCAAACTTTCATTAAACAAATGCAAGAATGTGTATTTGATGTCAGTGTGACAGTCACCTTCCCATGCAAAAATAAGGACTTGTTGGGTTTCAACTTGTGGCCACAGCTTCATCCATATTCCGAATTAACCCCCTCAAAACTTCAATCTCTGATATATACTTCACGACTTCATTCTCTGCATGTGTACTTCATAAAAAAAACACCTGCCCAAACACTTTTAAAGCAATCGTACAACATCGGTAAACAGTATTGTCAAAATACCCACACTTCGTGTATCACAACGTCTATAATAACAAATCTGTGAAAATTTAGGCTCAACCGGTCATCGGAGTCGGGAGAAAATAACGGGAAAACCCACCCTTGTTTCCATACGTTTCGCCGTGTCATGACATGTGTTTAAAATGAATCCGTTATTCTCGAAATCGAAAATTGATATTGTTGTAATGTTTTCTCAAAAAGTAAAGCACTTCATGGAATAATATTTCAAGGGAAGTATTTCACCATTACCTTCTGTAAACCCTGTAAGTTATTTGTAAATCTGTGAACTTTTAATTTTTGTTCTGTTCAGAAAGTGTCTAATGGCTTTATTGTCACAGGAATAATGTCACCGTGGTCATGTCGTTCGACTACAGGACGTGCAATCACAAGGTTGTGGGTTCGAATCCCACCGAGCTAACATCTGATAATTCAAAAGTATTGTAGCACCATCTACTGTGAAGAATTTGAAACAAGATCAATTTAGATGGATAGATAGATAGATAGAAAGATAAAAGATTTATTGACAATAGCCATCACAGCATAAAAATTGAATTGCAACTTTGATATAATATTTTAAAAAGGTTAAAAGGACATTTAACAAAAGGTTAAACAAGAGACAAATTAATTGAAACCATTTAGTGTTTTTTTTCATAGCAAAATTGGTTGCATCCCCACTTCATTTGGGGACATAACTCCTTTTGGGATTATTTTTCTAACCGAGGACCTGTTATTTCCCAGTTCGTCGCACAGTCAAGAGATAATGGTTTCATATCCAACAGTTGTTTTTCTTCAAGTCTTGATAACTCCGCCCTTGTATTTTTTTGACCGGTATAAACATCTGGCCTTCAATTTATTCACGGATAGATTAAGAATTCCGATCGCCACTTTAGTCAGTCAAGATCAAATTTATTTTCCAATTTATTTTCACTAGTTGAGGAGGAAATATCAGTTCTGCTTTACATCCTGTTTTAAAGACATGGACAAGCAAGCATGGCGCCTTTGGTCTACATTTACCCAATTATTTTTTCCGTATCTTTGTGGTTGTTTTTGTCGTTTTGTTGGACATCATTTGTAGGTTTGTAAACATGATTGGCGACGCGGCTTGAACAAGCAAAGATTTAAACAATTGTCAAGTTAGCGATGGTTTAGTTGGGACTCCTGAAGACTCGAACATGGCACGGATTCGAAATGTGCAAGTAACGCAAAGCAGTCCGGGAATTGTTTCGAAAGAATCTTTACTCGTGGCAATAAAAACAAAACTTGCCTTTTCATTATGCATTCCCCTATGGTACGTCGTGGTTTAAAGTAAAGTAATCAGCTTTTTAAAATTCATTTAATCAAGAGCACGGTGAGCACAATAAGACGCATGTTGAGTTGTACATACTGGTTGAACTGTCCAAACATCTAAAAGTGAAAACAATAATCTGCTTCAACGAAAGCAACCTAAAACGCGGTTAAGCTCACAAGACTCAAGCTCTCGGCCTTGATACCTAAGATTAGCGAATACCGATTTCGGATACGAATAACTCATCTAAACCTACTCTGCGGATGGGACGCAAAGCTGTTGGTCCCGTTTGTTGCATAACGCGCGTAAATTGGGTCTCGGCATTTAAAAACGTCCAAAACCTGTCTGGAAGTGAAGTATGATAAGCGCTTTCAGACGCCCATATAAAGCGCTGTATTAAAGGAACACGTTGCCTTGGATCGGTCGAGTTGGTCTTTGAAAAGCGTTTGTAAACGTTTTTTATAAAATGCATAATGGGTAGAAAGATGTTGTAAAAGTAGAATACAATGATCCACACAAACATGCTTTGAAATTGCGTGGTTTTCCTTTTACCTCGTCGACTAACACGCCGGCCATTTATGGGGGTCAAAATTTTGACTCCCATAAATGGCTGACGGTGTTAGTTCGCACAGTAGAAGGAAAACCAAGCAATTTCGAGGCAAACTTGTGTGGATCATTGTATTCTACTTTTAAAACATCTTTCCAACCATATGCATTATATAAAAAACGGTTACAAACGCTTTTGTTTTGACCAACTCGTCCGATCCAAGGCAACGTGTTCCTTTAAACTGTCTTATTACTTTACCTGTTTTAGGGGCTAAGATAACGCTTGTTTCCTGTGCTACACTGGTAAAGTCATCACTGTCTCCGCAATACGTTTTCTGGTTAATTCATTTTTGTTTTGACAACTTTGTTATGATTTTCTCGTAGACAGAAGATGTTTCAATACGCCAAAATTACTCTAACATGTGGGATTTGTCATGACGTTCCAAGCTGTTCAATGATGTCTGCAAAACCTGCAGACATGGCTCGTTTATACATGCTAATTAACCATAAATTATAGGATCATTTAATGAAATACTTGTCATCATTAATCAACTTCCGTCCATTTCCCTTGTTTTATAGGCCATCATTAAGAGATTACCTTGGAATAATAAACAAGCATTAATATTAATTATACCTTTTTAATTTATTAGTGATCTGAGCGGTCATTGTTCGCCGCTCGCCTCATTACTGCAGGATGCAATGCAGCGGATCTTTAATCAGAATAAAACACGCTATTATCAAATTAGGAATATCTGTCGCTGTTTTACTAGCCTATATAAATGAAACAAATATTCCATTGTTTCCAATGGTTTATGGATTCTTTTATTCCTTTCTGCTGTTTCTTATTTCTAACATGCCTGTGTTTATCGATTATGGTCAGAAGGTTGACGGTAGTTCAGCATCGCTCATTTTACAGCATTCTGATACCTTTGAAGATCAAGTTTTTGGTCATGACATGAATCCCTACTCACTGTGAATGAAGATGTATGTAATATAATTTACCTGTAGAAGTTTCAGCTTCATTAGTTGTCAAGTTTTTGGAAATAAGGTGAAAATCACAGAGCAATGATTTCAGAAGAGTCGCGTAAATCCGTTGTTACGAGCTAAAACAATGTTCACTCATGAGTCGAACGTTATTTTCTTGAAATTGTTTCACTCGTTTTATCCAAACTACAGCACATCAGCAAGTACTATTCTAAAGGAAGCTTACTACCATCATTATGTTTAAACCGTGTAAGATTAATGTAAATCTGTGGACTGTGTTTTGTGTCGTACAAAAAGTACCCAAATCCTTTAAAGGTGAAGTACTTTCCGGTAATGCACCCAAGAATGACACATAAGTGAACTTAATCATTGTACCGTAGAATCCCAAGGAAACATGTAAACAAGGGTGCTTGCTATAGTGTAGGTGAAACAAGAGCATTGGGAGGCCACTCTTCCAAGACAAGTGTTCTTTAAATACTCTTAGTACACGGGACCCTACGTCTTAATGTCCCATCCGAAGGACAAAGCATCCATGGTCAAGTATCTTGCTTAAGTCACACAAGTGCACGACCGGGACGCGAGCCCACACTCTTGCTGACCAGAAACAACAGAGATTGAGTCCGGTGCTCAAAGTTAAGGCCATGTCGAACATTCGAAGATGTTTTTCACGTCTTCAAATGACTCCAAAAGTACACAATTTTGTTTTTGCATAAAACACATGTATAAGGTTCAATCCAAATATGATTATATAAGTTGGCCTACCGATCGGCCTACCGATCCCCCGAAACACCCCTCCCCCCCCCATACACACCAAACTTTTTAAGTCTTATGGTCAACGTCAACAGATATTGCAGACTAACTTTAGACTTCTATCACCGTTATTTGCTTCGATTGACTCAATTGAAATGAGCTTGTCAAAAGAATTGTCATTAATTTCACAAGTTGACTCTATCAGGTGTTTATTGAAAACCAGAAGACGAAAATTAATTTATAATGTACTCTTCAGAAGAAGAATGATGTATAACCTCCTATCAATTTTATGACTAAAAATGTGCTTGTCATTTCATGGTATATTCATCTGGCTACCAAATTAGGAAGTGGCTGAAAGAAGGGTTAATCTCCCAAATCCTGTTCCTTCACTGTTTAATGCGATTTTCTGCATCATGGTTTTATTGAAAACTACAGGTCTGTATTTTTTTCTATAATGTTCTCTTTAGAAGAATAATGATGTATACCATCCTTCTGAATTTTTGACAACAATGTGCTTGTCGTTTCGTGGTATATTCCTCTGCTATTAGATTTCGAAGCCGCTGAAAGAAAAGTTTATCTCTTTAATCCTTTTCCTTCACTTTTTGTGAAGGAAAACCTCTAGAGGACGTCGTTGATGCAAATCTTGTCTACACTAATATTTTCTAGTCTAGAGTGTGTTTGGGGGAGAGAGATTCTCTCGGCAAGTCATGTATCTTGATGTAACAGCTGCTAGCCTCCCTTGGATATAGGGTATCCCCTCGTGATTTGAAAAGAGTTTCAAAGGCATGGACACTATTTGTAATTACTCAAAATATTTGTTAGCATAAAAACTTATTTGGCAACAAGCAACGGAGAGCTGTTGAGAGTATAAACAATGTGAGGAGAATAACTCTGGCGCTTTTTGGCCAAAGAATGAGACACAATATCAAATGACCGAGTCCCCTTTGGGTACTGAGACGGTTTTAAAACTAAAGACACGGAGTCTTTGAATTGTGGGGAAATATAAAACAAACCATTAAAGATGGACACTATTGGTAATAATATTTTCAAAGACCAGTCTTCTCACTTTGTGTATCTCAACATAAGCATAAAATAACAAACCTGTGAAAATTTGAGCGCAATTGATCATCAAAGTTGCCGATAATAATGACTGAAAAACACCATTGTCACACGAAGTTGCGTGCTTTTAGATTTCATTTCATTTCATTTCGTTTCATTTTATTTGCCAGCAAACATGAACAAACACAAACATGTATTAAAAAATTGCACATCAAAGATTTACAAGAAAAAGCAATATTACAATGGTTATAAAAAGAGAACAGCATGCTTTATTTCGAGACCTCAAATTCTAAATCTGGTGTCTTGAAATCAAATTGGTGTCTTGAAATCAAATTGGTGGAAAATTACTTCTTTCTCGAAAACTACGTCACTTTAGAGGGAGCCGTTTCTCACAATGTTTTATACTACCAACCACTACCCACTACGCTTGACAAAAGAAGGCTTTATGCTTATAATTCTTTTGAGAAATAACCAATAGTGTTCACTGCCTTTAAATACATCTATAAGGGGTGACCCATGTTTACAACCATAATATTTAACACTTTGTGCGTTGTTGACGTTAATATCAGTAAATATTAAACATAAATTATAGAGTGTTACTTTTCACAAAAATTATAAATGGTAGACTGCGAAAAAAGCTGGGATCTCGCTGATTTTAAGATTTTTCCACCTCCGAAACCCCATAGGTTTAGCTATTCCCTTCTCAAACGCTTCCAAAATAAGGAATATGAATATCTCTAAAACCACAATTCTTATTTTGATAGCAACGCTCGAAATAAGGGCATTATGAACGTGAGCATAACCACACACAAATAACGTCACAACCTTTTC
Organism: Asterias amurensis; assembly: GCF_032118995.1. Lineage (NCBI taxonomy): Eukaryota > Metazoa > Echinodermata > Asteroidea > Forcipulatida > Asteriidae > Asterias > Asterias amurensis. The sequence goes on along the minus strand of NC_092652.1, from coordinate 24,402,655 downwards.
GCTGTCTTCACAGATTTTGAGAACACGTTTCGCAGAACGTACTGAAAACTCAATGATTAGGAAGACTTAAGGTCATTGTGGCAATTAACATGCAACCAGTTCCAGGCAATCTCCGATAGATAAAATTCATTGACCCGCCAGCTTGCTCACTTTTTTTTCTTGGGTTGAGTCGAGTTACACTATACCAGAATGTCTTGTGCTGATGAAACGTTCCCTAGGCCAATAAGCAGTCAGTGAGTTGGTTGCCTCCAAATTGTTTGAACAAAATTGCACTGTATGACTCTTTTCAGATGACAGTTATTTAGCAGGGGTCACTTGTTTATTTTTTAGCATGGATGTGAAAATTAACCAACTGCACCTCGTGTGGACCAACAATTTGTATACTGTCGATAAAGGACGGATTGTTTCAGGAGATTTCACTTGGGACAGTCCAAACATTGTCTGTAGTTTGTAAACCATGCTCAAATTAAGCAAGGGACCCTGCTAAATCCCTGTCGTGTGAAAAGGGCTTTATACACCTTTAAATAGCACGTCAATCGATGTAGCATTTGTGCACATGGGATGCACATTTTGCAGGTGCCAGGTTTTTCTATTTAACGGCGTCTTGGTATTCGATTGCTTTCACTCGTTGATTGAGTGACTCTTCAACGGGAAAGACTGATTGATCAAAACACACCGTATAATTATAAACCCCCGTTTTAGGGACACTTTTTGAATTCTGTATATAAAGGGAATATAATATTCATTTTTTTTGCAGAGTTTTTTGTTTATCATCATTAAGTTTTCAATGAGTTCTCCGCGCGAACTGTTTTGAAGATATAAATGTTGTCAATTTGGGGACATACTTTGTTCGGGGATTTTATACGCATCAAAAAAAAACTTGTATAACATATGGGATGTTTAACATCCACTATGAGCCTGGCTGGTAGAGTAGAATGCACTGCCTTCCAAACTTGGTTACGAAAAAAAGTATGTTTAAGTGTCTTGCTCAGGGGCACAAGTGTCACGACCGGGTATCGAACCGACGCCCTGCTGCTGGCACCGGAACTTACACAGGTCTAAAAACTTATGATACAACAATTCCATCAATTCCATATAACCCACAACAATTAAGCAGACTTCTTTCTGTATTCTGTTTTGCATAACTTATTACATACCAAAAGCTATTAACTTTTTTGGTTTACCCGTAGTAAACACCAGTGTGCGTAAGCATATTATCATACTCGGTACTTTCCCGAGCTCTGTCAAAAAAAAAAAAAAAAAAAAAAATCAAAGGCGTAATTACTCGGGTGGGGTTTGAACCCACGACCTTTGCAATTCTAGAGCGGTTAAAAGCTATTAAACAAACGTAATTTGTTATTACCCAAACTATTGCGTTAAATATTTATAGCACATGCCAACCCATAGACAATCTGCGGTTTCAAATCAAAGGAAGAGTTTCACCTAAACTTATAAAATATTCACACAGGTTACTACCAGCTGCCTTTACGTCGAAGAAATATCTGTTCGGTGACTTTATCAGAGTGAAATGGTTGGAAAAAATCTAAAACTATGCTCTCCGCAACTCACGAAATACATCTGCACTCTCGAAAGAGTAAGTTTTTATCTGCACTCTTTGTAGAACCTTCTAGAAACACACTTAATCTTGAAAGAGTAGGGTTTTTGTTTTCACTCTTTCTTGAGTTGTCTAGAGTTTTCTAGAGCTCATTGGTAACATAACTATGGGTAATTGTCAAAGACTAGCCTTCAATTAACAAGCCTGTGAAATTTTGAGCTCAATCGGTCGTCGACGTTGCGAGATAAAAATGAAAGAAAAAACACCCTTGTCACACAAAGTTGTGTGCGTTTGGATGGTTGATTTCGAGACCTCAAGTTCTAAATCTCCTGACTTGGGTCAGGGGTACCTCAACCTCGCTCCCAGCTCCCCTTACGCACATTGTAACCCTGGCACAGCAACCTTAACAACCAGCTGTCCGTCAAGCCATCGAGGTATTGATCTTTACTTGTACACGCTTCAGTCTCCAAGGTACGCTAAATAGACACGGCTTGAAATGTTGCTCATACCTCGCCAAAGGGATGAAAACGCCCGGACATTGTGAACACCTCACGGTGAAAAGTGAAATGTTGGTTCGCAGCTGTTGTCTTTTGTACACTCGAAAATTCTTTGAAAAGCCATGGTAAGTAAACTTGCGGATACACAACCGTGCACTCCTTTGGAATAAGTGTTAGCTCTGAAAAGAAGCGATGTGATCTCAACGTTTCGAACTAAGTATACTCAGGGGCTTGCCTTGAAGGTAAAACAAATCGTGATAAGTTAGGGGTATCTATCAGCAAACATTTTTGTGAATCCAAAAAGTTCTTGCACAGACTTCAAATACTCACAGTGTATGATTTCGACAATTTGGATGATCCAATGTCACGGTATTTCTATTGCATAGTTTAAAACAGTTGCCAGAGCCCTGTGTGTTAGCGTGGAGTTGGCCTACACGCCTAGCACACCCGTCCACCTCGGCGTCCGATCGAACACCGCGATTGAAAGAACAACATTGCCGTCTGTACACAGTGTTCTGTTTCACGGACTCTGCCATTTTGCCAGGATAAGGTTTAGGCCAATTCCATCTGAAAATGTGATCAGCTGATGTTTGTGAGAACACTCTCCTTTATAAAATGAACGTGTGGGCTGAAGATACAGAAGATTCCACCCCCTTGTTTGTGTTTAAGAAGTTCAGAGTGGGTGAACATCATAGATAAAAAAAAAACGATCGGTTTCGATTGCGACACTAGATAACAAAAATTATCATGGATGTTGAAAAGGGACATTGGTACGTATTGTAAAATTGTACAGCCATGCTACAATTTAGCAAGGGATACTGGACAGTTAAACACTTTTAGTTCTGTTTCATAGCAGCTATCGTGTGAAAGGGGCTTTACATTTCTGAAAATTGACACAAACTAATAGTAACAGAAATTAACATGGATGAAGGTGCATGTATGGCAATGTTTGACAAATTTGACAAGGGACCTTGTGGACAGTACAAACATTTTTGTCCTTTCACACGAGATTGTACAATTTCACATGAATGCTTTAGTTTAGCAAGGGACCCTTGCTAAATTGCTCTCGTGTGGAAGGGTGGAAGGGGCTTTAAAAGAACTTTATGAAAACCGAGACAAACTAATAGTAACAGAAATTGACATGGATGGAGGTGTAGCAATGTTTGACACAATTGGACAAGGGACCTTGGACAGTGAGCAATACTATAATTTAGCAAGGGAGCCTTGCTAAATTGCTCTCGTGTGGAAGGGGCTTTATAAGAGCTTTATGAAAATTGAGACAAACTAACAGTAACAGATTCCCTTACTAATGACAGGAGGAAGATGGTTACAAATCATTGGTCCACCTACACTACATGCTTATGTGGCTTGGAAACTTTGTTTGCACGGAAAACAACCAGCTGAGTGATGTCAAGTGTATAGACCGATCAATGCCGGCTGTAACGATATTCAAGAGAAATAAAAAATGTCCTCCCCACTTCTGCCCAAGCCTAGATTGTATAGCATTTGTGGATCACCCACTATCGACTATTTTGATTGGCACAAAACAATCAATCAATCAACAGCTAAACAATGTTGTCATTGTTTTTAAAAATACACGATCCGCTCTTTTGCTGACGGAAAATACGTTTTTAATGGGCCCACCCCTCCCCCCTCAAGAAAAAAAATGGTACACGCTTTTGTGCCTTTTAATTTTTTTACCCTTTTCAGCGCTGTACCGGGCAAAGTAATGCACAAACCGCCATAACCTCGACCACATTTTAATTTTAATTGTATCGCACGTAATCATTAGAAACCTCGGCTTAAAAGCATTGAGAGTACAGCGTCCTTAAAAAATATGAGATTGTTATCAAATTAATTTGATACAGTCCTTTATACTTGACGAGAACGTGCGCACTTAATCATGCACAATGTTCAATTCTCTTTATTCAACTTGTTATATACACACACAGCCGTTCATTGCCCATCTCACTATTGGTATGCATACCAAACAGCTTCATGCAAATCAAGGTTAAAGATGCTGTGTGAAATAAAGTGCTCAAAATTAGTTTTTGTCGGGATCCCGACAATATATCACGTGACCAATTCTTATGTGTTTTATCAGAAACGTTTTAAATTTTTGTCATGGTTCCTGACCATTAAAAGTAAAAGTAAAAATTTGTTTTGTTAGAGCGGGTGATACTCGTTTGGGGCCAAAAATCTGACATAGCATCTTTAATGTTCCATGCCTTATTCATAAACTTTTGCCAATCACAGGTATGTTCTGTCAAGTCTTATTGATGTGTTAGGCCAATCATAAACAGTGTTTCTTACCAGTGTAAAACATTGCTTAAACAACCAATCAGGGAGGCAGCATTGGTGTGGCTTTAGAGCGTCACTCTGTCATGGTTTTTCATGAAAACTGTGGTGATCAAAAACTAGAAGCTGTTTAAAAATTTGAAGCTGGTGAAACAATTATAAGCTGTTTATTGTTCTTCCAACCGGATCCATCTTCAAGATGATTCATAAACATTCATATCATAATTTTACCCAGTTTCTGTTTTACTTTAAACGAAGCCCGAACTCGGTCCGTGCGACAGACATGACCTACATTTTCCGTTTCATTGTTGAATCAAAAAAAGGTTTGTGCAACTCGTCTCCTTCTTTTCCCCCTCTCGTACATTGATGCGATTTTCACCTGTGACAAAATTACATTACTTTTTTGTTGGCGAAGGTTGAGCCAGTTCATGTCTGATTAATGTAGAAACCCTTCGCTTTACCTTTCGGCTAAGGACACAGATTTCAGGCAAGAGTGGAAGTTCAGACTTCGTTTCACAGGGGCGGTGGACATAGTTTACAGATTTTACTTTTTTAGTCTTGTGTGTTGAGCAACATTGGTGCAAAGCCTAACCGTAATGTGTGAGTATAAAGCCCGGGGCATAAACGGAAGCAACATGATCAAGGAATTAAGGGGAGTGGAGGATAGGGGAGGCCGATGCTAATTCAATGGCTTTAGGGGATGGTAAATGTGTAAAACAACAATACAGACTAAGGACAATTTAAATTTGTATCCAAACATCAATAACAATTTCTCTTTTTCAGAAAGCAAGTTTTGAAACCGCAATTTGTTTTTAACAATAAGTGCGTTGCGGTAAACTGTTTTTACCAGGAAATCGAGTGAAGCCCGGTTCATACTTCCTGCGAATGCTTCGTGCGAAGCAAGTATAATTGCGTCACAGTTTTATTGGAAAGGGGGTGCGTGCAGGTTATTGCGTCACCAAAATTCGCTTCGCATTCACAGGAAGTATGAACCGGGCTTTAAGTGGAGTTACATCCGTGCAGTAACCTCGGCAGTAAAGTGATCATCTTATATCACTTTTAATATTTAAGTTTTGCCAAGCCATAGGGGTTTTTCATCGCAATGTTATTGTTGTATGCATAGCTGGGAACCCTAACCTCAAATCTGTAGGTTGTCTTGTAGTCAGTGCATATCGGTGAGTGTTATCTTTACTACATTCACTGATATCAGTAAAACGTAGAGGCAATGAGCAGTTCTTGATTTCGAGTGGATGCCCTTGGGTCAATGTTTGTTTGTCTTGTGGAGTGTTGGGATGTCCTGAAGTAGAGGAGGATTTTGACATTATTAATGAAAAAATAAAAAATAAAAAATAAAAGGAGCGGCAACGTGCATCTACCCTGATGGAAACATTTGTAAATGCGTAAAAACGTGACGAGACATAGGGATAACATTTGTGATCCCCTTTTTATATTGATACTTATGTATTTGATTGTTTTCTTTGATTTTTTTATTTTATTCTTTTTTTTTCGGGGGGAGGCTTCTTTTACAACTAATTAAAAGAAGTACTTCAAACTGCCGCAATCTTTTTTCTTTATTAATGGTGCGTGTTTTCCTTGAATTACCACGCAGACGTTCACTTTGCTATATCAAAATGGTTGATCAACGCTCCAAACGTACGACCCTTCTTTAATGTTTTGCTCACGGCCCTTTTAAATTATTACTCGGCAGAAATGTGCTTAGAAGACTAATTTTACACTTAATTTCAACCCAAATTAACATGTACCGGGAGAACCAGTGGGATAATCTGACGTTCAAATATTGATCAAACCACATGTTCTTTCGTTGTTGTCGCACCCACAAAATCGCGATGACACGTAAAATGAAGAGAAGAACAAAAACCCTGCTCCGATCACGCGCATCGACTTTTCGGCTAATTCAATTTTAGTCCTTTCAATTATTTCACCAGCTTTACGGTGTTGGTAAAAGGTTTATGGTAAAAGACAAACTGGATATCACTGGGATATCAAGATTCGGTTTTTATCTGTCACTGTCGGCGTCTTAAAGAACACAGAATGACGAGACGTATAAAGCGTTCATTATTATTTCGATTTCAGGAAAAGCCTACACAATCTTTCAAGGATAATTCGATTTTAACCGTTGGATTCAGACATTACTCATCTCAGGAGGCTCTATTATACAACGGATTACTATCAGGGAATAAGTGGAAATGCGCTGCTGTTTGACTAGTAGGCTATTTCGGTTCACCGCTGCGTTTTTAAAAGTGCGGTTGAGCATTAGGTAGTGATTGAAGATGAGGTTTATGATTTAAAAATATAAAATAAAATGATTTGGCCTGTGTAGTTCCCCCCTCATCATGTCTCGTTATATTTTATTATTTTAATCTCAAGTAGTTATACCAATAGTTATTATTATAATAATGCCAATTCCACTACAAAATCCAGTCATTTTCACTGTAGGCTACTCTGCGCAAAATATTGCGGCATTCATATTAAAAAAAAACCCGCATCAAGTGTTTTAATGAGTAGCTTTTTTTTGGAGGAATAGATTATTTTACCATAGCTTTTTTGGTATTTATTCCAAAACGTTTATGTCCATCAAATTTTACTGTGTAAGAAGCACTGCGGCTGTTGATGTGATGTAAAACATTTTGAGAAACAATTTCCATCTCATGAATGTCGTTTTCTCAGAAACATTTCAATGTGAGAAACTCTTCATGCACGAAACGATTCTGTGTTACATTTAAGGGTTATTCTTCCTGGGTGGACCACTCCAGATATTCGACGATACCTTAAAGGAACACGTTGCCTTGGATCGGACGAGTTGGTCAAAACAAAAGCGTTTGTAACCGTTTTTTTATAAAATGCATATGGTTGGAAAGATGTTTTAAAAGTAGAATACAATGATCCACACAAGTTTGCCTCAAAATTGCGTGGTTTTCCTTCTACTGTGCGAACTAACATGGTCGGCCATTTATGGGAGTCAAAATTTTGACCCCCATAAATGGCCGACGTGTTAGTCGACGAGGTAAAAGGAAAACCACGCAATTTCGAGGCATGTTTGTGTGGATCATTGTATTCTACTTTTACAACATCTTTCTACCCATATGCATTTTATAAAAAACGGTTACAAACGCTTTTCAAAGACCAACTCCACCGATCCAAGGCAACGTGTTCCTTTAACAACACTACCACCTTTTGAAATGAAATGTTCACATGTTAAACTTTGGTATTATGTTAACATTTGCACAGGATTAAAATATTCCAACGGTTGAATTTTTTTAAAGGTATACTTTGCTTTGCCTTAAAACCTCACAAACCTTATCAAATAACACTATTGTGCAAATAGATTTGATAGTCTCATGGAAATTGTATAGTTTCAACTCAAAAATCCTTCAAAACCGCCGAATAAATGAAGAAGTTTTCACATGTAAATCAATAAATATACAGGATTAGCAAGGATAAAAACCTTCATTGTTTGATTCTTTTTCTTTCTGATTGTGAAGGTCGTACTGGAACCTTTTTTCTGTGAACAATGTCCCTCTGAAATGAAGTAATATTCGAGAAAACTATGTATAACCTTACCTATAGAATGCAAGAGTTGTCTCAATCAAACTTACGGACAGTGTGTTTATAAACATGCTAAAACAAGTTGTGCTTGATTTTTCACTATTTTCTCCGGATTCACACAACGGATTAAAGGGAAGGTACACGTTTGGTTATAACTGAAAACAAATATTGAACTAAAAACTGAGTTGGTAACAAGCATTTGAGAGCTGTTGGTAGTATAACAAATTGTGGGAAACGACTCCCTCTGAAGTGACGTAGTTATTAAGAAAGATATTATTTCTCACTAAAATATTAAAAGACTTCTAGCTAGAAGTATTTTATTCCCATGAAAGCACACACATTCGTCCGACAAGGGTGTTTTTTCTTTCATCATTTTCTGGCAACTACGATGACCAATTGAGCCCTAATTTTCACAGGTTTGTTATTCTATGCTTAAGATGGGATACACCAAGTGAGAACACCGGTCTTCGACAATTATCAGCTGTACCAATACCTGTATACTCCTCTTTTAATTGCTCGTCGGTTACTTTTACTTCTCGTAATAATTTAGTCATCCATAATAAATAACGTTTACACAAGTTACACTGACATTGACATTCTCAAACTAGACACAGGATTTGAATCAACAGATTTGAAGTCGGCAATGGGGGACAGACAGGCTTGGAGAACCATCGTGATTCGAGGACATCACTTGACTTAAGCACACAAGTTTAATAGATGTTATTTGCACAGTGAATACGGAATACTAATTTTAGGTATACCCATACACCGATGTGTACTGAGTAAACAGTGCTAGCACACATCGGTGTAAGGGTAAAACCAACAAAATTATTTATAAAAAAGTGGTTTTTTTTATGGTAGATTATTTCTGCTGCAGAAAGGCCTGTATTACAAGAACTACCACCTCAAACTGATATCCTTTGACCATAAAACCTTCCAAGCATTTAGTGCCTGTCTACTTCTCTTTACAACTCACTGTAATCGAAACACCTCACAAGACACAATCCTAGTGTGAAATGTGGATTTACACAACTGTTGAAGCTTGAGAACTCTTGGTGTTTCCAGCGTGCGAAATATAAACGTCGGTTCGATTTCTGTGTTAAATATATAATGAGAGGGGCACTTCCAACCGGGCATAAAATGCCATCTTGTGTTTGGACCTTGCAACTGAAAAGGATGGGCAGGCCTCTTTGTGGAGAGTGTGTATATATTTTTTTCTGAGGGATTGTATGGATGCGAAGTACAAGCTGGATTAGTTACAAAGTCCCTGGCATTTAGCAACGAAACTCAGGCCTCTTTGTGGAGAGTGTGTATATATTTTTTTTCTGAGGGATTGTATGGATGCGAAGTACAAGCTGGATTAGTCTCAAAGTCCCTGGCATTTAGCAACGAAACTCGTTACATGAATTTTTACTCCGGATCAGAATTATTATATTATTATTATTATTATTATTTTATTTCTCTTCACAAGCTCAATTAAATTACACACAACAGAGATATACAAGAATATAGAGAAGGTTAGACCGAGGAGCAGTCTGACCCAGCCGTCAATTTCACAAAACTATTCCTATCTTAGGATTAATCTTGGGACTTAGGACGAGTCCCGACCCTGCACTGTAGCAGGCAGACCTTGAGATTGATCCTAAGTTAGCACGAGTTACTCGTCTTAACCCGAGGTAAGACGAGTCCTAACTCTTTGTGAAATCGACCCCAATTGGAGCCACATCATACTTGGGGTTGAACTGTAAGGGGAGCAGTTTTTTAAACAGCCCCTTGCCCAACCACAACATTCTCCTTAACACTTAAATCAAATTTTAAAGTTGTAATGATATTCTTTTCTGTTTTTTTGTTGTTTTGTTTTCATTGCAAATTAAGATTCTTAGTACATTCTTCCTGGGCCCAATTTCATGGCTCTGCTTACCGCCGAATTCTGCGCTTATACGATCACGATTCCCCGCTTACGTGCAAGCGCCGAATTTCTGCGCTAGCCTTGTAAGCGTAGAATGCCTAGTAAAGTGGAGTACGCACGCGCAGAAGCCCAAATTCGCCGCTAACCCGTGAAATACGCTTGCCGTAAGCACAGAATTCCCTGCTTCCGTTTGCGCCGATTCCGTGCTTACGGTAAGCAGAGCCATGAAATTTGGCCCAGGTCTTTATTTGGGGTTTTCATCATATTTTCATTGAATGTATTTTCTGTTTTAATGATTATGAATTATGTCCCAATGAAGCAGTAATTTTTAAATAAATGAACCATATAAGCCATAAAGATGCATCTCGATTCTGACGCGCGAGTTTTTAAAGTGTGCTACAAAGCACGTGCTTATACCACTACTGGAACAAGTGGTGCAACAGAGACGTGTTGAAACACAAGGTAAACCGGAAATCAAAGTCATTCCTGGATGATCCTTTTCACTTTGCATTAATCACTTACATTTGACGAGCTTGCATGATGTCTATAATTGGAACAGTTTGAAGGGAGTGAACGAGGCTGAGACCGGGGCCATCATAGGCCAGGGCCCCAGTGGACTCCACGCAATTACAGGCATACGCAAAAATCAATTAAATGCGTTTGGGAAAAAAACACGAACCTATACAAAAGTGATAGGCCTACATTAAAAGAGCAAAGTCCTGCCCCTAATGCATTTGACATTCAGACACTAGTGAGAATAAATTAAAACCCATGACCTTATCTAAAAAATTACTTAAAATTTAAAAAATTCTGACGAACTCTGTTTAGTTACAAACAGGACAAACCGACAAACACAACAGCTGTATATTAGTTTTAGTGTAGTACACCTCATCTCTTACTGTAATGTTTCTTGGATTTTCTTTTTGTAAAATAATACGGAGATTTAGCTGCACGTAACGCGAGCAAAATAGTGAACGTAAACGTCAGAAAATTGTGTCGTTTCTATAGGTGACGTCACACTTTGGGCTTATTTCATGCTCACGTATGACATCTGCACGTACGGACCTGACGTGAGAAATGGTATCTTCACAATGCTAAAAACATGAGATTATTTACAACAAAATCTTCTGACGTTCACGTTCACGTTTTTGCTCGTGTAACGTGTCGCTAAACCTCACTATATATATTTTGTAATCCCTAATGTATTTGTATAGCCTCATATCCATAATAACATTAATAAACATAACATTTAATAGTAGTATATTGTACTGGAAAATATCCTTGATTATTCCTAAATGTCATGAAAATATAATCTTAGCGTTTCCTTGTTCTCATTTTCGAATGAAACGAAAACAATTATTGATACATTATTTATAGATAATTTTTTACCCAACCTCCTACATTGACCAAAAACCGTGTTCCAAAGACACAAAGATCATGCAATTTGATTAATCAGTTCCTGGTTTTATTGTTCTTTCCAACCGTTGACAATGACACATTGTTATTTCGTTTTTTATTTTAACTTAAAGACAAGGTATACCTTTGGTATTTGGAACCGTTTGATCGGTTTAATCCTATAAAAATGTAGATCACAATCAGACTTTAATATAATATAAAACCAAAAATTTGGGTCAAGTTTTTGAGATATCGTCGAAAATCCAGAGTGATTTTGTCCAAGCAGGACGTATAATCCCCGATTGAGCGGTAAACGCTTCTTATGTTTATGTTAAGGTAGAAAACCTGTTATCCTTTTTACATAACCACATTCTTTCGAAATTAAATTTTCTCAAAACACTTTACACTATCGCTGCTGATAGACTTCTAACCACAGATGTTCATTGCCATTCATTTAAAAGTTGAAGGAGGATGAAATAATGAAAATCTTACAATAACACGTAGGCTGTAAATATGTCTTTTCCTGACACGACCTGAACCTCCCGTTCGCGACCCAGTTATCCGACTTAAAACATTCGTCTGGTACAAACAGATGTATAACATTCATTGAAATTAAGACATGCGCAATTGCGGAATGAATACCTTTTAATCGTCCATTAGATTCCTATAATGTTACGGAGTCCACAATAAGAATAATGTACAAATTGTCATTGAACTCACGATAAAAGCGAGCAAAGCAATTTCCCTCCCTTGCTCTGGTTCGATCATCACTCAATAGCTTAGATTAGTTTCCCTCAAGGAATGTATGATTGGTAAAAAAAAAGGGAATTTGTTAATTCCCGATTGAGGCATTATGTTTCTGATTACTGGAAAGTATTTATTCCCCCTCATCATGTCGAATGGATTTCCACCGGATTAATTAAAGGTGCATGCGGTTCAAAGGCACTAGACATGTTTGATGATTGTCAAAGACCAGTTTTCTCACTTGGTGTATCCCAACATATGCACACAACAACAACTCTGTGAAAATTTGAACTAAATTGGTCATTAAAGTTGCGAGAGAATTGAATGAAAAAAAAAAACCCACCCTTGTTGCATTACTTTGTGTGCACTCTTTCAGATGCATAACAAAAGGCTTCAGTTGAAGTCTTGTATTAATTGATTGAGAAAAACCTCTTTCTCAAAAACAAAGTTACTTCAGAGGTAGCCGTTATTCACAACATTCAGCATGTAATTTTGTAAATTGCCTCATCGGGAGGTATTCAAAAAGCAAAAGAACAAAAATGCCAACTTCTTCTAAACAGCTGTCTACGAAAATGACCTGCTTATCTAATTGTTACTTGGTTTTTATTGGCCTTTCGTTTTTCTAGAATGTACCCATGGTTCAATGACTAGTGGCTTATTCGTCCCCTCAGTTAATTGCAATGTTTTTAAAATGTAAACTTGTTGTAAATCACCCTTTGGGCTGCGATGACAGTTATTTTAGTAAACAATTTTAAAATCTATTTACATATCCACGTGTTTAGGCGGCATTATAACACAAACTACAATCGTAATAAATGCTAATAGATATTCATTTGTATTTATTGCAAGGATATTGAATACAGTTCAAGGAAGTCGCGGGGGCAGCCAGTCGGCTTCGGCATCCGTGACGAAGTTAATCTATTATACATGTGTGTGGAAACATCCAGATATCTACTGTCGTGATTTTCACGTTGGATGCTTCATCTCACCCGTGTCATTTGCACAATCTGTGTAGCTCTATACAGTCCTGAATCTTAATGTTTTGGTTTGACATTTACAATTAGTCTTACCGTATGAAGTAATTAGATCGCTGTCTTCAGTGTGCACCTTTTTCAAATTGAAAGTAAATGTACCACTGTACTTGTGGTAACACCGTGTGTTATTTATTCTACTCTGCGGCAGTAGAATATAAAGCAAGACAATTTCCCAAGAGAACACAATCTACCCAGCACGACACATGGTGTTACCTTAAACAGTATACATTGATACCTCACCATGCAATGCCTCAAATTCCATGTGTACCACATTTTCAACTGATAATTTCTGCCATCCAAGAAAAAGTGATGCAGTAATTTTAAAACACAACGTAATTGATTTTCTGTTTTGCCCAGTCTAGTTTAACCTAAATATTAAATTGTTATTATGGTCTACAAGAATACAACTCAATCACAGTTGAGTGACGTTGTAATACAATTAAACCTTTAAGGATCTTGTGGAAGAATTGGTGGCGGTAAGTCGTAATAGAATTTTAGTGAAAAGAAATTTCCTTTTTTGTATATACAAGTTTCTTACATTGAATTTTAGTCTTTATTTTGTTATAGCTGAAAATGTAGTCTTGCTGAAATGTGGCGTTTGATGTGTTTTATCATTTTATGTATCATGTAATACGCCACAAAGAAGACAGTAAAAAACCTCCTTTGCTACTGGCCGTGGTGCTCCATAATAATGATCCAATCAAATTGTTGTTTTCCCAAATACAAGTATCCTAAAGATATAAACTGTCTAAAGATAAAATCACGAAGCATGAGGTATGCATATACGAGTTCGCTGTACGCATGCCAATTTGTAATATTCACTGACGACCATACTGTTGACCAAACACTGAAAACTCGACTAGTCCCTTTGCCGCCATTTTCAACACTGCATTTTGTTGTGACAAGTCGGCGAAGACACTTCAGTCTTAATCGAAAACTTTCCATATCTCTTTGGAGTGTTGGTTCTTAAAGGCAGTGGACACTGTTGGTGTTTTACTCAAAATAATTGTTAGCATAAAAACTCACTTGGTTATGAGCAATGGAGAGCTGTTGATAGTATAAAACATCGGAGAAACGGCTCCATCTGAAGTAACGTAAAGGTTTTTAAAAAGAGGTAATTTCTCAATAAAATAATAAAATTCTTCGGCTAAAGCCTTTTATTATGCATCTGAAGGCATGCAACAAGTGTGTTTTTTCTTTTACTATTCTCTTGCAAATTCGATGACCAATAGGGCTCACATTTTCACATTTTTTCTAATTTTAATTTTATTTTATATGTATGTTGAGATGCACAAAGTGCGAATACTGGACTTCGACAATTACCCAACGTGCCTTGTGCCTTTAATACTTATCAAAGCATGTTTACAGAGCTTCATATTTTCCGTGTCCCGAAACGGAATGGGTGGTTTAGTTTGCACCTGTAGACACACACAAACACCGACTCAGCGAGCACGACTTGAAAACCGAAAAAGTAACTACACGAGGGCCTAGGGAAAGACATATAAAAAATTACACTAATTCTCACGCACGAGTCGTCAGCTTGGAGCTTTTTAACTGATTCGGTTTGATTAAATTTGCTCTTGTTTGTTTTGCAACATACATACAGATTGAGGTACACTATAGTTCTGCTGTTAATTTTAAAAACGAAACAGAATTTTAATTTCCAGTGGCATTTGATTTTACAATTTGCGCGGGGACAGTCGAGTACAATAATCATCAATGATTCAATTACTAGTGGTTTGGGGTTCGGTATACAACAAATTGATTTAATTTGAAAAAAATGTATGTAAACATTTCGATTTAATCTGCTGAAATGAATTGGTAAAAAAATGATTAAAAAATATTGCATATGGACTTTGAAATGTAGTCACAAAATTTTATAAAGGAGATTATATTACATAAAATAGTGAATTCAGATTTAACCCTTTGTGTTTTGTCCTTACAAGAAAATTTTGAAATTTAATTGGTTGTTATGCTTTTCAACTTGAATTGGAAACCAAAACCCCAAATATTTTTCAGCTCCCAATTATCCTCTCTGAATGGCTGTGCCGTCCACAACTTGGGCTCCAAAGTCAAATTATACAGACGCAAATACGTCATCACCAGATCCATTTCATTGTTACTTTACGGAGGAAAATTACTCAACTCATATACTCACTATAGTCAACAACAAAATACTTTTTTTAAACTGAATTTGACGACATTTCGAACCACCGGTCACCATTACAAGCCCACGGTCACCTTTAGAGCTGTATGTTTTCCCCAAAGAGTACTCAGAGATTTGTAATTGTGGTCACTTAAAATAAGCTTCAGAAAAAATACACAGAACGTGTGTCTAACGATGCTCGCAGGGAAAAGCACCCATTCCGTTTTTGACGATCGTGCCCGTATCAAAAGAAAGATAGTAAATGCACTCGGCATCGTCTTCCGTACTAGGGTATATAAGGGGTTACAAACAAAACCACTTCGCCGTGGTTCTTAAGTTGAAAAAAATGACCTTAAAACGAACTCGATGTTTTGCAACCAATGGGCAGTCAGGTTGGCTCAGTGGTTTCTTTCCATGCTTTTCAGCTCTGTGGACCCCGTGGTGGATTTCACAAAGAGTTAAGACTAGTCTTATCTCGACTTAGGACGAGTAACTCACCCTAACTTAGGACTAGCTGTACGTTTTTAATATGACTTAGGACTAGTCATAAGATAGGACTAGTCCTAACTCCTTGTGAAATCGACCTCCGGTTCGATACCCTGACCGGAGCCTTGCATGTGGATGGAAATACACCATACAGCAAGAACAGAGTGCAAATGCAGTCAGGTTGGGTTAGTGGTTTTTGTCCCTGCAGTTGACCTCTGTGGGCCCCGGTTCGATACCCGAAACCGGAGCCTTGTATGTGGATTGGGGTTTTCAGTCCCTATACCTAACTGCTTTGGTTTTCCCAAAAGGTTTTCATTCTTAAAACTTAAGTTTCTTCATGGTCTTTTCTACAAAAGGTTGGTGAGATGTTTTCTAAAGGATGCTTTGGCGACTAAATGGTTCAGATGCACTATTCAAATTCAGAATGCAGTGCTTGTTGTTTCATCTTAAACCGGCAGTTTGAAACTCGTCAAAGTTTAAAGAGTTTATACTAGTCGAGTACTGTAAGGTTTACCGGGGCATGACAATTTCCTGCGTGTAAAATGCGGTATGCTATAAGTATGAACGTCTGCCCTGGAACAAAATTGATATTTACCCAATCATGAACATTACACAGTTATAGGTGATTGAAGATGGAGGGAGGGTAAAAGCTAATTGTACTTACCTAAGGTGATCTGATAGCGACCTCTTCCCCCACCGCATCTCTCCCATCCCTTCACCGTTGCAATTGATCGGGGCCGGGGGGCACCCACCACCGTCACAGTTCGTTGCAAGACACACCATCAGTAGTGTGACGAGAAGCCAGTACGCAAAACACTTCTCCGCCGGTAGCATTCTGAAGCGAAAAACGAAACAAACCCCGAATAAGGAACTGGCGTTGAACGAGCAACCGAGTCCAAGTTGTTCTTATGTTACAAATTCACTCCGTCTGGACGTTTATAGTCTCTGGCAGAGCTTATGTGGTGTTTAGGAAAACGCTCCCCGTGTGTCAATCCGCTCTGCCTGTACCCAACATAGAAGTCAGAACGGAGAAAGATTCCTAAAGTCCCGGGGATTTAGTTCTCAGAGCAGCACGATAGGTTTCCCAGCATGTATAAACCAGACAGCTGATGGAGAACTACACGACAGAAGAAGAAACAAACTGATGATAGTCAGGATGTCTTTATTGTCTCGCGCTATATACTTGTCTCGCGAAGTCGCATGCTCTACCTGTGTCGTGAAACAATCTGTTCAGCACACTGTCGACCAGTCTGTCCGCAGCTTACGGAGCGAGTTATACGTACTGCGGATGGGGAAGTGACACCCACGTGTCCGCAGACAAATTGCTTTTGTGTTGGCGCGCTTTTAACTTACCGTGCTTTCCCAAAGACACACCCATTATGACGTGCGCGCGTGTGCACGTTGTTCTTTTTGTTGTTTAGGGGTTGTGTACAGTTTTGTTTTAACGGACATGCGCTGTTGTATCTAGGACACTTTTATGTTGACTCTACATGCATTCAAGTGGTATACATGAAAAGCATTGGCCGTCGCTTAATAATACTTAAAACAGATGATCATGCCAGAAAATTAAGACAGTCCGGTATTAAGAAAGTTAAAGATATAGCAGAATACAACCGTTACGGTAAATGTTGAATGAAAGAGATGAATCCCACATTTGACATTTTTCTGTAGCCTATGGTTTAAACATCAACCAATAATTATTTCATCAGAATTACTGCATATCAGATTGAGACGTAGTAAGGGAATAGTGGTTTTTGATGTTTTAGTGGAGGAGGGGATGTTTTTTTTTTTTTTTTTTTTTTAAAGGTAGTAAGTTTTGAGTGATTCGGACCGGAAGGTATGCAGGGAAACACCTACTGATCCCAACCCATTGGATCATTGGATTATTATAATCTAACAATTTGCTAACATTTTTCCCTTACTATTAGACCTAGTACACCTTTGAAACAAGGTACTTTATTCATACTTATTCGTATTTTACCATACTGTTGGACCGTCCTAAAACACCTTTTAGATTCCATACCATAGGCATGAAAAAAACCTCTTAAATAAATGAGGTATGTTATCCATTATTTAGACTTGCAAAATACCTTAAATAATAGAGGTATTGTATTAAAATACCTTTAATAATAGAGGTATGTTATCTATAGGGGCCTGAAAATTTGTAATAACAGAGGTTTCCTATCCATACTACCAGACCGACAAGATATCTTTAAGAATATGAGTAATTTCATTTATTTAGGAGAGTTGATTGGCCTTTAATCTAAAACTACACACAAACATCAGATCAGTAAAAATAGACAAGGATAACTCAACGAAATAACATTAACTTAGCGCGGCTCTGAAGTTCATATCTTTTTAATAAAACCCATTAATAACGGTATTGAAATATCACTATAAAAATTAACAAGTGTCTCTGAAGTACCGATATTATATTATAACATAATTATGGTCATGAAACGCTATCTCGCTTTAAGTCTCAGTATAACTTCCGGTTTCCCTGTGGTACATCAAACGTTTTTTCATTAAGAGGGATCCTATGTGTGCTTCACTTGCTAAATATAGCTCCATTGTTTACTTTAGCTAAATATAGCTCCATTGTTCAGAAAAAATCTATTGTGTTGAAGTGACAATTACGTCTCGTCAAGTGGTAAGACTGCATGACTTGTAATTACGAGGGCTGGTTCGAATCCTGCCAAGCTAACCGCCGTTGTTCACAATGGGTAGAATAGGTGTTGTCGCGTATTATAATTACTGAATCACATTTTAGAGCAGTTATGTCCATGCAGAAAGAATAATCCGCAATGGGAGACTTTCAGGACGCTTTGTGGCAGCAGACTTACCAGGTAAAATCCATTGTTCTCGGTAATGTGCGCAAGCTCAGAACTATTTAAACAATGAAAATTTACTTGGTAAGTCTGCTGCCACCTAGTGCCTCAAAGTCTTCCATTGGAATACACAATGTGAGAAACGTGTATGACAGTTACGTTTCCCAGATTCAACTAAACAAATAACTGATAAGATAAATATTGATATTTTTCCATAACCACATTACTTCGAAGTGAAATGTATCTAAAAAATGCTTCATGTTATTGAAGGATACACTACTTCTACCCAAAAGTTGTTACTGTTAATTTGTTGTGTATCTTATGTCTGATTTATTTTCAGCTTAAACTGTTCAGCCATCTTGTCGCTTTTATTACGAACTCGCTGTGTCATGTATTATGTTCATCTGTCCCTTTGTCTGTCTGTCTAATTGTCTTGTTTTCTTGTCTGTCTGGCTGGTTTGTTTTACAAGCTCATGCTTACCAAAACGCCCCGTACTCTATTAATTTATTAATGTTAACTCTTCCTTAAAAAAAAATGTATTGCTTTAACTGTCGTGTTTCTCTTATGGGAGTATGGAAATAAATATATTCTTGAATTGAATTGAATTGATTTGAAGAGTGATTACAAAACGTACCTTCTCTTTAAAGCAACAGAGGATTATATTTTCTAAATTTGCCAAGTGCAAATCCATAGCGATTTTATTTATTTATTTAATAATTAATTTAGTTATTGCAATAAGTTATTCATTAAATGATTTATTCATTACTCAAATTGATGTTTAATTTATGTATGATTCATACCCAGGGCGTGATTTTCTAGGTAAACGGTAGATAACGTGATTTTTTTTTTAAATGAATGGATTTTCGCAATAACGACGGCTTGAAATGTTCGTGTTAGATTTCAATTTCGCAATAACCCACATTCAATCCAATTGAGTTAAAATAAATTAAAAGCAATCATATTTTAGCACCAACAAACCCACGAATTATATACCGTGTAAATAGCCTACCTGTATTAATTGTTTCCCCTACGCCGATGTGTGTTAGCACTGTATACTAAAAACAAAAAAACTTTGTTCTTACGCCAAAATAAAAAATCAGCCAGAGGAAATATGTATCTGTGATATTTTGTAAATCATCCTGAATCGAGCTCAATTCAAGTCATTTTCAGCCGAGTGCACTGCCCCTAAAATGCACCTCGAGGCACAAGAGCCTGGACCATGCTGCCCCCATTCCCACCTCGGCATTTTCGTCGATGTCGAAACCTCCTCATCTTTTATAGATTGCAGTTTTGTCTTACCCTAAACCTTCCCCTTACTCAGTCTGTCCCCTTTGAATCCGTCTTGGCCAAATCCCACGTGGTCCTCTTCTCCTTGCGTTTAAAACACATTTCTCCTTCTCGCAGATAGGCACTCAAAGGAATCGAGAAACCAATAGTTGTTTTCGAAGCGTTCACTCTCATAACCAACACCCGAGGCGAAAGGGAGAAAAAACCTGACCTGTTTTGCAATCGGTAAGAAATAAAGAAGAAAACCCCCAAACAAATACACAAAAATTGCGGTGAACCGGGGGATTCAAATCACAAAGAGTGATATGATGTCTTGATGCAACAACTTTCGAGAATAAAGTGCCCGCCAGTAGAGAAAGAGAGAGAGAGATACAGGGGAACAAAAAGAGAAAGGCAAACCTTTTTATCTATAATCACAACTCTCAATTTGGGACCGATGTAGACGCAGGAAACGCTTGAATTTAACTCTCGTTTCTCTACACTGAAGTGTTCAAATGGATAAATAATTGAATAATTCAGTGCGTGTTGCCTCCCTGTGTTTGAGACAGATAATACGCCGTGTTAACACCAATCAAAGCTCCATGGTCGTTTTTATTACAGGCTATCATGAAATAGTAAAGACGCATGTGATATAAAAAAAATGCCTTCAGCAAGTGCGGTCATTGCGTGGAGAGTTTGTATATCATCTCAGATCTCTCAGTTTGAGCTTGTATCGTGCAAATCTCTGTTTAACGAGCGCTTATTTCACCGCGCATGGAGGCGATTTCGAAGGGGGTAGAACGAGAACATTTACCGGAAGATGAGAGAGGGGAAGTGACGACGGGGGAATAAGACGGACTTGGAAAGGCTGTCATTAATTTGTGAAGGATCTCCATTTTGAGGAGGCTTTGTATCTTTAGTGCCGTCTTTACACCAAAAGCGTGAAGACAGACACAACATTATACACAATACTTTGATTAGTTAAAATCATATGCGGAGCGTATACCTTATGGTAGTTTTATTATTTTTTAATACTCAAAGAATGCATGATTATAAAATACAATTTATTTTGGTTAAATCACTGCAGCTATTGATTATGTATAACATTTTGAGAGACAATTTTTCCCTTCTTAGGATTGTAGTTTTCAAGATAGGTATCCAAACCGTTTCAATTATAAGAAACACTGCAGCTGTTGATAATGTACAACATTTTGAGAACCAATTCCTTAA
The DNA here is from genome assembly GCF_032118995.1 of Asterias amurensis. Taxonomy (NCBI): domain Eukaryota; kingdom Metazoa; phylum Echinodermata; class Asteroidea; order Forcipulatida; family Asteriidae; genus Asterias; species Asterias amurensis. The sequence continues at coordinate 24,381,699 of NC_092652.1, read as the reverse complement.
AGGAATGCAATTTTAGAGGGAATGATTCAAAAACATTTTACCCGAGAAACGCATTTGCTTAAAGGGAAGGTACACGTTTGGTAATTACTCAAAACAAATATGAACTTAAAAACTGACTTGGTAACGAGCATTATTTTGAGATCTGTTGATAGTATAAAACATTGTGAGAAACGACTCCCTCTGAAGTAGCATAGATTGTGAAATAGAGGTAGTTTCTCACTAAAACTGATTAAAGACTTCTAGCTAGAAGTCTTTTATTCCTATCTGAAAGCACACAAACTCGTCTAACAAGGGTGTTTTTTCTTTCATCATTTTCTCCCAACTCCGATGACCAATTGAGCTCAATTGTCCATAGGTTTGTTATTTTATGCATATGTTGAGATACACCAAGTGAGAACACTGGTCTTTGACAATTACCAATAGTGTCCCTTCCCTTTAAAACGTTTCTCAGAGTGTGTGTTTCAATCACGGATTATTCTTCCTGCATAGACAAACCGCTCCAGATATTCGGTGGTAATTAAAAAACGCTACTACATATTCTAAATGAAATTTTTCAATGGTTGGCTTAAATTGTATGTCTCCAAAGGAAAAAAAAGTTCTAAAAAGCAAAGGCGTACTTTGCCTCTACGTCAATAACTACTCGGGCCATGTTGTGTGGATATTGTTGAGGAAGTGAACTTGAACTACGTATACTTTGAAACCACAAGTTGTCCTTGACAACTACTTAACGTTTGACAAAAGTACAGACTGAAAAAGACAACGGATGAGAAAAAGGGAGATTTGGAGTGGTTCTGTTAGTTATGGTGGCCCTGAAGGGACATACCACATTTAAGTTACGTGCAAAGATTAAAATGTGTTCACTTTTTTTCCAAATTTGCTAACATTTACGTACAAATTTGAAATTTGTGGCATATTATTCACAATTTGTGCATTAGTCGCGAATATTTACGTGAACATTAAACATTGTGTGAAATAAAGCAAAACCAAACGTGAATTTTGTACGTATTATTCAGGTAAATTGTGTTAGATACATAGCAATTGTTCAGACTTGTATTAAACAATAACAGCATTGTCCATTTGTTTTAAATATTTAACAATAATCACTTATATTTAACAATAATTGATCAATATTGTGTAAGATGCTAAACAATTGGTGCATTGTCTCTTACGAGTAAGGTGTCAGACTAATTGATCAAATTTTGCGAAAAAGCAGCCGCAAATGGCACTCCCTTGAAAAAACTGTTTATCAGACGATAAGCTGTTCGTCTTGTACACGTAGTAAATGAAGTAGTTGTTGCTATGAAAGCTTAATTATGATTTTTTTTAATGCAAATTGGTTAGTCTTTAAGTGCTTCCATAACCTTCTTATTTTATAAGATAATGTATTCAATCTTGTTCTGAAGCACTCATAAGAGTCTTGTCAAGAAGATTGATATTACAGCCAGCGACTTGACGTCTAATAATTTCAGAAATCAATACACGATGGTCATACTTAGTTGTCAGTTAAGCACCACACCAAGTGAAAGATCATTACATGTTATTATTATTTTTTATTATTTTTTATTCGGCATAAAAACAAAACAAAATCCAGTGACATATGCCTGGAATAAAAAAGTTTAACAAATACCCCCAAACCGTAGCCCGAAGGCCTTCGATTCCAATAACCCTGGCCATATGTTAAAAATCTTCAACTACTTACACTTAGTCTATAAAAACATAACAAACATTAAACAACAATAGAAAGATGCTAAACAGCCCTTAAAAGGCTTAAACTCCTTTAAAATACGATAGCTTTCAAGAAAATTCTGGTGGACAAATTCACCTGTCAGCACAAACCACCTGGGAGAGTATCTAATACATGGCTTTCAAATTCCATCCAATCACCCCCCCCCTTCTCTTTCCATCACACTTGTCGAGCTGTTCACTATTGATCTCAAACAGCTAAACCTGTTAGGCATCGTGGGAGCGCGTGTAAACTTGCTGGGGATACTTTTTGTTAAATGCCTTGGTATTGAAAGGTAATCGTTTTTTGTACGTGATGAAACATGACGTTGTGGCTGGCGTTAATGGCCGAGTGTGTGGGTCTCGACGGACTTTGGCGCGCGTGGAGAGAGGAGAGAGTGCTTTTTGTTGTGTGGCGTGTCGGGACAACTGGGACTTGGCAACAAAAAATCAACCCCAACCCCGAACCAAGCGTCAACAATTTATCCAACTATAAAGATTAATCAAAATTATCCCATACCCGATTTCGAGTTTGATTATTCTAAATGTGTTGACTGCACGGACGAGTTTGATTATTCTAAATGTGTTGACTGCACGGACGATTTAAAGGACGAGCGAGCGAGTGCCTTTTGTGAAAGGTACGCTAGATCCTCCCGCCAAAAATATCCCGCTTAAATAAAAAAAAACGTCCGTTAAAAACTATTTATTAAAAGCTAATTTCCTGCGCTCTCGAGCTTGGATTTCAAGAAATATCTTGAGCTACGAAAAAGTTGCAGACATTAACAATTTGTCTTAAAGGTACTGGACACGTTTGGTTATTCTCAAAGACCAGTAATCTCACATGGTGTATCCCAACATATGCATAAAATAACAAACCTGTGAAAATTTGGGCTCAATTGGTAATCAAAGTTGCAAGAGAATAATGACAGAAAAACACCCTTTTTGCATAACTTTGTGTGCTTTGAAATGCATAATACAAGACTTCAGCTGAAATCTTTTTTTTATTTGAGTGAGAAATTACCTCTTTTTCAAAAACTATATAACTTTAGAGGGAGCCGTTTCTCACAATTTTTTATACTAACAACATCTCTCCATTGCTCGTTACCAAGTAAGGTTTTATGCTAACAATTATTTTGATTTATTACCAATAGTGTCCGGTGCCTTTAATGTCTGTTTTAAAAAACAATCTAGGGGAAAGACGAATGACACGACTCTTTCCTGGCTGAAGTGACATGCAGGATATTAAAGGTTTTTGACAACCGTCGGCAATACTTTCCCAAAAAGATCGCGTCACAGACGATTAGCTCCATTGTAAAAAGAGGCGATTATCATTAGCAATCAGCGGCTATGCATGTAAATGTTCATCCTTGATTGCTCTAAACACTACATTAATTTATTGAAACGAGCATGATGGCCGAGATACGTTCCAATACATAGCTGACAGGTACTTTATGTGACAAATGTTTGAGGCAGAACAAAACTTTGTTAAAGTGATAGTCTATTAGCTTTTTTGAGGTTTTGCGGACGCAATAGGAGTGCACTGTTTGGTTTGGGTGTATGCAGAACAATTAACCCAAACCTAATAGTGTTCTTCATATCTCAAAAAGGCTTGGGTTTTTTTAGTTAAAAAAAGTAATTGTAATAAAAGTCTCAAGTGTTTAGGTAGTAACTTAAAAGAAGCGTGCTGATTTGAACTTTTGTTGCTTAGTGGCACGACACTGACAAATTGACAAAACTGCACGGATATAATATCCTCATCGTTATCCTTACAACTAAGTATGGGTCTATTTTGTATGGTAAAGATTACGCCAATACACACTACTTTTAAATTATCCTAATAGTGAACATTAACGACTAAAAAGCGTATTGAATCCTCACACCCAGGTAGTAGTTTGGTACCTTAAAGCCATTGGACACTTTCTGAACAGAACAAAACTTATAAGTTCACAGATTTACAAATAACTTACAGGGTTTACAGAAGGTAATGATGAAAGACTTCTCTTGAAATATTATTCCATGGAATGCTTTACTTTTTGGGAAAACATTAAAACAATTATCAATTCTCGATATCGAGAATAACGGATTTATTTTAAACACATATCATGACACGGCGAAACGTGCGGAAACAAGGGTGGGTTTTCCCGTTATTTTCTCCCGTCTCCGATGACCAATTGAGCCTAAATTTTCACAGGTTTGTTATTTTATATATAAGTTGTGATACACGAAGTGTGGGCCTTTGGACAATACTGCTTACCGATGTTGTGCGATTGCTTTAAAACTATTCCCAACTGTGGTGTTTCCATCTCTAAAAGCTTTGACCTATATTTGTAGACTTTCGATTGTGCACTTTTCAACCAACTATTCAAGCATCTTACACTGCAATTGCTTTAACCTGCTCAATCACCTGTGGTTGTTTTGTACCTTCTCAATTTTACTTCAAGCTTTGATGTTTCCATCTATAAAAACTTACACACGAATATTGTTGACATTAGTTGTGCCTTTTTCAACCAATTATCCAAGCGTCTTACACTATTATTACTATCTTGTTCATTCACTTGTGGTTGTTTTGTACCCTTAACAATTGTTTTTGAAGCTTTGAAGTTTTGCATGTACAGTTATATACTATAAACATTGAGAGTGCACTTCAACCAATTACCAATTATCTTACCCTATTATCACTAAAACCTGTTCATTTTTGCCGTAAGCAATCCTGACAAGAACTTGACTCATTGGGGATACGCACACCGGCAGCCAAATGTGACTTTAACTTGTTAATCATTCACATCAACAATCTCTACCCTCACAGGTGCCCTTTTACTCCTGGGTGAAGAGGAGCAATTATAGTTAAGTGTCTTGCCCAAGGACACAACTGTCACGACCGGGATTCGAACCCACACTCCGGTGCCCCAGACACCAGGGTTTGGTTAAATAATGTGCTAGAATGCACAATGTTTTGACAAAACTCCGTGTAAGGCAAAAACACCATATAGGGATGAGCGATACATGGTGCTGATTGTGACGAAAACCATAATTAAGACAAGAAAATTAGCTGTTGCAAACTGCTTAACTAGCTTGAAGGACATATAACTGCAAACATTTGTTGATGGCCCGACGTTTCGACCATCGTAGAGTCTTCATGACGTTGCACTCAAAGTTCATTCAACTTTTATCCTGGCTATTTTTGGTGATTAGCTAATTTTCAATCCATACTTAGCAAGTTAAAATTAGCTTATCGCGTTAATTAATTCATTAACACAAAACTCGCTATTCATATTCCATTGAAGCGTTATTCGTATTTCTTTCAAGCGTTAAACTCGCCACACTTAATTAACTTTTTTTTTTGTCAGAAGCAAGCTATCAATACAATCGATCTGCATAAAGTGAGGGGGTGGTCAAGCAATGCTACCCCCGTAAAAACTACCTTCTCAAGCTCACCGTATACCATGTAAGGCAATCGAGTACACGACATGTAGGATTGGAAACTTTGCATGGTGAAATTACGTAAGGTTTGCCGTAATACCATGTAATAACAATCTCTAAAAAATGAGTTGGGGTGATTCTTTAAAGAACCGTTTGTTGGATTTGAAACCTACGGTTCTTTTCAGAACCACCCAACCCATTTATTATAGATGTAAAGTGTCGTGGCCAAAAGGTTAATAGCACCGAATTCAACTATGGTGTTTCTGATCAGCAGAGAGTGGGTTTGAGCCCCAGTCGTGACACTTGTTTCCTTAAGCAAGACAAATAACCATTGCTTCGTCCTTCGGATGGGACGTAAAACCGTCGGTCCCGTGTGTTGTGTAACGCACGTTTGAAAGAACCCAGTGCACTTATGGAAACAAGAAGGGGTTCGCCCCGGTGTTCCTGGCTGGATCGGCAGCATATTGCGCCACAGCACATTGAAAACCATTACAAAGTAGTGCTAAGGATTAGGTCTCATAATTCAAACTTCGTCCCACTCACCTTGCAGTAAAATAATTGGCGCTTTGTATCATTTGAAAAAAGGCACGTTATAAATACGGTTATTATTATTAAACATTACTATATCGAATACATGACAGTTTCTTTCAACCGCGGCAATTATACCCCATTTTGGTTAGAGTGTCAGCGATTACACGCCATCATGTATTACTGACAACTTGTTCCGTCTCTCCCATGTGATTTTCTCAAGCCGAGACCAAGCGGGGGCCCGGGCTTCTCAATAAAGCAAATGCTGCCGGGGGCACGGCTTTGCTAAATTGGATTCGTCGCTGAAAATTCTCCTGTTTTTGCCGGGGAAAATAGCTATTCGGCATCCCATGATAAAGAACAGGTTTGCAAATCCTAGTAATTCCATAATTTTGACGAAATATTATATTGTGTTTCGGGAGATTTGTATGCAGTCTATGCGGAAAATAAGACAACTCTTTAGTATGTATTAAAACACTGACAGTTTAGTCTTCTTCTCTGTACAGTTCCAAACCATTGTAGTGCACAAGGAATATTTAATGTGGTTAAAGGCAGTGGACACTATTGGTAATTACTCCAAATCATTATCAGCATTAAACCTTACTTGGTAACGAGTAATGGGGAGAGGTTGGTAGTATAAAACATTGTGAGAAACAGCTCCCTCTGAAGTAAAGTAGTTTTCGAGAAAGAGGTAATTTTCCACGAATTTGATTTCGAGACCTCAGATTTAGAACTTGAGGTCTCGAAATCAACCCTCTAAACGCACACAACTTCGTGTGACAAGGGTGTTTTTTCTTTCATTATTATCTCGCAACTTCGATAAACGATTGAGCTCAAATTTTCACAGGTTAGTTATTTTATGCATATGTTGAGATACACCAACTGTGAAGGCTAGTCTAATGTCCACTGCCTTTAAGGACAATTATTCATATTGATTTCTGATGACTTTTTGTATCTAAGGACACAAGCGCCACGTACTGTGTCCCTGCTTGACTCTTGATATATCATAATTATATACAAAATGTACGTTAACAAACAATAACAAGAACAACACCTCACAACAAGAACAAGAACAAGAACAACAACAACAACAAGAACGAAGAACAAAAACAAAACACAGTTTTGATGCAGACTCCATGCTCCTACTACAGTGCCCAGCAGTTCTCATTCCTCGTTCCCTGACATTTTCACTCAATCTTGGCAAGTCTCCACCACGCAGCTCTTCGTTTGCCATTCGCTGTTCCAAGACACTGGACACGTTTGGTAATTATTGTCAAATACCTTTATTCTCACTTGGCGTATCCCAACATATGCATAAAATAACAGACCTGTGAATTGGTCATCAACGTTGCAAGAGAATAAAGACAGAAAACGCCCCTGTTGCACAACTTGCTTTTAGATGCATAATAAAAGGCCTCGGCTAATGTCTTTTAATATTTGAGTGAGAAATCACCTCTTTCTCAAAACTTATGTTACTTCTTTCTCAAAACCTATGAGTCTGTTTCTCACAATGTTTTATACTACCAATATCTCTCCTTTGTTCGTTACCAAGTAAGTTTTTATCCTGACAATTATTTTTAGTAATACGCCAGTGCCTTTAACATTTAGGACAGTTCTGACATTTTGGACATTCAAAGGCAGTTGTTCCGTCTTTAATTAAACACAGTAAGACCTTGGTCTGGTCATTAGTTCAACCCCAAAACGGACTGGAAACAATCATCATCCACGAAGACATAAGTGATCGTGTTATAATTATGAAGTTGACATTTTAGTGTGCGAGGACACACACCAGGAATCGATTGCCCGATTAAACAAACGCAACGAGCTGTAAAATTTCACTTCATAATGGATGGGTTTTGTTAAACCAATAACAAAACATCCATAATTATCAGCTCTTTATATTTATATATTTATAAAAATTGTTTGGTCAAACTATAAGGTAAACTATAATAGACATTATGATCAAAAGGTCCTCAATTGAAAAATTCGTATAAATTTGAAAAAATAAATATGTATACGCAAAAGCAGTTTAACATCTTAGTAAAAAAAGTGTAAAAAGTGTTTTCAAATTGCTATAACGGATAAAGTCGAGCTCCGTTCATGCCCCGTTTTTGTTTTTGTGTGAGACTAAAGTTAGTTAGATATTGGACATTTACATAGGTTTATGCAATGAATGTTAATGTTGCTTTTCGATATTGGACATTGGACATTCACATAGATTTGTACAGTGAATATCGGTGTTACTTTTTCGACAATGGACATTGGACATTCAAATAGGTTTGTACAGCGAATATCAATCTTGCTTTTTCAATATTGGACATTGGACATTCAAATAGGTTTGTACAGCTATTATCTATGTTTTGTTATTGGACATCGGACATTCAAATAGCTTCGTACAGTGAATGTCATTATTTGTGTAACAGGTGGCGTTCCAAAGGGTGTTAGGTCAGTCTTTACTGTCAAACACTGTTCCTTTTACATCACCCAGATGACAGAGTTGACACTTTATGAAGACTGGATTCAAAGTAAAGTCCATTAAGATAGAACAGGTTATCAATCATTGTGCCATTATTGACCCACATTGCGAGTCGACAACGCCGGGGGCAGAAAAATAAAACACATTTTGAGTGTAGACTGCCCTTTATATCCGTGAGAGTGAGTCCTGACCTATTTTTCCTTTTCAATATTTTCCATATTAAAATTCCCGTACACTCCCATGAAGTTTAATATAATAGAAAAACACTTTAAGTGTCAGTGAGTATGGGTTTAATGGGAGAAAACTGATTTTATTGTGTTTAAACTGATACCATTTTGTGTTTAATATGTTGTGATTTTAGACTCCTTTTCATGGAAAGTGTCATCTCCTACTTTGCATCAAACGCATTATGGGGTTGGAAATATGAACTATATATGCTTGCCTTCCGGTTTGGATCGAAAGCTAAGGCCATCTACCCTACACATTTAAACTATTTAAAGATAATAATGTTTATTATTATTATTATTATTATTATTATTATTTTTTTTTTTTTACTGTTTAAAAAAGGGAAAACCATGGCAACTGATGAAATTGCACTTTGGGATTAAAACCAATGTACAAGTTTCCCCCGGTAATACCGTTACAATAAACTCCTGGAAGAAAAACGCCATCTTGAAACAGTATTAACAGAGATTAAAACATCATTTGCTGTTGATGAAATAATCATTCCCTATTTAATCAAACAGCCATTCATTCACTCATTGATGATTTATTCATTAAACATTTCATTGCAGCAAAGGGCTGAATTGCGGACAATTTCTACATCAAGTCAAAAAGATATAAGGAAAGCTAGTCAAAAATACAGAAAAAACACTTAAAGTTCACGAGGCACAAATAACAAACAACAATTGCTACAAAAAAAAACAGACAAAGAAGACAAATTAATGACAAATTTCAAATGTACATACCTTGGGGCCAAAACAAACAAACAAAAACAACAACAACAAAAAACGTTGACAATTATCGTCACTTCTGAACAATTGCGTGAGACGTGGGTTTGGACGGTGTGTTGCATTGTATACATTGATCCACGGACTGTAGTAATGCCACACGCATTTTCAGAGATTTAATTTGGCCAGAGGCTGGTTAAATCCCTTGCTATAAAGATTATCATACACAATAATAATGATTGTATTTTATAATTCAACATTTGCCCGTATGAACTTTTAACTTTTGCCATTTTACCGAGCAGTGTCCCCTATTTATGTCTAGTCCGCGTTGCATGTTATTCACATGAATTTCAAGTGACACTTAAGTTGGATTTCAGCCTCGTCCCCAGACAACCTCGGACGCTAATCCCTCCTTAATGCTTGTCATTTTAGAATCATGAGAACAATTAATAAAGGGTTCAAATTAATCAAAGGCCACCTGTGTTTTCACACATTCAAGTACTGCTCTTAACTTCGTAGTGTACCCAGTAGTTTTGTTTGTCGTCAAGTGTCGCTCCCAAGGTTACATAGCAAGTTAAATAACTGTTCATTAAAGTCTTAACGGCACTGGACACGTTTGGTAATTGTCAAAGACCAGTATTCTCACTTGGTGTATCCCAACATATGTATACAGTATAAACAGACCTGTGAAAACTTGGGCTCAATTGGTCTCCATAGTGGCAAGAGAATAACGAAGACAAAAACCCGAACTTTTTGTGTCCTTTCAGATGCCTTATAAAATGCTTCAGGCCTGAAGTCTTTTAATATTTGAGTGAGAAATTACCTCTTTCTTAAAAACTACGTTACTTCAGATGGAGTGATTTCTGATAATGTAATCAACAGCTCTTCATTGCTCGTTACCAAGAAAGTATTAATGATAACAATTCATTTGAATAATTACCAATAGTCAGTGCCTTTAAATGTTCCGTAAATATAAATCCACCATTTCCTTAACTACTTTAAACAAGGTTTCACTTAAATCCAGTTCTTTCTAAAGAAGCGAGTGAACTTCCAATCATTAGATCAAACTCAAGAACAAACATCAAACTTTTCTCAGAAGGCACACACACAGAAAAGGGGTTATTAAGTAATAAGTTGGTTGAATGTGGGACATTCCTAATAAAATACAAAAGTTGCCAGCCGCTCACCTGTTATTCCGACGTCAATGTTCTAAGCTATTGCGACAGCTGTGTTTAGAATAAAACAGTACACGTACATCGCAAATCTAACATAGAAGAAATTGCACAAGAAGCTTCTTACTGTCACGATAAACTCAATAAAAAACGTGACTTGTGAAACGGTAACAGATCCGGAGACATAAAGACAATAGAAGATAACACAATAAGACATTATTGGGTTTCACATTACAACTGATATAGCGCCGAGGTTGGAACGCACCTGTACGGGACCAGTGTTGACGCAAACACCCTGGAAAAACACCCCAACCCCTCTAAAACAATTCGTGCTATCCGAGCTTCTACTCTTCCCTATATCTGGGATGTTTTTCCCCGGCTATAAATTGGCCTTCACTGCAATATATAGGTCTTTTTTACATTTCAAATTTCAGCAGGAAATTAGACTCTATTGTGGTGATACATTACGCTTGACTGGTCAGCGCCAAGTGTAAAAGTCGATACGCTGGAATGAGCTTTATAATTATGTGCGCGACATTTCGAGAACGAGCACAAACAATACGACCAATCATCACGAGTCACGTGTTGATTCAGACTGAGCTAAACAATTTTCAGCGAACTGTTCTTATAATTTCGGAAACATGAGAACTATAATAGTTTAAACTTTTAGTCTCCGTTATAAGCTAGGGCTGAGTATACTTTATATCAAGGATCATGATGTCCAACGTTACTATTACCATGTAGGTATTAACCGTAACATAAAGTGATATTCATTTACAAGGGAGGGACCAGCCTCAGTTTTATAAAAATGATTTTTTTAGGAAGAAACTTTAAGTAAAATGTAAACTTGCGGGAAAAACCATGTGTAAATCTCTGTTGTGTGTATGTGTTGGCCGTGAGAAGAGCCGGTGTGGTATCGACGTTTCGAACAGTATTCTCTGCTCGTCTTCATGGATCACGTTGCCTTGGATCGGGACGAGTTGGTCTTCAAAAGCGTTTGAAACCGTTTGTCATGAAATGCATATGGTCATTCCTTTGAAGATTCAGACAATGACAATGGAACCAACCACCCATGGCGGGACTTAGACAATGACATGTTCATAAGGCGATTTTGATCTTGTATATATAACATACTTCAATATTGGGGTTTCTCTAAATGCTACACTACGTGGATCTAAAGGCAAGTGCACAGACCATGCCCCTGTGTTGACCACAGATAATGACAAATTGCCACTGATGCGAACAAACAAGCATCTAAATTGACCATGGCCTGAAAGGTGTTTGTAACTAACCTTCCTTGGGGCAATTTCTGAAAAGAAGTGTTTCGTTAGAAAGGTTTCCGTATAGAAGAAAAAAACAAAAACATATATATATATTTAGACAAATGCAATTTATTGTCTTCTCTATTACGTCACCACATTTAGACACGACGTGTTTAGATGGCATATTATGACCCTTGTATTTTAAAAAGAAGTATTTATTTACGTCAACTCCTCTCTATTGTTATATCGACTCGCTTTTCATAAAGGCGGGTGTGGGCGTTTGACAATGAAGTCCAAACAATGTAGTTAAATTAACAATTAGTTCTTCTGTTAGTTTCCGATTGTTAAAACGTTTTTTGTTGTTGTGATGAAGCTCTGTTAAAATGCACATCTATTGTTATCACAAAGGAATTTAAAGTAAGGGTTATGTACATTGGCAAATACTCCTAAAAAATATGGCCATAAATTTACTTACTAAATGAAGAGCATCGGTAGTGTTAAAGGAACACGTTGCCTTGGATCGGTCGAGTTGGTCTTTGAAAAGCGTTTGTAACCGTTTGTTAAAAAATGCATATGGTTGGAAAGATGTTTTAAAAGTAGAATACAATGATCCACACAAACACGCCTCGAAATTGCACGGTTTTACCTTTACCTCGTCGACGAACACGGTCGGCCATTTATGGGAGTCAAATTTTTGACTCCCAGAAATGGCCGACCGTGTTAGTTCGCAAAGTAAAATGAAAACCACGCAATTTCGAGGCAAATTTGTGTGGATCATTGTATTCTACTTTTAAAACATCTTTCCAACCATATGCAATTTATAACAAACGGTTATAAACGCTTTTTATAGACCAACTCGTCCGATCCAAGGCAACGTGTTCCTTTAACTATTTTGTGAAAGGATTCCCTAAAATGCAGTGGGCACTATTAGGAATTACTTAAAATAATTATTATCATAAAACCTTTCTTGATTACGGGTAATGGGAGTAGGTTGATGGTATAAAACACTGTGAGAAACAGCTCCCTCTGAAGTGACGTAGTTTTCGAGAAAGAAGTAATTTTCCACGAATTTGATTTCGAGACCTCAGATTTAGAATTTGAGGTCTCGAAATAACACAACTTCGTGTGACCATGGTGCGACAAGGTTGTTTTTCTTTCATTAATATCTCGCAACTTCGACGACCGACTGAGCTCAAATTTTCACAGGTTTGTTATTTTATGCATACGTTGAGATACACCAACTGTGAAGACTGGTCTTTGACAAATAGTGTACATTGTCTTTAAAAGTACTACAATTTGGATATTCAAATTTCCACCCACAAATAGTTGAATCTGGATCGGGGTCAAAACAGTCGACTGTGGCAAACCTGCAGAGAACTATTTCAATCTGAAACATTTTCAAAATTTGAGAACAAAATCGAAAGTCCCCACAAGTCACCGTTGTTTGCTATCACTGCCCCCGTATCCTCCGATTTGATATTTTTTCGTGGGCTGATTGTATTTGGTTTATAGTAAAAAGGGGAAATATAGAATCCGAGTTGCCTGTTGGTTTGTTTCACCCAGAACTCGGGGAAAGTGTACAATGCTTAATGCGTTGGGGTGGTTACAGCCAAATTATATTCTTTATCACCGATGCAAAACTAACATTTATGAAAGAGAATTAGAGCTAATTTCTTCTTCCCAAACCAAATTATGTTCTTTCCATTTTAAGCCTTGGTTTAATTTGGTAAAAGTGAATTTCAATCATTGACTTCCTCTGAACATTCCTCATTGACTTCTTCTTAACATTCCACATTTCAAAAGAATAAGACCTTGAGTTTTTAGGGCAGTCAAGGGCTGGTAAAATCTTAAGTTACACCAATTTAAAAGCCAAAACAAACAGCATGCTCTTCTAAATTCCGTTTTATAAATTATCATGAAAGAAAAGCTGCTTTAACTTCTGCCAATTTTGATTTTTTTCTTCTTCTGATAAATATAAATCATTCACTCTATATAATTATTTGATCAAAATACATCTGAACCATTTAAACGTTCGTTTCCAAGGAGTTATATTTTTTACTATGAAATCGATTCCTACAGTGAGACAGTCAAAGTTGAGAAAATAGCATTCGATTATTTGTTTCCCTCTGTACGTGTTAAGGTAAAAGTCGTTCCACAAAAATACGTGACAGCATACGGCTAAAATCAATCTGTTTTTCAAACCAAAGGTCGAGTCGTCTCCGTAACGAGTGGTTGCATAGGTGCGCGTGCACGCTTGTAATGGCAAACACGACCATGACAGATCATTGACAAACAAACATAAATTCAAGTTGACAATTTCTAGATCGAAATGACATGAACAATGATTTCATTCGTCCAAATGACACGTTTTACATTCAGACATAAATCTGTTTCCCTAGAGGGTTTAGTCATATATTGTGTATTTTATGCGGGTTTTGTTTATTCGAAGGGTTTGACGTTTTTAAGCTAGAGAGAGTACAATATTTCATGAAATGTAAAGTTTTGTTTTATGAAGTTAGCTGAGTAAGACTGTGGCCCGTTGCTGTAGATATCCAAGGGAACGTAATCGCTTGTCTAGACGTAGTTCATGCTTCAATTTTAGACCAGGACCCGATTTCATAGAGCTGCTTAAGCACACAAACTAGCTGAGCACAACAACCAAGTCAAGTACTATGTTCCTCGATATTTTAGATTCTATAATCGAGTCAACATGGGTCTGAGATATTGATGGCATCATTGTTTTAGGGAAAGTTTTTCTTTTTTTCAATGTCAACAACCACACAAACCCTCTAACAAAACTGTGATTATTAAATCAAACTCATCAGTGACTAAGTTTTAGTCCCGGGAGGAACGCATTTAAAAAAAAGAAGAGATTTTGTACCCTCAACCTTAATAGCTTCCTGGACTTTGACAATACTTGACAAATATCTGACTGGGGAATTATACACTATGGAGCGATCTTTTTAATCAGTTTGCCTCCGGGTTGAACTTAATGATTGTTTCCATAACTAGCAATATTCTACTAATTGTCATTAACTCCAACAAGACATATTGATACATGGGTGTCATTCTATAACAACTCACTCAATAAGAGAAAGCGAAGGAAAACCTCACAAAGGGGAACACAAACCTCTGTTTTTCTTTCTCCCCGCAATACCTCCCCGGACAATGACACCTTTAATTACAGTCCTTAACCCATGACGACAGGTTGTAATGAGCAATTAATTAGCCGCAAGCTCCAATTCACACCATATTATTGTATTAACAGTTGCTAACGACTGACTGAAGACAACAGATGCGGTAATAATGTGTTTATTGTTATTTTGTACCCTTGTTGCTAATTAGAGTGGTCAATGCTGACTGGACAATGAGTGTTACAAATGGTTTTATGTTTACACTGAGTGGTTAAAAGAAAGCATTTGTCTAAATTAACAAATTGACGATGAAAGAATATCTCCATGCACTTTAAGGGCGAGAAGTTATATAACGGTTTACAAATAGTTTGCTTGTTTATTGATTTGATTGGGTGTTTCTTGATAATTAGTGTTAAAACGGTTTTGTGTTTACACTGTGGAATAAAAGAGAAAGACTTGGTCTAAATTAACCAAATGTACAATCAAAGACTTTCGCCAATGTACTTAAAGGGCAAAATGAATATTCAAATAGTTTGTTTGTTACTTTATTTGATTGGGTGTTTATATACCTGTCCTCGACAATTAGAGTTGACATGGTTTTGTGTTTACACTACGGGTTAAAAGAGAAAGACTTGTCTAAATTGAACAAATTGACAATCAAGACCTTCGCCGTTTACTTTAAAGGCGAACAGTTAATTAAGTTTCAAAGTGTTTTATTGTTTTTTTTTCTGTTTTTTTCTTTAATTATTATTATTATTATTATATATATATATATTTTGTTTTATTTGGGGGGCGTTGTTTGTTTGTTTGTTTTTGTTTTGGTACCTGCCTCGTTTTCAATATGACCTTCTTCGTTTTATGGCCTACATTTTTTATGGAGTTTATTTTGGTTTTTTTACCCATCATAGGGCTGTCCTTTTTTTGTGATGTTTGTATTTTCTTAATTGAGTTTTAAGTCAATAATTCATGGCCATTGTTAAATTATATTTTATGGGATTAGTCGTTTTAGATGGTGGCCTTGTATGATTTTAAAGCCTTAATAAAAAATTATAATTTTGTTTTTAATTAACTAAAAAACATTTTAAATTGTAATGTTCACTGCGGTACATGTTTTGAAGAACAATATTAAGCTGTTAATGTCCCTTTTTTGTTTATTACTAATGTGAATTTACTAGTTCGTTGGCTAATATGGTTACTAACATTAACGGTTTCTTGCAATAGACGAAAGAATGAATTAACGACTCCGTTTTAATGGACATGCTTCTATATTGTTGGAAAATAAGTACATGGTTATAGAAAATTGGACATGACCTTTGAGCCACCTTTTTAAAAACATCGTAAATTTTTCAACAAAGACAACAAATTAAGAAACTTCCGCCATTAAATGATACTAAAAATATTAAGGCCTGACAATTTTGTTTTAAACAGGACTGCTCAACGATTAAAATTCGCCTGCTTCCATGTGAGACAATAGTTTTAAGTTTAACTGATAGTGAGCGCAATTCCCAATCATTAGTAAACCCATGGAATAACTAATTCTTCATCAAGGGCAAAACACAGGTTTACACCTGTAATTAAAATACAGTGTCATTTGTTTTGACCCCCATGGGTAATCTTATCCGACAAGATATTTACAAATTTCTGTTCATAAAACCATATTATAATTTAACTCTAGCATATTATAATAGCAGTAGCTATTCATTCCCAAATGCGTAGGTTTCTTATTTACCAGGGGCTTGTAACTGGGAACCCAATTTACCGGCCGTACGTCGTAATCAAATCATGTATGGGCTACGGCAAAGAAAATGAACTATACCTTAAAGAAACATCTATATCTGTCTTTCTCGCAATCGATATCTCAACGATCGATTGTGTTTCACTAACGGTAATAATACTTCCAGAATGAAGTTGCGTATAATTATGCGGTGGGTATGCTGCTGTGCAGTTTGTTATTATTTATTATAGTAATGGTATTATTATTTTTGTAGGAAGCTATGCTGCTCCATGTCCTCTTACGTAAAGTATTTACAGAACAAAATAAATTTAATCGTATAATTTACAGAAAATTACAAACATGATTACTCCAACAAGCAGGATATCATGGTGTCTTTCCTTGTTTAAAATGTTGATAAAGTTATTTAATGTTTTTTTTTTTAAAGGTTTGTTTTATACTAAATACAAGTTTTGTACTGAGGGCGTCCATGGAAAGCAGTGCCGGACGCTGATCTGAGTTTAGCCTTAATGGAGATAACATAAACTAGACATTAAGTGTTTGTGAACAAACACGAAGCTGTTCCGTGTTGTTTTGCTTGGACTATGTGCTTCATTGCCCAAGGAATCTATAAATGAAAAAAGGTTTCAAAAAAGTGGTGTAGCTCTTGATTATAAGGTCACACTTCCCGGTTGACCCGTAAGTAAAGGTCAACATGGGCTGACAGCTACCAAAGATTAATCTGCAATGCCAAGGAGTCTGAAACTGAAAAAGTAAAAAAAAAAAATTGGTTGTGTAGATCTTGATATATAGTCCCACCTCCGGTTGACCTAGAAGTAGAGGTCAACATGGGGTCACAGTTTTCCAAAAATAATATTTATTGCCTAAGAGTCTATAACTGAGGTTTGAACATTGGCTTTGTACTTTTTGAGATATGGGCCCACTTCCAGTTGACCCGGAAGTAAAGAATAATAATAATAAAAACAATAAAAATCTAGACGAAAACAAAACCTGTTCCGACGGTAAGCAAAAGGTTCACGGTAATATTTGTAACTTATCACAAGGCAAAAGGGAACTATGCAATAAAAGCTTAAATGAATGTGGCCATTTTCTAGTCTGCAGAGGGCAAAGTTTGTGAAGAGGGTTTGTGAAAATCTTAATATTTTTCTTTGGAAATGAAATTAATAATATTGTGTAAGTTCAGTGTATGATAACTAAGCCCTATTTCAAAGCGTTGTCATATAGCATATTATACAAAATTACAGTGCAATCATTCATTGTCTGTTTGTAGTTAATTTTCCCACAGTCGTGAAAATCAACAAATGACAAGAACTGACTTGGTGTTAGCAACTGTTGTCCGCAATTATGTCGTGTCCCACCCATCCCATTATCGTATCTGTGTTAATTTGTCACACGCAGATACCAAGAAATTCAATTTAACACCGGAGATTTTGCAGTGAACTATAATTTATTTCAAAGAAGCGAGTCCCATGAGATTCTACGAAACTGTTGAACGTTTGTCTTGTAAATAGAATGCAAGTCAATTAAAGAGACTAGAAAAGGGACATTTTGCAATATGAGATCACGTACTTCATTTTGAATTGGACTGGAACGGTTGAAGCTCAACTATTTTCATTTCATTTCAGATACATTTACTTCATGTCAACATCAATCAATACATTGTAATAACATTGTTCAGAACACATATAATAACTTGTACTAAGGAAAACTTAATCCAGTTAATGAATATAAGGACGTGCAGAGAATAGTGGTCCAAACATTAATGGGTTTTAAGAGTGACCGATTTTTGAGGATTCGGTAGCTACAGTCATTTTGGGTTAGGACGGAAAACAATATTGTTTTAAAGGCAGTGGACACTATTGGTAATTGTCAAAGACCAGTCTTCTTACTTTGTGTATCTCAACATATGCATAAAATAACCCCAACCTGTGAAAATTTGAGCTCAATTGGTCGTCGAAGTTGCGAGGTAATAATGAAAGAAAAACACCCCTACACGAAGTTGTGTTCTTTCAGATGCTTGATTTCGAGACCTAAAAATCTAATTCTGAGGTCTCGAAATCAAATTCGTGGAAAATTACTTCTTTCTCGAAAACTACGTCACTTCAGAGGCAGCCATTTCTCACAATCTTTTATACCATTATTCTCTCCCCATTACTCGTTACCAAGTAAGGTTTTATGCTAATAACTATTTTGAGTAATTACCAATAGTGTCCACAGCCTTTAAGATCAATTCTAAAAGTTGAAAGTTTCACACGTGAGTGCCTTAATGAGCTGTGCTACACACACATGTCCTTATAGCTCTCACAAATTAATTAGCAGATATGGTGCTCCGTCGTTTAGCTTAGCAAATATTAAGATATGTTTATTCATCCTTTCTGCTTACCATCTACTCAAATTTGGTTCTGCTCGATGGGCCAGTTTCATACGGGCGTCAAACACAACAAAAACTACTTGGTGGAAAAGGGTCAGGAGCCAACATACTAAGTACATTGGTCATGATTGACTCGCTATGTTTACATTAGTAGAATAAGTCTAGCAAGATTTTCTCATACTTACGTGTTTGAAATCGGCCCCCAAAATGAAATATAAACACATGTCTCTGAATTCTGTAATTTCGAAGATTATCCTAAAAAATAGTAGTTGCTTCACGCGGGCAACAAATTTTACATTATTTCATCACACAGATCTTTATAACAAATTGCGTAACTAGCAAAATATTTTCGAATTCTAAACGTCCGATTAAGGGAAAATTATTATATTCGGAAGTAATTATCATCCCATCTCGAACCGAAGCTTGGAGAGCAGTATTAGGAGGGAATATTGTTTAAAAACCGCATCGCCATCCTCCCTTGCTAATCGAATAAAAAAAAACTCAGCCTACACAACATTGTGTCTTCTCCACCTGTGGAAACATTTGTGCATTATCGCTGCTACTGCACCGGAATACAGTGGTTTGTTTTCATAGGTTTCTTCTATTAACATGATTACGAGGCCCGACGAGCCTATGTTAAAATTACAGTTAGAGGAGAGCTGGTATCATCATTTTCAGTCTAAGCCGAGCTGAGGTTTTAAAGGTACTGTACACTATTGCTAATTACTCAAGATAATTGTTAGCATTTAAACTTACTTGGTAACGAGTAATGGAGAGTTGTTGATAGTATGTTATACGTAAAACATTGTGAGAAATGGCCTTGCAGTAACGTAGTTTTTGAAAAAGTAGCAATTTCTCACTAAAAATATTAAACAACCTAAAGCCCTTTTTAGACATCTGAAAGCACACAAATAGTGCGACAGTTTCTGTCATTATTCTCTTGCAGCTTAAATGACTTGAGCCAAAATGTTCACAGCTTTGTTATTTTATATATGTTGGGACATACCAAGTGAGAATACTGGCTTTGACATTTAACAAAGGTGTCCAGTTCCTTGAAAATGGGAGCGCGAGAGTATAATAGTAAAAAATCAGGGTGAATTGTCTTTCAAACAACATTCCTTATTAGAGTTGTATGCACTTTGTAAAAGTAAATTGATATACATTCAGACGCAGATGTTTTATTTATACCATGAGATAAACTAATATGATAGATTGTGTTTTTATGGGAACAGTTAATGTGCGTTTATACGGCACTAAGAGGGGGAACAATCTGTAAAAAGGAAACGCGAGGGACTCCGGTAGGTTGCTAAAAAACATGCAGTCGATGTAGAATTTAAAAACCAAGATCCTAACTTGGTTTTATTGAGCGAAAGTAAAAAACACTTTTTTTTTTTTTCTTTTTTTTTTACTTTAACAGCTTTGGCCTACTTGTGGAGCGAAAGAAGATTTGAACGGGAATTCTATTTACAGCTGTTTATGAGTCCGAGTGTTTGTTTGTCATTAATTTTGATAATGTAGGCCTATACAATACACTTCCGATTTTTCGTAAATAAGCGATACGAAATTAGGCCCCAACTTGTTTTGGAAACTAGCTACACCTCGGCCGTTGACGGCATGCGTCAAAATGACAATACTTGACGTCATCTGTGGGAGTTGCTATATTGCAACAAAGCAGTTAGGCCGATTGGAGCGCCCACAAATGACGTCGCATAAGTGATGACGTCACGGGAACTGTCGAGAGTTATTCTAAAATGCACAGCGGAAGGGTATGACTTTTTTACAATTAAAAACTGTTTAACCTCATTTGAACTCAACTTCCTTGTCGGTGAACACATTTTAATTGAATTTTTTAGCAAAGATCACTTGTCGTCATTTTCCTTCAACTGGTCTTTAAGAGAGAATGCATTTAACTGGACACTATTGGTAAATATACTTTAAATAATTGTTAGCGTAAAAAACTTACTTGGTGACGAGTAATGGGAGCTGTTGATAGTATAAAACATTGTGAGAAACGACTCCATCTGAAGTAACGTAGTTTTCGAGAAAGAAGTAATTTCTACTAAAATATTTGAATTTGATTTCGAGATCTCAAAATAAGATTTCGAAGTCTGGAAATCAAGCATCTGAAAGCACATTACTTCGTTTTACAAGGGTGTTTATTCTTCCATTATTATCTCGCAACTTTGACGACCAATTGATACAGCAAGTGAGAAGACTGGTCTTTGACAATTACCAATAGTCTCCAGTGTCAGGAGGGAGAATACGCCTTAAGCATTCGCAAAGGTAATTTTCTTTCATGGAACAAATGTCACAAACACATCGACCATCCTAAAGGACAAACCTCGAACTAATTCCACGAGTGGTCATAATATTTAATGTATTAAACTATCAACCGCTCTCCATCGCTCATTACCGAGTAAGTTTTTCTGCTAAATTTGTTTTTGAGCAATTACCAATAGTGTCCTGTGCCTTTAAACAAGAATAGAGACTATTAATTTTATGAAGATGATAGCACCGAAAAGACATGTGTGGCTTATTGGTGTTAATTTGCTGTTCGCTCTCCTGTGAAATGATCAGGCTCAAGCAAGAGTAATCCATGATGAAACTGGTCAAATATTGATGCGGAAGATAATGAAAACGGCACATAAATAATTTATGCACGGTTCTGTTTTCTTTTTATTCCAAGATTGTTTTTCTTTTCACTAAAAATTGTAGACGAAATACCTTTCGAAATTGCATAGGAAAAAAGGTGCCTTACCACTTATTTAATTGTTTGTTTGAGTGTATAAGCCTAATTGGATTGCCTGAAAATCCCATAATTATATTTCTCGAAAACTGGAAATATAATTCTCTGTTCAAAACCGTACTCTAGCTAACCTTGTATATATTTCATAAAAAATAATATTGGCATGACAAACACACTATTACAAGTCTATTCGTGTAAGCAGTTTAACGAAAGATGGCATAAGAAATTTAATAAATTAAACTGCATAGTAGAGACTATAGATTCCTCTTTGTTTTTTCTTTATTTTAATTATTGTCATTTTTGTTTGGACAAAGGCCGTTCAGGGCAGAGTTAAAAAAAAATATATATAAAAAACCACTGCAAATAAAAAAGTGTTTCCTCTAAGACACTGCTCATTTAATACAATAGCAATTGATAAAACATAAAACACACTGAAATTAGAAAATTGTAGCAGGAGTAAAATGTATAATGGCAAGTGAAAGCATTTTAGTTTTGAAAAAAATAATTTCAGAAACCATCGATAAAAAACCCGCAAAGAGTCAAACAAAAGTAGAATCACGGACCAGACGACACGATATAACTTTTGCTTATGCTTACGGATGAATTAAAACAATTTTTCAGCCAAGAATAAGCGTGATTTACAAAGTTTTAATGATTATTGTTTATTTATTTGTAATATTTATGTTGTATGCGTCACGCGGGATAAACCTGACCGTGAACATACAATCAGAAGTTACCGTGTTTCATTTCCTTGTGCTAACCGTAAGGCCAAAGTCTTCCATCAAATTACTGTACCCATTATCCCATTTTTAGCTTGGAGTTTTTTTCCCCGATTTGTAAAAGCAAAGGGGCGCCGAGGTTTTTTCTTTCAACACGGCACTTCGATTTAGGATAATCATTGTAAAGGTCGACACACCCCGAGTCACAATTTGTAATTAGTAGTTCTGGAAAAGCTGTACCCAGAAATGCCTTAGGTCACTGTTTTCTCTTTACGATGCGACGATAAAGGGGTGGAAAATATTGTTTGCAATCTCCCTCTCGCACTGTATGTCTACATTGACACGGTGTATGTGTATGTGTAGAACACATTCCGCTAGTGTAACAGTAAGCTGTGCTACAATATCCATTACTTGTATTACGTGATCTTCAAGTAGGGCATATAATTATCTAAAAATTGTCTCTCTAATCAATAAAGTGCCTTGGCCCGAAATGGTGTCCTTGTCCACAGCTAAATTTGAGATGGGTTCAATAATTGAATTTGTTTAGATATTAATTTTACTTTATCAAAATATTCAAATTCGCCTACTCTCCCCACGCACTGGCAGCGAGTTTTCCAATAAGAGGAGCTGGGGTTGATGGAAGTGGTTTATTTTTTATTTTTTCGAGAGTCACTGGAGAAGCAATTTGGGTGATGTAAAAACACGGATTGGGAGTGGAGTACGTAAACTTACATTATTTTAATAATGCGACCTGAGATGACGGTCCAGAGTGTCCTCCTTAAGAAGGTTGTAAGAATCAATGCATCTTGACCATGTTATAGTTATTTATAAAAGAAAATAACGACCGCTGTTACGCAATAGGGATCTTTTTGACGTCACGACTTACGCAATTCCTTTTTTTTAACCGACGTTCCTTAATCGTTGTTCTTTTTTATCGGATATTCATTATGGGGGTTTCAATGCAGTGAAGTAATTTTGACCAAGCTTTTATTTCTCGGAGACAGCAACGACTGAATAGGTCACATGTTGGGATTTTTTGACGTCACAAATTACGCAATCTGACGTTCCTAATCTATGTTTTATCTGAGGTTCCTTTAGAGGGTTGTTCTGCAATGAAGATTTTTACTATTTATTTCTTGGAGGCCGTAATGACTGTGTTACACGAAAGGTCACACGTTGAGACATTTTTGACGTCACAAATAACGTTTATCTGACGTGCCTTAACCGCAATTCCTGTTTTATTGGAGGTTCATTAATAAGAGGGTTGGTTGCAAGGCGATTGTCTTGGAGATAATAACGAGTGTGTTGCGCAATCGGTCACATGTTTGGGATCTTTTTGACGTCACGAATTACGCACTACTACTGTGTTTTTTTGCACTGCGTTAAAGTAATTTTGACCAAGTATTTATTTCTTTGAAACAATAATATGTCACTTGTTGAGATAATTTCTTTCTGGCGTCACGAATTACTCAATCCGACGTTTGTTATCCGCCACTCCTTATTCACGATTGGGCAAAGGTTGATGGGATTATTTATATGAAGCTGGTTACTTATTCATGTGTAAAGCAATGGTGAACCAGGGATAACAAACAATACCGGCATGTAATCAAATCAATGATTCGATTTTGCCCCTGAGCGTATTTTTTCCGGTTAGAAAGCTAAGTCGCCAATCATAAACTGTGAATTAATAATAAATACACGTTTCATCAAAAATAACTTATTTGATTCACGGGTTAGGAAAACGCTCCGTAGGCTTTGTATAATGAGACATTTAGGAATCAGACATTTTCTTTAAATGTAGTGTAAAGGTGGTGGTACACTTTGAATCGTTTCATGCGGCGTGTCAGATTTAAAGGGGATGTACCATCATTATCATTCAGTCTCCAGACGATGACTAGAGCAAGGTAGTCGAAACGTTAAGTCCAATTTAAGAACTGAATCCGCGGTAGTACAGTTAAAGGAACACGTTGCCTTGGATCGGTCGAGTTGGTCTTTGAAAAGCGTTTGTAACCGTTTTTTATAAAATGCATATGGGTAGAAAGATGTTGTAAAAGTAGAATACAATGATTCACACAAACATGCCTCGAAATTGCGTGGTTTTCCTTTTACCTCGTCGACTAACACGTCGGCCATTTATGGGGGTCAAAATTTTGACTCCCATAAATGGCCGACCATGTTAGTTCGCACAGTAGAAGGAAAACCACGCAATTTGGAGGCAAACTTGTGTGGATCATTGTATTCTACTTTTAAAACATCTTTCCAACCATATGCATTTTATAAAAAACGGTTACAAACGCTTTTGTTTTGACCAACTCGTCCGATCCAAGGCAACGTGTTCCTTTAAGTACGATCTTATAAGCTTAAGTAGTAGTCCCAGCCTATTTTCTATACCATCCGTCCGGGCAATAGTTAAAAAGCAGGACAGTTCTTTTCAGAACTGAGAAGTCTCCCAAACACCCGAACAATCTACTCCGCGGTTGTAGAATAATTAAAGCAAGACAGTTCTCTAAGAACAAACTCTACCTGGCAAGTAGGCCTACACATGGTGTTACCGCAAACCAAATAATATATATATATATTATTATTGTACAAGACATGTGTCTGTTATACAAGTAAACATGAACTCTAGTCCAAAGTTATTGCACACGCTGGCTATGGCTGCTTGCCTCAACAACAAGGACTCATAAGCGATTCAGCCTAAGCCATTGCGGAAGTCATACACGCGGCATGCCTCAGTTAGGCCGTATCCGAATTGGCGGCTACAGCTACGGCTACGGCCGGATCGCAGCGTCGTCATGCATTGAAGTATAGGGCGCCCTTAGAAACACCCATGGCAACGGTCGTAGCCGCGGCCGTAGCCACTAATTCAAACACGGCCTTAGTTTCGAAAGACCGATCTGTCAAAGATTGGAAACGCGCAAAGGGGATTTGCGCAGCAGTCCCTTGCCTCCGTGATAGGGTGACAAAATAACACCCGAAAAGAGAAGCATTTTCAACGCCCTTATATGCTACCAATCCATCACATGTAGATTGTTGTTTCACAACTCAATTTCAGTAAAGTTGAAAACACTTTGAAGCGAATAACTCCATACTCCAAAGCTATCCATGGCTTGATTTGTTCTTGTAATTTCATTTACTAGTTCTGGTTGTGAAGCCAAGGACACTCGTATTATATTAATCACTGTGTTATACCAATAACTCAATGGAAAGAGACAAGGAGTGGAGTTTCAGCTATAAATGTGGAGGAAAACCCCAGAGGATTATTCCATGGAAAAGTTCACGCAGTCAGCAGGTATACGGGAACTAAAACCCTATCAACATATGGTGCGCCGGCGTGATTCGAACCGGGGTCATGTGGAAGGCGAAGAAAGATACCATCTAGACGTTCGATGAGCAAATGGAACAAAATATTAAGTTCATGAGCCGATTTCAAAAATTAAGAACGTTAGTGAATATGATAAGAAACAAAACACAAAACACAACGTCCACAGATTTACATAAAACTTACACAGCTTGAAGATTGTGATAGTAGAAAGCTTCCCTTGAAATTTTACTTACTGAGGTGCTGATTTTTTTGAGAAATGAGTAAAACAAATAATTTTCGTCTCAGTTTTAGCATGTAAAAACGTTAGCCAGTTATGCTATGGTTTTGGTGTAATATCATAACTGGTTAATGGGATTTTACATGCTAAAATAGTTTGCGTCTTCCTGAGAAGAAAATTATTTTGACTTGTTTTACTCATTTCTCAAAAACTACACAACCTCAGTTAGTAATATTTGAAGGGAAGCTTTCCACTATCATTGTCTTCAAACCCTGTAAGTTTAATGTAAATCTGTGGACATTTTGAAAAAGTACCCAAACCCTTTAAGCCTATCATAATTAGCATCAATAAGTTCACACAGGCCTAGCCTAGGCCCAACTCTCAGCAACTAACCACCCACTAAACTACATTGCAACTGACGTATTCAATTCAGAACCAGGCGTTCCCAACATTTTACAAACGGTCATGACAATATTTTCATCTCATTAATTAAAGGAACACGTTGCCTTGGATCGGTCGAGTTGGTATTTGAAAATCGTTCTGTAACCGTTTGTTGTAAAATGTATATGGTTGGATAGATATTGTAAAAGTAGAATACAATGATCTACACATATATGCCTCGAAATTGCGTGGTTTTCTTTTTACCCTGTCGACTAACACGGTCGGCCATTTATGGGAGTCAAAATTTTGACTCCCATAAATGGCCGACCGTGATAGTTCGCGACGTAAAAGGAAAACCGTGCAGTTTCGAGTGATACTTGTGTGGATCATTATATTCTACTTTTAAAACATCTTTCTAACCATATGCATTTCATAACAAACGGTTTCAAACGCTTTTAATAGACCAACTCGACCGATCCAAGGCAACGTGTTCCTTTAAGTCGCGTTTTCCCCCAAGGTAAGATCATGGCTCGATTTCACAAAGAGCTGCTAAATGATCTTAAAGTGCGAATCAATCTTAATTGCCTAAGTGTCATGTCACAATACAAATTATTATGGCGAAATGACACAACAAGACCTCAGAATTAGATTTTGAGGTCTCGAAATTAAGCATCTGGAAGTACAAAACTTTGTGTGACAAGGGTGTTTTTTTCGTTCATAGTTATCTTCGAAGACCAATTGAGCTCTAATTTTCACAGGTTTGTTATTTTATGCATTTATGTTGAGATACACCAAGTGAGAAGACTGGTCTTCAAGCTCGAATAATTGCGATGGCCGATGTGCTTGAATGGTTGGCCTACTTACAAGGGGTTGCAGTTTGCCAAATTAATCGGGTTATAATTGCCAAGGTTCTAACCTTGATATTGGTGAAAAAACATCAGTAAAATTGTTGCATCAAGGATTTAGTGTAATTCGAGATCTCTGGATTACTATAATTACACCATAATTATATTCATGTATTGTGCACACCCTAGTTAGTAACAACTGAAACACTTACCTGTTACGGTGGAAACTGGAGTTAAGCTGCATGCCGATTATTATTATAACGTGGCCTTCACACGCCTGCCTCTTTTGTGCACCACACTTGATTTATAAAATTGTAATTTTAGGGAGAAGGAACGAAGTAGTAATTCGACTGCTGAAGCTACAACCTACACTCGAGTTTACATCTGCGGACAGACCGCTGGCAATTAAAAGACAATACTTTCGAAATTCCCGGTGTGTGAGTTTCAAGCAGTAGTCACCAAAGCGTAATGACAAATCATACGTGTATCTCATCGACTAGTGCTGGTATCTGAGTATAAAATAATACCGTATGCCGATTATATATATCTTTACCCGTCTGTGTATCGAAGTTTCTTATAGTTCGCTTCCCACGCGCACTGCTGGCAGCTGATAACGGGCCAACAAAAACATCGAGTTTAATTGAGCGGACCTCATGGTGTGCATTGGCGTGGAGTTCATGTAACGATCTTTTGACATTATAATTAGTTTTTGTCATGGTTAATTAGGAAGCGCTACTGGTTAATCACCGAACACTGTCAAAATGATCCTTCTTCTGTTTTAATTTGGGAGAACTGGTAATTAAGACAAGAAAAACTAGTATTGTTTCTTTATTTCGTTTGTCAATTAATATTGAAAACAAAGAAGAAGGCTGCAGGTTTTTTTTTGTCATACAAATGATGGTAGTTCCGCTATGGTGTGCATATCGCTTCAGGTTTAAACTATTACCATGTAACTTCCTGAATTTATTTCTCAGTTACAATTATGTTCATGCACAAGTGTTGTGTGTGCTATGACATAGACCTATTGTATGTATTTTGTGTTTTACAGCCCAAACTCCGGTTCAAGATGTTAATTCAAGACGTAGTTTTGTAAAGGTCTTCTTTTTATGGAAAAAAAATAAAAAGACATAAGACACATCTGTTTGACTAAAGTGTTGACTCTAGGAAGAGCTACGTAAAATAATTGCTTGGCGTTTGAATCAGTTTTCAGTACACTCGTATTGTACTGTTATGAAACTTTATTCGGCCAGTATTTTAACAAAAATACACCAATTCAAGAAACAAATGTTTACTTTAAAGACAATGGACACCTTTGGTAATTGTCAAAGACCAGTCTTCTCACTTGGTGTATCTCAACATATACATTAAATAACCAACCTGTGAAAATTTGAGCTCAATCGGTCGTCGAAGTTGCGAGATAATAATGAAAGAAAAAACACCCTTGTCACACGAAGTTGTGTGCTATCATATGCTTGATATCGAGACCACAAATTTTAAACTTGAGGTCTCGAAATCAAATTCGTGGAAAATTACTTCTTTCTCGAAAACTACGTCACTTCAGAGGGAGCCATTTCTCACAATATTTTATACCATCAACCTCTCCCCATTACTCGTTACCAAGTAACTGATGCTAATAATTATTTTGAGTAACTACCAATAGTGTCCACTGCCTTTAACAATCTTCAGATAACCAGAACATTTGTAAACCAAAATACATAACCGATGTTACCAATGCAAACATAACTATTGGGATTAGATGACAAGAAAACCTCCCATTCTTAAATAACCAGGATTAATACAAGTAAACCAAAACAATGGTTACTCGAAAGCCTATAAAATCAAATCTCACAAAATTAATGGGACATGAATATGTAAAATGAGTAATAAAACGAAACAAAAACCGCGAAGATACTGCAACGCTCCGATTTTTTTGTTTTTTTCGATTACATTTTTGTAAACCAGTGTTCTAAAATGAGAGGATGGCTTCATAAGACGAAGCCCCAGATGAAAATCTCTTGATTGATGAAAAGTGTGGAAGTCTGAAATTAAAATTCACGGTGTATACTGAAGAGTGGTATTAGTGATTGCTAATGATGACGTTGACGTAAAGAGTTACGTAACCCTCCCGGAAACTTCCGGATCAGCCGGATCCGGAAGGACCCGGAAGGAATCGGAAGGACCCGGAAGGACCCGGAAGAATCCGGAAGAATCCGGAAGGACCCGGAAAGACCCGGTGAACCCGGAAGGGCCGAGTGGATAACTCACATCGTGAATATTCTCTCGCAAGCCTGACTATTGTTTTGTAATTAAGAAACATGTTTTCAACGTTTTTATCAAGAGCACTTTGTATGATTTTGGGGGGTTTGACTAAGTGTCACGTGCTTTAATAGCTCTATATGAAGATAATAATAATATTGAAGTCTTCTCGCACGTTATCTACAAAACAAGGTACTCAAGGCGCTGAGTATATACAAACTCTCAGAAAGATAGGTTATTGCAGTGATGAATTCTGAGACCCAATTATATAGCACATTACAAGGTGTTACGGCGCATCCAGCGGCCATAGCCAGGAACAGGCACAAGTTGCGCCCTGATTTTACAAAGGTAGTCCTAACTTAGGACTAGTCCTAGGCAATGCTTAGAGACAGAACTGGTCCTAAGTTAGGACCAGTTACTCATCCTAACTTAGGACTGGTCCTATCTCTTAGCATTGCCTAGGACTAGTCCTAAGTTAGGACTACCTTTGTGAAATCCACCCCAGGTCCATTGTTGAGTTTTTTATTGACATTAGAAAAGGAACAAAACCCAGAGCATACTCTCCTGAAAGCCAATCAACATGAAAGAACTACTTTGAGCTTGTAACATTAATTAATAAAAACGAGACCTGTTTTTATTAGACGTGTCTCGGGTCTGCACGAAAAATAACCTAACTATTATCTAAGGCGATCTTAATTGAAAAAACTGGCCTTTGTTAAACGCCGGAAGTAATTCATGACGGTACGGTCAAAGTAAATTCTAGTAATATCACTCAAGAGGCACTCGCGTACATTGTAACACAGAGTCATTGCTGAAGTTGTTTTTGTTGTGTAATGTCTTATTCGTAAGGGTTGGTTAATGAAACCTACCTCCATACCTCCATGCTGAAACCAGTCAGTTGTAATGTGGAGGAAGTAGCTATACAGTATAGTGCGGAAGTTAGGCCTGTTTTTGTTTTCATGTTAACATGGTGGAGGGTGGATGTCGATGTCTAAAGGATACCACCAATGGTGGCCTTTGGTATCCTCATTTTGATTAGGTGATATCCAACGTGGGTGCAGTGATGCACCCCAATTAAAGGTAGTGATCAATTTTAGTTGTAATGAAAGAGAATAATTACTTTGATAATTAATGATGTACATACATCACTTGTTATCAGCCTCGGCACTGTTGCGCGTCATCGTCCGTAGTGACAATGACGCCAATAATATTGTGAAGACGTTGTATCTTGACAACGATGGCAGAAATGACGACAAGGGAATAATATTAAAGTAAATTGTTGACATTTGTATTGATAACATTGCTATGGATTTGTTGAGAAAAGCAAAAACTAGTTGTTTTCCACGTTAAAGGGACACATTGCCTTGGATCGGACGAGTTGGCAGCATAAAAAAGCATTTGTAACCGTTTGTTATAAAATGCACATGGTTGGAAAGATGTTTTAAAAGTAGAGTACAATGATCCACACAAATTTGCCCTGAAATTGCGTGGTTTTCCTTTTGCTTTGCAAACTAACACGGTCGGCCAATGGCCAACGGCCAAAGACCAACTCGACCGGTTCAAGACAACGTGTTCCTTTAAAGGGGTTGCGCATTACTATATAATGAGTACACGCCAAGCAATGTACATCTATCATTTCCCCAAACTTGTTACTATCACTAAAGTTCGCACTACATTCCGGTACTGGGGTTCTGTGTCCACTCTTGGGGGTTCTGATACCTAGAAATTTAGTTTAAAGGCAGTGGACACTATTGGTAATTACTCAAAACAATTATTAGCATAAAACCTTTCTTGGTGACGAGTAATGGGGAGAGGTTGATGGTATAAAACATTGTGAGAAACGGCTCCCTCTGAAGTGCCATAGTTTTTGAGAAAGAAGTAATTTCCACGAATTTGATTTCGAGACCTCAGATTTAGAACTTGAGGTCTCAAAATCAACCATCTAAACGCACACAACTTCGTGTGACAAGGGTGTTTTTTTTTCTTTCATTAATATCTCGCAACTTCGATGAACGATTGAGCTCAAATTTTCACAGGTTAGTTATTTTATGCATATGTTGAGATACACCAACTGTGAAGGCTAGTCTTTGACAATTACCAATAGTGTCCACTGCCTTTAACTGTTTGTTGTTGTTTTTCGTCTGGTTTCACACACAGTGAAATGTGTATAGCTCCTAACAGGTGCCATGCTCGTTAATTTCACTAGCAATGAAGCAGTTTCAGATTGGAATTACATTACATTCTTTTTTGGAAAGAACTGTGAAAGAACTGTGGCATTAATAAATTCATTTGTATGACGTATTTTTGTTTTGACGGAATCACTGTTTAACATAGAGCTGCCTATACCTTTTCAATATCCGATAGTTAGCCAATCCATCATGTGAACTTGCCTAATTTACAACTGGTACAGTTGTCTGTACATCCTATTCTTG
Source organism: Asterias amurensis (assembly GCF_032118995.1). Taxonomy (NCBI): domain Eukaryota; kingdom Metazoa; phylum Echinodermata; class Asteroidea; order Forcipulatida; family Asteriidae; genus Asterias; species Asterias amurensis. The sequence continues at coordinate 24,350,011 of NC_092652.1, read as the reverse complement.
GAACCTATTTAATAATAGTATCTTCAACTTCTAAACATTAAAGGCAGTGGACACAATTGGTAATTTCTCAAAATAATTATTGGCATAAAACCTTTATTGGTGACGAGTAATGGGGAGAGGTTGATAGTATAAAACATTGTGAGAAACGGCTCCCTCTGAAGTGCCATAGTTTTCGAGAAAGAAGTAATTTTCCACGAATTTGATTTCGAGACCTCAGATTTAGAACTTGAGGTCTCGAAATCAACCATCTAAACGCACACGACTTCGTGTGACAAGGGTTATTTTTCTTTCATTATTATCTCGCAACTTCGATGACCGATTGAGCTCAAATTTTCACAGGTTTGTTATGTTATGCATATGTTGAGATACACCAACTCTGAAGGCTAGTCTTTGACAATTACCAATAGTGTCCACTGCCTTTAATGATATCAAAATCTGTGGAATCTAATGTACTGTTTTTTGTTTTGTTTTTATTTAGGGGGGGGGGTAGCTATGTCAATATATCAATCACTGTGATAGGCAATATGACGGTTGGAATCATTGCCGTAACAAAAAATCATTCCTCAACTTGTAATTGGTTGTACTGATTTTGACCATCTTTAAAGGTTTGACATTCAGTATTATGAAGTGTTTCTATTGTAACTTTTAAAAGTTAAATCGATTGATTTATATCAATCGTTCTTGAGTGAAATTGAAATAATTGAACGGGTACACGTTTCTCGACCGAACACAAATTAGTAAGAAACACGACACCCCCACCCTTACAAACCCCATCCTAAAAAAAAACACCTTACAAGACACACCTTTGAAATAGTTGATGTTGTATTTAATTAATTAGATTTCAACTTAAAGACCTGAACACTATTGGTAATTGTCAAAGACTAGTCTTCACAGTTGATGTATCTCAACATATGCATAAAATAACAAACCGGTGAAAATTTGAGCTCAATTGGTCGTCGAAGTTGCGAGATATTAATGAAAGAAAAAACACCCTTGTCACACCATGTTCACACGAAGTTGTGTGCTTTATGCTTGATTTCGTGACTCTAAATGTGAGGTCTCGAAATCAAATTCGTGGAAAATTACTTCTTTTCTCGAAAACTACGTCACTTCAGAGGGAGCCGTTTCTCACAATGATTTATACTATCAACCTCTCCCCATTACTCGTAATCAAGAAAGTTTTTAAGATAACATTTATTTTGAGTAATTACCAATAGTGTCCACTGCCTTTAAGTGATTAGAGCTTATAATTTTCAGCCTCGCCCCCACCCTCCCGCCCCTCCACCCCAACACATGCAAGCCTCTCTCATGCACTCAATAATATTATCATTCTAATCCTACACGTTATCGACAAACAACACGAGCACTCCGGCCGAACCTTCACCACTATAATTTATCCCTTTCCGAATTCGGTTGAAGGCACTCCGTGAAATTGCCCTGACCTTCATAAAAGATGAACAATAATTCAATAAAAGCCTACAATCAGATATCCATGTTTGTATTTGGAAAGAATCCATTTTTGATTTTGTACAGTACAATAATTTTCCCCCGAAGTATTGCCATTTTCCATTGCCCGGAGCCGTGTTTTTATGGTATTGCATGCCTATATTTTAAAAGTAGGCCTATTTTGTGACTGAATAATTTTTGTTTCAGGCTTAGTTTTTAAAGACATCTTCTATTGATTGAATTTGTTCTCTCTTTTTTACGATTCAGTTCTTCGTGGAACTTCTTCACACAAAAAAAAAAAAAAAAAAAAAAAAGAAGAAGAAGAAGAAGAGAGAAAGGCATTAAAGTCACACTGTAAGCTGTTGAAGACGAATTATTTTTCCATGGCGTAGGCAGGAACTGTAAAAGGCCATTTTTGTGAAGGCCCTTTTCGAAACTACGGCTTCGGTTTTGGATTCGGCTTCAGGCTCCGTTCTCTCGTCTGAAGCCCAGAGCACGTATACGCAAGGCGTGCGCAAAATATCAAAACACTCGCGGGGCCAAGCTAGGCAGAAGCCGAATCCAAAGCCGAAGCCTCGGTTTCAAAGGGCTATAGTACGCATGCGTGAACTTAAAGACCACCAACGCTCACATATTGAAAAACACAATTTCGAATGTTGAATTAAAAATATTACGTGGATCTTGATTGAAAAGGGAAAATGTATTAAACACCAGTCATGAAGCAATGTGATGCAACTCAGACCAGGTTGATGTAGGTTGGTGTAGTGGTAACTTGCCTCGCCTTCCACCTCTGGCGCCCCCATTCGTTTCCCACCAGGGGCACTGTGTGGATTGGGTTTTCAGTCCCTACTTGACTGTGTGGGTTTTTTCCTGGAATAATTCTCTGCGGTTTTCCTCCCACATCTAAAACTGAAATTTCTTCATCATCTTCTTTTCTCATTCTGCTCTAATTTGAGCGTTGAGAATATTTATCAAGATCCAGATACAGACCCCCCAAAACACGAAACAAAAACAACAACAACAACAACAATAATAACAACAACATTATTCTCGACCCTCGTATATGGGCCACCGTACGCTGACTAAAACAAAGCGCTGTTTTGACGTCCTTCAAAACCTAATTGCAACGGCTAAACCTCTATTGTTTCACGTCTTGTTCTGCGTTTCTAGTAAACGTATATTCAGCCATTAGCAACACTGTGCCAACGGTGTTGAGGATCGTCGTTCAAGGTGAACTCGCGCCATAACCGGAACCAGCGTCAAATACAGTCATTAAGGACAAAGCACGACAAGGCAGGCGCTAACGACCAGCGAAAAGTGGCCAACCGGCGCAAAACACACACCTCTGGCCTACTTTTACTTCAACACTGACCACAAAATACACATAGAAAAAAAATGTTGGATTAATAATATACTTTTGGAGAGTCAAAAAAAATATTCACAAACTGCGTCATTTTTTTTTTTTTGCGTGCATTACAATGATGTGTGCATCCATCTCCAGTTCATGCATCGTTTGTCATGTCTTGATGTTTCTTTGAAAATTGCGCCTTCATTGTTTTCCCCAGTTCATGCGAATCGTCCAGCTAAAAGTGCAAAATTAATCATAAACAAGCTCGAGAGCAGCCAGCAAATGAGGCGTGACAGAATAAAGTAGGTCATGTGTTGCTCTTTTTTCCCCGTTTATTTTTGGAGTTGTCCCTTTTTTTTACGATGATCTCATACGTGAAAATTACATCCTTGTGGACAACTTTAAAAGTTGTGATTAACCACTCATCCCGAATCCTTTACCCAAACCCAACAAAAACAATCAGTATAATAATAGGCTGGTTCACATAGTAGTAGCGGCAAGGACCCAATGCCCGTCTGGCTGCGGTCGCTAGCGGATTCGTCAGCGACAATTTGAAGGCAACACACGATGATTGGCGGCCTATTCAAAATTGCGATTCGCAGCCCCTTATTCGTCATGTGTGAGCCAGCCTTCAGCCCCGTCCCTCGACTTCATTTCACCCAGGATTTTAAGGGCGGGGTTTAGACCTTCCCATTGTTGGTACTATACAGAACGTTTGAACGTTAATAAAACATCTTGTTAAAACTACTGATGTTTAAAACCAAATTCAACATTTTTTTTTGCAAATGAATTTACAATGAAAGTAAAACCAACTCCCATGATTGGCTGCTTATTTCATACAAATTCAACACTTTTTGATTTATTTTTAACATTAAAAACTGTGGCTAAAACATTATGTGTGCTATTATTGTTCGAACTGTGGCTTTCCTGTTTAATTGCAATAGAGCCCAATGGCTTCCTTCCAATATTGTCGAACTTCAGCTGGAAAAAACTCGTTCTGTGACTTTGTGCAATAGAAATGTTTATCATATGTAATACTCCCCCCCCCCCCGGATTCTTTTCCCGCCCCTGCATCCACCCCTTGAAGTGACACAACACTCCGACCGGGGTGAAGAGGTAAAACGCCAGCCATCCGGACATTACAAATTACTTGAATAACATGTTTATCATCATTTTGTCGTTACTTTTGTACACATGACGCTCACAATAGTCCTTTGTTAATGAATTAACCGCGCCGTGAATAGGTGTTTACGTTTTTGATGCCGAATTTCTAAATTAGATTTAATTAATTTGTCTGGCATCTTCATGAAAATATCGAGTGAATTGATTGTTAAATCTTTTTCAATAAAGTGTGTCATAAGTAATTTCATAAGAAAAATGACTGAGACTCGGTGATGGTCTGGCTTCTCCAAAATGTCAACCAGAAACAATGTCAACAGATCACACAAAACAACCGAACCGTTGTATAATCGCGTTAAACCGTTGCAACAGCATGAGGGCGCTATACCATCATGTTGTTGTGAAACCAAGAGTCAATAGGTGCGTTCGTTTAGCTTCCCCGGGTCGACCCCGGTGTGTGGCGGTTTTTTTTTTCCTAGGACGAACGTGTGCAGATAATTACCCACGTCCGTCCTAGAAAAAAAAGCGACACACCAGGGTCGACCCAGGGAAGCTAAACGAACGCATCCAATAATTCACAGAATGTAATGATTGTACCCGAAAGTTTTCCTCCTTTGTCAATGCTTGTTTTGTTGGGGGTGTTGTAAGTTTTTAAATGGTGTTTTTCTTGTGGGCTACTATTCCTTGTGCAGATAACTTGTATACGCAGCATGCGGCACTACATTTTCTTTGACAAAATTTAACACATTTCAGCCTCTACGATCTGTCCATTTTCATTTTATGGGCACCATGCAGCCTGTATTTGTATGCGCATTCTACAAGTCCAATCAAGACAAAACAAAGCTTAAATTGATTTCTTAGGTTTAACGTACGCATTCAAATGACACCATGTGTTTTTTGTCTACATTCAAATCAAACTTGCATAAAACAGTTCAGCAATGTTGTTTTTTATCTTGGTTAGCAAAATAAACGCCAATAACCCTTTTCGAACGACAATTTCATGTTTTCCCTCTGTATTTTCATGTTACAAACCTTTTCAATTGATTAAATCAAATTACCGCAATTTGGGTGACCTCTCTTTTTGATAAACTATACATGGCAAGTTCAATTAAGGTTAACCAAAACAATTGTTTGTGGAATCTTTAATAAGTCAGCAGTGAGGTATGGAGTACGGTTAGGACTTTTCGCTTTTCAATGCAGGATCATTCCTTCTAACAAGTATCCTTATTCGAGTTGATCTTGCTAAATCTTTGAGATCCATGTTTGAAATAATTGATAAGGAAAAGAAGAAAAACACAACACAGCGCCCCCTAAAATTTGTTTCAAGCCTTTGTCTAAATGTAGCCCAAACCATAATGGGACCAAAGGTACAAGAGTGATGCTTCATTAAGCCCGTGCTTTGTTATAGGTACACACATTCCATTTATTTTTTATAAAGTAATGTCCCTGTGGAGACATCTTTTGTTCTTTCCTTTGTCCCTGTTCTTGTCATCCCCGCAGACTTTGTACACAAAATTCCTCGTGGAGCACCCTGGGCCCAATTTCATAGAGCTGCTTAAGCGCAAAATTTTGCTTAGGCAAAAAATTCATTGCTTAGTAAAATCAGATTATCGGCCAAGACTCCACTCAATTGTTATGCTAAGTAAACAACAGCTAAATACTAGTCATAAGCAATGTATATGGCATGAAATTTTGGCCAGTAACATGTGTAAAATAAGCGAGCTAGTTTCGTGCTTAAGCAAATTTTTTGCTTAAGCAGCTCTATGAAATTGGCCCCTGGTCTTTAGAAATCTACCAGCCTGGAAACTTTTGTTTTCCCCTTGTCGTTCCCCCCCCCCCCCCCCCGGTCTCCAGAAGGTAGTCCACACGTCTCAGGGGTGAGAGTCATCTCTGATTAAAAAAAGTCTGCAATAAGGATCTTAATGTAAAAAGTTATTCACGGAATTTCAACCCTTTGATAACACTTGGGGTTAATAGATAAGATGTCATAGCTTCTTTGAAAAGTATCTTAACACTTTGAGATGTATATCCAAGAGCAGAATTAGGCATCTGAAGAAAATAATGTTCCACATTAAAATTTGCATTCAGACACAAATCTGAAACTTATCACTGAAGTACTTGTGGACGTTTTCTTTATTCTCCCGGTCAGCACATTACGAAATAACATGAAATACCAACAAGGAAATGAACACTCAGTACAAGTAAAAAGTTTTAGTTTAACGCATTTATTTGTAACTCATTTAATTTGAACGCTAAAACAATGTGTTTCTCAATAAAGAGAAACAGGCGAACTATAATTATTAATACCACAATTTATAGCAATGTGTAATATAACGATCATTCATGTATCTGTCCTCAATTAATAACAATGTCAATTTCCATCCAACATCTCTTTCTAATGCCAGTAACAATATTGATTAAACCGAAATATCATTCATTCTTTCTGCCAAGTTTCCAGTTAATTTTCATTCATTGATTAACACCTCACAACCCTTTTCCGGTATAATACATTATTGTTGGCTTGGCTCTTATGTTCGCTTACATTTTTGACCCAAAACCTGAAAACAACGCGTGAAACATTTTAATGTCGGGTGTGGACGATGGAAACGGCAAATAAATTAGTTTAAGGTGGTCTTGATATTTCTAAAAAAATTACTTATGTCGGCTGACGAGAATTTTCATAAATTTAATGATTTACTGGTCTCCTACGTTATTTGTTCCAAGAAAGCTGTCCTTGAAAGTTTTAGGGATTGTGACAGTATTGGCTATTCGCTAAGAAAAAAACTTGACAAATATTGTGTCAATAGTTGTTAAAATATATAAATATGTAATTGTGGGCCATTTAGCTAACATCTCGGCATTTAAACCTTTAAAATTAAGCTTAAATGCACTGGAAACTATCGGTAATTGTCAAAGACTAGTCTTCACAGTTAGTGTATCTCAACATATGCATAAAATAACAAACCTGTGGAAATATGATTACTGCTTCTTATTTTAGACTTTAATCCTTACCCAAAGGACCTTTAAATAAGTGTGATAAACTTGCTGGAAATCTAGTAAATTAAAACATTAGCGGGTATACTAAGATAATCACAACACCTTATAATGTATAACGCCTACATCTTGACAATTCTTAGGAAACAAACACATTTTCCCTGCTTAGTTTGTGTGTGATTTTTTTATATAAACATGATTGTACGAAGTTCTGAGTCCTTAATCATCTATAACTAAATTTGATATGATTTTAATGAGCTCATAGTTCATTCGTGGGATTAAAATTTAGTATTACTATTATTTTGGTTAGCAGTGTCATAGTGGTCTTCTCTACATGTAAAGTGCATTATATTATTAGTTCATTTGCATTGTTGTGTGCAAACTCTAGCACCAATGTATCAAACCATGGAAGACGAAATAACTGAAGGAGTAATTATGAACAACAGCAAGCCAGTGATATTTATATCTTCAAGTTTTCATGAAAATCGAAGACAGCTAACTCCATCAATTAAGGAGGTGTACAGAAATTGGGAAATTGTTAGCCTAGTTCTTTTGGCATGTGACTAATTCATAACAATTTAACTTAATGATTGATGGATAAGCTGTGAATAATTAATGCAAGATTAAAAACCTAAAACACATTAAATTAGATTCTATTTCCAGTGTCCAGATTTACACAGGAACTGCATTTTGTTTAAACTCTCATCAAAATATACATAGTTCATTAGTTTGAAAACATTGTACAACTACTACAATCCAAGTGATGTGTTCATTTTAAATTAAATGTAAACTTTTGAAGTACCATAATGATTTGATTAGTTTTGTATAGAAGGCATATCTTTAAAACAGTTCATTTAAGACACTATGTAGTCTTAAGAAACCCAATAACATCCACTGGTCCAAACGGTCTTTTGACAGTTATCATTTTGTTCAATTGCAATTACAGTAGCCTTTTTGAAATGTGGTCACTATAAAAGGGCACTGCTTGGTTAGGGTTAACACAGAAACATCTACCAAAACTGTAAAATGTCATAGTGTAAAAATGGCGTATGTTATGTAATTCAGTGTTTCATCTTCCTTCCCCCACCCCCCCCCCCCCTGTTAATGTCTGCTGGATTACATAAGATGAATTAACTAGTAAACTTGCTGGTACTGCCAAGTGTAAATTTTCATTTTTAGGAGTGTAACTGGCTCTGAAAAGAGCGGGGTGCTCTCGACGTTTCAAACAGTATACTCTGCTCATCTATATAGGCGAGCGGAGTATACTGTTTAAAACGTTGAGATGAGCAGAGTATACTGTTTCAAACGTTGACACCACACCAGCTCTTTTTAGAGCCAACACTTCTCCAAAAGACATTTTGCACATCGTTGTACCACAGACTGCAAGTTTACTATTTAAAGTTATTTTTTATCTCATTTTCCACACCATGCAATCTTCAAACACCACTTTGGAATACTTAATGTTTTATCCTTTGGAGAAAGGCTTTATCAAATTCTAAACATGACTTTCTCATTATTAAATTGTGTTTATTAAATCAATTGTCTATAAGTTCTTTTCTAATCATGTCAACAAATTTGAAACAATCGCTGATTGAAAGGGAATAAATCAATTTTGATATGGTAACTCCCATGCTTCAATAAATAATAGTTAAATAGTCATTAAGAAGTACACATATTTTGAATATCACTAAAAAAAGGAATAAGTTAATTTCATTTTAAAATATCAACTTCATTAATGAAACGACCAAAATTATGAACATCCATATAGTAACTTGTAGGCACATTTTGTTAAACCTCTTGTCAATTTTAATTGATTTGTGGTAATGATTATATCAACATCGATTTTGGAACACTGATTTTTGTTCAAAATGACAAGAAAATGTGCCTCTAAAAATAATATAACGGGCTTTCACCAACACATTTAAAAAATCAAACAAAATGCAAAACACACTGCGTAAAAACTCACAGGTTTGGATCAATCTTAAAATCGAATTTAAAAATGGATAGTTACTTAAACTCTATGAAGACTTGAGTCGAGTGAGAGGGTTCTTTGAATCAATGCGTCAGTCTGATGACTGCAGAGTCAGGTTGTCTTTGGACATTTGCAGAGCACACCACAAAGCTGTGCGGCTTGAGCGAGTCGCCAAGGCCAACTTCTGAATAACATCCACCAAAACATTGCCTACAAAATAAAAGGAATGGGAAAAGAATGTATAAGCAGGGTTGAAAGTCATTACTATTGAAAAAGTCTGAAACTTGGATACAAATTCAAAAAGTATGTTAAAGCGATGCCATTTCCCTTTTGTAAAACTACTGGGGTTATAGATTCCAAGGAGCTTTTGGAAACAGTATTCAAATCACTAGAGAAGTAGACCAATGAGCAGGATTTCTTTATTTGTGGAAAAATATATTGCCTAATTTTCTTTACCAGGCCGACATAAAGGTCTGAATTCAGCCAAAAGTCAGAACAATCTCATCCCTGTATAAGTATAAAGCTACAAAAAATGACAAGAAGGTTGAAGGAAAACCTTATTCCCGAAGAGGTACTGTCTGAGTTGAGACAAATCGATTCATCCCAACCTGTTTTTTATGTAGTCAAATAATACAGAGTCTTTCCCCACAAAAAGGTCTGAAAGTTGCAGCAAAATTTGCAATAACACAATTTCCACTTTTTGATAACTCCTACAAATACATATTTTATACTGTTTTTTCTTTTTTTTTCATTTCTTATTCCTATCAGAGGTTAACTTTTATTATACACAAAATCAACACTGAATCAAAGCCTGTGTTCAAAAGTCTGGTAATTTGTGTGTACGGGACTGTTTGTTATTTATTTCTGGCCACACAGGCCATGTCCTCTGTTGCCCCTGGTCCTGCCCCTTCAAAAAGTTTCCCAAAGACTTCAAGATTTTCCAATGGAAGTGCCCATTGCAAAATTAAAATGGACTTGCCATCTCAAAGATGAAATTCCAGGCATGTGACTCTCTTATCAGAAGGAAGGAGAAAGTTGGCAATAAGAGTTATGAGGTATCACTGGAGCGGAGTGATGTACAAATTTTAATTTAATAATCTTTGTTCAACCCTAAATCATTTAAAATTTACCTAGCCAGTTTCCCATGTGGTTTCTAAGATTTCTTAAATAATAAAAATTTGCATCCCCTTCAGGTGATCCCCTGGCTGCCGCTTCCCAGGTTGTATCGAATGTTGGGTGTGATCTTACACAGCAGTTAACAGTTGTATGGCTTCTGAACCTGACTGGCACCCCAAACAAAGATATTGACAAAATAGGGAAACCGCCAACATAGGGCTAGCAGATGGCTCTGGTAGAGCGCCGGCACCTTTTCTGGAGGGAGTCCTACTCTCGTCAATTTTTCTTTGTGACACACCACATCAAACTCAATAAGAACAATTCAAACCTTTGTGCTCAGCAGCCTCTTCACTGTCATCCTGCTGACGTCTTCCCGGCCCTCGTCTCAGAAGCTCCTCTCTTCGCCTAACCTCCTGAATCGCCTCGACCCAGTTCTCAAGGTATGCATCGATGCGTGGGTGGACGGCATCACCACACAGACCGCCAATCTTACTCATCAATGTAGAGACCTGCAGCAAATTACCAAATTGGATAATAAATCATGATTATTTGACCCAATATCACTAATCTGCCTGAGTTTGATGAGGCTGCGTCAAATTTTTTGATATTAACTAAGCCTCGATGAAGGCTGTCTTTCTTGGGGGTGGTAGAGTATCCTCGCGCAGAAAGAATGATATTTAACAACCCAAGTCCAGGTTTAGAGTCCATTGGGACGATCAACATGCACACACAGCACACATGCACACAATCCATGCATGGTGCCTGTGGGGACAACAGCCTGGATGATTCTGTAGCTGCATTTTTGTGTTTTTCTTTATATTCACTTTGGATTTCCAGAGGAGTTTTATTGGCAAGCCGGGTGGGGTTCATTATAATGGCCAATCACGCTCGTAGCTGTTACCTCCACAATGATGTGCGTTTACTCATCAACTTATATGTCACAGCAAGGAGTTTCTAGATCAACCAATAACCAACGAAAATACATGGTTGTTAACAGTAGCGTAAAGCCTCGGGGTAGCAGGATCAAGGGTCGACGACGAATAGTCACACACAATGGGAGGGGGAGGAGGGGAGCAGGATTAAAAAAAGTTGGTATTATACCATCCTCCTCCATTACCATTGGTTTTGTACACAAAATGCAAAGCGAGGTAGTCCTCAGTACACCTTTTCCCTGGATTCTTTTTGCTAAAGTTCTTGGCGTGAATGTTTAGAAATGGCCACCTGTATACTCACAGTGTATGTGTAAAGAGCATGACTGCATTTAACAGTTCCAAGCAGCGAGCGTGGGTATGCTTGGAGTCTAGGGCAAACTAAGTGAGGCAAATTGCAACTTAACCGTTCCGTCCAGCCGGCGCGCCTTGATCAAGGCTTATACTAGACTGCCCTAATATCCCCATGCCAGAGATTCGCAAGTTAAGTTCCCCTGAATTGAAAAAGAGATTGTGTTTCTTACTCTACTGTGCTCTTTATAGAAGTCAACAATCAGCCTGTCCAGACTGGTAGGATTATCTGGTAACTGAGGAGTCTGTATGGTGTTGGCGCTGGAAATACGACGACCAGGATTCATGCGAGCTAGCTCTACTTCAGTCTGAAAAGAAACCAAACCAAACCATTCAAATTTAAATATTAGCACTAGGTCTGCACAATGACAATGGCCAAAATATGGTAGTCCCTATTTCAATATTCTTTTCTATGTGTTATCCTCTGAACTTTTAAGTTTAAAAATGTCTAAAGCTTTAGTCACTGTTTTTGCGCACTTGCACTGATTCAAAATTTAAGTGCCCCACCCAATCTCAAAGATTATGACAAGAATTTACAAGTTTTAACACAACACTGAGTATATCCATCACCATCAGGCAAATTGTACATGTTGCCTAGCTGATTGGTTAATAGCACCTGACCCTTGTTCGGTCTTTCCGATCATCAGGTTTTGGGTTTGAGTCTTCTTTGTGGCACTTGTTCCCTTCAGCAAGAAACTTTACCATTATTGTTTTGTCCTTCGGATGAGATCTTAAACCATGGGTCCAATGTAGACTGGGGTTGGTAGTACACGTTAAACAACACAGAACACTTATTTTGAACAGTAGGGGTAAACCCCAGTGTTTCTGGTTCATTTACAACTTTAAATATTCCTCAGGCTTGTGAGGAATTAAGTTCACTTATGAGGCATTCTTGGTTTCAATAGTAGAAATGAATGATGCACCACAAAGATAATGCCCACCGTCATTCCCGCTCAATGAGGTCACTGCTCAATGACCTGTTTTAGATAAAACAACCTCCCTCAAAACAGTTCTTTTTGAAAAAAATTACCTTCTTTCGTTCTTTTTCGATGCTGTAGAATTGGTAGTAGCATTCTTCCAGTTGAACGTGCAACTGTCCCAAGTAGTTCTGGTTGTCATTTTGCTGACACTGCTGAGACTGCTGCCAAAAAGCCATGTTTGGACTCCCAGACTGATTGTGAATTTGAGGTCTCACGGGGAAGATCGGATTTTGAAAATGACCCCCAGAGCTTGGGGTCTTCTGGCTGTGACTTGGATACCTTCCGGATGCCTGATGTGGAGATGGCATACGCTGCATAGGGAACTGATAATTGGGCACTTGGTTTTGTCCAAACGGGTTAGATGCATTCATGTTCCTTTGAATTTGGTTTTGATCGAAAGCCATAGTGTTGGTTCGGAGATTCAGATTACCCTTGGTCAAGAGATTGTTGAAGTTGGTCCAGTTGTTGGCCATGTTCATCTGCTGCATCAGGTGGGTCTTGGCGTCCTGATTGGCAAATGGCAAGTTCATAGCCTGCTGTTGTTCATTCATTGGAAACTGCTGCGCTGATCTACTTGGTGGTCTTGGAAACTGCTGAGCTTGCTGTGCTGCGGATGTTCTCTGCCTGAAGTACTGGTGGGGATCCTCCGTAGCTTGTGTATCCCTAGCGCCATCTTGTCCCCCACGACCACTACCCATGGATTGACTTGTAAGATTTAACCTGGAAGCACCGTACTGATTCTCTGAGTTAGGAAAAACGATATTCCTACAGTCCCCTCCTGAATTAGGCAAAACACCCTGAAAAGACCTCTCAGGGAAGTTCGCTTTGAATTCGTGCGGCTCCGAATTCTCCCCCTTCATGAAGTTTGGAGCGCTGTGAAAATAATCTTGCATCCTCTTGTGGTTTTCTGCATCAGCTGCCATAGGTTGCTGTAGGGGTGAACCAGTAGCTGGTGTTATGTTTCCTTGTTGGCCTTCATTTGCTGGGATGCCTGGATACATCTCACTAAATAAGGCTGGATGCTCAGGTCTCTCTGTGATCCCTGAAAGTAAAAAGAAAAAAACACTCAAGAAAACAAGCGGATTAGTTTTATAAATGCTAGCAGTGAGTTTTGTTGCATTTTCAGCAAGACAACTTGTTTCTGTGGATGTCTAGGGGTAAGACATTTGCTCTAGCAATGATTTTTGGTATAAATATTAAGTAATAAGCCAGAAGGGTAGCCGATTGGGTGAATCTAAAATAATTTTTGATTCAACAAAGAGTTAAGACTAGTCTTATCTAGAGTTAGGATGAGTTACTCATCCTAACTTAGGACTAGCCATACGTTCTTCATATCCTAGGACTAGTCCTAAGTTAGGATTAGTCCTTACTCTTTGTGAAATCGACCCCTAAACATGAAACCTCAGGACTAACATCCTTGGGCTCTACCAACTGAGGTGTTGGTGTTGGTGGTTTCCCTATTTCATCAATGTCTATGTGCGGGGTTGCCAGTCAGAAGCCATCAATTCGTAACTGCTTTATGTAATAAATAATGATAAATCTCATACAACATTGAATCTATATTTAATGGTTCTATGACAAACCTGGAGGGAATCTTGGATGCACTGAGCTTTCATGACTTCTTTCAACTTTAGTTTTGGCCCAGGCAGAAGAGACAGTATCAGCATGAGTTCTGATATGCAGACCCTGAAACCTGGAATAAGTTATAAAATGAATCATTACTACAAATCACCAACAGTATGCCATCTTTTTAACATGAAATGGCACAGTTGGATGCACTGCATGCACAAGGAACACAATGGCAGCACAAAATACACTTTTTGCTGTAACTCACTATCCACTTGGAAAAAAATTCAGAAAACTGAAATTCAAAATTTTTGTTTTAAGAAGACTGCCTGAAACTAACACTTCTAAATCGCCTTTTGTGACATGGCTCTTACAAACTTGATCAGAGAAATGAACTATGACTGGTGCTACTCACTTGGATGTAACTTCATTTGCTGGCTATTGGACTTGTTCAGTGTAGTTCTTAATTGTATAATGTGAATTCATGGCCTATGCTGCCCCTGTTCTTGGCCTTGGGGTGCCCATTCAAAAGTTTTCTTAATAGAAGTACCCTTTGCAACAGGAAAATGGCCTCGCCCTCTCAAAAATGAAAGTCCTGTACTAAGTAAGCCTAATGCTAAGTAATGGTCCAGTGTAAATTTTGAGCCCTGGATTATTGTAAATTAAGCAAAAGCGATTGCACCAAGAAATGGCATCAACCAAATTGATCTGTTAGTTAGAGTTCCCAGTAACTGGGCTGGATGTAAATCTGTAACTTACTGGTCCTTGATGGCTGAATCGAAATGCTGGTTCTGCTGAATATTCATTATTCCTGCCTCAGTATTTGGGGGACTTTCATCCAAAATCTGGCACACCAGCTCATCAAACAGTCCAGATCTGTCAAGTAAATCATCAACGACAGCTTCGCCATCACCATGGCAATCCACAGGCACTTTCCTGTTTCCAGATGAGTGGTTGGCTCTGTGGGATGGATGCATCCAGTAAGGGTGGTTAAGGTCCTGATGATGTCCCTCTAAAGTACCATTTGGTGGAAGCTGGCCATGTTCCTAAAAAGATTGAGTAGAGTTTATGACCTAAGGCACTTGATACTATTGGTAATTACTCAGAGTAGTTGTTAGCATACAAACTTACTTGGTAACAAGCAGTGGAGAGCTGTTGATAGTATAAAACATTGTGAGAAATGGCTCCCTCTGAACTAACGTGAAAGAGGTAATTTCTCACTCAAATAAGAAAATACTTCAGCTGAAGCCTTTTATAAATGCATCTGAAAGCAAACAAAGTAATGCAACAATGTATCCCCGATGCAAATTTATTGTCTATTATAACAATGTGTTTTTTCTTTCAATATTCCCCTGCAAATTCGATGAACAATTGATGAGCACAAATTTTCATAGGTTTGTTATTACATGAATAAGGAAAGGCCTGGAATTACACACAGATTTTCAAATAGAAGTGTCCTTTGCAAAATGAAAATGGTCTTGCTCTTTTCAACATGCTCAAAGATGAAATTCCAGGCCTGTAATTAGTGTTAGGATATAAACGAAGTGAGAATACTGGTCTTCACAAAACATTTCCAGGCCTTTAACCATATTTGACCTCGCAAACACTTTTTTTTTAAGCAGAGTGCAGAAAGTTGTTTGATGTTACACACAAATTTGAGCCTTTAACTTAAACCTCAAACCTTGACTGTTAAAAATTGAAAAATTGGTTTTAGCATTGAGCACGCAGGGACTTATGATTTGAGATGTAACAATGGGAATTGTTATCTAACCGATCATGCATGATAATTAGCATTAATTTAATAATTTCAATGAAAATGATAATAAATCTACCTGTAATGTGTGCACAAGTCAAAACATTCTACTATAAACAAAGTGCTCGCAAGGTTTTTGTTTTTACACACAAATTTTATTGAGTTGACTATCTGAATTGGATAATGTCATTTTTGCATTGTCATGAATTCAAGTCCAGAAGCTAACACTTTTTTGATATCCTCCACTTTATAAGCTCTGGTGTTTCTGATCAGCAGACAATGCGTGAAGTCGAGTTGCGCTGAAAGCACACAACTTCATGTGACAAGCATGACAAGGTTGTTTTTCTTTCATTATTATCTCGCAACTTCGCGACCAATTGAGCTCAAATTTTCACAGAATTGTTATTTTATGCATTTTTATGTTGAGATACACAAAAAGTGAGAAGACTGGTCTTTGACAATTACCAAGTGTCCAGTGGCAGTGTCTTTAAAAGTTTAATTTATTTTGTGGAGTAAAACAAGTTAGGCATAGTACTGTAGGTCATGTAGGTCTGCCATTGAAAAGTACGAGTCAGGTTTACTGACAATCACCAATTATCTACCTGGGAGCCCTTTACTTTTACCAGGGGTGAGAGTCATTACTAACGAAAAAGTCTGAAACTTGAATACAAATTCAAAGGTATGTTGAAATGATGCCATTTCTACTGTTTGGTAACCCCTGGGCTTGTAAATTCCAATGAGCTTTTGGAAACAGTATCCAAAGCACCAGAGAACTGGATATGCTGGAGAAGTAGACCAATTTCTTTATTTGTGGAAAACAATAATATTGTCTGGTTTTCTTCACCAGTCCGACATAAAAAGACTGAATTCAACCAAAAGACTGAACAATCTCATCCCTGTTTTACTGATTTTCTGTTATTTTAAAAATTATTAGTGTTGATTATTGACTCACCACGACGCACAGCATGACAAGTCATCAGTCAGAACACAAACAATTTCAATGGTCATCATCCCATGTACGACTCATTTGAAGTAAACACTACTGACATGACTGACTCGACTGTACACAGTCATTTCCTTTTTCAAAAGATAGATAACTCCTTCATTTCAAATTAAAAAACAAGCTTGTGAGTCTTGCAAAACAACTTACCATTGTTGTTCAAAATGTCCAAACCGCAATAACAACAGGGTTTGCAGAAGCCTCAAATTTAGACCTTGAAAAATACGATGTTTACAAACTTTCCTTCATCACTCGTTCATTGTCGACGCCCAACTATTAATAATAATCATGTATTGTTTGTGTACGCTGTACATACATGTAAATTGCATGTACACATCTTGTGTCAAAAATAACGTCTGGTATTTTTTTAGAATTACTTATATTTTCTATCGCTGACATGACTGGAAGAAACATAAATTGTTTGACACACAGTAGTTTCCTAAATCTGTTAATTCAAAAATTATTAGGTTATCATAAAATTTATGTTGAATTTATTTCTACAAAGGTTATAAATTGTGTGGTGTCACAAACCTTACAAAAATCATCATTTTACTACTCAATTTTGAGGGAGTAAGTTTGCAAGAACAGCCTAGCTTCATAACCGATTTGCGGCCGCGCAAAGGTGAGCTGTGATTGGTCAACAGTTATGTTAGTCTCCGATTCGTCACTATCGATCATGGTCTTTTAGACAAGTCACAACATGATTTTTTGGGGGGTTAAAGTTACTCAGTCTAAAAAATCTGCCTCACATAATGATTTTTGTTATTTTATTAAACTGAATTTCCCTCCTCCGTGTATTTGTTTTTACCTGTTTACGTGCAAAACTTTGCAAAAGGTACAGCTGTTACGTTTGTAAACTATAGAGGGCGCTACATATATCCCTTGGACCGAGTTGTTTTTTTGATCAAAGATTTTACCAACAGCCCAATCATGAAAGGGGAAGAAAACAAAGTGATATAAAAAACTTCTGGTTTGGTCCCGATCAAAACAGAGAAGGATTTTATTCCCCCCCCCCCGCCCACATAAGTTTGTCCCCGCCCACAAAAATTCAGACATTCAATTCCTTATTTTCTCTTATCAAACTAGAAATAGCATTGGAAATAATGAGTTAATTTTGACCCACATTTTCTGGTTGACAAATTCACCATGTCTAAACTCACTCTTGTTTACAAAGACACAAACAAATTCCCTCAGAGATGCAACAAATACTGCTTTGACAAATTTAAATGCTTTGTTCTTTGTTTATTATTATTCTTTTGTTTTCAGCTCTAAATTTGTAATAATTTCATTATCATCAATATAATGTGGAAAACAAACAAGCAGATTTATATAGCATTAGCAACCCTCCATTTATTTAGAAACGTTAACACTATCTGTGAATTAACACTGTCTGTGAATTTTAGTTTAAATTAAAATAAATGTTGAGGGGAAAAAAGAAAACCCAAAACACATTGGACCAAACATTTTTCTTAAGAAATGACTCGCCTTTTTCATAAATAGATAACAGACATAACTGTACACATAATGGATTTTGTTTTCTTCCTAAACCTGTGTACACGTCTTGCCGGCCAAACTTTACCAACTACTTTCTATAAACAAAAATTGGTTTATTTATGAAAATCACTATCTTAAATAAAAGAAATAATCTTGCTTTTGAGCTACATTTTTTAACGCTCATGTTATCACATTAGTCTGGAACTATAGAGAGACAATGACCTGGTCTTGGCCATGGCTTTTAATATGACCTGGTCAGTTTCTTCATAAGTCTTTTTAATGCAGGATTGGTTGTACAGCCGGCATAGGTATATCCTAAATAGAAAGCTTATAAGATGGTCTTTCTCAAATCTAGGTTTATTATCCGAAGTTTTTGGAGCACTGCTTCATGTGTATACAACTACTATGACGACGCCTCATTTTTACAGTAACATTATGTAAAACCATTTTGGGAAATCTTGCCATGTCTTAAAGACCAAACCTTGTTTACAAAAAGACTTTGGATATTCCCCTGCATTACATGGCGGACTCATGTTACATACAAAAGTCACATAACAAATTTCCAAACAAAAGCATTTATTTTATCTTTTATAAATAAATGCTTTTAAAACAGTTTCGAAATGTGCCCCCTTTTTACAATTTTCTGAAAACGTAAGATTTTATGCTTTCTTCAATTGAGCTGTGCACACATTATCTCTAAAGCGCACTTGTAATTTCATGAGATACATCATCTATCAGCATTACTTGTATGGACTCCTGACTCCATTAAGTGCTGACTATCAGTTCACCTACAGTTTTTTTCAAAACACATAGTCAGTCTCGAGCATAGAGTTATATAAGAACTAGAGAGCGCACGGGTGATGCTTCTTGCACAAAGGCGACGGGACCGCAAGGAGACACGCGTGCGCCATTATGTACGCGCCTTGAATGTGAAACACACGTTGGAGTTTGTGTTTATTGAACGCTACGCGATGCTGTTTTGTTCAACTTACAAAATGGCCGCACAAACACACGCTGTGGGATGCCAGTTTTGTCAACTTAGAAAATGGCTGCCTGCGCGCATGCCGGAGCGCGTATATAGGCCAGTGTGCCCTCTAGTTCTTATAAATAAATCTGTGGTCTCGAGTTTGTACGACCAACAGGCCTCAAAAATAACCCACGGCACCCACAGCAATTGCCATGGTGCCCTGTGCTTTTACTGTGGTGACCTCTGCAAGTGCAAGGTTCCAAAACAAACTTACATTTTTCCCATAGAGGTGCCCCTTAAAGGGAAGGTACACGTTTGGTAATTACTCTAAACAAATATTAACTTAAAAACTGACTTGGTAACGAGCATTGGAGAGCTGTTGATAGTATAAAACATTGTAGGAAACGACTCTCTCTGAAGTATTGTAGTTTTTTAAAATGAGGTAATTTCTCACTAAAATAGTAAAAGAGTTTCTAGCTAGAAATCTTTTATTCCTATCGAAAGCACACAAATTCGTCCAAGCAAGGGTGTTTTTTCTTTCATCATTTTCTCGCAACTTCCATGACCAATTGAGCCTGTATTTGCACAGGCTTGTTATTTTATGCTTATGATGAGATACACCAAGTTAGAGCACTGGTCTTTGACAATTACCAAATGTGTACAGTTCCTATAACAGAGGTTCGTTACTGTAAACCTTTGAGAGCGAAGTTCAGGGCCAACGTTGTACATTTTATGCACAACTCAGATTTACTATAAACGACGCTTTACTTTAGGTTTGGTACAAAAGAGTCTTGACACTTTCTCCTTTCATTTTGTCTTTGCCGCTTTACTTTTCTTGCCCTTTGATTTCGGCTTGCAGTACTTAGCCTCCAGTCCAGCCATAAAACTATCCATCTGTTGATCTCGAGATTGTTGCCTTTGCTTGATGAGCGCGCTCAGCGCATCGTCGCCATTTTCCTGTCCGAGTCCCATCTCCTTGGCAAGATGCTCCGCCTCAGCAGCCTCTTGTTTTGCCTATTGATGACAAGAATAAATAACATAAATTTAAGCCCAACCCTGTTTGTATCCTGAGACCAGGGGCGAAACTAAGAGGGGGATGGGGGAACATGCCCCCCCTTATTGTATAAAGGGTGAAGCAATAATGGTTAAGTGCTTGCTTATGGACGCAAGAATCTGTCTATCTTAATGATCTTCCCGTCAAGAGAACTCTGCAAACTCCCACAAGAGGATTTAAACACCAAGCTGGCAACAGCCAATCTCTCTCATACAAACATTCGTTTAACGTCTATGATTATGAGTTGCGTCAATCAAGAAATTGTGATTCAGTTACAATAATTATTCTAGTGATTGTGAAATCAGCGGTTATCTTGGTAGGATTCGAACCCATAATCTTGTGATTGCAAGTTCTGCGGTCTAACAACTGCATTGGACAACAGAATTAAGACCGTGCTCAAAACCCGGTTATTGAATCCAGTGTACTTGACCGCCATGACAAACAACTTCTCATTATAAGATCATGTGCAGAAAGTGCATGCAGTACAGTTCCGTTAACACAAGTGTAAAGAAAGCTCTGTGCTGCACAGTTGTGCCGCCATGCACACCCCATGCAGTTGAATGGTTTCAAAAACTGGGTATACAGTTTTCAATTCGCTGAATATAGTACCAAGTGTAAGAGGGTTAAGTACCTTTTTCCTCCGTCCAGTCTTCTGTTTCTTATTCTCCTTTGTGAATGCTGGATACTCAGGCAGCTCTTCCTTGTTGATTAAATCTGTAAGAATCTCGGCAAATCTTGGTTCGTCGTCTACTGTGCAGCATAAGACGTTCTCCAGTATCTGCTCCATGTCCCCTTCAAACTCCATGTAAGAAGCCTTTAAATCTGCCAGCTCTTCTTCTGAACCTAAAATGTATTCAAGTTTAAATTCATTTTAAGTTAAACAAAGCAATAATTACAAGAGTTGGACCTGAACTGGAGACCTCAATGTAGCCCTTATGTTGGCGGTCTCCCTCTTTTGTCAATATCTTTGTTTGGGGTGCCCGTCAGAAGCAACACAACTGTTAACTGCAATCAATCAATCAATCGCAGAGACAGCAAGGGTCCATCGTGCCGATCTCCTGTGTCCACATCCTACAGCCTCATGCCACATGTGGTAGATTTCGTTTGGCCGGACAAGTTGTTGGGCCCAGGATGATCGAGGGCGGCCTCTAGGTCTCTTCCAGCCAGGAGCTGGTGCTAGGCCTCCCCTTGAGTTGATGGCGATGCTTAGAGCTTTTTTTAGCTGGGATGTTGTCTGTTAACTGCAGTCTGTAGCCAACAGTCAGGTTTATGATACAACCTGGGAAGCGGCAGCAGCGGGATCACTTTAAGGGGGATGCGACTTTCTATTTCAAGCTTACCTAAACCAAATAGTGCCCTAGTAAGGTGTCCAATATATCAAAATGACTTATACCTCTGACCCCACCAACCATAATTGTATGGTACGGCTTACGCATCATTTGGCATTCACTTTGCATAGTTTGTTGTCATTCTTTGTTAGCGGCGCCATGTTGATGAGCACTTTTCCTACCTTGGTACTTCTTCTCAAACTCCCTTATATCATTCACAGAAACTTTCTTGAATAAAATTCTCCAGTAGGTCGACCAGTCCTTGTTCTGTTCCGTGTCCATGTCATCATCAACTTCACCTGATCGCATTCAGAGAAAAAAATTTGTTTTAGTTCAATGTATACAACAAATTATCGATGCAGGAGGAAATGGATCTGATTCCGTGTCTAGTACGGGCAAAGCAGTTTTTCATAGGTAAAGGTTAGTTTTATGAAGGAAACTAAAATTTATATGAGAGCTTTATCAGGGGCGTGAAGGCATTGGTAATGAAACAAAGGATAACTCATAAGTAAACTTATTCACTGTAGCTCACAAGCCTGTAGCTCACAGGAAACCTGTAAAAGAAGGTGCTTGATATGTGAACCAGAAAGACTGGTTAACCTCTACTCTTCAACGATAAAGTGTTCTGGTTTCCTTTTAAGTGCACTACTGAGCCTAGAACACAGTATCAACATTTCATTGACAAAGCAATTATGAAAAAGTCTCCCGCTCAAAGACAAAAGTGCCACGACCGGGACTCAAACCCACACTATGCTGATCAGACATTCCAGAGCTTGAGTCTGGTGCTCTTAGGTTACAGCTTGGAGCAAGTTCGAGTGAGGCACTATAGTCGACTATAGTCGACCATTGGTTGATTTTGCCTGGTACCCAGGATGTATTGAATGCATAGGTAACCATGGAACATTGACCAGTGGTTGACAAATGGTCGCCACCCGAACTTGCTCTTGGTCACAACACTGTGAAATCAGGAACAAATCCTGACAAAATAATGAAAAGCCTCAAAAATTAGAACATGCCATGCAGTGTTACACACCTGTGTCGTCATACAGTGACCGTAGATTATCGTCACTCAAGACCCGATAGATCCTCCCCAATGCCTGGAACTTCTGGGTTGCAATTTCTTTCTCCTCATCGCTCACACGGTCAGGGTGGACCTTCAGAGACAACTTGTAGTATCCTCTCTTCACTGTTAAAATGTAGAATTTAATTTTGTTTTTAGTATTACAGGTAACTTTTTAGAAGATTATAGTATCTTTCCCAGCAGTTGCAATTCCGTGTCTCTTTTATCAAGTAATAAAACTAATATAGTAAATGTTAGTTGTCAAAATTAGAGGGTTGGGAAAGTGCCTTAGAGGCCATTGAACTAACTCAGGTCAGGGGGGTCAACCTTTTTGAGACTAGCCAGCAGGACCAGTCAGCCTTCACTGGTCCGTTAGCTTTTTGTGCTTAGTGCATTTGCACTTTAAATAGCGATGCTTTCCGAAATTGAACGATCCACTTGGGAGAGAATTTGGTCCGGTCCTAGACCCAGTAACTGGTAACTGGGGGCGGGGCGATGTACTCCTTATTTCGAAATGTTGTCATTGCCCCAGTTACTGGTTCTCCTGCACCCCATTATTTTACGTCTGCTTTCACTGGGGCGATAGTACGACAGATGATAAAATTTCGGGAAAAAAGAGGACAGCGCACTAGTTACTGGGTCTAGTCTGGTCCTCTGTGATTTTACTGGCACCCTCCCCTCTCACCTCTCTCGTTATTCATGTTATTACTAGGGCCCAGCTTCATAGAGCTGCTGAGCACAAAAAATTGCTTAGCATGAAATTTCTTTCTTGATAAAAACATGATTACCAACCAAATTTTCAGTTGCTGTATATTGCTTGTTACTGGTAATAAGCTGTCGTTTGCTTATCCTGAAAATCACGTGAAAATTTGTATGGTAATCCTGTTTTTATCGAGGTGAAAATTTCATGCTAAGCAAATTTTTGTGCTTAGCAGCTCTATGAAATTGGGCCCTAGGTCACAAAGGTGGTCAACACTACAGTGAACAGAGCAAAGCTGACAAGTGCAGCCTTCAAATGATTGAATTTGAAGTTACGCATTATTGGATAATAAATAAATAGACCTGATGAACGTAAACGATGACGATTGATAATGCAAGTAGTAGTTCACGGTATAAAAAAATACAATCTCAGAGTCGGACTACACTCTACAACACAATGTACATGTACACTGTGCATGCTGTGTGACAGGTAAAAAGCATTGTCGACAACACTACAGTCCAGTCAGTCACTCATAAAATGTCTACCTTCATTTTTCGATGCACCCTTCACCAAAGCCAAGATCTCGTACAGATTTCTTGTCCCAAAAAGCTCTTCACAGCTATCGAGTAAACCTGACATAATGACGATGTTTTGTTAATTTAATATGATGAAACTAAGAGGGGAAATATAACCAAATACAACTGAAGAACACTGAGCAGAACGGATAGCCAAGTGACAGTGTTTATGTTCCGCGCCGCGCCATGGACTCGACTCTTGTGACCTCTCGAGGTCACGCGCGTCGTCGAGATTGTGCGCGCTTGCATTGAGCGCAATCTCGCGATGTGCTCAATCTTAAGATTGAGCGCAATCTCGGACTGTGTCCCGCATCTACGACCGGTTACGGCTGGATCGTTTGTGTATGCGTGTCTACCTCCATGTGTTGAAATAATGACATTAGAAACAGTCGTAAGCCGTAGATGTAGTTGGCAATTTGGGTTTGACCGGTGTTTTCATTACCATTTTACATCCTAGAAGAACAACAATTTCAGCTGGGCCGGGGCATTTTCTGTAGTTTAGTTGCCATCCTCAATGTTCTTGATTAATTTTGATTTAATGACACCCCCCTTTTTTTACGACAGAGGTAATAATAATTATGTACAGAAAAAATGCGGCCGGGGCGGGGTTCAGTGAGCCTACACATTCTTTATAACATTTTGCACGTACATGAAATGACAACGTATACCACACCACTGTGTATAAAATTAACCAAAATCTTCCCGGCAGTGTCGTAGATTTTGAACTTTAAAACACAGTCGGGCCGTGTGGGGGTGGGGGGGGGCGGGGTTTCTGAGCCTTTTTGTGTAAAGGTTCGTAGTATTTATCTTTTCAAAAGATAACTGCTCGAATGAGCTCTATGATGACGTCATCAATTTGCATTGGCTATAGAAGCAGACTTTATTCAGTGCATTCTAATTACACCCGTTTACTGAGTATAGTCATGTCACAGAAGATTTATAAATACATCATTATGCAAATAAGAAGGTTTGGTGCACCTGTTTTCAAAATACAATGATTGGCCCATACCTTCTTTTTGTATGGCAGTTTCACTATAGTTACATGAGCACATACCAGACTGGAGTACTAGTGTATACCCGGCGAACTTAAGCGGCGCTCTACTGGAGTTGGACGGCGCTTTTTGGTGAACTTCATTTTTAGGGCCAATTTTATATTACGAGACACATTGACATTGTATAATTTTTTCACTTGCAAGAAAGCATTTACCGGTGACAGTATCTTAAAGCAGACTTTTCAACAGAAATTTTAATGAACAGTTTCGTTTTACATCTCCGAGCACAGCTAGATAATGATGGGTCATTTTCTCATTCTAATCAGTAACATGGCGCTGTGTGTAACTGGGTGTGGACTTAAGACCAATGACGGTGGGGTGGACCATAGACCCTTAGAAAGAATTAACGTGAACCCGGGACCATGGACCAAGCCCGCAGAGAGCTCCCATCTTCAGCAAGAATCAGCAGTTTAGCAGTTTAGTGCTGACTATATTGCCGCCAAGAATATTAAAATAACCGCGTTTAAGACAGCAAGGTAAACGAAGATCTGTAACGATTTCTTGTGCATGCAGGCAGGTCCGCCCGTTCGGGGCAATTTTGTGGCTGACTATCAAGAAACTGGAATTTAAGATCTATGGATGTGTTGTGAGGTGTCTATGCTGCCAAGAATAAAAGAACATAGTGTGAGAAGACAGCAATGCGGTAAGCGAAGATCTCTAACCATTTCTTTTGCAGGTCCCCGCCCCCCAACTCACCTATACCCACCCAACCCCTCCGGACTCCCGCCACACCCGGCGATGAACTTGTTGATGTTGTCCCATCACTTATAGCTTGTTAGGTGACGTCGCAATTTCTTGTTTTTTCTTGGCTTGTATAGCCTATCGGTCGAAGCCGATAGTACTTTGTATAAGATGAGACTGGTTTTCCGACGGGGTTGAAACTTCAAGTCACCAATTGTCATGTTTCATTATTTAACGGCCTCATTAGAGGAACACATTGCCTTGGATCGGTCGAGTTGGTCTTTGAAAAGCGTTTGTAACCGTTTTTTATAAAATGCATATGGGTAGAAAGATGTTGTAAAAGTAGAATACAATGATCCACACAAACATGCCTCAAAATTGCGTGGTTTTCTTTTTACCTCGTCGACTAACACGTCGGCCATTTATGGGGGTCAAAATTTTGACTCCCATAAATGGCCGACCGTGTTAGTTCGCACAGTAGAAGGAAAACCACGCAATTTCGAGGCAAACTTGTGTGGATCATTGTATTCTACTTTTAAAACATCTTTCCAACCATATGCAGTATATAAAAAACGGTTACAAACGCTTTTGTTTTGACCAACTCGTCCGATCCAAGGCAACGTGTTCCTTTAACAATAACTCAACATTATTTCGGATAAGATGACATCTTGGATTAAAGCTGTCGAAAAGCATAATAGGAGTATAACTCAAATTCATTTAAACTAATAATTGAACAATTCTTTTGAATGGAATGTCATTATAACCATTTATACATAAACTATTGTTTAAATACTGAATTATACATAACAAACCTTTAATATGACACAACAATGTAACATTTTGGTGTGTAATTAAACCATTAGAAGCAGATTTGTTTAAAGAAAAAAGGTTCAACAAAAATAAATAAAATCCCCCCCCCCAAAAAAAAAAAAAAAAAAAAACCCAAACCAAAACAAAACAACAACAGCAACCAACCACCAAACAATCCGGTTGTCGTGGAAACAGTAACCATCCATGCCAACTTTGAACCCATTGTTTAAGATCGGTTACAAAAAACTCGTTTCATAAAAGACATTCTTCTTTTCGTAGGAAAAAATACCCGGCGTGTACCAGCTACATTCGACCCTGGGGCCAATTTCGTAGAGTTGCTAAAGCAAAAAATAGATTAAGCACGAAAATAGCTTGCTTATTTACACATTTATTTTTACTGGCCAAAGTTTCATGCCATATACATTGCTTATGACTGGTATTTAGCTGTTGTTTACTTAGCATACAGTTGAGTGGAGTCTTTGCCGGTATTCTGATTTTACTAAGCATGGATGTTTCGTTTAAGCAGAATATTGTGCTTAAGCAGCTCTATGAAATTGGGCCCTGAATACACGACTAAAGATCCCGAGATTGCGCGGCTACCGGCTCAATCTCGAGATTGAGCAGACCCATGATTACACTGTGTACATCCGTATTTGCACACACAACAAGTGGCGCGCTTTCTGGGCTATACCATTTTAATAGTTGGTAGACTTTAATACCATTTTTATTAGTTGCTAGGCTAAGGTCATTATTTTTAACATCGCTTCCTCGGAGGACATTTTAAAAGTAAAACGTGGTGCAGTATAATAATCCGTTCACGTCTTAAATACTTTAAAGACTAAAATTTAGATTTAATCTGGTTGTAATAATTATAACTTTTTTTTTTAAGTTTGAGCTGTACACAAAAAATAATCACCCCTAGTAAAAAATAGAACGGTCTTTAAAACAACCTTTTGGGAAGTCATTGCCGTTTTGAAACCACAAGTGGCGCTGATCGAAGCCTCATATAGGACAGCACACATTTTCGGAATTACTGACGAAGCTCAAGGACAGCAAAATCCGTAGTTTCGAAAACGGCCTGTCATTCTCTTGCAAACTGAAATCGGATTTCCGTCTAAATAAAAAAAAACAACAACAACAACAACATACGGAGTCCTTAAAGGGAAAACTTAATAAAATTCTACACGAATTTTTACCAATTGTATCTTAATACGTTAGGGGAAAACCGAGACATACATTATTGTAATGTGGCAGTTTAATGTATTGTGATGTTTTTGTAAACAAATTCATCTATTGAGTATATGGTTTGAATAAATTAAAGCTTTTCAGGTATAATGTGTGGATGGGGGATATTGTTGAGCGTCCCAGTGGTGCGTCCCAGTATATATGAATGTTTCTTCAAAAGGAAAACCAAAAATAGATGTTGCAAAACTGCTTAAAACCAAAAGGATAACCTATAAAATGCAAACAAAATAGTCAATGGCCTGCTGACGTTTCGACTCTTAGCAGAATATTGTTTGCATTTAATAAAAATGGTGTTATACGACTGAAATGCTTTTGACCAACATTACTTTCTTGAATTGTTTCGTTTGAAATAATATAATATCCTGCACCAATACCAGTATAAATGAATACGATCGGTTTACCAACGACCGATAATACCCAATTGTAACATACACTTCCTAGCGTTAAAGTCTAACAAAATCTACCCTTCAACACCCTATGGTATTGCACATAAGTAAACTTTTCTTATTTTCCCGTAAATAAAAGTATTTCTTTCGTTTGTTTCTACACACAACAAAACTCCCTTCTTTTGTTAGTTCTGTGCGGACAATAGAAACAGTTTACACTCAAACAGTGGTGTCTGATTTGTCACGGTGTCCGATTTGGAGATAGGGAGGGGGGGGGGCTTCACCCGTCTTAAAGGAACTGACGCATTTTGTAATAATTGCCACCTAGTATTCTCACTTGGTGTATCCCAGTATCCCAACATGCATCCAATTAAATAAAAATCTGTGCAAATTTTAACTCAATATTGACCATCGCAGTTGCAAGAAAATAATGAAAGAAAAATACCCTTGTTGCACAAATTAATGTGCTTTAAGATGGGAGCCGTTTCTCACAATGTGTCATACTACCAACGGCTCTCCATTGCTTGTAATGTTACCAAGTAAGTTTTTATGCTAAAAAATATTTTGAGGTTTACTAATAGTGTCCAGGGGTGGATTTCACAAAGAGTTAGGACTAGTCCTATCTCGAGTTAGGACCAGTTACTCGTCCTAACTTAGGACTATCCATGCAATTTGTATATCTCCCAGGACTAGTCCTAACTCTTTGTGAAATGGACCCTGTGCCTTTAAAAAAGTTTGTCATGGAAGGAAAGGGTCGGGTTGGGTAAACGAAACTTTAGCGTGCCTTGGTTGCGTGGCGACCGGAGGAAGGGGGTGACAGTGATCGGGGCTATAGCTCGGTGAGTGACTTATAATGTTGTCTGCAAATAGAGAGATGAAATAATAACAAGGTGATGTTACTGTGGTGTAACAGTTGTCAAGTGTCCGTCAATGATTCGCTAGCCTCGGGCGCTCATCAGTGGCAGATCTGATCAGTGGTCATCGGTCAAAGTGTGGACAAGTTCAACACTAATTTCTCTGCCTCAGGTGAGTGTTGAAATTATTTCCAAGTTATTTATTTCGAGACTCTCGGATTTGATAATATTTTTTCTTCTTCTGAATAATTTTTTTTTGTTTTTATGTAGGCCTAGTTCAGGTTGGTTTGAGACGCAATTCAGCCTTTGGCTGCGATGTTTCAATTTTTAAATCATAACAATAATTGTTCATGTTGTAGACCTAATTTTAAACGCCTGGTTTTTAATCACAAATTTAAAACGAATGTGGTATAATAGTCAAAAAAAGTACATGTACGTTTCCCCATAGTATCCCGGCATACAGATATGATTCTCGTTGTATGTCTTGCGTCATTTACATATTTTTTAGTCACAACAATTTTAATCAAGAGTTGTTCAACATTCTGTTTTTGGTTTTAGTTGATATTGCATACATTAAATCAAGCAATTATTATTGTAAAGCTAATCAGTGAAATATTCATTGCTTGGCTCGTTTTCTTTAGAAATCACCGCTGGAAATAAATTTAGTATAGTTAGTTGACGCGTTTGCTTTAAAAAAAAAACTTTGGTATAAATATTGGAATCTAATAACTTTACAGGCCTTATTGTCGGCTTGTGGCTTGAATTAAACCTTTTTTTCACCTTTGCGCAGGTTTTGGTGTTTGGAATTTGTTACTGGAGATACTAATTCAGAATTAAAAATTTGTTATTTATACCGATTGCAGTATAAACAAAAAATAACTCAATTTACCATGGCACATCAACGTCATCAACACGTCATCATGACTAGTCCACTCTGGCATAGGGACATTCTACAGCGTGAGGTCCTCCCTGATCCTCCAGAGGAGAAACTAAAAGAGTTGGAGGAGAAATTCAAACTTGATTGCATCCTGGTGGAGAAGTTACGCTATAAATGGTCTCCGGACATCATTCCTAAATACGATGCTCAGATTGATCCGTATGCAAGGCATTACTTCCGGTCACCGATGGTCCAATCTTTACTTCGTACAACGTTGACGAACAAGGTACCAAAGTTTCATTTATCATTCGATTATATTTCTAATATAGGTTTTCTCGGTCAATTTCGGAAAATGAGCAGCCAATTTAACCACCAGCCTATTCTATTTCGCATGAAATCGAATGCTACTGAAAAGGGTAATTCGATTTCGTTTTATGATTAGTCAATGTTGCGTCATTCGATTTAACAAAAATAATCATTCAATTTAACAAGTCATCAAAGCAGCATTCAAATTCGCAGACGCTTCTTGGGGCGTATGTGTCACGAAAAAGAATGACGGTATGCTATTAAATTGAACAGAGTGCTAAAGGAATTTGACTCGACTCAAAACGAAATTGAATGGCCGAATTCTGAATTTGAAACGCAGTAAAAACCGGAGAGGCAAAATAGCTTTAATTCGAACGCATGAAAATAAAATTGGCTGCTCATTTTGTCGAATTTGACCTAAAACCTATTCTACATTATATTCTCGTATAATCTTGTGACACTTTGTTTTCTGGGGGCACTTCAGCGTTTTTTAGTTCCCTCTTTTCTTGTTTTACTTTTCTTTTTCAACGAAAACCCAGTGTTGCCATCTCAATTTCATTTTTAAAAGTAGTTCTATTTTCAAGAGCAGTCATTTTTACTTTCAAAAGCATTTTATGGAAATACAAAATTAATAACCGCTATAAACCCGCTCACAGATTTGAAGCCCTCTTTAACCGGCGTAGGCCTACTTTTTCTTTACCATGTACCCTTTGTTCCCCAAAAGATCACGTGAGTTTGTTCTCGTCATAAGTAGTTATTTCTGTAAAAAAGGCAAGCTAAAACATAATATAACAGTTGTTTTAAAATAAGCATAATGAGGACACCTGCAGACAACTACCAGAATATTCGTACCATCATAATGCTTGTAACATACATTATATTGACATGTTTGGTGTATTTTTCATGCTGAGGTAGTTTGTCGAGGGATTAATCAAACAATGGTATATTGAGTGTTGTATTTAACAATGCATTAGTGGCACAATAGAAGGACAAACTTGCTAAGTTGTAACTCTTGAAGATTACGCACTTCCGTGGCTGCTTCACAATGCAGTTCGTGGGTTGTGGTATAAAGAAAAGTTTTTGATTTTGGACCATTGTTCTCAAAAAAAAAAAAAAAAAAGTGAATTTTTAAAAACTCATATATTGACCCCTCTGAGCACATTATTTTGACTCCCAAAAATAATGTGAAAACAAAATAAAATGACCCATTTTTGCCTAAAAGAAGACTCGTTGCCACAATTTCCTTTACAAAACAGTTGTTGTAAAAGATAAAGTTACGTTTAGTCAACCATTATGCTGATTTTTGTACTCATTTGTTTTTGCAAAATGATTTGAATCAATCCCATCATCTAGTTTTCACATTTGCTGTTCACATTTTAATGAAACTACGAAAAACAACAATACTGATTATCAGAAATTGTGTTCACTTTGAATGGTTGTTTCTCTTGAGGCAATTGAAATAAGCACAAGTGACTAGTTTTATGGTTCTCCAAATGCTATTTTCTCAGTGTATTATATCTATTTTGCCCTTTTAGACGGAACTTTCCTCCGGAGGATTGCCACTGGTTTATTATTCAGATTGAAATTTGATTATGCCTACAATTTTGGATAAAACAACAAGTTGTTACTTTCTCTTGAAAAGGTGTTCAAAAATCTTTTTTTCGTCATACAATCAGCCGTCCTAGTGAGTTGTTTGGTTTTCAATTGACTTTGTTTAATTGACATTTCGGTTGAATCTTCACGTGATAGTTTGTACAGGGATTAACGACACAATGACATTCTAAGTGCTGTATTTACCGGTGCATTAGTGCAACAAAGGATGGGCAAATTGACTTTAGTTGTAACTTGTAAAGATTACACCTAGTTATTTGATTTGGTGATCACTCATGTCAGGTGTGGAACCAAAAATCAATATCATTATTTATCGCGGCAGGTTCGGGCGTTGAGGGCCGGTAAAGTGTTTTTAAAAATAATAAATTATGACGTAGTCTCTTATATTGGGTTTCTGGCGTATCACGAGCCCTCGAAGTGTCACGTCTGATGTTCAAGCTTGATTAACCACACAGTAGACCTTTAACACGGTGCAGCCATCTTGAATTTACACCATTTATATCAATGTCACCAAACCGAGGCTGGAAGAAAACAAAGTCTGGTTCCTATTTGCAAAATGATTATTAGCATTCATTATTGTAATTCGATACGAGTAACATGACCAAGATGTAGGCAGCATGATAAAGGTCTATAATTCTAACGAGACTCTCAGTGTCAGCGCCTATCCATTATTGGCAGGGGCCAATTTCACAGAGCTGCTTAAGCAAAAAAATTGCTTAAGCACGAAAATAGCTTGCTGTTTTTACACACGTTACTGGCAAAAATGTAATGCCATTTGCATTGCTTGTGACTGGTACTTAGCTGTTGTTTACTTAGCATAACAATTGAGTGGAGTCTTGGTCGGTAATCTGATTTTACTAGGCAAGGATTGTTTTGCTTAAGCCAAATTTTGTGCTTAAGCAGCTCTATGAAATCGGGCCCTGGTTGCTAAAGGGATCCCCAAAACGGTGCTACTTTTTTCTGTCTATGTTATAGAACTTTGGTTACTAGGGTGCACGAGATGGACAGTTAAATTCAACGAGAAAGTTTTGTTTTCCTTTTTTTACAATAATCTTTCAGTTCAGAATCTTTTCCCTTTTAAAGGCAGTGGACACTATTGGTAATTACTTAAAAGAATTATGACCATAAAATCTTGTTTGGTAACGAGTAATGGGGAGAGGTTGGTAGTATAAAATAATATTGTGAGAAACGGCTCCCTCTGAAGTGACGTAGTTTTCGAGAAAGAAGTAATTTTCCACGAATTTTGATTTCGAGACCTCAAGTTTAGAATATTAGGTCTCGAAATCAAGCATCTGAAAGCACACAACTTCGTGTGACAATTATTTCAATCTATTTAAAAAAAGTTTTTCTTTGTATTTGACTACCGGTTACACTAAAGGAAACAACCACATCCCCAAGACCGAAGGGTTCAGCTTATGCGACTAGGCGGAGCAGCACTGACACCACGCCCCGTCACAAACACCAAGGCACCCCACCCGAAGGACTGCATTCACCTAGGTCGAGTAGTCTCAACACCCTATCGGGCAGACGACGTGCTCCACCACCCCCGGCTGCGACGGTGCTCGCAGGGCGGCGTGAGGGCTACAACATCGACAGTGTCGTGGCGACCAATCAAGTCACTAAGTACAAACCGCTGAATCGATCTTACGATGCAACCAGAGATTGGCATGCAAGGGGGTACTTCCAAAAACCAGGGGTGCGCAAAGTTTTGGCGCTCACCACGCTCGGCAAGAATGAAACACACAAGGTAAGTTGTCAATTCTTTATAATTTATATGATTACCTTTTTTTCATTCCTTCCAAGTAATTTTTTCCAACATAAAAACGTTATTTGCCAAATTCTGAATAATTATTGTACTAAAAGCAAAACATTAAAGCGATTTCAACACAAACCGCTACAGAATCCAAAAAGAGACATGAGAGAGAGAAAAAGAAAAACATCTCATTGTGACTTATTTTCATATCATTATTGTGACTTGATTGGCAACCGTCATAATTATGACTTATGACTTATGCCAATCAGTCATAGAGATATGACTTGTACTGCTAGATTATAGTCATGATATATTCTTCTTTTGTTCAATGTCCATTGAATGCTTCCGCTGACCGCGAATATTGCCATACAAATACATAATAATGTAAAGACACTTCTAGAGAGAAAAAAAACTTCCCAATAAAATTCACTATTCTCTGCAAAATTGCCGTGCAAATCGCAATAGCGCCCTCCTGTGTTGAGTTTCCGTACAACCTCACAGTCCCCGTCGCTTAGCAACTAATTGATAGGCTTGGTGTAGTGTTGGCCATATGCAACAGGTGCAGTCACAACAAAGTGTACAGACTCCCACAGCAGAAACTTGTGAAACCAAAACTTCACTTATTTACATTCAACAACAACAAACAAGTACTTGGTGAAAGTGTAGAAACATCATACCTCGAATCCATACGAGTAACACACGACAATTGGCAGACACAACAAGCGGTCTACACAACCACGTTCAGCATTCAACAAGAGTGAAACCAAATCGACTCAACCAAATCAACCATCATGTCTGATAAGGGATCCGAACCACCCACCTCACCAGCACCGTCTGAGAAAGCCCAGAGCCCGACTCCATCGGTAAAGTCAGCCAAGAAATCACCCAGAGGTCGACCGGCCAAGTCGCCCCGTGGTCCCCCACAACCGACCCCGGAAGAAATCGCTCAGAAGGAGAAGAGTTTCTTGTTAGACTGTATAGCCGTGGACACAATCTCCAAGGACTTTTCTCACTGTCAGCCCAAACTGGGGCCAGCCATACCAGCATATAACTCGCAAAAAGACAAGCATGTCAAGTTATATTTTTCGCGAGAACAGGTCGATGAAACATTGCGCAAAACACAGCAGGTAATTGGTATAAATAGGACGAATCTAAAAATGCAGTGTTCAAAATTGTAACTGTTATTATTGTTAGCAAGTTACTAGTTACAATAATTGTAACGCTCCGGAGGGTTGCTCACGGGGGCATAATGACCCTCGCTGGAGCGTTACAATTATTGTAATTACATGCTTGATCCAAAGAACGCTTCTAGAAAAATCACTTGTGGACGTTATGATGCTCATGTCATGTAGGGTCTACCCTTGGGCTACCCTTGTGGTTGTTTAAGCCCCAAAACTTAAAGGTACACGTTGCCTTGGATCGGACAAGTTGGTCTATAAAAAACATTTGAGACCGTTTGTTATGGTTAGAAAGATGTTTTAAAAGTAGAATATAACGATCCACACAAGTATCACTCAAAATTGCGTGATTTTCCTTTTACGTCGCGAACTAACACAGTTGCCATTTATGAGAGTCAAAAATTTGACTCCCATAAATGGCTGACCATGTTAGTTGACGAGGTAAAACGAGAACCACCCAATTTCGAAGGCTTATTTGTGTAGACCATTGTATTCTACTTTTACAACATCTTTCTACCCATATGCATTTTATAACAAACGATAAAAGAACACTTTTCGAAGACCAACTCGACCGATCCAAGGCAACGTGTTTTTTTAAGGTTCAGTACACTATTCTTTGTGTAGACAATAGCGGATCAAACAGCCCCATATAAATCCAAGACTATTGTGCAATGTTCATAACCTTCTGGCCTCTGACCACGGACCTTATGATCCTTGCAACGTACTTAAAACGAGAAGGATGACTAAGAGGAGGTTGCCATACTTGGATTGTACTCGAGGGATGTGCTAGACGTGACGTGGTTGGGCGTCATTTGGATGTATATGCGCACACAGACCCATCCTTTAAGCAACACAAGTTCAATCAAAGGCATAAGTTACTGTATTTAAAACAAGGTGATTGATAAAAAAGTTTAAAACAAATTTCACATTATATCTCCCTGTAGAAAGTTTGCTTTAAACACACGTCATTGACAGTTTGAAATCAACCTCTATGCTACATTCCATTGGAAATGTACAGTCCCAGATAGTGGCTTGAATAATACACAAAACCCTCTTGAGAACTGAAGTGTCCCGGCATACATGCGATATCACGATAACAATTTTGATCTTTACTCTTTACTATTTCAGGACAAAGGTGGATGTTCGATTGATGGGCCAGTGATTGACAGATTTATTGAATCTGGGGCTGGATACCGGTATCTACATGCAAGAAATGCTGCTCCAGGATCAGCAAGAGGTATTGAATGACCCCCCTCCCCAACCAGACATCCCAGCCCTCTAACCCCTCCCCACACCAGCCCCGCCCTCCCCTGACCTCTCAACTATACAATGGCAAACTATAGACCCAATCTCACAAATATTTGCGTAATTTAGCACTAAACTATTCAACTTGGACGCAACCGTTTGGCTTAGATCTATGCTGTTCAGTTTAGCACTGACCTGTTTAGCTAAGCACTAAATTGTTCAGCTTAGTACTAAACTTGTTCAGCTTTGAACTAAGCTATCCAGCTAAGAACTACATTATAAACCTGTTCAGCTTTTAACTAAAGTCTTCAGCTAAAAACTGAACTGTATAGCAACAGGAAGGGACAGGTGAGGGGACCAGACAATTCTATGGATATTATTCTTGGACACAGGTGTGACTGTGGCTCAAGATGTATTGTGAAGTTGGTGTAACTCATATTTTAATAAGACAACATCGGGGCACAGCCTAGAGAGGGCAGCCCTGACTGAAGCGTGGAAACAAAACCAAAAGTTTAGGGAAATCTCGACCCTATGAAGACCTACTATTTAATGAGCATGCTCATCATTATTACCAAGAACAATAGTATTTACCTGGTAAGTCTGCTGCCATCAAGCGTCCCAAATGTCTCCCATTGCAATTTACACAATGATGTGATCTGTTTATGTGTATTAATTTTGGTTTTTACCCATACACCGATGTGTGTTAGCACTGTATACTCAGTACTATCTCGAGTCCTGTGGAAAAATATCACAGGCATGTTACTCGGGTGGGATTCGAACCCACGACCCTTGAAATTCCAGAGCAGTGTCTTACCAACTAGACTACCGAGGTTGCCCGGCAGCTAGAGGCAGTTCGAATCCTATGTTTTTGGCAGCGGGTACCGCAACGATATAATAGATATCGGGGATAAAGAATATTAATTTTGGTTTTTACCCATACACCGATGTGTGTTAGCACGGTATACTCAGTACTTTTCTGAGTCCTGTGAAAAAATATGTTTATGGATGTGTGCTTACCCTTGTCCCATTTTGTATTCATCTAATCATTTATTTCCAACTCTGACTTCTTTCTAGCCGGACACTCTGTGGATCAAATCAGCGGACATGGTCAGTTCCTGTCAGATGCAAAGCCAAACTTCGGATACAACGGAGAATTCGGCTACCGACGGAACTCTCCATGGTTACGCCAGATGCCGTCTCCTTTTGGTGTGGATCCCAGATCTCCTACACATTGAGGATGGGATTGGTCTGAGAAGCTTGGACTGTAAGGAGTGAAGATTCTTGAGATGAAAGTTCCTTGATAAATTGCATTTGAATATTAATGAATATGAATATTAATTTGTTATGGTAGTTATGACAGAAGATGGATTTTTGTTGCATGACCAGTCAGAGAAAAGATTTAGTTTTCAGGCTTTTCCCAGAATGCACAAGGTCACTTTCAAGTGACATGATCTGCCTGTATTTTTATGGTGACATGAACTGCAAGTATTGTAAGTAAATATCGTCTACAAGTTGTATAAGTTGACATCATCTACATGTACTTGTTTAAAAACTCCACATTTTCTTTAACCATCTTTGTTTTAGTTTTCTTGAAAATTGAATTTTGACAAAACTCAAGCTTGAAAACAATTCAGGAAAAGTCTTTGTATGTACATGTACAGGGTCAAAATTTTTGTAAACAAGGGAATGGTCTAAATGAGTATTTTATCAATTCATATCCCATTTACACATCACATGACATCCACCATTAATTTTTCAATATTTGACTTCAGCTGAAGTTGTTTTTCAACAGATGCACTGGGTGTACTTATTCACAGCTACTTGAACAATTATCTTTGTCTGGTTTCTACACAGTATTCGGACTGTTGATTTACACATGATTACTCTAAAAAAAATTATGGGACGGGGGGGGGGGGGGTGGGTGGGTGGTAGTAAAACATCATTATAATCAAGTGCCTTACAAGTAATTGCTGTTTTTATAAATGCCCATCATATGTATCATAAATCACCATGTTATTAGATGTTAATGTTTTTGTACATAGTAATTTGTATTTTGATGTTCACAAGTATGATGAAATCGTGTTAAAAAAATGTTTTTTAATTAGTTCCATTTTCACGCAATAAACAGACATTACGAAAATGACAAGTTTTGGTGGTGTACTCCGTACATTAGTTTGTTTCCACTTGCTCATTAGATAAACTAAAGGCAATTATTATTTCAGTTGCTAATTCAAAAAAAGCTCACCTGCAATCTGTATCGCGGGAGACTTGACACATAGGGCAGTTATTCAGAAGGAAAGTTTCTTAATAGTTTGTATTAAGTGTTTTGAAAAAGTTGTCAAGTAAAACAAACATTTCAAAAAG
Source organism: Asterias amurensis (assembly GCF_032118995.1). Taxonomy (NCBI): domain Eukaryota; kingdom Metazoa; phylum Echinodermata; class Asteroidea; order Forcipulatida; family Asteriidae; genus Asterias; species Asterias amurensis. The sequence continues at coordinate 24,311,897 of NC_092652.1, read as the reverse complement.
CCCCCCCCCCCCCCACACACACACACAATGTGTAAACGCCTGCCTTTGGGACCCTCCTTTGTTCAACTCTTTTTTTATAGCAACCGTGGACCCCATTGTATTCCTTTGTGATAGCAACCGTCGACCCGTTGTCCCTTTTGTTCTGGGTCCCCGGTTTGAACGTGGATACACCCCCCCCCCCCCCCCCCCCACACACACACACACACCCACCCACGGTCAATATCTATCAAATCAAGGAGTAAGCCATGACGGTTTGCAATCTACACCAATAATGAATTAATAATTTAAAAACAATATTGCTGTCCGTATATTGGCTTTCAAGGAAGATGTCAAACAAACCCTTGTAGACTGGTCCCCTGTCAATGGTTTCATTGGACCCAATTGTTTCATTGGATAAACGTGCTGTGACGCAAGCTTTCCATATCAGTGTTTCGATTGGTCGAGGTGATGTAGTTTATCAGCTTGCACTTTCGGTCGTATGCATGCAGTGTATACATAATGTTTGAACATCATTACTCAAAATAATCCTAGCATAAAAACTTACTTGGTAACAAGCAATGGAGAGCTGTTGATAGTAAAAAACATTGTGAGAAACGGCTCCCTCTGAAGTAACGTAGTTTTCGAGAAAGGAGTAGTTTTCCACTTAAATATTTGAATTTGATTTCGAGACCTCAGAATTAGATTTTGAGGTCCCGAAATCAACCATCTGAAAGCACACAACTACGTGTAACAAGGGTGTGTT